>NC_054868.1:1373509-2573509 GCF_018320785.1 Cheilinus undulatus
CATGTTTACGTTTGTGTAGCATCTCCTCTTCTTTTACCGTCTGCACAAAAGTGAACATGAGGAGGCTAGTTGCTGGAGTTTTGGGGGAGGAATGTTGTCCCATTTTTATCTGCCATCAAATTCAAAATGAGCTAATATTTCCATGAAATGGTGAAATGTCTCAGTTTCATCTGATATGTTGTTTCTGTTCTGTTGTGAATAAAATCTGTGTTTATGAGATGATCATTTTCACAGCACCCCAACCTGTTCAGTAGGATTTAAGGACAGGAAATCAGATATCTCCTGTTTTGTACTTTTTACCAGATTTGGCTAACATGATTGATCTCTTAATTTTACAAACACCTGATCTTTACTCTTCAATAATTCAGAGCTGTAGACTTCCATTACCATCTCTTCTTTGACCTTCTCTCTCAGACACCTTTGCCAGTAAGGTTGCCGCCATCCAGGACCAGTACGCTGATGCCTCCATCGGCAACGTGACAGGAAGTAACGCTGTCAACGTCTTCCTGGGTATTGGTGTGGCGTGGTCCATCGCCGCCATCTACCACTGGAGTAAGGGCCAGGCGTTCAAAGTGGACCCAGGCACGCTGGCCTTCTCCGTCACGCTCTTCACCATCTTTGCCTTCATCTGCATCGCCGTCCTCCTCTACCGCCGCCGGCCAGAGATCGGGGGCGAGCTCGGCGGTCCCAGAATCCCCAAAATCCTGACCACCTGCCTGTTCTTCAGCCTGTGGTTGATGTACATCGTGTTCTCCTCACTGGAGGCTTACTGCCACATCGAGGGCTTCTAAGAGTCCTGCTTCTAACGGCGCCTGACCAACCATCTGATCCACTTCTAAAGGGCCTTGGGCTCCGGTTCTCACGGGTTCACATCATTTCTGATTTTTTCATAAAGGTTCAGAGGTCAGATCACACAAAGCTGACAGGATCTGAAAAACCGGACTTTGATGGGTTTCATGTTTTTAAGGACTTTTTGTTTGATAGATTTTCTAACAGACCGACGTGTTTCTAAACATGGATGGAAATATGCGGCTAACAGTGGTGCAGATGGCCTTGCAGTTAGGTCCCGCCCCATGTATGTGATTGGTCCTGGTTCAAATCCAGCCTGTGTGCGCTTTTCCTGCACATCATTCCCCATTCCCAACTCTATCCACTGCCCTTCCCTGTAATAAAGGCCCAAAGTGCCCTAAAAAAATTGAAATACAAATGTACGTTTATGGGATAAGACACACGACTTTCAGGGTTCCTCCAAAGGTTCCTCAGCGAGAGTCAGAATTTTCCTCAAGTTTCTGATGTTTTCGAGGGAGCTTTAAAGATTCTGCTCATTTTTAAGGTTGTTTTTAATCTCCTGGTTTGGATGAATGTGTAAAGTACATTTTAGGTTCTTAATGGTTTATGGACGGTTCCAGTAGGTCCAGTCACAGTTTCTTGGTTTAGATGTGAACTTTGTTTCTGACCATCTTCATGGTTCTTCCCAGCTCTCTCTGGTGTCCATGTTAGTCTCAGAAACCATCGGCTGAACCTTCAGCTCATGTTTAACTTTGTTATTTTCTGTGACTCGAGTTTTTCAGCCACGCCCACTGCTTTGACCATGAGAAGCTGATGGATGAAACGTTTCACCCAGAAGGCATTTCTGAACTGGGGATGGAGTAACGTTCATTTAAAGATGGCGGACTCTAGATTTGGTTTTAAGAAGATGCTGCTGGTCTCTGCCGGTCTTTAACCGGACTCTGCAGCCCAGTGATGCTGAACTCTCAAACACAGACTCCAGTCGACTGCAGCAGCAGTGGAAATATGAAAGCGTATGTTTGTTTGTGTGTGAGTGCTTACGTAACCTCTACGAACACTGAGAGGGCAGGACGCCATCAGAGCGATCTGTGATTCGATTGGTTGTTCCTAAGCAGCAGCAGATTGTCAGATGGATGCTGATCATGCTCAACAACGTGGTTCAGATGTAGGAGCGCTCAGGTCTGCGAGGTGTTAAATTCAAATATTAAAGAACAATGAGTGAAGTGTTGCTTATTTCCATTAATACTCACCTTCCTCCTCTCTGATTGGTCCATCGTTAGCCGTTCAAATGCAGAAATAACTCCACACAGAGCAGCAGGACATTGTTTCTACTTTGGTTTATTGTTTCAAACATTCAGTACATTTCTGTCACTGTTTAAAGGGTTAAAGTTGTGCGGCAGTGAGCAGCGACAGGCAGACGCACAGAAAACACCAAACACCAAAAACGTCACATTCTGAGGAGAATCTGCAGCTCCAGAATCGTAGAAACAGTCCGCCGTTTGTTCATATTTAAAGGTTTATAAATCTAAAATCTAAAGAGTGGAATAAACTGAATAGAGCTCTGCTTTTCCAGCGGTTCTCAACTGGTGGGTCAGGACCAAAATGTGGGTCGCAGAGCTGTTTTCAGCAGGTCAAGAAAGAAATGGGTAAGAATATGGAGCCATGAGTGCATTCTAATGTTTTAAGGTCATGACTTTTGATTTTGGGCTCAGCCTTTCCATTCTATCCTCTTTTTTTCTGTAAAGCCGGTTACACACCGCCGCGCTCGAACTACCCTGAAAACCGCCTCCCTGCCGGTGGAGTCCCCCAAAATGCCGAGTGTTTTTTAAAGTAGCTGCTGCCGCCGCGGTACGAGGCGGCAATGAAGTAAAGGTGCTTTGGTGAACGTCACAGCAGAGCCCGCCCACAAGTCCACCCCCCCCCCAAAATACGTAGAATACCTCACAATCTCTGTATATCAACATGTATAATGTACTATAAAACGAAGGCAAAAATACGGTTCCATCATCAAAATAATTCCCCCTAGAAAATAAGTTTCAATGGTTGGTTCCACAGTTGTTCTTCTGGTTGTCTTTGTACGACGGTAAAGTCGTGTGGTAGAGCTCAGGATATTCCGACACCAACATTATGAGCTCCTCCATTTTTTGCTTTGACCCGTGAAGCCTGCTATTTCTGGGTTCTCTCCCTCCTTCGATGTTATTGGCTGCTGCCAGGCGGCTGCCGCCAGAAAGTTCAACACGTTGAACTCTGAGCAGCAGGGCAAAATCTATGCGCGTTCACGTGGGCGGCAACCGCTTCTGGGCTTACCGCCGTGGTTAAAAACCGCTTCCCGTCTGCTGCTCGTCCCTCATTAAAATGACTGGAGGCGGTGAGTTGCCACGCAGCGGTGTGAAAAGGGCTTTAACAACCTCTTTGTTCTCTGAATGTGATTGTGCTCTTGCATTTTTCTTTTAAGGAACTGACCAATCAGAAACAGGTAGAATGATGTAAGCTCTGCCTGTTGTTGCCGTGCAGTTCTACAGGAGAGATTTGCTTTGATCTAGGGATGGGAAACACCAGTTATTTTTAATTTGACACAATTCTGATACTTTTTAAAGTGATTTTACCGATACTGATACTGATACCTTTGAATAAAGTATGGGACTATCAATATTTTAAGAGCTACACATTTCAGATGAATAAAAAGATTCAGGTATTATTTAGAGAAACTTCAATTAAATTAAGACGTTTGTGCAAGCATGTACATAATAAATTAAATTAAATTAAATAAGTTAAATGAAATGAAATGAAATTAGATGAAATTAAATTATTAAATTAAATTATGAAAATAAATTAAATTATTTAATGAAAATAAATAAAATAAAATTATTAAATTAAATTAAGTAATTAAATTGAATTAAATTAAATTATTAAATTAAATTAAATTAAATTAAATTAAATTAAATTAAACTAAATTAAATAATTATAACACAACCTTATAAATAAAATTAAAACATCAACAACATAAAAACGCCCAAATTCTTTTCTTTTATAAAAATTCAGATAGTAGACATTAACTAGCCAACTATAGCCACTAGTTCCAAGCAAGAATTTAAGAAATACAAGTCTTCATATATTTACATAAAAACATTAATTTTTTATGTTTCCACGACTACATGTTGTGGTTTTGGTATGTGGCATAGGAAAATTTTATAGCTCTTATTATCGAGATAATGAGAAAATTCCTTGAGACATTTCCAACCTATCTCAGGAAAACTGAATAAAATCAAATGTTTGTTTTTAATGATGGGCTTTTGAACATGTTTAACCCTTCTCCTTGTTCAGTCATGGGGTTTTTTTTCCATTTTGACTTTATAAATTTGAGTAGTAAAATATGTTGAATAAAATTTAGGTCACAATTTCTGCTGTGGGGGTGGTGCTGGACCCTGGACCAGTTGAGAACCACTACTTTGGGCTGCGTCCTGTTTTCACATATGTGGGATTAAGATGTCATCAGATGGTTTCACATCAGGCATCCGAGCCCAGGTCAGAATAAAACCTGTTCATTGGGTCAGTGAGAGCAAGGGCATACCTTAGTCAGGCATTGTGTCCAAGCCTGTTTAAAGAGGCGTCTCAGGCAGGATTTCTGTACTCGAGATGTGAATTCAACCGTGCTCGAGTATGGGCAAAGTTATAAAGTCAACTTTCTGCAAAAACTGTCGTATCTGTGGAGCACGGGACCATCTCCTCCTCTGAGCCATAGATAGGTGTGGAAGTAGGATGAGGCTCATTGCTGGCATCTCAGAAATTATAAAACATACATAGAAACAGGATAGACTCCTTTGTCCTCATGGTTGTCTCTTCTTCTTTCTTCGTCTTGGTGGATTTTCAAACCGACTACGTTCATACCGTCTCCTACTTTACCAGACTGTTTATAGGCAATCGTGCCCAGATGTGAATGCAGACCATGCTCGATCACGGCACAAAACTACCATGGCTAACGTGCTAACACCCTATACAGAACAGCAGCTGTTTGCACACAGAGTTGACCATGTCCCATGCAGTGGTTCATGGCTGGTCACAACTGATTATTTGTCCAGATTTTCCTCAATCTGTGGTGTCAACACCATTGTTTTACTGCTCCTGATCCAGTCAGAGCCTCCCTGATGTGGAATCATAAATATCGGATGTTTGGTAGTTTGGTTTTACGTGGTTTTTTAGAAAACCGAACTAAACACCAGTAAGGGGGGCTGGCCTCCTCCTGCCCATTGGCTGTTATGAGGGCCGATATTAAGAAGATAACTGGGTTTATAGAGTTTCATCACAGAGCTAATTCTCTACGTCGAGCAGAAGTATCACGTTAACTTCAAACTGCTTTGGAACCAGTCTGATTGTCTTTTCGATGTTAGCCGTCAACGTCCTCGAAACATCGACTGAACATGAAAATGCTCACTGGGATGTTTGGTTCATTTACAGAAGATTCTAACAGTCACTCCACAGAGTTTTGTTGGCTCAGACAGTTTTTAGCAGCTCCACAAACATCCAACGGCAGTTTTTGAGTTCCAGAAATAAAGTCATTGACAACTACTTTGAAATAAGTTAGCATCATTAGCTTTAACGTCATCATTATAAATATTTTCAGACAAACACACGAGGCTGTGTGCAGTATTTACAGTAATAAATATCCAGAATTCATAGAAATTATTAGAAATAACTTACACAGTAGAAATATTTCTATTCCAACAGAATGACGGAAAAAGGGGGGGTTCAGGGTTTGTTGTAGCTGAAGATCCCCACAGGAAAGTGTTTGACGTGAGTCGGCCACTGAGCCGCCAGCTGGAAAAACTTCACATCATTCCACTCGACCCCGTCAATGGAGACTGAGAGAGAGACAGAGAGACAGAGAGAGGGGGAGGGAGAGACAGAGAGAAAGAGATAGAGAGAGAGAGGGGGAGACAGGAAGAGAGAGAGAGACAGGGAGAGAGAGAGTTAAAGAGATAGAGAGAGGGGAGACAGAAAGGGAGAGACAAAGAAAGGAAGAGACAGAGAAAGGGAGAGACAGAGAAGGGAGAGACAGAGAGAGGGAGAGACAGAGAAAGGGAGAGAGAGAAAGGAAGAGACAGAGAAGGGAGAGACAGAGAAAGGGAGAGAGAGAGAAAAGAAGACACAGAAAAAGGGAGAGACAGAGAGAGGAAGAGACAGAAAGGGAGAGACAGAGAGAGGGAGAGACAGAGAAAGGAAGAGACAGAAAAAGGGAGAGACAGAGAAAGGGAGAGAAAGAACGGGAGAGACAGAAAGGGAGAGACAGAGAGAGGGAGAGACAGAGAAAGGTAGAGACAGAAAAAGGGAGGGACAGAGAAAGGGAGAGACAGAACGGGAGAGACAGAGAGAGGGAGAGACAGAAAAATAGAGAGAGAAAGAGAGAAATGGAGAGAGACGGAGAGCAAGGGAGACAGAGAAAAGGAGAGACAGAGAGAGGGAGAGAGAGAGTTAGAAGAGATAAAGGTGGTTCTGTCATCAAAGTAAAAACAGCTGATTTAACCATCTCCATCCTCTGATGAGGCCATGTTTTTGTGACGTTTCATTCATGGTGGGAAGTAAAAGGTAGTGGCCTCAAATATGAGAGAAATTCGACCACATTACATGTTAAAAAACACGTTTGATAAACCATTAGCTAGCATCAGATCAAAGCTAACCTGAAGCATTTACATGTGATATTAAAAAAATGAAAGAAGTGTTTTAATAGAAGATAATTACAATAATTTCGGAGCTAATTAGTAAAAGATGCCATGAAAATTAGCATGTTTGTGTGATTACCTCTTAGTGTGTGTTGGTGTTTGGAGGTGCAGATCAGTCGACTGATTCCTTCAATCAGCTGACTCCTTGACTCCGCCTCCTTCTCCTTAGTCTTCTTACTGAGAAACATAACTGACAGACCCGACCTTCGTCATCATCATCATCATCAGAACAGCCATAGTTATCATCACCATCATCATCATCATCCTCACCTTTCTTGTTCTTCTCCTTGGTCACCACCGTCATGCTCATCAGTTCTCCTCCACTGATCCTCGACACCTGCAGAGCTCTGAAGTTACTCTTCAGTGTGTTCTTCATCCCCACCTCCTTCTTCCTGTCCCCTCCTCCTCCTCCTCCTCCCTGACAGCTCCAGTAGTCCACCTGCAGACCCATCACCTCTGTGGGACAGCTGATCAGACACAGAGAGGTTACCGTTCTCATCAGTGAGTAGAAACCTTAAATATCATTAAAAGGCAGTTAATAGGAGCTACCTGATGGACGGAGAGGGGGGAGGCGTCGACGTGATGCTGATTGGTCCAGGTTGGGAGGGAGGAGACCCCAGGATGACATCATCAGAGTCGACTGTGGAGGGAAGCGTGATGAAGAAGGAAGAAAACATAAATAAATGTTTTATACTGTCATGGTTTTATCTGGTTAAAAAAAATGAATTTATAAACCATGACGTGTTTTTACAGAGGCTTTAGTATCCTGGTTTTAAAAAACAGTAAAGCCTTACCCAGATTCTGAGAGACCTGATTTTGCTACCTGGAGATCTTATAAAGAAATTAGGAAACGATGGTGTGTTAACACCTTACTGTGTTTCCTGACAGCTGCCAACAAATACGATGGAACCCACGTAGGTCTAAAACCCGTGCTTTTAATGGAAACGCTGATTTACTATTAAGATTATAAACCCTGAGAGCTACTGGGTAGAATAGAATGACAACTTGGGGTCTAGACTGGCCTGCATGCAAAAGGCAAGGATGGAATGTTTTGCAAGCACTGATGACATCATTTTCAAAGGCAAAGGGGGGATGTTTTATAAGCTTTGATGACATCATCTTTAAAGACATTGATGTAATGTTTTAAAAGCTTTGATGACATCATTTCAAACTTATGGATGGCATGTTTTATAAGTTCTGTTGATATCATCTTTAACGACATTCATGTAATGTTTTATAAGCTTTGATGACATCATCTTTAAAGACCTTGACAGAATGTGTTACAAGCACTGATGGCATCATCTTTAAAGACATTGATGGAATTTTGTATAAGCACTGATGACATCATCTTTAAAGACCTTGATGGAATGTTTAAAAAGCTTTGATGACATCATTTCAAACTTATGGATGGCACGTTTTATAAGTTCTGTTGATATCATCTTTAAAGACATTGATGTAATGTTTTAAAAGCTTTGATGACATCATCTTCAAAGGCAAAGAGGGAATGTTTTATAAGCTTTGATGGCATCATCTTTAAAGACCTTGACGAAATGTTTTATAAGCTTTGATGACATCATCTTTAAAGACCTTGACGAAATGTTTTTTAAGCTTTGATGACATCATTTCAAAGTTAAGGATGACATGTTTTATAAGATCTGTTGATATCATCTTTAAAGACATTGATGGAATTTTGTATAAGCCCTGATGACATCATCTTTAAAGACCTTGATGGAATGTTTAAAAAGCTTTGAAGACATAATTTCAAACTTATGGATGGCACATTTTATAAGATCTGTTGACATCATCTTTAAAGACATTGGTGGAATGTTTTTTAAGCACCGATGACATCCTCAGTGGAATGTTTTATAAGCTTTGATGACATCATCTTTAAAGACATTGATGGAATGTTTTTTAAGCACCGATGACATCCTCAGTGGAATGTTTTATAAGCTTTGATGACACATCTTTAAAGGCAAGGGTGGAATTTTTGATAAGCTTAGATTACATCATCTTTAAAGCCCTTGACGGAATGTTTTATAAGCTTTGATGACATCATTTCAAAGTTAAGGAGGGCATGTTTTATAAGATCTGTTGACATCATTTTTAAAGACATTGATGGAATGTTTTCAAAGCTTTGTAAGGGCATGGATGGAATGTTTTATGTTAAGTTTTGATGACATCATTGTCAAAGGCAGAGGACAGAATAGTGACACTGGTGAAATTGGGGCCTTTTCTCTCTATATTTGTCAAACAGCTGTCCACAACCAGGATACTGAAGTCCATGTGCATGCTTTCACTGACCAGGCACACATAGAGGTAAAGGGGAGGGAGTTAAGGAGGCCACAGGTGAGTATGATCTACCTGATGTGGACAGGAAGTTCTGCTCTACGATGCCGACCTTCACCAGCTGAGGACAGAAACCGCGAAAATCACTTAATGAAACATCTGAGAGGTGAAATAAGACACAGCTGAGACTCTGGGCTCTTAATCTGGTAACTCCAGTCTTTTATGTTTGCTCTAAGCAGACAGCTCCCCCTAGTGGATAAATTTCTAACATCTAACCCCACATAAATGCTACATTTAAATAGTTATGGTGGTTATATCATAAATGAGGCTTTATTTAAAGAATTAAAGGAACAATGATGAATGTTTCTTACCCCGATAAAAGGAACAAACTTCTGACAGGAGTCATCATCAGGGCTGAAAAAGAAGACCAGAGGTCATTTAAACATGAGACCCTGGGTTATACAAGACGAACAACTTCAGGATTTGTGTAGCTGCATTAAAGCAAACAGGACAAGAGATCTTGGAGGAGTACTGACTGGTTGATAAAGCTGAGGGCGGTTTGAATCATTTCTGCCCATTCCTTTAGGAATTTGGGGGGTGTGGGTTTGGGGAAATATACTTCTGATCAAACACATGAAATTAGAAATCCATCAGATGATTTGTATAAGAGTTATGGTAACTTCCTGTTAAATGGCGAGACACTGAAATGCTCGCCATCACCAGTGAGCTATCCTTTAATTAGACATGTCAGTGTTTTGAGGCCTGAAAATGTGTGCTTGAGCTTGACTGGTTCAGCACACTAAGATGAAAAAGAAATGTCTTTGTGTCACTTCCTGTTACCAGTAGGGGGCGCTATGATGACTTGTTTGTATGTGGGCGTGTTCACTGCGATACTGTTGTCTAATCAGAAACTGTAGAACACAGAGCAACGTATATAAAAGTTACAAGGGGTTAAAGTCATTTGGCACCAACGAAAAATATCTTATTTTGAAAAAGAGAGGAAGCTGGTGGACTTCCTGTTAGAATTAAGCTATTTGTCTAGGCAGGCTTTCTTGTAGGTCACATGATCACCCATATGCAGACCCAAAATCATAACCCCATGTTGAATGGTCTGCAGGGGCTGAATGTTTAAAGTTGTTTTGGAGGGGAAAAAACATCTTTTAGAGGAGGAAATCGTCAACAGGAAGTAGGGGGCGCGGTGACAAAGTAGTGATATTGATGTGTGAATTTTCCTGTGAAGTTTGGTGGTGATTGGCATAAGCACTAAATAGTTATATGACATTATTTGTGAAGGTACAAATCCAAATTCACTGTTTAACATTATTATAGATGAAGAGATCTGCAGGAGTGCATGTACAAAATGACATCCAATGATCCTTAGTGTTTATGACAGCATATGAGGTGCTCCTTTAATGCATTAGACAGTGGTTCTCAGACTTGCCTCAAGGCACACTAGTGTGCCTTGAGGCAAGTCTAGGTGTTCCTTGGTAACGTGTACAACCATACCTTATTACCATGACTTCATGGCAAGTAGCTTCCTGTAACCAGGTCTGCCCACAGATCTGGCTGGAAAACCCTGAGAATGTGCCCTCCCCAGTTGTTATTTATTGATGATATCAGTGTATGTCAGTTGGATCAGCAGCATTGGTACTAGCACCCTGGCTAACAGTTACCTCATTTAGAGCTGAAAAGCAAGGCAAGCTAATTTGGGGTTGATTGGATTGGTTCTTTTGACAGCTTAAACCATTTTGCTGCGTTTTTTGCATTTTTGTTACTTTCACTTTTGACCCATTTTTGCCACTTTTTGGAACGTTTTGCCACATTTAACCCATTTTTGCAACCCTTTTGCCACTTTTTGGCCAATTTTGCTATTGTTTGGCCATTTTTTTCCTCCTTCTTAATCACTTTTAACCCCTTTTTACCACCACATTGCAACTTTAACCCTTTTGGGCACTTTTCTGCCACTTGTGATCTATTTTGCCATCATTATGACACTTTCAACCCATTTATGCCACCTTTTGCCAATTTTCATCAACTTTTGCTTAAGTTTGACCACTTTTTTGCCCAATTTTGCCCTTTTTTATCCCTGTTAAACCAATTTTTACCATTTTTTTGCCACTTTTCTGCCACTTGTGATCTATTTTGGTTTTTTTTCAACCCCTTTATGCCACCCTTTTGCCAATTTTCACCCACTTTTGCCTTGGTTTGATCACTTTTCTGCCCAATTTTGCCCTTTTTATCACTTTAATCCCATTTGTACCACTTTTTTTTTTTTACAACATTTAACCCTTTTATGCCACTTGTAACCCATTTTTGCCACTTTGGTGACACATTCAACAAGTTTTTGCCAATTTTTACCCATTTCTGACTTTGTTTTGCCACTTTTGGCCCAATTTTGCCATCTCCATGATCCCCCAGTTGGCTGGGCCCCAGAAAGCTCTCCCCTTTATCACCCCTTCCTGGTCACCTTGTCAGTAACATTATTTAAAAAGTCTGTTTTATATCGATTTAAATATGGTGTGCCTTGAGATTTTGGCTTAACCTTAGGTGTGCCATGGGTGAAAAAAGTTTGAAGACCACTGCGTTAAACAATGCGACATATCTTTAATGACAGTTGAAGGTTTGATTGTGACTTTGGCAGACAGTTAGAGTACCTCTTGTGTTTACAGGTGAGCATGGCCTCAGAGATCGGGCACAGGTGAGAAACAGCAGCTCCGTTTAGGTACTGAGACACCCGGCCTGCAACCCCGACCGGATCTGTAGGACAAAACCAAAACAACATGAGAGTTTACCGTTTACCAAGAGCCAAACAAGGCAGCAGTTCACACAAAACCGTCTGCAAGATTCCTGATTTTCCAGCGTCTGCCTGAATCAAACTTCAGAGGTCGCTTACGTACCGAGAGGAGGCGGCTCCACCCGAGCGAACAGCTCCCTCCACGCGGCGTCCATGAACAGGCTGTTGAATTTACTGTCAAGAGCAGCCAGATACTTGGCAAGCGGGTGGGACCCTAGTGAGGTCATAAGACAGAGAGCATCATGGGAAAGTTCATGGTAAGTACTCCCTGTGCCTCAGTTCCAGTAAAGCAGGGGTGTCAAACTCAATCACAGCCAGGGCCGGATTCTGGATTCAGGTCTAACCTGAGGGCCCAACAGGGTCACCTTTTAAACCAGAAACTGTCAACCTCATTTCACCAGTAACAAAATACGAAAAAAAAGCACCACTGATTAATGACTTTGACATTTAAAAAGTAAGAAAAAAAAAAGTTTAAAGGCTCACAATCTGAGAAAAGTAAATTTAGTAGTTCAAAAAAGACATAGCTGAAATTGAAAAATATCTTTTTATAAAGGCAAATACACTAGAAAGAAAGTCAAAATCATGAGTTTAAAAGGTCAAAATATGAAATAAAAATTCTAATCATGAAATTAAAAGTCAAAATATGATTCAAAATTTTAAATTGTGAGTCTAAAAGGTCAAACTATGGGATTATGAAGTCAAAGTTTGGTGTTGAAAATATGAGGTAAAATACAACATAGGTCAAAATCTGAATTAAAAAAATAGAATATGAATCTTAAAACTCAAAATATTATATGAGAAGTCAAAATTATGAGTTGAAATGCTCAAAGTATGAAATTAAAAGTCAAAATCCTAAGTTTGAGCCCTAATTGTGAGATGCTAAATTGAAAATGTAAAATTAAAACACAAATTAATTTCTTTTCCCACATTCCTGACTTCTTATCTAAATATTTTTACTCCTTACTTTTCAGATTTTATGACTTAACAAGAATATCTTAAATCATCAGGATAAGTTCACATTTTTATACTGGAGGAAATCTGCAGACCTCAGACTGATGGGCCAGTTAGAACAGAGATATGAGATCATCTTGGGGGCCAGATATAACTGTTCCACTGGCTGGATTTGGCCCCCGGGCCTTGAGTTTGACACCCCTGCATTAAATGTTTCCATCAAACCAGAAGAGGTTCCTGACCCAATGTGGACTGAGAAAAGGAAGATCTGAGGAACTATAAGAGAGGAGACACGGCGGCAGATACTTTACCAACAGTCATGTATGGAGTCATTATTGCTGCAAAAATCAAGAGTGCATTTTAACATATTTTTGATTTAGGGCTCAGATTTTTCTTTAGTCTTTACATTTAAAATTAGTCAGTCAAGATTTCAAAATATCAAATGTGCTCAGGAGTTTTGCGACAGTAATGACACCACAGCATGCCCCCTCATTGGAAATCACTCAGCCCTGAGGCTGCAGTGAATCAGATTTCAATTAAACGTCACAACATCAACAGAGTTCAATAATAGAGAAAAATCAGCCATGACAGACACTAAACCGACCTTTCAGAGTCTGGAAAGTAACAGAAACAAAATATTGAAGACTAATTTCTATAAAACCAAAGTAATCTGGTTAATTGATCTGAAGATTATTTTTAGGGCTGTAGTCAACCAAAGAAAAACTTGGTTGACCAAAATCGCACCCAGGCACCAATTAATCGATTGGTCGTCAGGGGAAAAAAATTTATTCCTAAAAGAAAATTACCTCATTGGGGACTAATTCAACCCATCCAGGCTCCTCACTGCACCTGCTTGGTACTCTGAATGATCCTAAAATGAACATAACAAGCCTTTGGAAGCATTAATACATCTTTTCGGCTCATCACATCTTACTATGTAACATGATTAATTGAGAGATGATCAGCGTGCACCTGCTTTTGATCTCTGTGATCCCGGCGCGTTAACTCTTCAAACTCATACAGCCTACAAAATAACCTCAGATCATCGTTTTTCATTCATTTATAACGGTAACTAATAACAGGATTACTTGATCCAGCCTGCGCTGTCATTTACGAGCATAAAGCAGACAGCATGCAGCGTTTATTTATGGAGGTGAGAGGAAAAAAGTTCGCTCGTCGGAACTCAATGACCAACAGACATCGCCTTTTATCAGCTCTGCTTTCTGTGTGACTGTAAGAGAAGCTAACGCTAACGTGAACGCTTTAAGGAGATTATAAAAGGAGATGATACCTATTTGCGGCCTATCAGGTAAATTAAACTGACCGCGGGAGTTGATGCAGTGAGGGAGGGCAGAGCAGAGAGACTCGGCAGCGCCACTTCAATACAAACAGCCCGCAACTTTGTGACGAGTTGTTTTGTTTCTGACCGTTAATGCTGTAAAATATCAGAAAATACCCCACTCTGCGTTCCTTTGTGTGCGTCTCTACCTGTAATTCCAAGAGCTGCATTGCTCCTGCTCTCTCTCTATCACTCAGCTGCTCAAATGCTTTTGCCCCCAGATCAGCGTTTGGGGGGGATTCACCGACCAGGGTGATCTTGGTCGAACTAAAGCTTTTCGATCAATTAATCGACCAATCGAATTGAAGCTGTCAGCCTTAATTATTTTATACCTTTTTGTTTCAAAATCAAAGAAAAACACCAATTTTTAGGGGGTATTAGGAGTATATTTTGGTATTTTAAAGTTGGCTGTGTGAGGCACTTGTCAATAGTAGTGGTATTATCCTGCAGTGATATCAGTGTCGGCCCTGAATCAGCCTGTGCTGAGGGAACCTGGGCTAAACAAGAAGCCTCTGCGTTTGGATCTATTTGGGCTATGACCTCCTCCTCCTCAGCGCACCGCCATCTCCTGATCAGCTGTTTGGGTCTGCAGCTTTGACAGAGACAAGAAGACCTGACTGACAGACGCATGGGCGGAGTTTCAGGGAACCAGGCCGCCGCCTCTGTCACAGGAGTGTGTGATGGAGAGAGTACTTACCGACTGGGATGATGAGGAAGCGGAGGTAGTTCAGCCAATCAGGTGTCTTGCTGGCCAGCTGCTCCACGAAGCAGCAGAGGGCGGTGCTGAGGTAACTTTGGTCCCCGCCCACTGCGACCTTCACTGTGGGCGGAGTCTGGGAGTTACAGTTACAGCTGGAAAACACATCAGAATTGTATGGTTAAAGCTGCTGAGAGCAGCAAGATTAAGTCTATAAAACATCAGGATTCAGCATGTATGGAAGCCCGTTAATGCCAGCACAAAAAAAAAAAAAAACATGACATATTTAAGTTATAATTTTATACATGACTTTGTAATCACATAATGTGAATTTATCACTGTGGAGCAACAGTGACATCATGTGGTGAATAATTAAAATACACTTTTATTTAATAAATTACTTAATATTAATTTAATTTGATTATCTAATCAAATCAACGTTAATTTTAAACTAATGTACGTAAATTATATAATTTTTATTTAATTATTTAATTATGTAATTTATTTAATTTAATAAACTATGTTTCAAAAGATGAAACTTCTTTGATGTTTAATTTCATCTTCTTTTATCTGTAATGTTAAATAAAAACGCTGAGTAAGCTCATCTATCTGGTGATCACATGACTCTCACAATCTCTGGATCCGGCTCAGGATGGCGCTGAAGGCGGCCTGAACATCAGCTGATGAGACGGTGCACACGATTGGCTGATCGAAGAGAAGCTCTGACAGGAACTAGAGAGAGAGAAAGAAAAAGGGAGATAGAGTGAGGGAAAAACAGGGAGAGAGAGGGAGTGAGGGAGAAAGAGGGGGATAAAGGGAGAGATAGGGAGAGAGAGAAAGGGAGAGAAAGAGAGAGAGATGGGAGAGAGAGAGAGAGAGAAAGGGCGATAGAGTGAGGGAAAAACAGGGAGAGAGAGGAAGTGAGAGAGAAAGAGGGGAATAAAGGGAGAGATAGGGAGAGAGAGAAAGGGAGAGAAAGAGAGAGAGATGGGAGAGAGAGAGAGAGAGAAAGGGCGATAGAGTGAGGGAAAAACAGGGAGAGAGAGGAAGTGAGAGAGAAAGAGGGGAATCAAGTGAGAGATAGGGAGAGAGAGAAAGGGAGAGAAAGAGAGAGAGATGGGAGAGAGAGAGAAAGGGCGATAGAGTGAGGGAAAAACAGGGAGAGAGAGGAAGTGAGAGAGAAAGAGGGGGATAGAGGGAGAGAGAGGGAGAGAGAGAGAGAAAGGGAGATAGAGAGAGAAAGAGAGAGAGAGAGAGAGAGAGGGAGTGAGAGAGGATGGTGATACTGGTACTGATTGTGATACTGGTATTAATGGTGATACTGATACTGGTACTATTTCTGTACCTGACCCTGCCAGTCAGTGGTGTTGATCAGGATGATTGAATCTGGGATCTGATCGTCAGAGAACAGGATGTGGTTCAGCTGATCCAGGACTGACTTCCTGGCAACCTGAAAACACAAAAACACACATGGGCCTGTGTTTTAGGGTTGTCATGTTAGCAGAATTTTAGACTCTGATAAGATTCTGGCTCGAATCAAAAACTCTGGTACCAGAAATAGAAGTCTGAGATACCAAATATTTCATCATTTTCCGGTTGAAATGACCAAAAAGCTGATTTATCTCCTACATGCTGTCTAAACCACACCTGAGTGTCTCACCTGTGGAGGAGGGATCCTATAATCAGACGACGTCTCACTCTCCACGCTGCTCGTCCTGTCCGTCCCTCTGGAGTTCTGTCTGTCCTTCATGGAGCCGCTCCAGTGATGGCGAGACAGCTGACTTCCTGTTTTACTGCAGAGAGAGAGAACAGATGTCTGACCTCGTGTCCTGTATATGTTTATCAACAACAAACCTCCTACTGCCAGACTCCACATGCTGCCGTCAGCAGCTCCTTCCACGCTGCACACTCCACAACACTTTCCTTCCACAGCATGAGCTGTCGTTTGTATCCAACACGTGCCAGAAGTACCAGTCTATCTGTGTGTGCCAGCTGATCTAGGGACTCCAGCATTCCAACTTACTTACATACCGCTTACTTTTCGGCCTTTTGTTGCCCTGTTCTTACTTTTTTGATAAGTGTTGCAGCCATGAAATTCAAAATGAGCTAACATTTTTTCATGAAAAGGTAAAATGTCTCATTTTAAACAGTGACCCAACTTTTTGGAATTAGGGTTGTAAAACTTGTGTGTTTGAACCTTTAAATAAACCGACCAATCATGTTGCTGCTGTAACATCAGGAGAGATAATCTGTCATATAACCGTGTTTGTGTTTACCTTGGTGAAATGTGGGTCTGAGACTCCGTTTTGCAGAGTTTTGCAGCTGGACCTGCATCTGTTCCCATGGTAACATCCTCCTCCACTTCCTGTGGAGAAGAATCAGAGTGACCTTGATGAGTGGATGCTGTGATGGAGACACTGATCTGTTTAACAGTCATGTTAGGAAGTTTATTTCCCGTCAGTGATTAACAGAGGGGGCAGTGACCAGGAGACTCTGGAGGGATAGATGAAAACACTGTACTCCTGCAGTAAGATGTGGGTCAAAGGTCAGAGTCAGTGTTATTCTCACCCCGGGGCCCGCCTCCTCTCCTCTGGACTCCTCGTGGACATGTGGCCCCACCCCTCCAGGAGACAGCAGCTCTGCAGCCTGTTAATGACACAGAGCACTGAGTGACCAGCAGGGGGCAGCAGATAAATGATGATACTACTGGTTAAAGACTGAAACATTCCTGCAGCTCTTTACTTTTTAAAAATGATTTCTCTCTATCAAACAGAAAGGATTTTTCCCTTTTTTATCATGTGAAATAGAGACAAGATGTTTTGATTTCCTTTGAAATATACCTTATTTTTAAGGAACTATCAGTAAATTCAGTTTCTATTGCCTATACTGCAGCCAACCACAAGGGGGCGACTTAGATATTTCAGCCACATATTTCTAGGGCAGTCATGTTGTGTGTGACCCCCAGTATAAAGGTGCCAGAGACCGGGGACCCCCACTGTACCTGAAGGTGGTTGGACACAGCCGTGAACATTCAAGAATAGTCATGTGGAGACAAGGCCGTCCATAAGGGGGAATAAAGGGGAGAGCTGTCAGGGGCCCAGCCAAACTGGGGGCCCATGGAGGCCAGCAAAATCATGGTCTATTGTAAAGTAAAGCTGTGATATCTGTATTTTATATTCAACTTGAAAAATAACCACTCTTATTAATTCTCTAATTAAAATATGTTAAAAATAACAAAAATTGGTTAATAAGTAAAAAATGGGGAGAAAGGTCGTGAAATTTGATTTTATAAGTAGCAGAAATGGATTAGAAATAACAGAAATTAGATAACAGTGGCCAAAAAATAAACAAAAAATGGCAAAAATGGGTTAGAGTGGCAAAAATTTGCATATTAAGTGGTAAAAAGAGATTCAAAAGTGGCTGAAGTGGTGTTAAAATGGCAAAAAAAAGGGTGAAAACTTTGTGAAATGTGATGAAAATAGATATAAACTGGCAAAAAAGGGTTAGCGGAGGCAGAAATAGTCAGTAACTGGGAAAAATGGGCATATCAAATTATGAAATGTGGCTTAAAAAGTGGCAAAATGGGTTAATAGTGGCAATAATGTGTCAACAGAGCCAACAATAAGCAGAGAGTGGCAAGAGCTGGTTTAGAAGTGGCAAAAACAGGCAGAAAAAAAGTGGTGGAAAGGGTTTAAAATGGACAAAACATGGGTTTTAAGTGTCAAAAATATGTTAAAATTGGCAAAGTCGGTGGGAAAAAGTGATGAAAATTGGTTAAGATTAGGCAAAACTGGTGTAAAGAGGGAACAGTGTACTTCAGAAATGTTCAGAAACAAGTCTCTTTTTAAAATCATTTGTGTAGAATATAGCCTTCCTAAAAAAGAAAATCCGGAGCGTGCCAGTAGTCGAGTGGCTAAGGCGCGCACCATGTACTCTCTTCCCTGTTTCTGAGTCTATCCACTGTCCTCCTCTATCTAATAAAGGCACGAAAAGGCCTAGAAAGTTGTGGGGGCCCTGATCTGGCCCATAGGCCCCCAGTTAATGATCAATACTTTATGCTGTTAATAGCTTGCTCATCCTTGCAAATCAAATACTGCCACTGTTGAGCATCATCACGACCAAAACAGGAAAATCCTAACTTAGTCACCCTTAGAATATCACCTAAATCAGTAATACTCAACCCTGCTCAACCAAAGAGCCAAACAGTTAGAAAATGCCATCGCAAAAGCCACAATCTAAGTGGTGAAAAGTGACTAAAATGAAAAAAAAAGCTGTAAAAAGGTAGAAAAATGGGGGGAAAGGGCATTTAATGGCAAAAGGCAGTTAAAATGGGCGAAAAATTGCAAAGACACAAAATAAAAGTGGCTAAAACTGATGAAAAAGGGCAAAAATTGGATAAAAGTGGCAAAAATGGATGAAAAAGTGTTTAAAGGAAGAAGTAAAAATGGGCTAGAAGCAGCAAAAATTGGATAAAAGTGGCAAAAATGGATGAAAAAGTGTTTAAAGGAAGAAGTAAAAATGGGCTAGAAGCAGCAAAAATTGGATAAAAGTGGCAAAAATGGATGAAATAGTGGCTAAAGGAAGAAGTAAAAATGGGCTAGAAGCAGCAGAAATGGGCTAAAAGTGGCAAAAATGGGCAAAATAGGCATACAATGGCAAAAACTGGGTGAAAAGTGGCAAAAATGGGTGCAAAGTCACAAAAAAATGGACATATGGACAACCTGATGCCTTCAGCCTAGCTTATCACCACTGCAGAGGCATGAGATCCCAGTCTATTTAGTGTTGTAGGATCTTTGCATAGTATGGCACCTAATAAAAAGGAAGTTACTTTAAAATGTGCTGCATTTAAGGAAATATTGCACATAAAATGCTCCCATTGGTTCTGCTTTATAATGCAAGAGATTGCAGCTTCTGTGGAATCATCATGAGATTTTTCAGTCACAGTTTCACTCACAGCTGACGTCTGTTCTCTGAGCTGGTTCTGATTGTTCTCACTCCTGTTCTCCGTCTGTGAGCTCTCCTCGAAGAACGGCCTGGAACAAAGAGTCCAGCATCAAATCCCAGTCCTTCTACACCGTGAACCGCCCGTGCAAACATGAGAACTCTTTTCTATAAGCGTGTGCGTCTCTGACCTGAGTTTGGGTTTCGGCGTGCTCACGATGCTGTCGTTGTCGTCGAGCTCAGGGCCGCTGTCGCTCGGGTTGTAAACCTCCAGACTGTCATAGAGGAGATCCAGGTCCTCCTCCACTTCCCGGCCCTGACCCCCCCGCTCTGAGTCCAGAACCTGCAGGATGCAAAGTGAAGCTGGGGGTGTTGGAGGAATTTTTGCCAAATAATAGGCCATAGTTGGCAGCTTCTGGAAAAATTTCACTTTTCCAAAAGCTGCCAACAAAGGAATAATGATACAGATGGAGAATAAACCTTTGAGTACAAACCTCATCTGTGACTTTGAATCTTTTCAGCAGAGCCACAAACTTTTGTTTGAAGTTCGGTTGCTGAAACGGAAAAACAAAAATGCTGACCATCAGAATATGGAGTTACAGGTCAAACATTCCTCTGAGCTGAAATTTTGCAAGAACCAGAGATGTCTGATAGAGCTATACAGCGCCGATAAAAAGTATTCAGAGCTCCAGCCACTGGTTAATCAGTATTCATGGCTACCGTTACCCCCTGAAGACAAAGGAACACTCAGAGAAAATGTTATTGAAAAGTCCTATTGGCACAGACTCAGAGCTGTGATTGCAGCCAAAGGTGACTCTATTAAAAACTGACCAGAAGGGAGGAATATTTATGCAGTCTCTTATTTGACATGACAGATTTTTATTTCATTGATTTTACTATGTAGAAATCTGTTTTCACTTTGACATTAAAGAGGATTTTTTTGTATTTTTTTGTCAAAAAACCCAAATTATATTGACTACAGTTGATGTATAAAATGAATAAAACATCCAGGGGGTGAATATTTTTTCAGGTACTGTACATGAGAACCTCATGAGGTTCTGTATCAGGATGTGTTTAGAAATGTTACAACATCCTGACAGAAAGCTGACATTCCTCACCTGTGTCAGAGAGGTCGCTCGGATCATTTTGCGGTGAGATTTCTTCGTCTTTCTCTGAACGTCTTCATCGTCGTCGTACATGTCCTGAAGAACAGGCAGAGAGCGTCACAGACATGCACGATAGAGTCGTTAACGTCATTAGCACCATCAACATGTCAAGGTCAGTGTTTAGTGCTAACAGTTGAATGCTGAGATGCTAATTTCACTAATAGAAGCAGCAGGCTAACATATCTGAATGCCACTGTAACCTGATGGATAATCAGTGGTGACCTGCCCGTGACCTCAGTTAGCTTAGATGTTCCAACACTGGTTATGTTAAACTGTTTGCTCTGCAACACAGTTAGGGGAGCATTCAACCGTCCGTGTGAAAGTCTGTGAATCAGACTGTTCCTTTTTGACTCAGTCGCCTAAAATAAGACATATATTTTAAAACCTTTAGTGAATCACGTCCTGATTGGTCAGTCACCTGAGGCTGGACGGCGTCATCACTTCCTTCCTGTTCGGAGGAGAAGCTGTCGTCATCGTCCTCAGAGTAGTTCTCCATGTCTGGGGAGCGATCTGAAGCACAAAACACATTAATACACCGTTTAAACACAAACAGCCCACAGATGAGACCTGCTCATTCACTGATGGGATGCTGGGGCAAACATCAGATCCAAAAAAGTTGGGACACTGTGGAAAACATAAAAATAGAATACAGTGATTTTGAAATCCTTTTAACCTATATTCATCTGACATCACAAAGACAAAATAGTTAATAATAATACAGATCAGCTTTGTGTTTCTGCAGAAATACACACAATCTGTGGTTGATGCCTGAAACATGCTCCAAAAAAGCTGGGACAGGACGATGTTAAATTAACCTAAAAGGCAAGGATGGACTGTTTTATAAGCTTTGATGACATCATCCTCACAGGCAAGGATGGACTGTTTTATTAGCTTCGATTGAATGTTTGACAAGCTTCGATGACATCATCCTCAAAGGCAAAGATGGAATATTTTACAAGCACCGATGAGATCATCCTCACAGGCAAGGATGGAATATTTTAGATGCTTTTGTTGACATCATCCTCACAGGCAAGGATGAAATGTTTATGAGCTTTGATGACAGTATCCTCAAAGGTGAGGATGGGATGGTTTATGAGCTTTGACGACATCATCCTCACAGGCAAGGATGGACTGTTTTACAACCTTTGCTGACCTCATCCTCACAGACGAAGATGGAATATTTTACAAGCATTGATGGCATCATCCTCATGGGCAAGGATGGAATGTTTTACAACCTTTGTTGACCTCATCATGGAATTTTTTATGAGCTTTGAAAATATCATCCTCACAGGCAAGGATGGAATTTTTATGAGCTTTGAAAATATCATCCTCACAGGCAAGAATTGAATGTTTATGAGCTTTGTTGACATCATCCTCACAGGCAAGGATGGAATGTTTTATAAGCTTTGTCGACACCGCCTCACAGGCAAAGATGGAATGTTTTATATGTTTTGATTAAATTAAAAACTGACTTCAGTATTTACTCTGGTTATCTTTGTCTAATATTAATGTGAGTTTGTAAACATGTTGGTGTGACAAATATGTAAAAAAAAAAAAGAAGAAATCAGGGGAGGAGTCAGTCCTCTCTCACAGCTCTGTATTTCTGTGTTTATCATTTAGGTTATTTTGTCTCTTGTTTGGGATGGTGTGTCTTTTTAAAGAATATTATCGTCACTTTCTTGTTGTTTTCAGGTGATTTTTACTATATTTTCTGACTCAGTGGTTTAAAACTTTTCCTCTGTGATGTAACAGAGACGCTGTTATCAAACATCCCTCACAGACGGCCTGGTTTAAAGTGGAGGAGCCCATCTGTGCTTCGTGAGGGACCAATCAGGAGCCGCTTTCTAACGAGCACAAACAGAAGGTCAGCGTTGTTGTTCTCCTACCTGAGGCCTTGGTCTTGTTGCCGTGGTGACCGCTTGTGTCCTCCTGCTCGATTGGCTGGCTGGAGAGAGAGAGGACGCTCAGCTCCGCCGCACGCAGAGAGGCATCCTTCTGGTTGCTATGGAGACCGAGGATGTGGGCTCGGTCTGTCGGATGCTGCAGAACCTGAGAACAGAAAGGTTTAAGAGTTTTTATTTTACGGTGGTTCCTGCTGCTGGTGTGTAGGTGATTTACTGTCAGACATCTGTGAGCATCCACACGCTCAGACCACGCCATTTTTATTTCTACCTCTAAACAGGAAGTACAGACGCAGATGGAGAAGTCCACCGTTTTAACCTCTGTGGAAGATTTTCATAAAACTAGCTGATAATTATAAAAAACCTAGCTCAAATAAAACGTCTTTTTTACTCCTGCCCAGAAAGATAAATATATTTTAATGGTAAATTCTGTAGTTGAGGGTGTGATGTTATAGTGTGATCCTGGTTCGGATCCTGTTTTGGTTCTTGGTTCAGTTCCTGTTTCGGTTCAGGGTTTGGTTCCTGGTTTAGTTCCTTTTTCTGATCCTCTTTCAGGTTCCTGGTTTGAATCCTGGTTCAGTTCCTCTTTCGGATCCTGGTTCAGTTCCTGGTTCGGTTTCTTTTGTAGATCTTCTTTCGGTTCCTGTTTTTTGCTCCTGGTTTCTGGTTCAGTTCCTGGTTCCTGGTTTGGTTCCTTTTTTGGATCCTCTTTCAGTTCCTGTTTAGGTTCCTGGTTAAGTTCCTATTTCAGATCCTAGTTCAGTTCCTGTTTTGGTTCAGGGTTTGGTTCCTGGTTTAGTTCCTTTTTCTGATCCTGGTTCGGTTCCTGTTTTTTGCTCCTGGTTACTGGTTCAGTTCCTGGTTCCTGATTTGGTTCCTTTTTTGGATCCTCTTTCAGTTCCTGGTTTGGTTCCTGTTAAGGTTCCTGGTTAAGTTCCTCCTCCAGATCCTGGTTCAGTTCATGTTTCAGTTATGGGTTTGGATCCACTTTCGGTTCTTGGCTTGGTTTCTGTTTTGGTTCCTTGTTCAATTCCTTTTTAGGATCCTCTTTTGGTTCCTGTTAAGTTTCTGGGTTTGGTTCCTCTTTCGGTTCCTACTCTTGAGTCAGCATGCTTTTGGGACTAAATGAGGTCAAGAGTTGCTGCTTTTGTTCGGTAGACCCTCACTTTCCTCTGATCCCAGGATCCTCTCTGATTTTCAGACTACTGTTGACAGAGAAGGCTTTGTACACACCGTGAGTTTGACTGTGCTGAGATTTCCTCACACTGAAGGGCTGGTTCCTGTTTCTGTGCATCTGTGAGACGATTCTCCTCTCTCCAACGGTCGATAACGTGAGAATGTTTGTGGTAAAAGTGGCCTCTGCCTGAGAGCGAAGACTGCCTCCTCTTTGGCACTGTGGCGGTGTGAGCGTATGTGTTCAGGGAATTGACCGGGACGAGGGGAACTGAAGTGAAAGGCACAATAATTTTGTATTCTTTTGAGAATCTGTACATAATTATGGTTTTTGATGGCACCAGTATCAAACCAGCATACCCAAGAATTCTCCTGAGAGGGATCAAGGACAACTGGAGCAACGGTGTGGCGTGCAAATCAACACAGACAGACGGACACACCGCCAGTTTTAGCAGTAAGATATCTTTGATTTAATAAAGAACCTCAAAACTCTTCTTCATTACTGTTAAAGTGTTTTGTTCCTTTTTTCTTTGTTCCTTTTGTTATTGAACCAGTTCAGACCAATCAGAGCCTGGCCTACATGAGGCCCCTGGAAGCCTCCTTGGGAGTAGCAGCACAAAGCCGCGGTACCTCGGCCATGTTGATGACTCCCACGGCGAGCGTCTTGTAGCCCAGGATGGTCCTGTTCTTGTACCTCTTCCTCCGCTGCAGCATGACGTGCAGACGGTTCACGTCACGCTTTAAGAAGTGAGGGTACTGGAAGACACGGAGACACCGGGGAAGGAGAACGTCTTTATCAAAGAGGATTTACCGGACAGACTATGAAACCACGGCGCTTTGTCAAATAAAGGCACGACACCTGCAGGGAGAAGGTGAGCTCCAGGTCCGTCTCCATCAGACCGTCTGGAGGAAGGAGATACTCGTTGGATCTTAGAGTCCGCTTTGAGCCCTGAGACAGGAAGACACAAAGAAGGAGACTCACTGATCATTCAGGAGACAAAAGTAGAGGCTGAATGAAAAATCACCAAAAGTAAACGCCAACATGAACTTCCAAATACAACAAAATGTTGGAGAAGAGCAGGAGACAGTTATTTAAATATTTCCTTCCCTCAGAAGCTGTTAGAGCTGCACCTCCAGGGTGCAGATTTTAACACATCCTGTATAAGAGGGCTCCTCAGACGGTCCCAGACCAGGGTACTACTTCACATGACGGATGGGACTACCAGAGCCCATAGAGACCAACCACATGTACACCTCATATTTGATGCACATCTGTTTTGCCTCATGGAGCCTGAGGTCCCCAGTCAAATCTAACCCAAAGACCTGCAGACTAAAGGACACCTGCTCTCCTAACTAAGCTAAAACAGCGCCCCCTACATTTTACATTTTGAATCCTTAGACTTTAACTCCACCTGAGGGTAGGCATGTAAACCCCACAGATGTTAAGACCAGAAATGCTGCCGTCTCAAACAAAGACGCTCTGACCTTTACATGTTTATTCAGCAGGATTCACAGACACAAAGGTGACAGGACGTTCTCACCTGGATCTTCACGGCGATGACCACAGAGCTGAGCTCTCTGTCCAGCTCTCTGAGAACCATCAGCCTCTTCAGAGTCAGACTGCACAGCCTGTGGACGACAACAAGGATGCTCAGATAGTCATACGTATGGCTCTTCTACGTCTTCATCTGAAATATTATTCCCCCAGAAAACCTTAGAAGGGAACTTTGACCTCAGAAATTAGTCACAACAAGGATGCTCAGATACAGTCATACGTATGGCTCTTCTACGTCTTCATTTAAAATATTATTCCCCCAGAAAACCTTAGAAAAGGGAACTCTGACCTCAGAAATTAGTCACATTAATCAGTTTGTTTCTCAGACTTATACAGAAGGCTTTAATTGTCAAACATAATTATCCCATTTATCCTGTTTTTGCCCTTTTTCACAATTTCTGATACTTTTCTTCCGTTTAAGCTACCTTTTGCCATTAAATACCACTTTTTCCTATATTTTGCAACTCTTTTTGACACTTCGATCCCATTTCTTTTGACACTTTTCCCCATTTTTGCTGTTTTTAAAAATTTTTTCGCCACTTTTCACCCATTTAAGCCATCCTTTTGTCCCCGCCACTTTTTTCCTGTTTTGCCCCTTTTCACCATTTTTTTGGCCATTTCATCTACTTTTTGCCATTAAATACCACTTGTTTCCTATTCTTTTTGATACTCTTTCCCCATTTTTGACACTTTTATCCCATTTTGGCACTCTTTCCCCATTTTTGCACTACTTTTTGCATATCTAAGCTGCCATTTGCCATAAAATACCACTTGTTTCCTCTTTTTTTGCCCATTTTTACCACTCTTGACTGCTTTTTTGTCCATTTTAGTCACTTTTCTCTTTTTCATTGCCATGTTTTTGCCACGTTTGAACATTTTCGCCCTTTTTCACAATTGTTTTGCCACTTTTCATCCAATTAAACTATCTTTGCCATTAAATACCACTTTTTTCTACTTTCTTGCCCATTTTTGACACTTCTTTTTGACACTTTTCACTTCTTTTTGCCCTTTTTCACAATTTTTTCACCACTTTTCGCCCATTCCAGCTGCCTTTTGCTATGAAGTACCCGTTTTTTTCCTAGTATTTGCCACTTCTTTTGACACTTTTCCCCATTTTTGCCATTTTTAAAAATTTTTGCCACTTTTCACCCATTTAAGCTATCCTTTTCTTCCCCACCACTTTTTTCCCTGTTTTGCCCCTTTTCACCATCTTTTGTCCATTTCATCTACTTTTTGCCATTAAATACCACTTGTTTCCTATTTTTTTGCCCATTTTGCACTTTCCACCATTTTTTTGAAAGTTTTTCGCCCATTTAAGTTGCCTTTAGCCATAAATTACCCCCTTTTTCCTATGTTTTTGCACATTTTTGCCACTTCTTTTTGACAATTTTTCCCCATTTTTGAGACTTTTATCCTATTTTTCCCCTATTGACCATTGTTGCACTAGTTTTTGCATATCTAAGCTGCCATTTGCCATAAAATACCACTTGTTCCCTCTTTTTTGTCCATTGTTGCCACTCTTGACTGCTTTTTGCCCATTTTTGTCACATTTCTCTCTTTTATTACCATGTTTTTGCCACTTTTCTCCCATTTTTGACATTTTTATCCTATTTTTGCCCCTTTTTACCCTTTTTGGACCACTGTTCGCCCATTTAAGCTGCCACTTATTTCCTATTTTTTGTGCTATTTTGCCACTCTTGACTGCTTTTAGCCTATTTTAGTGACTTTTCTCTTTTTTTTGCCACATTTGTACCATTTGTGCCACCTTTAAATTATTGTTATTGCTACTTTAAGCTGTTTTTGCCACTTTTCACCTCTTAGACTGCGGCTCTTGTAAAGGTATTTTTAATAGTTTGGCTCTTGTGTAACCCAGGTGACAAATCCTGAATGCCAGCTTTTCTCTCTACATGTATCTCTGCTCATGCATTAGTCCCGTCCTTAAATCTCGTGGGGTTTTCTGTCTGTTCTTGCAGGATCTCGGTGTTAGTCTGGCCAATCACAGCCATTCTCCTCGTGATGTCATGCGGTCACATGACTTGGCACGGCCAATCGCGTTTGTTTACTGTACCGCTGCGATTCAGTCTGGGAAGGTGCGGTGGGGAAGCCGGTTGAGAGTTGGGTTGCAGGAGCTTTCTAGCGCGTCCCATATACTATTGAAAGAGCTCGTGTTTAAGGCGTAGTCTGCGGAATTTGGCCAGGTTTTTGATCCTGATGGCGAGCTAATGAAGGAGCAGGCCTAGAGCCTACAGGGCCACTGGAACTGAGAGCACTGCAGAGTCACACCTCCCCTGCTGGCCCAGTAGGGGGCTCTTTGCAGCCCACGAAACTCTCTCCCCACGCATGCACACTGCCCCATTAGCCACCCAGCTATACACACCTCTCACCAACTCTTATCGCACTTACCTCCCTCTGGTCAAACGGTCAAACCCAAACGTGGGTTCCAGTGGACTGTGGGTGGGCTGGGGTGATATTTTCTGAGTTGCTGAACTAAATTTATTGCTGGACTCTCGATATTTATTGCATTGCAGTTGTTCATTGTTATGCCCCTGTACCTGACCTGAGCGCTTTGTGTTTTCCTCGAACGGCCATTCGTTTTGTGTTGTGTACACTGTATAGATATTTGTATGTCATTTACTAAATTCTTTCTATAATACATGGTACCAACCAAAAGCAAATTCAGTCTCCTGCCACTCCCTCCTTGAGCTGAACTTTAGTCTTCTGGTCATTAGCCCATTTCTCATCTAGTACGTATTATTTGTGTTATACTATTACACAGGTTCTTACAGGTCTACACCGGCTACTCCAGAGCTTTACACTCTAGTTTGTGACACAGTTGTTACACTTGGGTTGAGCAGGGTGGAGTAACGCTGCTCTAATAGTCTTTTTAACACCACAGGTTTTAGGATGAGCTGCTTTCTGCTCAGTGAAAGAAAAAAGAGTTTCATAACACTAGATTCTGAATAAACAAAGATACTTTCCCTACAAAGAGGATCAGTGCTGGAAAACCATCTTTGACAGATTTTGAATCATTATTGTTAAAGTTTGATGAGTGTTTTTGGCTCTCTGAGTTTTACCGTGTGTGTGTGTGTGTGTGTGTGTGACAGAATGTTGGGAATGTTGGGACTATCTCAGTGCGATAAAAACAAAGCTATGAGTGCACACACAGAGAAAGTTTGGTACACAGACAGAGAAAAATCAAAGTTTGGCTGTTTTACAAACAAGCAGAATCAAGCTGAATGAGAGGAGAATAGTCCCAACATTCTGTCACACACACACACACACCCCCCCCACACACACACACACACACACGGTAAAAGTCTAACATCATCAGACTTTAACAGTGATTATTAAAAATCTGTCATCAATAGCTAAAAAGTGAATCCAGTGTAAATAGCTGGATAGTTTGTCTACTTTTTAAAGCTGGATTACAGTCTGTAGGAGGAACTGAGTCAGAGTTTTAGGGCTTGAAAACTACTGACTATAGAAATGTCCCATGAAGCTGTCAGGATTGTTCAGTGCTGTTACCGATAACTGATGATACATCTAATAAATAAAAGTGGAGCGGTCTTAAACTCGAGCCTTGTGGGACACCAGAAACAGACACACATATGAACTTATTTTCATGTATCAATCAAATGAATTAAATCTAATATTAATTGTAACTGTCTAACGAGCTCATCTCTGCTGTTATTCCTGCTGTCAGCACCAACAGGTCGTCCTCGTTTCCTGAGTCATTAAGAGGATTATCTCTGATTGGCCGGCTTGTTAACCCTGCTTGGTCACACTGCTGCTAATCTCCACAGTAACAGACGGGTCGAGGGGCTCGCAAAGATCAGCTGTTTTTTTTCTGGATCGTTCAGGGCGGGACAAGTCTCATGGCTCTCTGTGATTGGCTGCTGGGATGTGACATCATCAGTGATGTCCCGTCTGGCAGACAGTCTGGGTCGGAGATGGTGTCGATAATTCGGGTTAAATCCAGGTCAGGTCAGAGCTCTCCCTGCTCTCCCTGAGCATTATGGGAGATGTAGTTCCGGTTTTTGTGTCTTTGTGCTTCTGTTTGAAAAAAGGTTTTTAAACATGGTTGTATTTCAGGTTTCTTTTCTTTCTTTCCTGTTTTGTCCCTACAGATATTAAAGTAAACCAAAAACTGTTGTTAAAATTCTCAGTTAGACATCTGAGTGTTGATTTAACTCCACTCGCAGTAAAAGGCCTTCAGTGTTGAAGTTATCCAGCAGTGCTGATCCACCAGGGTTAGTCCAGCTCTATAGAGTCATCTGATGCAAGCTCCGCCCACTGCCATTTCAAATCTGGGGCCAGAGTTTTCCCATCATGCCTTTGTGCAGTGTTCAGATCCCACAGCAACCTTGGTCCTGAAAAATGAAGCTTATGTGGAAGAGTAAAAAAATGCAATACTGTGAGTCCCTTAAAAGGGGGGGGGGGGGAACAGAGGGTTTGTACCACAATCATTTCGGTTATATTTAGGAAAAACCTCACTGTCCACTGACTGGCCTGTCCCATTTGATTGACAGATAGCTCAACAGGCAGACGCCACCACCAGAAGGCTAGCTTTTAGATGTGTCGAGACATTTTAGATGTTTTAGACTTTTTGGACAATTTTAGATTTTTCAGACATTTTTAGATGTTTTAGACATTTTTCGATGTTTTCAGACATTTTAAGATGTTTTAGACTTTTTTTTTTTTTTAGGTTTTATTTTGGGCATTTTTGTGCCTTTATTTGATAGAGGAGGATAGTGGATAGAGTCGGAAACAGGGACAAGAGCGGGAGAGAGACATGCGGTGAGGGGCCTCAGGCCGGATTTGAACCCGGGCCGTCCGCGTACATGGAGCGCGCACCTTAACCACTCGGCCACCTGCACCCCGTTTTAGACGTTTTTAGATGTTTTAGATGTTTAAAGACGTTTTAAATGTTTTTAGATGTTTTAGATGTTTAAAGACGTTTTAAATGTTTTTAGATGTTTTAGATGTTTAAAGACGTTTTAAATGTTTTTAGATGTTTTAGATGTTTAAAGACGTTTTAAATGTTTTAAGATGTTTTAGATGTTTAAAGACGTTTTAAATGTTTTTAGATGTTTTAGATGTTTAAAGACGTTTTAAATGTTTTAAGATGTTTTAGATGTTTAAAGACGTTTTAGATGTTTTGAGATGTTTTAGATGTTTTAAGATGTTTAAAGACGTTTTAGATGTTTTGAGATGTTTTAGATGTTTTACCACGTTTTTAGACGTTTTAGATGTTTTGAGATGTTTTAGATGTTTAAAGACGTTTTAGATGTTTTGAGATGTTTTAGATGTTTTACCACGTTTTTAGACGTTTTAGATGTTTTGAGATGTTTTAGATGTTTTACCACGTTTTTAGACGTTTTAGATGTTTTAAGATGTTTTAGATGTTTTACCACGTTTTTAGACGTTTTAAATGTTTTTAGATGTTTTAGATGTTTAAAGACGTTTTAAATGTTTTAAGATGTTTTAGATGTTTAAAGACGTTTTAGATGTTTTGAGATGTTTTAGATGTTTTACCACCTTTTTAAGACGTTTTAGATGTTTTGAGATGTTTTAGATGTTTTACCACGTTTTTAGACGTTTTAGATGTTTTGAGATGTTTTAGATGTTTAAAGACGTTTTAGATGTTTTGAGATGTTTTAGATGTTTTACCACGTTTTTAGACGTTTTAGATGTTTTGAGATGTTTTAGATGTTTTACCACGTTTTTAGACGTTTTAGATGTTTTAAGATGTTTTAGATGTTTTACCACGTTTTTAGACGTTTTAAATGTTTTTAGACGTTTTAGATGTTTTAGATTTTTAAAGACGTTTTAGATGTTTTGAGATGTTTTAGATGTTTTACCACGATTTTAGACGTTTTAGATGTTTTACCACGTTTTTAGACGTTTTAGATGTTTTACCACGTTTTAGATGTTTTTAGCTGTTTTAGACGTTTTTAGACATTTTAGATGTTTAGGAAAGAGTGCAGACTCGTGATTGGGGGCATGCTCCAGTTTTAAAGCTGCCTCATTGATCCATGGTTTACTTCACATTACTACAGCTGTTTAATGTGAGCTGGAAATCAATATTAACCATGAATGTTTTAAGTACCTCAGATTTACACTCCCTAAGAGTTGATTAGTAAGAGTAAATTTACACTGACAGTTAGAATGTCTTAGTGTTAAATGTCAGTAAAACTAGGAGTGTTATTCTGGAGTTAAACTTTATTAATACTGCCCAGAGTAGAACACTATAGCACAGTGATAAAACTCTATAACACCTCTCTGAGTGTAACTTTTACCCTGTAGAGGGCTCCATACGTTCACTGACTCAGAGTTAAATTTATATTCCTCACTTTACTGTGCAGAGGCTGAAACTCTGTTTTAGACTGGCCTTGGACATTCAGAGACAAAGCAGAACCTGTTTAATACTAAACATAACCAAAGCATGGCTTTATCTGTGTCCATCCATCCTGTAGAACATTTATGAGGTCAGTCTCTGATTTATTTAAAAAATAAAATCAGATGTTGGACCAGAAAGCCTGGACCACAGTCTCTGTTCATCCAAAAGGTGCTGGATGCATGTTTCATCCCCTGTGTGCCACTCTTTTATCCATTTTTGCAGCTTTTCTTCTATTTTTGCCACTTTTTAACCCCTCTTTATTACTTTTTTGCATTATTCTTGTCATTTGTAACCAATTGTTGATACCTTTTGCGTATTTTTTTCCTCTTTCACCTTTTTTATTGTCACACTTTAACCTCTTTTCACAGCTTTATTTGCCAATATTTGTCCCTTTGTGCCACCCCACAACCCATTTTGCCATTTCTCACCCATTTTTTCCGCTCTCTAAATCAGTGTTACTCAACCCTGCTAAACCAAAGCGCCAAATTTGTGAAAAATGCATTTGCAAGAGCCACAATGTAAGTGGTGAAAAGTGGCAAAAGCGGCTTGAAACAGCAATAAAATAAGTTAAAGATGGCAAAAATGGTCAAAATGCAGCAAAATGGGTAAAAGGAGCTAAAATGGGGAGAAAAAGTGGCAAAATTGTCAGAAAAGTACCAAAAATGGATGAGAAGTGATAAAAATGTAGTTACAGGTAGCAGAAAATGGTCCAAAGGTGGCAAAAAAAGAGTGAAGAGTGACTAAAATGGGCAAAATGCAGTCAAAAGTAGCAAAAATGGGCAAACAATAAAAAAGAAGCAGTGTGTAATGGCAAAAAGTAGCTGAAAAGGGCAAAAATAGGCAAAGAAATGGCACAAAGAGGAGGCAAAAAAATAGGAATAAAGGGATATTTAATGGCAAAAGGTAGCTGAAGTGGGCAAAATGTGTCAAACTAGAAAAGCACTCAGAGAGCACAGACCTCCGCCATCAGCCCTGTCTCCCAACAGTGAGGAATTCTTTAAAAACATTCCTGGATCCAGACGGTGATCTGGATCCCCCCAAAATCTAATTCGCTGATTACATCCTCCCCGGTGGGGTGGAGACACGGTGAAGCAAAGCATCAGCTTTGCTACATGTGAAAGACTTGTCAGAGGGTGAATATTCCTCTATTCCTCCCAGCATTGTGAGTATTCTCGCTACAATTCGCTGTCTTTCTCTTGGTTACGCTTCGACTCGTCTCCTCGACTGGGCGTGCGTCTTTCAAAACACACACACAAATGCTGCTGGGATTGAAGTTACTCATGTCCGCCATCTCCTGGTGTAAAGTGGTAATAGCGCAGACCTCCACCATTAGCCCTATCTCCCAATAGTACAGAATCCGTTAAAAACATTCCTGGATCCAGACGGTGATGTGGATCACTCCCAAAATCTAATTTGCTGATTACTCCCGCCCCGGTGGGGCGGAGACATGGTGAGGCAAAGCATCAGCTTTGCTATATGTGAAAGTCATGGCAGAGGGTGAATATTCCTCTATTCCTCCTAGCATTGTGTAACCTTGCAAAGCAGATGGATTCTCCCGTTTCCTTGTTTTTCACTGGCGAATCCATCTTGCAAAGCTCCCTGATCCGTTTGGGCCCAGTTAGATAGTGACAGGACCAATCAGCGATGAGGGGCAGTACTTTCAGGCGCAGCAGAGTCGTGACATAAACGAGCAGCAAGAGCTGGTGCAGTTATGGAGGGAGAGATTAGCGTGGATGCTGTTAAAGTGCCAGTTTTATCAGAACTTGACGACATTTCTTCATTAAAAGAAGAACAAAGAACAGCATTGAGTTGTTTTCTTATCAAAAACGACTTAAGTCAAGTACTTACATGTCTGTAGTCGCCATGTTTCCTGTTATTCCTCAGTAGCTGCGCATGTGCAACTTGATAACTACTACGTCACGTGTTTTGTTGCTCTGATTGGCCCGTGGAGATGTGATAGACAGAACATTCATCCAGTCACACTCCGAGTGTTTTTCAAATCCTCTGCCTTTTCTCAAACGTTTCCTATTGAAGCTTTCCCAGATGGATGTGTGAAACACATCCATCTGGCGTGTCAGGTTAAGTATTGTGAGTATTCTCGCTACAATTCTCTGTCTTTCTCTCTGTTACGCTACGACTCGTCTCCTCGACTGGGCATGCGTCTTTCAAACTCTATAAACTCCAAAACTTTGAACAGAAACACACACACAAATTCTGCTGGGATTGAAGTTACTCATGTCCGCCATCTCCTGGTGTAAAGTGGTAACAGCGCAGACCTCCACCATTAGCCCTATCTAGTACAGAATCCTTAAAAAATTCCTGGATCCAGACGCTGATCCGGATCACTACCAAAATATAGTCAATTCTTCCTTATGCCATTTCTGATATTTCCTGAAAATTTCATCAGAATCTGTCCATGACTTTACAAACAAACTAACACAGGGGTTTTTCAAAGTGTGTGAGAGTGAGCCCCCCCCAAGGAGAACTTATTCATTCGCTGCCCCCACCAACAAAAAGGATTCAAATTAAAAAAAAAAAAAAATTAAACAACATTTCAAACATTTATGTCTAATCTTAAAACATTTTTAACATTAATATATTTTGGATATTTTGATTTCAAAATGTCCTTAAACATCTGCCTTTCCCCCTTATTCAGTTATAATGCCATCAAATACCCCTTTTTACATTTTTTTTGGCCATTTTACAACTTCTTTTTCCCCATTTTTCCCACTTTTATCCCATTTTTGCTCTTTTTTACTTTTTTTGCCCATTTAAGCTACCTTTCATCATTAAATATCCCCTTTTTTTCAAATTTTTTGCTCATTTTTGCTACGTCTTTTTGCCACTTTTATCCCATTTTTGCCACTTTTTTTTCCATTTAAGTGACCTTTGTCATTACATACCACTTGTTTCCTTTTTCCCAATTTTTGCCTCTTCTTTTGCCATCTTTCCTCATTTTTTGCCACTTTTTGTCCATTTAAACTACCCTTTGCCATTACATACCACTTGTTTTCCTCTTTTTTTGACCATTTTTGCCACTCTTGACTGTTTTTTGCCCATTTTAGTCACTTTCCACTCATTTTTTGTCACTTCTCACAAATTTTAGCTACTTTCAGATAATTTTCCCACTTTTTCTCCCCATTTTCACCCCTTTATTGCTGCATTTTGACCATTTTGCCCCCTTTAACCTATTTTTATTGCTACTACGAGCAGTTTTTTTGCCACTTTTCACCTCCTAATTTGTGTCTTTTGCAAAGGTATTTTTCAATATTTTGGCTCTTTGGTTGAGTAACACTGCTCTATAAGTAACTATAAGTTTATCCATTTAGCTCCATGCACAGCAGCGGTTAGAAAAGCAAATCACCCTTTTTCAGGTTTATGGGTCTGCACCTCCCCTGAAGCTCTGTGGCGCCCCCCAGGGGAGGCCCGCCTCACACTTTGAAAACCACTGAACTAACAAATAAACCATCAAACAAACTAACCAAAGAACAAACCCACCTGATCACATGACCTCCTTGGCGGGGGTAAAAATGGTGAAAAAGGGCTAAAATTGGCAAAAATTTAGGAATAAAGGGATATTTAGTGGCAAAAGGTACCTGAAATGGGTGAAAAGTGACTAAAATGAGAAAATGGCAAAAAGTTTCACTTTTCTAAGGTTTTGTGGGGGAATAATATTTAAAATTAAGACACTAAAGATCTACAGATCATCACTGAAGAGCCACAGATCATCACTAAAGAGCCACAGATAATCACTGAAGAGCCACAGATCATCACTGAAGAGCCACAAATCATCACTGAAGAGCCACAGATCATCACTAAAGAGCCACAGATCATCACTAAAGAGCCACAGATCATCACTGAAGAGCCACAGATCATCACTGAAGAGCCACAGATCATCACTAAAGAGCCACAGATCATCACTGAAGAGCCACAGATCATCACTAAAGAGCCACAGATCATCACTAAAGAGCCACAGATCATCACTGAAGAGCCACAGATCATCACTAAAGAGCCACAGATCATCACTGAAGAGCCACAGATCATCACTGAAGAGCCACAGATCATCACTGAAGAGCCACAGATCATCACTGAAGAGCCACAGATCATCACTAAAGAGCCACAGATCATCACTAAAGAGCCACAGATCATCACTGAAGAGCCACAGATCATCACTGAAGAGCCACAGATCATCACTAAAGAGCCACAGATCATCACTGAAGAGCCACAGATCATCACTGAAGAGCCACAGATCATCACTAAAGAGCCACAGATCATCACTGAAGAGCCACAGATCATCACTAAAGAGCCACAGATCATCACTAAAGAGCCAAAGATCATCACTAAAGAGCCACAGATCATCACTAAAGAGCCACAGATCATCACTGAAGAGCCACAGATCATCACTAAAGAGCCACAGATCATCACTAAAGAGCCACAGATCATCACTGAAGAGCCACAGATCATCACTGAAGAGCCACAGATCATCACTGAAGAGCCACAGATCATCACTAAAGAGCCACAGATCATCACTGAAGAGCCACAGATCATCACTGAAGAGCCACAGATCATCACTGAAGAGCCACAGATCATCACTGAAGAGCCACAGATCATCACTAAAGAGCCACAGATCATCACTAAAGAGCCACAGATCATCACTAAAGAGCCACAGATCATCACTAAAGAGCCACAGATCATCACTGAAGAGCCACAGATCATCACTGAAGAGCCACAGATCATCACTGAAGAGCCACAGATCATCACTGAAGAGCCACAGATCATCACTGAAGAGCCACAGATCATCACTAAAGAGCCACAGATCATCACTAAAGAGCCACAGATCATCACTAAAGAGCCACAGATCATCACTGAAGAGCCACAGATCATCACTAAAGAGCCACAGATCATCACTAAAGAGCCACAGATCATCACTAAAGAGCCACAGATCATCACTGAAGAGCCACAGATCATCACTAAAGAGCCACAGATCATCACTGAAGAGCCACAGATCATCACTGAAGAGCCACAGATAATCACTGAAGAGCCACAGATCATCACTGAAGAGCCACAGATAATCACTGAAGAGCCACAGATCATCACTGAAGAGCCACAGATCATCACTGAAGAGCCACAGATCATCACTGAAGAGCCACAGATCATCACTAAAGAGCCACAGATCATCACTAAAGAGCCACAGATCATCACTGAAGAGCCACAGCTTCAGTGTCAATGATCTTTTCACCTCCTTATCTGGTCATTTTTGCAGCACTTCTGCCAACCTTAACCCTGTTTTTAATATGTACTAACAATGACAGTAAATGTCTGTAAAACAGATCAAATGTTGAGTCATTCTCTATTTTTATATTAACTGTTTGTGGGATGATTTAACAGCTGCTGACATTTAAACCAAAGGAGGCTCCTAAAACCACAACATCTTCTTTTCCTCTTTTAATGATCTTTGGAGGGCCGGACAGGAAGCTTTGGGGGTCCTGATTTGGCCCCCGGGCCACCAGTTGATGACCAGTGTGGTAGTGTATCCTGTTATTGATGGTGTTGTGTTAAACTAGATGCTGTCTGTGGTGTTGATGTAAAACTAGTCACATCTGGAAATGCTGTGGGTATTTGTGCTCTGTTCAGAGGCTGAGGGAGTCTGACTGTGATAAAACCAGTAAAACCAATAAAACACCAGTATCAGCTGTTGAGGACTTCTGTTATTGCACAGGTTTATGTATTATTATTGTTTTTTCCAGATTATACCGTGGATCACTTTCCAGCCGTGGACTGTGGATCTGGTATGTGGACCACATCGCCCATCCCTGATCTGGACCATCGGACTGGATCAGCCGCTAATATTAGCGTGTAAATAATGAAATAATACTGATGTGGTCTGTGTTAGAGCTGTGATGTCACTGTCCCCCCTCCATGCCTTTAAATCAGAAATAAAACCTGATAAAACAGAGACTTCCGTCGGAGCAGGCAGCGGCTCAGCCTCTCCTCTCTGCCCGGGGACTAATCCTCTTACCTGGGCACGCAGCTCGGGGACGACCGGTCGATCTCCCAGGTGGCGAACAGGTTCATGGGGACCGGGACTCGGCCGTCCTGCTCCCCGGTGGACACCGAGCCGGCGGAGGGGTCCGTCTCCGGGGGGAGAACGCCTCCCCGGGCCGCTCCTCTGTCTGCGGCCGATAACATCGCCTCGTGTGTGGGGGAGCAGCTCGGTGAGATCCCGCTGATGATCCAGAGAGAGGCGGGGCTGAGGGCTGGATGGAGGAGGAACTGATCCAGAATCAGGCTGATTACAGAGTCACTGATGGTAGGCACCTCTCTGCAGGGCCGGGTCTGGAGGTTTAGAGGCCCCGGGGAGGGGCAGATATGAGGACCCGGATCATGGATCCAACCAGGAACGCGTTAACAGTCCTGGTGAAAATACAAACAGACGCTCACTATCAGGGACAGATCTGGTCTTTACTGATCCACTTTACCACACAATAATCCACCTGCTGTAGTCAGTCTGCAGCATGGGACCCCCAAAATAAAGGTGCCAGAGACCAGAGACCCCCACTGGACCTGAAGGTGGTTCAACAGCCAGGAACGTTCTAGAATAGTCATGAGGAGACAGGGTCCTCTATAAGGGGGATAAAGGGGGAGGGTTCTGGGACCCAGCCAAACTGGGGGTCATGGAGGTCAGTCAAACCATGGTCCATTGTGAAGTTAGGCTGAGAAAACCATGTTTGAAATTTGACCTGAATAATAACCTCTATTATCGATTCATCTGTGTAGTATAAAGCCTCCCTAAAGTGAAAATAACTTGTTAAAAACTCATTTAAAATGGGTGAAAAATTACTTAAACAGGTTTATAATGGCTGTGGAAAGGGTGTTGAAATTGGATTTTTAAAGAACATAAATTGGTGAAAGTGGCAAAAAAAATAACCAAAATGGATTAAATTGGCAAAAACGGGCACAAAAAGTGGTAAAAGGGGATTGTAAGTGACTGAAACGGCTTTAAAGTGCAAAAAAATGGAGGAAATTTGGTGGACTGGGATGAAAATTTGATAACTGGCAAAAATGTGATAACTGCGGTTAAAATGGGCAAAAAAGAGGTGTAAAAAGTGGTTGACAGAGGCAACGATAGGCAGAAAGTGGCAAGAACTGGTTCAGAAGTGGCAAAAACAGACAGAAAAAAGAGGTGGAAAGGGTTTAAAATGGACAAAAATGGGTTTTAAGTGGCAATAAAGTGCTAAAATTGGCAAAACTGGTGTTAAAAGTGATGAAAAAGGGTTAAAATCTGGTCAAATTGGTGTAAAGTGGCAACAGTGTGATTTAAAAATGTTCTTAGTTTTTCTAAGTTATCTGGTGACCCCCCTCTCAGTGTCTCCCAACCTTCAATGGGGTCCCGGCCCCAACATTGAGAACCCCTGGTCTACAGGGATCTCCCCTATCATTACAAAAGATCTATTTTGATTTTTTAATTCATTCTCGGCCCTTATTCACATTCAAATGCACGTCTTGATCATTGACGGTAAACTTAGATGCAGGTTTGCACGCCTATAATGGCGACATCTTTATGCCCCTGATAATAAACCCCCTATGACCATCAGTCTGTGGGACAGCAGACGGGTCGTCCCGGCCGTGGCTGTCGCTGAGGCAGAGGGAAACAGAAGCTAACGTCTACCACTGTGACTGCTCTGTGGTTGAAACACAAAGACTCCAAAGACTCACATATTAAAAAAACATTTATTGAATGATCATCAGTACAAACACGGATCAGCTACTGGAAGAAAAGGAACCTTCAGAGAAACTCCATCTGTAGAAACGTTGGTGCAAAGATTCACAGAAACGCGGTGAGGTTCACAGAGCCGTGGTGTCTCCGTACTCTCTGTTCCAGCGGACGTAAAGCTCCAATGTCTTCACACCGACGCTGCTCTTTATCTTCTTCAGAGAGTCCACAAAGTCCCTGAAACAGATGTTCCTGACCTGAGGAGGAGACAGAAACTCAAATATTCAAACCAAGAAGAGCTGCAGGGTCTGGATGAGTTTGGCTCCTGAGAGGAACATGGCAGTTTCCTCCTCTGTTCTGATTAAAACACAGCAGGAAGATTAACCAATAACCGATCAGTGATCGATGAACGACTCACCTCGCTGGCCTCCATGTTCCTCACTTGATCTGGACGCAGCTCTGAAAAACACAAACATCTAAGTTACCTAAATGAGCAGCAACAACTTTAGCTCAACTGGTTTCTACTGGAGAGACACCCTTTCAAAATAAAGTCCATCTTCACATTCAGACTGTCACAGTAAACCTGGTCTGGATGTCTGTCTGTGATAGGGCCGGGCAATTCATCCAAAATAAGATTTAATCACAATATGGCTGCTGAAAATTTCAAACCACAGAAGGTGCAATATTTCTCTGACCTGAAACTTGTGTCAAATACCAGTTTTTAACTTTTGCTGTGCAGCAGAGAAGTTATGCATGACATAAACAATCTTTCAGGTGTCCAAAAAAATCCTACATTCTTCATTTTTGTACCTTTTTCTTATTAAATATGAGAATGACAAAAAACTTTCAATGCAACCATCATATCCAAATCACAATACGGCTCAAAATCATCAGAATTAGACACTTTTAAAGAATTGTTCAGTCATTGTTTAGGAATAAAAGAAAATTAATCCTCATGCCCTCCTCAAATTTACTACCGTCTGGACACCTTCAAGGCAAAAATGTACACATGTAGAAAAACTGCCATTAAATCAGCATACATCAATTTTTTTTTTCCATAAATCTCTTAAACAACTTCAGACCTGCTCAAATCTAACAAACATTCAATAATTTTCAAGATTTTAACCCGTTAAATGCCAGTTTGATTATTTGAAATATTTTATTTTTTACTAAAAAACAGAAAAAGTGAATTTTTTTTTTCAAATAATAAATAGTAGAAAGATGGGGCTTTGGGGGTGATAAGAGTCTTGGATGGGTCAAAGATCAGCAACAAAACTGATTTGATTGCATTAATATTTTTTATGTAATGTCAGAAATACCCTCTGGACACCTTCGAGGCAAAAATGCCCCCATTGACTTCCATTAAAACCAGGTTTTTTAATCTCACTGTCATTGCAGTATAAAATCATGCATTCTTTAATGTCAGCATTTCAATGTGAAGAAGTCTAGTGAAATTTGACATTTTTACCGTATTCCACCAGATTCAACCATTTACTCATTGTAGGACCATGCACCAAATTCTTGTATTTTTGCCTGTTATATTATGAAATATTATAAAAAATACAAGGGCAATGAAATTAATTTTGTTGCTAATCTTTGACCCATCCAAGACTCTCATCAGCACCAAAGCCCCATCTTTCTACTATTAATTTTATGGAAAATAATTCACGTTTTGGGTTTTTTGTAGTGAAAAATAAAATATTTCAAATAATCAAACTGGCATTTAAAGGGTTCAAGTGAAAATTATTGAATGTTGGTAGATTTGAGCAGGTCTGAATTTGTTAAAGAGATTTATGAAAAAAAACATTGATGTGTGCTGATTTAATGGCAGGTTTTTGTTCGTGTACATTTCTGGCCTGAAGGTGTCCAGAGGGTAGAAAATTCACTGAGAGAGTCTGAATGACATTTAAGAGTAAAACATGTTGGATTTCAAAAATTTAACTAGAAGGAAAAGTTCCTGTAAAAATTCATGCCACAAGCTGTAAAACTGACAAAATGATCACAAATTTAAAAAAAACTTACAAGGGTTAAGGAATTATCGCATATCAAATTGCAATATTGGGGAAAAAAATCACAATTACTGTAAATCCTCAAATAAAGACCAGGGCCTTTATTTACATAAATGATGAGGGCACCAGGCCTTTATAAGAAGGAGGCTCTTTATTTAGAGCCAGGCTTTTATTTTGTAAACTCACTGTCATGTTAACAGCTCATATTTTCATCCAAAGTAAATAACATAACACTGATAATGAAACCTCAGCAGCTGGACTTCATTTTCATTTTTGGAATTCTGTTTTTTAACCTTCCCACTAATTTTACCATAAAAGAGTGTCCTGTTTATGTAAATGAATCCAATGTTCACTAGTTAAATAGAAAAAAACTTACATTTATTGAAAAAGGGCCACAGTTGGCCCAGGAGCCGTTGTTTGGATAACTCTGATATAATGATATGATACTGGAGCATGACATCATTTAGACCAGTGGTTCTCAACCTTTCCAGCCCGCGACCCCCAAAATAAAGGTGCCAGAGACCGGGGACCCCCACTGGACCTGGCGGTGGCTGAACAGCCAGGAACGTTCTAGATCAGTCATGTGGAGACAAGGCCGTCCATTAGGGGGTAAAGGGGGAGGGTTCTGGGACTCAGTCAAACTGGGGGCCCATGGAGGTCAGGAGATCATGGTCCATTGTGACGTTAAGCTGTGATATCCATATTTGAAATTTTACCTGAATAATACCCACTCTTACCAAAGGAACAAATATCTCTAACTATTCATCTGTGCAGTATAAAGCCTTCTTAAAATGAAAATAACTTTTGTTGAAAACCCATTTAAAATTGGTGAAAAACTGCTAAATTAAGTTAATAATGGCAAAAAATGTAGAAAAAGTGAGGAAATTGGATTTTTAAAGAACAATCTGTGAGCCTTGCACAGACGCACCTCTCTCTCTCCGTGACTCTGCTGGGGTGAGGTAAAATAACTCGAAGCACGGATAACTTTTCTCGAAGGTGCAACATTACGCCGCACCGTACTGCTCCGTGTTGAGCTACGTGTTCGTCGACGTGTTGAGCAGCTGCTCTAACATGCTATGTGTTGTTTATGAGGGACCGGGGGAGTGTTTGTGAAGTCACGCACACGTTGTGCCACACTTAAGTGTTCCCCCAGAACATATTCCCCCGATAGGCTATACGTTCCTCTTTCTAAAAAGGCGTGCTTAATCACCCGGCCTCAGTATGAATACCGGCCTTTATATGCTCATGATGCGCCTAACACCAATCATTAAAAGGGGCCCGGCCACAGATCGAGTCCCCGTCTTCATTTGAGGATTTACGGTAGATTATTTTCTAAAATCGTTCAGCCTAGTCTGGATGGGAAATCTCATCTCAGTAATTAGAGCCTGTAGTTCTTCCAGTGGTTCCAGTTTGACTTTTCAAATGTGGATCAAATAAGAACAAAAATGGAACAAACATAAAACACACATAAATAACATTTCCTCATGTTGCCTGTCCTTCATTGGCAACAATACTGTAAGAGGGAAAAAGGCTGTAATTTCACCAACGTTCAATCCTCTGCTGTTGAAGATGACATCATCCTTTAATGCAGGGGTTCTCAACCTTGGGGTCAGGACCCCCTTGTGGTCGTGAGACACTGAGAAAAGGTCCCCAGATGCCCTAAAAAAACTAAGAATATTTTTAAATTACACTGTCACCACTTTACACCAATTCTGTCACATTTTTTATCCCTATTCATCATCTGTCCCACCAATTTTAACACATTTCTGCCATTTAACACCTATTATTTTCAGTTTTAACTCTTTCCACTTTTTTCTGCCTGTTTTTGCCACTTCTGAATCAATTCTTGCCACTTAAGCTTCATGTTGCCTCTGTTGACCCATTATTGCTATTTTTAACCCCTTTTAACACCCAGTTTTTCCCATTTCAACCACATTTCACCATCTGATATGCCCATTTTTGATAGTTTAACCAATTTCTGCCAATATCTGCCTATTTTTTCTTTCTCAGGTAATCCTTTATTTTGACAGTTTATATCAATTTTCCATCCCGTTTCACCAAATTTCCACCCATTTTTGCCAATTTAAAGCCATTTCAGCCACTTTTGAACCCTTTTACCACTTTTTATGCCCCAGTTTGCCACTTTAACCCATAACTTAACAGTGGACCATGGTTTTGCTGACCTCCATGGTGCCCCAGTTTGGCTGGGCCCCAGAAAGCTCTCCTCTTTATCCTCCCTTATAGACGGCCTTGTCTCCACAGGACTATTCTAGAACGTTCCTGGCTGTTCAGCCACCTCCAGGTCCAGTGGGGGTCCTCGGTCTCTGGCACCTTTATTTTGGGGGTTGCGGGCTGAAAAGGTTGAGAACCTCGGCTTTAATGGGCTTCAGAGGGATGATGTCATCAAAGCTTCTAGAACATTCCATCCTCTGCCTTTTTCATACAGGCCCCTATTCCTCATTCCAATCTAAGCAGAACCCCACAACATTTATAGCCTATATTTATGACAAAACGAGGGCCAAAAGCTGCTAAAGAGGCTCAGCTGGCCTCTCAGCTCAGTCCTAGACCCCTCTAGACCAGAGCTTCTCAACCTTCTCAGCCCACCACCCCCAAAACAGAGGTGACAGAGGCCAGGGACCCCCACTGTACCTGAAAGTGGGCAAACACAACCATGAACATTGTAGAATAGTCATGTGGAGACAAGGCTGCTCATAAGGGGGGGGGGGGGCTTTCTGGGGCCCTGCCAGACAGGGGGACCACAGTGGTCAGCAAAATTATGGCCCCTTTAAAGTTAAGCTGTATTATCCTTTTTTACATTAAACCTGAATAATAACAACTCTCCTCAAATAAACCTTTTAAATTCTTTTGTGCCATAGTAAAAAGCCTTCTCAAAATGTAAATCCCATTTCTTAAAAACAGAATTAAAATGGGATAAAATGGTTAAAAGTGGATTTAAATGGCAAAAATGTGTGGAAAGGAAGTTGAATTGTGATTTTGAAAGTAGCAGAAATGGGTTAGAAGTGGCAAAAATTAGACAAAAGTGGCACAAAAGTGATATTAGAGGATTTTAAATGTGGAATAATGGGTTTAAATGGGCAAAAATGGGCATAAAAAGTAGTGAAATGTGGTTAAAATGGGTGGAAAACGTGGTGAATAGTAGGGCTGGGTGATTATGGCAAAAAAAACAAACAAACCCATGATTAATTGAACTTTTTACCTCGATAATGATTAACGAATGATTATTCCAACCCCAACCTCTGACTCTGTTTGTTCTGTAAATATTTGTATAGTTTTAGAACAAACAACTAAAATGAACCGGCACAGGTTAACAATTTCTGGTTATTCATTGAAACATTTGAAATCAAGACACATCAGTTGAAATGAAATGTTTTTCTTAATAAGTCTAAATTTTCCAAGAAAACGTGAAAAAATTGAAATAATTGACACGACAGGTTCAGGTTGGTTAGAGGCTCTAATTGTCGGTTTCAATTTTTTTTTAATCAATTGCCCATCTCTAGTTAACAGTGGCAATAATGGGTCAGCAGAGGCAACAATAGATGGACAGTGGCAAGAATTGGTTGATTTGGCAAAAACAGGCACAAAAGTGATATTAGTGGATCTAAAAAGTGGCTAAAATCAGTTTAAATGGGCATAAAAAGTGGTGAAATGTGGTTAAAATGTGCGGAAGACGTGGTTAATAGTGGAAATAATGGGTCAGCAGAGGCAACAACAGATTGACAGTGGCAACATTGGTTTAGAAGTGGTAAAAACAGGCAAAAACATGGTGTGGAACGGGTTTAAAGTGCACATAAATGGGTTTTAAGTGGCAGAAATGTGTTAAAATGAGCTAAATTGGTGAGGAAAAATGATGAAAATGGGTCAAAACATTGCAAAATGGGTGTAAAGTTGCAAAAGTTTAATTTAAAAAATATTCTTAGTTTTTCATCTGTCCTCGCCAGTTCCACCCACTTTCTAAAAGTCGACCTTTTATTTGGTAAAAATGGAGGGAAAATGGCCCCAAAGCATCACCAGCATTCCATGTTTGGCCTGTGATGATGTCATCCTTTGAAGCTTCAAACAGGTCTTAGAAAGATGACGTCATCAACGCTGATAGAACATTCTACAAGTTAAACAGTATATCAGCGTGTCCTTTAGCAGCATGTTTATAGCCCGATTCGCACGGGGTTAGTGTTACCGAGGACCCTCTGGTCATTCTAATAACTCTGAGGTACGTCTGTTTTCTCATGCCACTCGACCATGTCTGTAATTTATGGAGTAAAAATTCCAGGGCAAATTACCGACCATATTTCAGCACACAGAGGTCCAAAGGTAATACTAATCCCATGCGAATAGTCCTACGACAACATGAGGGAGAAAAGCTGTTAAAGAGGCACAGCTAGCCTCTTAGCTGGTGGCTAATTGTCCTCCATTCATTCTCATCAGCATGTCGGGGTACAAAGCTACGGTCAGAGAGCCTCAGACATGAAGTCTGGGCTGTTGTAGAATCAGAGCAGGGACAGAGAGTCCTGGTCTCAGGTCTTCACTGAAGACGGATGATTGTGAGTAGAAACAACCCCGAAGACACGAAGAAAGCTTGCAGGGGAACAGGACAAGAAGATCTGCTGCAGGATATCTCACCTCTGATTGGTCCCAACGAGGCGTCTTTAGCCAATGAGGTAAGGTCGCTGCCGGAGTATCCTTCTGTCATCCTAAACCAATCAGAAACAGCAAAACAGAGTGAGACGCCCCCTGTGGTGAAGGCAGAGACCTCAGCTGATATTACCAGGGTTTAGTCGATAATAAATCCATTTCCTGTTTGCTGACCTGGCGAGCTGGCTGAGCTCCCGGTGAGTCAGCGGGTTTCCGTGCTTTTCTAGAAGGTTCTTCAGCAGCATGAGGCGAGTCTGAAACAGAGTCACACCTGGAGGATTTACCTGTGTGTTTGGTTTGAAGGTACGATGTTTGATGTTTATGTGAAGCTGAGCTCACCTCCACGGCCGGCAGAGCCACGTAGACACGCTTAGTGAAACGCCTGCAGAAAAACACAAACGAGTGAGAGAACCTTTACCCCCCCGCCCCCTGAGAACGGTCTGAGATAGACCAGAACCATGAACATATGACTAACCAGAACAACCACAACCACACGGCTCAGTGATGACCATAAGGCTGAAACCGTTACAGCGTCATGTGATCAGACATTAACGGTCAATAAAGTGTCAGAGCTGAGAGCTTCCGTCCTGGGATTCTGTACCTGAGGTTCACAGTTCCCACTCAGACCAGAGGGGGGTGCTGTGGGTCTACTGTAAAACCCTGCCCTACAGTTTCAAACGGGTCTGACCTGAGAACGGCCTCGTCCAGCTCCTGCGGTCTGTTTGTGGCACCCATCACTAAAACACGATCCTCACTTCCTGTTTGGACCTGAAACAACAGCAGCGGTTGCTCTGTGTTTGTTTGTTTATCTGTTTGTTTGTTTGTTTGTTTGTTTACATCACAGCAGCAAATGTTTCAGGCGTATACTCACTCCGTCAAACTGGACCAGGAATTCAGTCTTCAGACGCCGGCTGGCGTCGTGCTCGCCCTCCCTCCGCTCGCACAGCAGACTGTCCACCTCGTCTGAACAACAACAACAAAAATAAATAATTAAATAAATAAATAGATAACAACAAACACAGCAGACTGTCCACCTCGTCTAAACAACAACATAAATAAATAAATAACAACAAACACAGCAGACTGTCCACCTCGTCTAAACAACAACATAAATAAATAAATAACAACAAACACAGCAGACTGTCCACCTCGTCTAAACAACAACATAAATAAATGAATAAATAAATAAATAAATAACAACAAACACAGCAGACTTTCCACCTCGTCTAAACAACAACAACAATGTAAACAACAACAACATAAATAATCAAATAAATAAATAACAACAAACACAGCAGACTTTCCACCTCGTCTAAACAACAACAACAATGTAAACAACAACAACATAAATAATCAAATAAATAAATAACAACAAACACAGCAGACTGTCCACCTTGTCTAAACAACAACAAAAATAAATAATTAAATAAATAAATAGATAACAACAAACACAGCAGACTGTCCACCTCGTCTAAACAACAACAACAAAAATAAATAATTAAATAAATAAATAGATAACAACAAACACAGCAGACTGTCCACCTCGTCTAAACAACAACAACATAAATAAATAACAACAAACACAGCAGACTTTCCACCTCGTCTAAACAACAACAACAATGTAAACAACAACAACATAAATAATCAAATAAATAAATAACAACAAACACAGCAGACCGCCACCTCATCTAAACAACAAGACAAACAACAATTTAAACAACAACATAATAATTAAATAAATCGAAACAACAACAACATAAACAACAATGTAAACAACAACAACATGCATAAATAAATAACAACAATCACAGCGGACTGTCCACCTTGTCTAAACAACAACAAAAATAAATAATTAAATAAATAAATAGATAACAACAAACACAGCAGACTGTCCACCTCATCTAAACAACAACATAAACAACAATGTAAACAACAACAACATGCATAAATAAATAACAACAAACACAGCAGACTGTCCACCTCGTCTAAACAACAACATAAACAACAATGTAAACAACATAAATAAATAAATAACAACAGCATAAATAACAACAAACAGCAGACTGTCCACCTTGTCTAAACAACAACAACACTCTAAAGCAGTGTGTAAAAGAACAACAACATTTGATCATGTGACCCAGCTGAGGCAGCGAGCGTTACCGATGAAGATTATGGACGGCTGAAGCTCTCGGGCCACAGAAAACAGAGTTCGGACCAACTTCTCTCCTTCACCCACCTAAGAACAGACAAACAAACAAACAAATAAACAAACAAATATACAAACATGACCTGTGACTGATTCTCATCTCTTTTATCCTGATTTATCAGCTGATTGATGACTCACGTATTTGGAGGTGAGGCTGGCGGCGCTGATGCTGAAGAAGGTGGCATTGGACTCTGAGGCGACGGCTTTGGCCTTGAAGAGAAATGAACTCCTGATTACAGAGCTTTAGAAATAAATCATACATTTATTTTTTTATTCTGACAGCTCAAACTTAAAACTTTCACAACAAAATGTATGTTTCAATTCTATCAAACTAAAACAAGACTAAGCATCCTGTTAAAACAGGATTTTGAACAGAGCAGAGATATCTCTATGTAAACATTCATAAATATCATTAAACAGATTCTTAAACAGATTTTCTGAGAACAAAAACACAAAGATAGGGATGGGGATCGTTAATCTTTACTGATATTGATGCCCTTATCAATACTCCTTATTGATCCGAGTCCTTATCAATACCACTATCGATACTTTTCTACAGTTGGTGAAAAGACAAAATGAGGACAAGTATTTACACCCAAAGTGGTCTATTCTGAGAAGTGTTAAAAAGACTCACATCTATTTATATCCCTCAAACACAAGCACATTCTTCATATTCACAACTATATTTATCGAAGTTTCTCATCAAAAACTACATTTTCCCATTTTTATGGGATATTTCAACATATCGTAACATACAGAGTATCGTCGTCTAATTTACTGAGGTTACCTGAACGCATCATATTTTCTATCTTCAGCTTGTAAAGTTCGCTAATTAACTTCGATTCTGCTGACTCCACCACGGATGTCTACGCTGGATTAATACTTTTAACAAACTAGACTTGGTACAAAGTTTGAGAGACTTTCCAGCATTTATCTGAGCAGCTGAAGAAGAAAACTGTCCTGAATCAGCCAGAGAGAGTGATATGAGAGTCTGGTACTCCCAGCACGGGCAGATATGAGCACATGTGACACAGGTGGAGGCTTTTATTCCTCAATTTAACAGACGAAGGTACAACTCTGTTGATGGAGAATACTGATGTGCCTTTAGTTTATGTTCCCCCTGAAAGAACTGATGTATGTTTTTACACCAGGTGTGTCTTAAAATGACGTTACGTCACAGAGTCTGTGAGACTCATTAGCGGTATCGATAAGCTAAAACGTTATTGATTTTCAGGTATTAGAAAAATACAGAAAAAAATCAATCCCCATCTCTACACAAAGAAGATCAAAAAAATCCTGATATCAAATCACGGATGTCGTCCTCCTGACCCTCAGACTCACCAGCATCGTCTTGCCGTTGCCAGGCGGTCCGAACAGAAGGAGTCCTCTGGCCGGAGCGCGAAGACCTGTGAACAACTGCAGAAGAAGAAAACAAAAACCTGTGAACAACTGCAGAAGAAGAAAACAAAAACCTGTGAAACACTGCAGAAGAAGAAAACACTGTGGTGAAAATACAGCAGAATCCATCCATCTGTTCATCCATCCATCCATCCATTCATCCATCCATCCATCCATCCATCCATCTATTCATCCATCCATGCGTTCATCCATCCGTCTATCCATCCATCCATCCATCCATCCATCCATCCATCTATCCACCCATCCATGCGTTCATCCATCTATTCATTCATCCATCTATTCATCCATCCATCTATCCATCCATCCATGCATTCATCCATCTGTCTGTCCATCCATCCATCCATCCATCCATCTATCCACCCATCCATGCGTTCATCCATCTATTCATTCATCCATCTATCCATCCATCCATGCATTCATCCATCTGTCTGTCCATCCATCTGTTCATTCATCCATCCATTCATCCATCTATCCATGTGTTCATCCATCTATTCATCCATCCATCCGTCCATCCAGCTATCCATCCATCCATCTATTCATCCATCCATCCATCTATCCATCGATCCATCTATTCATTCATCCATCCATCCAGCTATCCATCCATCCATCCATACATCCATCCATGTGTTCATCCATCCATCCATCCATCCATCCATATATCCATCCATCCCTCTATCCATCCATCTATCCGTCAATCCATCTATTCATCCATCCATCCATCCATGCGTTCATCCATTTATCCGTCCATCCATTCATCCGTCTATCCAACTATTCATCCATCCATCCATCCATCTAATCATCCATCCATCCATGTGTTCATCCATCCATCCATCTAATCATCCATCCATCCATGCGTTCATCCATCCATCCATCCATCGACTGTATAACATGTTAGTAAAATAATTAAACTGTCCTTGCAGAATAAAGTCAGTGAAGCTAATTTTTCCTTGGGTTCTTGAACTCACCTCAGGCCTCAGCGCTGGTAGGATGACGATCTCCTGCAGTGCCTGCTTCGCCAAATCCTGACCAGCAATGTCTCTAAATGTCACGGACGAGCCGCTGAAACACAGAGACCATCAATAAACCGATAGAGGGACTGATACATAATCAATAATATTTAAACCACAACCTGAAGATCAACACTGAACGTTTGGCTGATAAACTCTTAGCTTTCTTACTTTTTGGTTCATTGAATTGAAAAACTTCTCCCCTCACTGATCTGTCAATCAGACTCCTTGACGTCTGATTGGTCGGCCTCTCTCACCTGTCCACGACCTCGTTAAGGATCAGCTCGGCCATCTTCCTGTCCACGTTCTTCAGGTTTGTCATGTCTTTCTTCCTCTGTGGTGTTGATGTCGTGTTGCTGACTTTGACGTTGTGACGACCCGCTCTGCCCTGCAGGGGGAGCCAAAACAGGAAGTGCTTCATCACTGAGTGACATCACAAACAGAGGATGGCCTGAACAGGTGGCGTTCTGTGTCTTTACTGTGTAGCACTTCGGTCAACTTTAATGTTTTTAAAATGACTCTCTGGGCTCCTATCCGTGTTGCTATGGTAACAAACAGAATCACAGATGAATATCCAGCATGGTGACAGTCCTACCCTCCGGTGTGGGTGACTGAGGGGCCGCTGTGAACTCTGCTGGGAGGAGCGATGAGGGGCCGCCGATGAAGAAGAGGATGAAGAGCTGGAGGGGATTGGTCGGCTGTAGGGGGCAGAGGTCACGGTCTCTCTCCTTCTAGAGTTTCCTGCTGATCAAACACAAAAACTTGGTGAAACTTTTGCCCACAGCACTAGAATCACCCTGAGGTCAGTGTTTGCTGCATTCCTACAGATCAGTCAAGTGTGTGATGTTCTAGAATCTACTGACGGTTCTGTAGGAGAACATGAAGCTGATGCACGGCTGCAGCGATGATACACAGTCAATTTTTATCTCACTTTACACCAATTTTACCAAATTTTAGCACTTTTTTGCCACTTAAAACCCATTTTTGTCCATTTTAAACCCTTTCCATCACTTTTTTCTGCCAGTTTTTGCCACTTCTAAATCAATTCTTGCCTCTTTCTGCCTATTTTTGCCTTTATCAACCACTTTTTACACTTATTTTTGCACATTTGAACCACAGTTATCCCATTTTTGCCAGTTTATATCAATTTTTCATCCCAGTACACCTAATTTACCCATTTTTTGCACTGTAAAGTCATTTCAGTCACTTTCTAATCCCCTTTTACTAGTAATGCACCAAAAATTCGGCCACCAAAAATTTTCGACCAAAAATGGCCAAAAAGTGCATTTTCGGTTTTCGGACGAAAGACTTTTATCACCGAAACAACAAGGCCGAAACACGACGTTGTGATGACGCAAGCAAAAAACGTGGCCAGCACGCGCTTGGATCAGTGGTTCTCAAATAGGGGTACGCGTACGTGAAGGCAGTCCAGGGGGTACGCGACATTTTAAAATACATGCCGGCTATTTTTACTTTCTTTGCACATCAGGAGCGACGCGATTTTGCGAGTATATTAAATTCTAAAATCACATTCGTGCTGCGAATGTCTGCGGTGTGTTTTCTCTGTCCTCTGATAAACAGTGATATTTATTGGAGTGGAAGATAAAATGAGGTGTGTCCCTCTCTGTCCTTTGCTCCGTGCGTAACGCGGCACTTTTACGCACAGCCAGGCTGTCAGTGCCGTTTTGTTTCACGGTTTCAGTCACTGTGCCAGCCAAGTTTGTAAGAGGAAGGACTGACTTTTTATTCATTCTATGTCAAATATGATTGATAAATGTTATAATATTGCACAGCTGAGGCTCACGGTGAGAGGAGGTAAATATTTCACTAAAGTCCCGGTAGTTTAGAAACAGCTCCAGCTGTGTGAGTTTCGCTCCAACCAGCGCACATGGTGGTGGTGGTGCTGATTTTTAAGGCAGGCAGAGGAACAAAAACGTCCTCCTCTCCAACACCACCTGATGTTTGGTATCCCCTCATATCTGTCTGTAGTCAGTGCTTGTGTTTGTGCCTCTTTTTTTTAGCCTGGTAGAGAGGGAGACAGGCAGCAGGCAGCCCCACATGTCCACATGAGCGCAAACGCGCTACTTAAATGTAAGGACCTTACGTTTATAAACTGGAGTTAATATTTGTATGCTCTTAAATTTAATCACCCTAAAACCCCCTGAGTCTCCCCCATGGCAGAATGGTTTGACCCACACTGGCACTGCATTCACAACCTCTCCATTCATAAAAAGGTTTATGATTTATTTTTTGTGAAGAAATGCTGATCGATAACTAAGTTCATGATTTCAGTGTGAAAAAAGAAGTCTTTTTTATAACTTGTTTATTATTTACAGGTCTTTAGTTCTTTCTAACTCTATGTTTTTATTTCTAAACTGTTCCAGAGAGACCGCTGCAGCCGAGCAGAGTTTTGCACACATCTGGGTTTAAAGCCTTTCCAGTTACTGTTTTCAACAGCTACATTCATTTGAATTCCCACATTTAGAGATGAGAAGATGTGCCATGACTTTATTCATGCATTTTTAATATTTAAAATGTATGAAAAAAAATCTAATATTTGTAATTTGAAAGTGTTTATCAGTTACAAAGTTTGATAAATCAGACAGCTGTCACAGCACTCTTTAATGTCTTTCTTTTTGGCCAAAAGCTTTGTGCTGTTTAGGGGGTTCATGACTGAAAAAATACTTCACAGGGGTTCATGACTGGAAAAATACTTCACAGGGGTTCATGACTGGAAAAATACTTCACAGGGGTTCATGACTGAAAAAAGGTTGAGAACCACTGATTTAATGTAGACATGAGTGCAGTCAAGTTAAACATTTTATTTTGTATTTTATTTTATTTTATATTGTGTATTGTTGGAATGAAGTGCTTAATAAATATTTACATAATTTTGTAATTGATTTATTCTTTGAAGCGTTAATATTAATTTTTGCAATTGCAATTGATTTTAGTGAAGTCAGTACACAGTCATGGCCATAAATGCAATGGTACTAAAATTGGCAGAATAATTTCTTTTGGTGTTTCGGTTTCGGCCAAGAATTTTCATTTCAGTGTATCCCTACCTTTTACCACTTTCTGTGTCCATTTTTGCCAATTTAATCAATTTTTGGTTATTTTTTGCCACTTTTATCTGAATTATGTTCTTTAAAAATCCAATTTCAACACTTTTTCTACAATTTTTTGCCATTAGTAACTTATTTTAGCCATTTTTCACCCATTTTAAATGAGTTTTATCAAGTTATTTTAATTTTAAGAAGGCTTTATACTACACAAAAGAATAAATAAAGATGTTTGTTTCTTTGGTAAGAGCGGGTATTATTCAGGTCAAAAATCAAATACGGTTTTCTCAGATTAACTTCACAATGGACCATGGTTTGACTGACCTCCATGGGCCCCCAGTTTGTCTGGGTCCCAGAAACCTTTCCCTTCATCCCCCCTTAAGGACGGCCTTGTCTCCATGACTACTCGAGAATGTTCCTGGCTGTTGAACCACCTTCAGGTACAGTGGGAGTCTCTGGTCTATGGTACCTTTATTTTGGGGGTCACACGCTGAAAAGAAGCCAAACTGGGGGCCCACGGAGGTCAGCAAAACCATGGTCCATCATGAAGTTAAGCTGTGAAAAGCATACTTTGTATTTGACCTGAATAATAACCACTCTTATCAACAAACATATCTTTATTTGTTCATTTAGCCTTCTTTAGATGAAATAACATTTGTTAAATACATAATTAAAATGGGTTAAAAAATGCTAAAAGTGGTTAAAAATTGCAAAAAATGGTGGAAAAGGTGGTGAAATTGGATTTTAAAGAACATAAATGGGTTAAAAGTGGCAACAAAAAATAACCAAAAATTGGTAAAATAGGCACAAAAATTGCTATAAGGGAATAAGAAAGTGACTGAAATGGCTTTAAAGTGGCAAAAAATAGGTAAGGGTGGAATGGGCTGAAAAATTGATATAAAATGGAAAATATGGGTTAACTGTGGCAAAAACGGGTGTAAACAGTGGTTGATGGAGGCAATAACAGGCAGAAAGTAGCAAGAATTGATTCAGAAGTGGCAGAAACAGGCTGAAAAAGTGATGGAAATGGTTTAAAATGGACAAAAATGGGTTTCAAGTGACAAAAAAATGTGTGAAAATTGGTGTTAGAAAGTGATGAAAAAGGGTTAAAATTTGGTAAAACTGGTGTACAGTGGCAACAGTATAATTAAAAAAATATTCTTAGTTATTTTTTAGGGAATCTGGTGACCTCCTCTCAGTGTCTAGTGACCCCAAAGAGGGTCCTGACCCCATGGTTGAGAACCCCTGCTCTAAAGAACATCACTCTGGATAAAAGTGTCCTCTAAACGCGGCTGTAACAGGATGATTTTTGGAATTGCTTTCAGTTTTTTGGTGAATAAACATGAGATGTTTAGCGACTCAGCATTTGGGTCCAACAAACGCTGAACCAGGTGTTTCTGGGGTTGCCATGGCAACAGCTCTTCAGTCATCCTGACTTGGTGACAGAGTGAAATAAAGTCAGGCAGCTCAGATCTGTCAGGTATTTCTATTTCTTCTCCCCCTCGCTGATGGCAGGTGTGCATGCTCTTTACCTGAGGATGAACCTCGCCGCTCGGAGCTGGTGGTGCACGAGTCTCTGCGAGTCCCTGACGCCGAGAGGACGCCGACTTTAAGAACAGGAACAGAGAGGACATCAGTGTTGTCAGTGCAGCTCTTTGTCAGTTATAATGGCAGATACTAACGTCAGATTAAGAAAAATAACGTCTAAGATTCAGTGAAAACCTGATTTTAACAGTCAGGGATAAAAAAAAAGCATGACTTTAGCGCTGGTGAAGATGTACATGGATTCTAAAGGCAAAATCTCAGGTTACAGTATCTTCAGCTCGGCCAGGCCCACTCTGTTTACAGTTACAATGGTTTAATTTTATTAGCAGCTGTTTTTATGCATTTATGCTGTTATTCATATTTTGGGGGTGTGGCTGTTCTGGGACCCCGCCCTCCTTCAACAAGCATCAAGCAGGAACAGCAAACAGTCCTGTACATACCAGGAAAGCTTAAGGCAGGGAGAGAAGCAGCAATCACCCAGAGCATCAGAATGACACTGATTAAGCCGGATGTGGCGTAATGGAGGAGCTGGGGTGGAGGAGGGTTGCACATTCAACCTGCAGACGGAGCAGCCAAGAGTAGCAGCCAGAGCAGCTTAAATATGGCAGCATGAGTGCATTTAGCCAATAGGAAGCTTAGCGTGGATCTGCTGGCAGCTGATGAGGGCTTGAGGGAGATCAGCTGATCTCAAATATGGCAGTGCTTGAAACCGTGGCCTGACAGAAGTTACACTATAAGCTCGATTTGTTGTACAGTTTCAGCAGTAAAAGCAGCATTCTTAGACCGAACCAAATTATGAACGAGACATCACGCACAAAACATGAGATTATATTTTTAAATTTAAAGCTCCCTGGAAGAGGGTGAATCTGTACAAACGAGGAAAGTTTCTCCACAGATACTCCGAACCAGGCTTTTACTTTGAAAAGCACAAACCAGAAGTGTAGCTGTAATGTGTTAATGTTCTCTGGGGCAGAGAAAGAACAGAGCATGTGTGAACAGTCTCATATCAAACCCAGAGAAACGCGCCCCTCTGTCCAGGATGGGTCAGTCAGACCTAAGGTCTGAACAGCCTCATATCAAACCCAGAGAAACGCGCCCCTCTGTCCAGGATGGGTCAGTCAGACCTAAGGTCTGAATAGCCTCATATCAAACCCAGAGAAACACGCCCCTCTGTCCAGGATGAGTCAGTCAGACCTAAGGTGTGCAGGCGTTCTCGGGCCATGAGGAGGTTGGTGGTCATCTTATTCTGCAGACGTCGATCACGCTCGCTCTTCTCTCCTGGAACACAAACACCACTGCACGTTAACATCATTAACACAAATCAACAATTACTCATCAATTAGATGAAGGTTTTAATACAACCACAATCCCAAAAAAGCTGGGTCGCTGGTTAAAATGTAAATAAAACCAGAAGTCAATGATTAAATCTCATAAACACATTTGATTCACGATAAAACGAACAACAGATCAGAGTTAAACTGAGACATTTTAACATTTTATATAAAATATTAGTTCATTCTGACTTTGATGGCAGCAACATGTCACAAAAAAGTAGGGACAGAGCAACAGAAGGCTGGAAAAGTAAGTGGTACTAATGGAAAACAGCTGGAGGAGCATTTAGACACTAATGAGGTTAATTATCAACAGGTCAGTGGTGACTGGGTATAAAAGGAGCATTTTAGAGAGGCAGAGTCTCTCAGAAGTAAAGATGGGCAGAGGTTCACCAATCTGAGAAAAACTGGGTCTAATAATTGTGGAACAATTTCAGAAAAATGTTCCTCAATGTAAAGTAGAGAAGACTTTAAATCTCCCTCCATCTACAGTCCATAATATCATCAAAGATTCAGAGAATCTGGAGAAATCTCTGAGAGCAAGGGACAAGGATGAAGGGCCCTCAGGGGCCCTCAGGGGCCACTGCGTTAAAAACAGGCATGACTCTGTACTAGGGCTGAGCGATTTGAGAAAATAATATAATTGCAATTTAATAAGCAGTTCTTTCTTAAGTTCTTCATCTCATGCATTTTACAACTAAAACAAGCATTCATTCATTCTATACTATAACACAGAGGTTCTCAGCCTTTTCAGCCCCCCCCCCCAAATTAAAGGTGCCAGAGACCGGGGACCCCCACTGTACCTGAGGGCGGCTGAACACAGCCATGAACACTCAAGAATAGCCATGTGGACACATGAACATCCATAAGGGGGTAAAGGTTAGAGCTTTCTGGGGCCCAGCCATGAAGTCAGCAAAATGATGGTCCATTGTTACATTAATCTGTGATATCCACATTTATTTTTCTTTACCTGAATAATAGCCACTGTTATCAAGGCTAAAACTGTGGGAGTTTTTTAATATTTGTGCCATAGTTTATGGTCTTTTTTAAATTAAAAATAAAATGGGTTAAAATGACCAAAAATGGTGGAAAAGGTGGTTAAATGGGTTAAAAGTGGCAAAAATGTAATAAAAGCAGCAAAAAAATAGGGAAAAATTGGCATAAAAGGATTAGAGTGGCAAAAACGGGCATAGAAGGTGGTAAAAGGGGTTCAGAGGGTCAATATTGGGTTAAAGGTGGCAGAAATAGGGGAGAATGTGGTGAAATGGGATTAAAAATTAGGAAAAATTAGTTTAAACTGGAAAAAATGGGCATGAAAAACAGCGAAAAGTGGTGGAAAGGGATAAAAGTGAAGAAAATGTCTTGAAAGTGGAAAAAAGGCACAGAAAAAGCATTCAAATTTGATTAAGCAGTGGCAGAAATGGCAAGAAAAGGTGATAAAAACAGGTTAAAATGTGGCAAATTTGGTGTGAAGTGGCAGAAAAAGGGTAAAAAGAAACAAAAAAAGGGCTTAAATTATGTATATTCTTAGTTTCTTAAAGGCATCTGGCGACCCCCTACCAGTGTCTCACAACCCCAAAGGGGGGCCCGACCCCAACGTTGAGAACCACTGCTCTAACCAACACAATATCACATGAAACTAGGGTGGAACTATTTTTAAAAAATATCACATTGTGATGATTTTTCACTCTTTTGCACATTTGATATGAACTGTTCTATTAAAGGGAAATATCCTTTGTATATAATTCTCATATTTAATAAGAAAAATATAAAAAAATGAAGAAAATTTTAAACATTTTTGCACATAAATATTTTTAAATTATGCCACTAGAACGACTGCATGATATGTAAGGCAAACAAATCTGCTGCAGAGAAAACGTTCTAAACTGTTATTCTGACACAAATTTCAGGCTGAAGAAATATTGAGTCAAGTCTTCCTCAGACTCACCGCTCCCTGTGACCGGGATGGCAAGGCCTTTCTCCAGCTCGCTGATCCCTCGTTGGTACCAACCCACTGCCAGCTGCTTGTCACCTGAAAACACCAGAGCCAATCAGAATCATTAACAGCTTAAACATCGGACAGTCTATCGGCCAATCACAGATCAGCTTAGAGTGTTCTGATGTTCTTCTGCTCCATATGCTGAGAGAAACATCATTCCTAGATATAAGATGTGGGAACAAAGACTCACTGCAGGTGAAACCTTTAGAATCTGCAGCAGAACATTCAGGCAGGGCCGTCCTTTAGGGGGGATAAAGGGGGGGAGCTTTGTGGGGCCCCTGGAGGTCAGCAAAATCAAAGTCCAATCTCTGGGTTTATCAGGGTCCACTCTCTGGGTCTATCAGGGTCCACTCTCTGGGTTTATCAGGGTCCATTCTCAGGGTTTATCAGGGTCCATTCTCAGGGTTTATCAGGGTCCATTCTATGGGTTTATCAGGGTCCACTCTCTGGGTTTATCAGGGTCCATTCTCAGGGTTTATCAGGGTCCATTCTCAGGGTTTATCAGGGTCCACTCTCTGGGTCTATCAGGGTCGACTCTCTGGGTTTATCAGGGTCCATTCTATGGGTTTATCAGGGTCCATTCTATGGGTCTATCAGGGTCCATTCTCTGGGTTTATCGGGGTCCACTCTCTGGGTTTATCAGGGTCCATTCTCTGGGTTTATGGGGGTCCACTCTCTGGGTTTATCAGGGTCCATTCTCAGGGTTTATCAGGATCCACTCTCTGGGTTTATCAGGGCCCACTCTCTGGGTTTATCAGGATCCACTCTCTGGGTTTATCGGGGTCCATTCTCTGGGTTTATCGGGGTCCACTCTCTGGGTCTATCGAGGTCCACTCTCTGGGACTATTGGGGTCCACTCTCTGGGTTTATCGGGGTCCACTGTCTGGGTCTATCGAGGTCCACTCTCTGGGACTATCGGGGTCCACTCTCTGGGTCTATCGGGGTCCACTCTCTGGGTCTATCGAGGTCCACTCTCTGGGACTATCGGGGTCCACTCTCTGGGTTTATCGGGGTCCATTCTCAGGGTTTATCGGGGTCCATTCTATGGGTCTATCAGGGTCCACTTTCTGGGTTTATCAGGGTCCATTCTCAGGGTTTATCAGGGTCCATTCTATGGGTCTATCAGGGTCCATTCTCTGGGTTTATCAGGGTCCACTCTCTGGGTTTATCAGGGTCCATTCTCTGGGTTTATCAGGGTCCATTCTATGGGTTTATCAGGGTCCACTCTCTGGGTTTATCAGGGTCCATTCTCAGGGTTTATCAGGGTCCATTCTCAGGGTTTATCAGGGTCCATTCTCAGGGTTTATCAGGGTCCATTCTCAGGGTTTATCAGGGTCCACTCTCTGGGTCTATCAGGGTCCATTCTCTGGGTTTATCGGGGTCCATTCTATGGGTTTATCAGGGTCCACTCTCTGGGTTTATCAGGGTCCATTCTCAGGGTTTATCAGGGTCCATTCTCAGGGTTTATCAGGGTCCATTCTCAGGGTTTATCAGGGTCCATTCTCTGGGTTTATCAGGGTCCACTCTCTGGGTTTATCAGGGTCCACTCTCTGGGTTTATCAGGGTCCATTCTCAGGGTTTATCAGGGTCCATTCTATGGGTTTATCAGGGTCCATTCTCAGGGTTTATCAGGGTCCATTCTCAGGGTTTATCAGGGTCCATTCTCAGGGTTTATCAGGGTCCATTCTCAGGGTTTATCAGGGTCCACTCTCTGGGTCTATCAGGGTCGACTCTCTGGGTTTATCAGGGTCCATTCTCAGGGTTTATCAGGGTCCATTCTATGGGTCTATCAGGGTCCATTCTCTGGGTTTATCGGGGTCCACTCTCTGGGTTTATCAGGGTCCATTCTCTGGTTTATCAGGGTCCATTCTCTGGTTTATCAGGGTCCATTCTCTTGGTCTATTAGGGTCCATTCTCTGGGTTTATCAGGGTCCATTCTCTGGGTCTATCAGGGTCCATTCTCTGGGTTTATCAGGGTCCATTCTCTGGTCTATCAGGGTCCATTCTCTGGGTTTATCAGGGTCCATTCTCTGGGTTTATCAGGGTCCATTCTCTGGGTTTATCAGGGTCCATTCTCTGGTCTATCAGGGTCCATTCTCTGGTCTATCAGGGTCCATTCTCTGGGTTTATCAGGGTCCATTCTCTGGTTTTATCAGGGTCCATTCTCTGGGTTTATCAGGGTCCATTCTCTGGTCTATCAGGGTCCATTCTCTGGGTTTATCAGGGTCCATTCTCTGGGTTTATCAGGGTCCATTCTCTGGGTTTATCAGGGTCCATTCTCTGGTTTATCAGGGTCCATTCTCTTGGTCTATTAGGGTCCATTCTCTGGTTTATCAGGGTCCATTCTCTTGGTCTATCAGTGTCCATTCTCTGGTTTATCAGGGTCCATTCTCTGGGTCTATCAGGGTCCATTCTCTGGGTTTATCAGGGTCCATTCTCTGGTTTATCAGGGTCCATTCTCTGGTTTATCAGGGTCCATTCTCTGGTTTATTGTTGTTTAATGAATTACAGTAGGGTCTGACCAGCAGATGGCGCTGTTGAGCTCTTCTTCTACTGTAAAATAAATCATGGATCTGGGTCACAGAACAAAACCTGTGAAGGCTCTGCAGGAAGATTCTTTATGTAAGCCGTGTGGTTTTTATTCAGCTGTAAGGATCCAGACCAGAGTAAAGGAGGCAGAGAGGGTCTAAATCTGCAGATGTGCAGGAACATCATCACACATAACAATAACAACAAATCTGAATAAAGCAATAAGGCACAGTGATTTATATTAGCGAGAATGTAATGAGAGTGAAGTGATTTCTAATGAAATGGGGTTAAATCTAGGATTAAAAATCTAATTTTAGTAAAAATGTGTGACTAAAGAAAAGAGGAAGATAATAATTAACTAATCCTGCATTAGGGGAAGACATATAAAGTAGAGCTAATAGTGTTTAGGTCCGTTATTTTAGTATAATGTGAGACTTCATGTAATAAGGACTGGTTTCCTCTGATCTGTAATAAACCCGTTTAGCTTTGACTGACTGAGAAGCTCAAACTGATCAATAATCAATAGACTCATTCATGCTGTAACTATCAACAGCTGCATAACTATTATTAAATAATGTATAAAAAACAGGAGAAAACAAAGCTTCCTTTGTGTTCTAACGCCAAATCCCACTACAGAAATTATTGTTTTAATATTTGCTTAAATATAATAATATGCAATCATCAATAACACTAGAGTTACAGACGTAGACCCGTAAATGTCTGTTCTTTCATTCGGCTATAATCACATGAACATTTAAGAAGGATTTTGTTAAATATAGACGAATATCTGATGATTTTGCCCCAAACTTCCCCGTTAAAACGGCTGTTTTTCTAATGGAGGTCTTGTATGGGGACTCTCCGGTACCTTTCTCGTCCTCATCGATCCTCAGAGCCGCGGAGATGAACTCGAACGCCCGGCTGTGGTGGTTCCTGACCCGGTCTCCTCGCTCCTCGGTCGCGGGCTCGGCTCTGACAGCGGGCCTGGAGAAGCTCCAGAGCCGGTAGAGGAACTCCCGGAGCCGGGACAGAACGGCCAGCAGCGGGGAGAGCAGCGACACCAGCACGGCCAGTTTACCGGCAGAGGCTCGGTCACCGGCGGGCTGAGTGACCGGGAGAGCCGCGGAGCTGCCACCGGGTCTCTTCCACGGACTCATCCGCGTCCATGACCCGGGACTCCGAGCAGGAACAGCACACCGAGCCGACCCTCCGGTTCAGATTAACGCGCTGCTGCGGGAGCACGGCTCTTCTTTACGGTTTTACCGGCGGGCAGAGAGGAGCTCTGGCGCCCCCTGCTGTACGGGAGTGGTATAACTGACGTAAGCTTCATGGAGCTGTGAGGAAGTATTTACCCCCTCCCTAAATTCTTGTTTTTTTAAATATTTGTCACAGAGTTAACCCGAGTAAACAGAAAAGTCAGGTTTTCAACGATGATTTCATTTATTAAGGAAAAAACATCCAAACCTTCCTGGCATTAATCATCAATAACTGTGATTAACCACAAACAAAGTCACTGACATCTATCAGTCTGAGAGGGTTACAGAGACATTTCTGAGGCTTTAGGACTCCAGCCAACCACGCTGAGAGCCATTACCCACAGATGGAGAAAACTGTGAACAGTGGTGAACCTTCCCAGGAGTGGCCGGCCTACCAACATGACTCCAAGAGAACATGGACGACTCATCCAGGAGGTCCCAGAAGAACCCAGAACCACATCTAAAGACCTGCAGGCCTCACTGACTCAGTTAAGGTCAGAGGTCATGATTCAACAATCAGAAAGAGACTGGGCAACAATGGCATCATGGGAAAGTTCCAACGCCACTGCTGACAAACAAGAACACAAAGACTCACATTTGACTAAAAACATCCTGATGATCCCCAAGACTTCTGGGAAATATTCTGAGAACTGACCAGACAGAAGAGGAACTTTCTGGAAATACTGACAGTCATCACAAACACTTTCTAGGGTTCTTCTGCCAAGGATGGGACAATCAGTTATTAGGTGGGCGATGACATTCTCACAGGTCCAGGTAGGTCTGTATGGATTTACCCCTTAATAAAGGAAATCATTTAAAAACTGGCTTCTGTTTTTATCTTTGTCTGATATCAACATTAGTTTGAAACATTAAAGTGTGACGAATATTCAAAAACAAAAATAAACCAGGAGGGGGATAAAGACTTTTATAAAAGACAAAAACCTGAATCAGTGGGTGGAAAAAATATATGTAATATATAAAATATATATAATATAATTCTGAATAGATAAAGCATCATGAATAAGAAGGAATTCACCAGAGGGGTTTAAATAAAGATGTCTTTAAAAGTGATGTCAAACATCACAAAACTTCACTAGTCTCACTGGCTCATATTTTTACCTTTTAGAGGAAATTCTTCCTGATGGTAATATTTTTTTTAAGATCTTAATAATTGTAAAATATAATAAAAAAAAGCCACCATAAAGGAATAAATGCAGAACATTTGTCACATGATACTTACATTTATCTATTTGCTATTTATTTATTCATCCATCCATTTATTTATTTATTTAGCTATTTATTTTTCATTATTAATGTATGTACTAATTCATTTATTTACGTTTTTCTATTTATGTATTTATTTATTATTTATTTATTCATTCATCCATTCATTAAATTATTTATGAAACTATTTATTTTTCATCATTTATTTATTTACTAATACATTTATTTCCGTATTTTTATTTATTTATTTGTTTATCTATTTATGTATTCGTTCATTTGTTCATTAACCCTTTGTGTAGCTATTTGTTTTTCATTATTCATTTATTTACTAATTAATTTATTTGCTAAATGATTTATTTATATATTTTTATGTATCTTGTCATTTATTCATTTATTTAGTCATACATCCATTAAATTATTTATTTAGCTATTTATTTTTCATCATTAATTTATTTACTAATTAATTTATTTAAGTATTTTTATTTATTTATTTATTCATTCATTCATTCATTTGACCATATGTGTAGCTATTTGTTTTAATTATTCATTTATTTTCTTATTCATTTATTCACGTATTTTTATTTAGACATTTGTTTAATTACCTATTTATTTATCCATTCATTAATCTAACTATATGTGTGGCTATTTGTTTTTGTTATTTATTCATTCACGTATTTTTATTTAGACATTTGTTTAACTACTTATTTATTCATTTATTTATGTAATGCAACATTTTTTTAATAAAATGAAGGGTTAAACTAAATCGCTCGTAATAAGTAAATAACCCTGCCTCGAAGCGTCATGTGGTTTCGTGACGTCACCTTACCACGTGACATGGCGATCAGCTGACTGCCGTTTTCCGGGTTGTCGCTCGGTGTTTACTCTGAAGTCTTCTTCCTCTTCTGCTCAGATTTCAGCGGCTGGTTCAGGTAAAGTCTGTTTCTGAGAGGGCTAGCGTGTCAAAGTAACGTTTTTCTTTAAAGTATTTTAGGTTTTTATTAAATTCAGAAGAATTAACGGAAACAAACTGAAGTGACTGAGTGTTGCTGTCTGACACTTTAATACAAACACAGACAGCTGAGCAGCAGGGAGGACGGTGGTTTAAGATCCCGCTGGTTCTTTTATTTGGACCTCAATGTTCATGAAAGGCTTTTAATTGGAGATTTAGATTCATCTAACAGGGGCGAAGTTAGAGGTTTGGGGGCCGTGTGTGTGTGTGTGTGTGTGGGGGGGGGGTCTCTCCGGTGTTCCGGTTTAAAAAGTGACCGTGTTAAATTGTGACTTTTGTTGCCCTTAAATGGAACTCGTAAAGTCCTGAAATTGACACAGGAAGACTTGGCGTTCAAGTGGAAACTTAACCGGAACATGGAAAACATAGTTTTAATTTTCTCAAGCAGATAAAAGGACAGAATAAATTTGATGGCTGCTACAGAAAAGTTGGGACAGGTAAAAAAAGACTGGGAAATGATGGAGAATGTGCAGAAACACCACAAACATTCCAGTGGTAAGAAGGCTTATTGGTGATTGGTTGCTGTGATTATTTCAGAGAGATGATACCAAGACATATTTAACACAGAGTTACAACAGCATGGCTTCACAGTGTAAGGGGGCGGTGCTTAGACTGGTCTGAAGGTAAAAATCAAATATAAAATGTCTGATGGGCTTTAAAGGATGGCAAAATCAATCGCAAGGAAGGAATGCTTTTTAAGCACTGGAGACATCATCTTTACTTTGAACTTACTTACTTTGAATATCGTTGAAGGCAAGAATAGAATGTTTTATAACTTTGAATATCGTTGAAGGCAAGAATAGAATGTTTTATAACTTTGAATATCGTTGAAGGCAAGAATAGAATGTTTTATAACTTTGAATATCGTTGAAGGCAAGAATAGAATGTTTTATAACTTTGAGTATCGTTGAAGGCAAGAATAGAATGTTTTATAACTTTGAATATCGTTGAAGGCAAGAATAGAATGTTTTATAACTTTGAATATCGTTGAAGGCAAGAATAGAATGTTTTATAACTTTGAATATCGTTGAAGGCAAGAATAGAATGTTTTATAACTTTGAATATCGTTGAAGGCAAGAATAGAATGTTTTATAACTTTGAATATCGTTGAAGGCAAGAATAGAATGTTTTATAACTTTGAATATCGTTGAAGGCAAGAATGGGGTAGGCAAGGGTAATGACAACGTCTTCAAAGGCAGAGATGGAGTGTTATATGGTATTGTTAAAGGCAAGAATGGAATGTTGTATAAGCTTTGATTAAATCATCTTTACAGGCAACAATAGAATGTTTTTAAACTTTTCAGAATGGCCTCATCTTTAAAGGAAAAGATGGAATGCTTTATAAGCTTTAATTATGATTAAAGACAAGAATGGAATGTTTTACAGGCAGAGAACAGAATGTTTTGAAAGATTCAAATGATGATTTCATCTTCCAAGGCAATAATGGTATGTTTTGAAATTATTAATTATGTTTAAAGGCAAGGATGGAATGTTTCATAGGTAAAGAACAGAATGTTGTAAAAGATTCAAAAGATGATATCTTTAAAGGCAAGATTAGAATGTATTAAAATTCTTAAAGGATGACATTAACTTCAGAGGCAAGAATGGAATGTTTTATAAGCATTAATTATGTTTAAAAGCAAGAATGGAATGTTATACTGAGAGAAAAGAACGTTCTAAAAGAGTTAAGGATAAGATCCTCCTCAAAGGGAAAGATTAAATGTTTCTTGAGCTTTTATCGCATAATAGTTAAAGGCAAGAATAGAATGTTTTGAAATCTTTTGAGGACAACAACATCTCCAAAGGCAAAGGTGGAATGTTTTATAAGCATTAACTGTGTTTAAAGGCAAGAATGGAATGTTTTACAGTGGGAGAACACAATGTTCTAAAAGATTTAAATGATGACATCATCTTCACATGCAAGAATGGAATGTTTTATAGGCAGAGAACAGCATGTTTTAAAAGATTCAAAAGATGATATCATCTTCAAAGCCAAGATAAGAATGTATTAAATTTTTAAAGGATGGCCTCAAGTTCAAAGGCAATAAGGGAATATTTTAAAAGCCTAAATTATGTTTAAAGGCAAGAATGGAATGTTTTATAGTGAGAGAACAGAATGTTCTAAGAGATTTAAATGATTACATCATCCTCAAAGGCAAAAATGGAACGTTTTATTAGCATTAATTATGTTTAATGGCAAGAATGGAATGTTTCAAAAGCCTAAATTATGTTTAAAGGCTAGAATGGTATGTTTTATAAGCTAGGTTGATCTGAAGGTAGTTTGAGACAGCGTTTTTGATTTGATTACCTCCATCATGGACTGGCTTGAAAAGACGGCTTCAGTAACTGAAATTTCTGACATTGCTCAGGTTTGTCTGATATTTCTGAAGACTGTGAACGTAGCAGATTTAGGAAGGAACGTCTGGATAAGACGGTAGAGCTCCCTCTCTCCCGGGGTGAAGAGCCCTCTCTGACTGTGTCTTGGTTATTTGCAGTGGGTGGAGCGTGGAGCAGCCATGAATGCCTCAGACACTGACGAGGACTCGTACAATGAGAGGACGGCGTTGGTCCCATCAGAGAACCCGGCAGTGCCGTCCTACAGTCCTGATCCTGACCACACACCCCCGAATGGTTCACCAGCTAAAAGGGTAAAGGTCAACTTCGATCTAATACATGATGGTAACCAGTAGAGTTTCTGACCTAGAGTGAATGTCTTTATTGATGATGATGTGAAATGTCGCTCTCTGGTGGTCCAGCCTCAGGTGACCAGGAGGGCGGGTACAAATGCAGCAGACGGCAGCAGCGGTGGCGGTGGCAGCTCAGATCAGGAGGTGGATGTCGAAGACGAGGAGCTGACCCTGAAGTATGGCGCCAAACATGTCATCATGCTGTTCATCCCCGTCACGCTCTGCATGATTGTGGTCGTCGCCACCATCAAGTCCGTCAGCTTCTACAGCGAGAAGACCGACCAGCGTCTGTACGTCCACACGCCACATTTATGACTCCTCCCCTCGAACAGCTAATGATCACGTTTGCCCCTGCAGGATCTATACGCCATTCTCAGAGAACACCTCATCTGTGGGCCGCCGGCTCCTCAACTCGGTCCTGAACACCATCATCATGATCAGCGTCATCGTGGTCATGACCATCCTGCTGGTCGTCCTCTACAAGTACCGCTGCTACAAGGTCAGAAGCACTTCCTGTTTACCGATGCAATGCAGAATAAAAAAAACTCTTTGTTTCAAATGTTGTAAAAGTTCAACATGTGATACCGGCTTGACTCGGCTCCACCAACCTCTGACTGGTCTGTAGATCGTGTCTGATACCCTCGTTCCCAGTCAGAGAATAACCGGACCAATCAGCATCATCTGAGGAGAAAGAGGCGGTAGCTGTAGGCGGGGTTTAGTTGAAGCGACTGCTGGCCTGTAAACAATGGTGGCCATTGCTGCAATTATCGTTTTTTGTTCCGTCCGCGTTTCGTCCCAGCTGTGGAGAAAACCCTCTCCGCCCTGATGGAGGTAACCGGGATGCACAGGTAACGGCGTGCCAGCTGGGACAGGAGACGTTTGGACTGGACCATAACGTTTTCCACCATGACAGCGGGTTACTGTCGGTGGGCATCGCGGTTTTACTTTCATACATCAGCATCTCTTGATGTAGCAAAGCCTCACTCGCCAAATCACCGCCAGCATGTGCACCACCCTGGCAATAAAAATCCTCGTACATCCCCAATGGCGACCATTGCGGCACCTGTGTTTTGGTGTGTTCATCATGTCACATGGCATGTGACGAGACATTTGGATCCTGCACCTACATATGGGTGAAGTAGAGGCAAGGAGAGAGGGGAGGGACTTGAGAAAGATTATAGACAGCAAAAAGATATAAAAATACACGCTCCAATAGTAACTTCAGCTTTAATATATTAATGAGATTTTATTTTGAATTATATTCGAACCCTGAAATCGGTTCCAACAGCCTTAGTGTTGATGGTGTTGTGTTTGTGTTCAGTTCATCCAGGGCTGGCTCATCCTGTCCTCGCTCATGCTGCTCTTCTGGTTCAGCTTCATGTACCTCGGGTGAGTCCTGCTCTGAATTTGTATATAACTTTATTTATACGCTGATCTAGGGCTGGGAAATACATCCAGTTTTTAAGATAGATGGGGATCTTTTCAGTCAAGATAAAGGGTAAGACAGTTTCCTTTAAATTTATTTTGTCTTATTTATAGAACATTTATATTATTAGTAAAAATCTAATTATAATGAAACCTGATTGATACCACAGCAACTAAAATAGGAGTCCTGAATGCCTAATACTGTGTTTTTTAGTTTTTTTTTTTTAGTTTTGTTTTTTAGTTTTTAAAAATTGCAGGTAAAATCCTGCACACTGTCCAAGTCGCCCAAATAAGTTTATAGCATTTGGAAATGTGACTTGAAATACAGCAGAGTTAGGGAGGACATTCTCAAGAGGGCAAACATAGCAACATGTAGAAAACGGGGGAAATTTCTACGACTGCTACGTAGCAAAAATGGTGGGAAAAGGCTTCATGAACATTCCGTCCTCTGCCTCTGATGATGTCATCCTTTAAAGTCTCTAACAGGGTTCAAAAATATGATGTCATCAAAGCTTATAAAACATTCCATTCTGTCTTTTTCATGAGAGCAACAGAGCACTGCTGACGTTGCAGTTCTGTTGGCAACAATTGGAAACTTGGATTGAAAACCATCAATCCTGTCCAGCTCCACCCACACTTGCGAATGTTGCCAACATAGTTGTGCAATTTCAACAACGCCGCCTGTCTCTCTTTTGGTTAAAAATGTGACTCAAGGTCATGACGTTTCTGTCTTTTTTTCTACCAGTCAGTTATGTAATTGCAATAACTGACCTTTAAAATAATAGTAGAACTGTTGCAGAGGCAGGCGTGTTGGCAACTTTTGGAAACTTTTGGATGGAACTGGCAAGAAAGAAGAAATTGAACTGCAACGTTTGAATAAATGTGAAATTTTCTGATGATGTATGAATAGTAGTGGGGAAAGACTAAACCTTCATAAGCTCCACCCAGTTTTCCATATGTTGCCAACTTAATTTTGCAATTTGGACACCGTTCTTCTCTTTTGGATAAAATGTGACTAAAGATCAATTTTCTGTCCATGTCTTTCTTGAAAGATGATATTCAAGAGGACAGAACAATTACAGCTGCAATTTACAGAAATGTTGTCAACATTTTTTGTCTGCAATTTTTGATGATTAAACGGTGCCCAATCCTGGTTGTTCAGGACTCAAAACAGGTTTCTGCATGGCGTGACTTTTACTAGAGCCATATCAAACTTTATCATCTGTTCCAATCATTTGTTTAAATCTTTGCAGAAAAAAAACGCCAAATATAAAGCGTGTATCGCCATTGGATTAAAAAAAATCTAGATATTATTATTGGTCCGTTCGCCCAGCCCTACCCTGACCACAGATAAAGTTTAAAAGACTGATAACGTATCGCTCGTGTTCATCACGGCGTTCTCTCTGATTCTCAGTGAGGTGTTTAAGACGTACAACCTGGCGGTGGATTATCCCACGGTCGGCATGATCATCTGGAACTTCGGGGCGGTGGGGATGATCTGTATCCACTGGAAAGGCCCCCTCCAGCTGCAGCAGGCCTACCTCATCCTCATCAGCGCCCTCATGGCCCTCGTCTTCATCAAATATCTGCCCGAGTGGTCAGCCTGGGTCATCCTGGGCGCCATTTCTGTCTACGGTGAGTCTGACGCTGTGCTGGATGATATATGGACAAGTCAGAGTCCTAAACTTTGAATAAAAGAACAATATATTAAACCCAAAGGGATGGATATGAATTATACAATAATTCAGACAGATAATCAAATTAAACACATGCTCATTAGTGTCAGAGTCTATGCTCTCTGTATCAGACCTCCCATCATGCATTGCTGCCTTTGTATATGTGGTTGCAGACCTGGTGGCCGTCCTCTCTCCTAAAGGTCCTCTGAGGATGTTGGTGGAGACGGCTCAGGAACGAAACGAGCCCATCTTCCCCGCCCTCATCTACTCCTGTGAGTCTAAGCTTTTATTTTGGTGAAATGATCGAGACTCTGGGGAAGCCCGAGATAGAATGTTCTACTGTCAGTGGGTTTAGCTCCACCCCTTTGACCAAAAATGGTCACTTCAAAAAATGAAGATGGATTGAAGTTTGATTTATAGAGTAACTAAAGCCAGAGTTTGATTTAGAGTAACTTAAGCCAGAGTTTGATTTAGAGTATCTAAAGCCAGAGTTTGATTTATAGAGTAACTAAAGCCAGAGTTTGATTTAGAGTATCTAAAGCCAGCTGATGTGAGTGTATCTCTAGTCATCGTCTGTAGATGGCGTTCTCGCCCTCTCTGGTATCTTTTCAATGATGTCTGCTGGTTAAACTTCTCTCTAGTATAATAATACGATACGGTTATTTAGAACATGAAACTCTTTAGAGGTACTAAAGTTCATCCAGTGACCTGATGCCTAAGGTCCATTCATTGTTATTCTTCTGTCTGGGTTTGTTCAGCGGCCATGATGTGGACGGTGGGGATGGCGAGCCCGTTGGACGCTCCGCACTCTGAACATGAAACTGGTCAGACTGACTGTATCTGAGATTGTTTAATTCTTTAACACAAATAAATATCCATGCTTCCCATTCTGATGTCTTTGTTTTTGTCCCGTTACTGTTGTCATCGAATCTCTGTTTCATTTTCAGACGAGGAGGCGGAGCAGAGGAGCCGGGGGGTGGAGCCTGAGAGACGACGGTCCCGGTCGTTTCCTGAAGACGACTTAGAGGAAGACAGTGAGTCTGATAAAACCTTCGTTTAGACAATGAAACTGCAGCAATGTGCTGAAGAAAACAGTTATATTCTTTCAAAATAAAACAGAACACTGCCTGTTTACATAGCGCCTCTCTGACACATTAAACACGTTTGTGTTCGGTGTTTGTGTGTAGGAGGCGTGAAGCTCGGTCTGGGTGATTTCATCTTCTACAGCGTCCTGGTTGGAAAAGCAGCGGCGACCGGTGGAGACTGGAATACCACGCTCGCCTGCTTCGTCGCCATTCTCATCGTAAGTATTTTGAAATGATGCAAAGTTGAACAGTGAGCATTATACCTGAAAAAAAAAATACATGTGCCATGGTTGAAACATGAGAATTAAAGCATGTCATCCACAAGTCACCAACTAATCATGAGCCTGTTAATGTTTCAAAATAAAAGCCTTTCCATCAGAAACACTACAGTAACATTCTTATAGATAAGGCCGGGCATTGTAGCTCCATATTTTTAGCTGAATGTTGATACAGGGTAAATAAAATCTGGATATTATATCTGGATACCTATATCTCACCTATATCTCACCTATATCTCACCTGAATCTCACCTGAATCTCACCTGTGCTTCACCTGTATCTCACCTGAATCTCACCTGTACTTCATCTTTATCTCACCTGTGCTCACCTTTGTCTCACCTATATCTCACCTGTGCTTCACCTGTATCTCACCTGAATCTCACCTGTACTTCATCTTTATCTCACCTGTGCTCACCTTTGTCTCACCTATATCTCACCTGTGCTTCACCTGTATCTCACCTGTCGTAGGGCCTGTGTCTGACTCTGCTGCTGTTGGCCATCTTTAAGCGAGCATTGCCGGCGTTGCCGATCTCCATCGCCTTCGGCCTCGTCTTCTACTTCTCCACAGACTTCCTGGTTCAGCCGTTCATGGACAACCTGGCCGCTCACCAGTTCTACATCTGACACAAGCCCCGCCCTCGCACCTGCTGCCTCCTCCTTCACCTGCAGGACTAAGGACGTTACGCACAAAGACTGTTCTCTGTTCATGCGCTGATGTTCTACCTGTCTGTTTGAGGAACACAATGAAACATAGGAACTGATGTAATGCAGACAGGAAGCCCAGGTGTGTTTGTGCTCACCTGTGGACAGGAACTGTAAAGGAAAGTTCCACCTTAAACCCTCAAACAACTCTGCATGGATGTAGGGTCTGTAACAATACTGACAATAAGGAAACATCACAGCTTTGTCTGATTGGTCGATGCTCCTGCCAATCAAAGCAACAACACACCCCAAACATTCCTGCTTTTATTTTGAAGAAACTAACTTTGCTTGTCTGCTTATTTCCTGTTTTTATTATGTTCTGCCAGGTTTTGTCCATATGTTTATTATTTTATTATATTATACAGCTCAAGAGTGTGTTTACTGCAGTAAAATCCTTTTTAATTCCTCCATAGTAGATTTAATTATTCGCCATGATGTCATAACCATTCAAGGTAAACTAACTATGCGCTACCTGAATGAGAAATAATGGTATAAGCTCCAGGAGAACACAAAAGTTCCAATAATATCAGCCCTGACTGAAGAGAAACGTGGTTTATTCACAATTTAAAGGGGGAAAGAACTACACTACCCATAATCCTAGTGTCACAGCAACATTTGTGATCATGGTGACCCTGGAAAGTCAGATGGAGATCAGGAAGTTAAGAACAGAAGTTAGGAATGAGTGTGAATGTAGTAAAGTTAGTAAAAGCTCTAAGTGGACCACGAAGATGGAATGTTGCAAGCGTTTTGATTACCTCTCCCCTCTGAAGCCTATTAAAGGATGACATCTTAAAGGTAGAGGATGGAATGTTAAGTAAGATTAAGGGATGATGTCATCTTCAAAGGTAGAGAACGGAATGTTAAATAAGACTAAAGGATGACGCCATCTTCAAAGGTAGAGAACGGAATGTTAAATAAGCTTAAAGGATGTAGTCATCTTCAAAGGTAGAGGACGAAATGTTAAATAAGACTAAAGGATGACGCCCTCTTCAAAGGTAGAGAATGGAATGTTAAATAAGCTTAAAGGATGACGCCATCTTCAAAGGTAGAGAATGGAATGTTAAATAAGCTTAAAGGATGACGTCATCTTCAAAGGTAGAGGACGAAATGTTAAATAAGACTAAAGGATGACGCAATCTTCAAAGGTAGAGAATGGAATGTTAAATAAGCTTAAAGTATGACGTCATCTTCAAAGGTAGAGAATGGAATGTTAAATAAGCTTAAAGGATGACGTCATCTTCAAAGGTAGAGAACGGAATGTTAAATAAGACTAAAGGATGACGCCATCTTCAAAGGTAGAGAACGGAATGTTAAATAAGACTAAAGGATGTAGTCATCTTCAAAGGTAGAGGACGAAATGTTAAATAAGACTAAAGGATGACGCCATCTTCAAAGGTAGAGAACGGAATGTTAAATAAGCTTAAAGGATGTAGTCATCTTCAAAGGTAGAGGACGAAATGTTAAATAAGACTAAAGTATGACGCCATCTTCAAAGGTAGAGAACGGAATGTTAAATAAGCTTAAAGGATGTAGTCATCTTCAAAGGTAGAGGACGAAATGTTAAATAAGACTAAAGGATGATGCCATCTTCAAAGGTAGAGAACGGAATGTTAAATAAGCTTAAAGGATGTAGTCATCTTCAAAGGTAGAGGACGAAATGTTAAATAAGACTAAAGGATGACGCCATCTTCAAAGGTAGAGAACGGAATGTTAAATAAGCTTAAAGGATGTAGTCATCTTCAAAGGTAGAGGACGAAATGTTAAATAAGACTAAAGGATGACGCCATCTTCAAAGGTAGAGAACGGAATGTTAAACAAGCTTAAAGGATGACGTCATCTTCAAAGGTAGAGGACGAAATGTTAAATAAGACTAAAGGATGACGCCATCTTCAAAGGTAGAGAATGGAATGTTAAATAAGCTTAAAGGATGACGTCATCTTCAAAGGTAGAGAATGGAATGTTAAAAAAGATTTGTAGCACCACATTATGTAATAATGTCACATTATGTAATAACCCTAACCATAGGACTTAGTTTCGGCTCCAAGGTATGCCCTACCCAACTACCTTGCTGTAACTCTAACCACTTAATGACTTATGCCTAAACCTAACCCCCCTTCAGGGCTCTAGACTAAACACCTAACCTTAACCCTAGGACTTAAGGTGGGCTCCAGGGTATACCCTACTACCTTGCCCTAACCGCTTAGTGGCTTATAAAATGCAGCATTATTACATAATGTGGTGCTACAAGATTAAAGGATGATGTCATCTTCAAAGGTAGAGGACGGAATGTTAAATAAAATAAAGGATGACATCATCTTCAAAGGTAGAGGACGGAATGTTAAATAAAATTAAGGATGACATCATCTTCAAAGGTAGAGGACGAAATGTTAAATAAAATAAAGGATGACATCATCTTCAAAGGTAGAGGACGGAATGTTAAATAAAATATAGGATGACATCATCTTCAAAGTAGAGGATGGAATGTTAGAAAAATTGAAGGATGATGTCATCTTCAAAGGCAGAGGATGGAATGTTAAACAAGATTAAAGGATGACATCACCTTCAAAGGTGGAGGATGGAATCTTTGTGAAACTATGACCTTTTTCTCTCTATTTTCACGGAATAGTAGGCTATAGTTGGCATTTTTTGGAAAGTGGGTGGAACTGATTGTGATTTAGATTGTTTTTTTTGTTTGTTTGTTTTTTGTTTTGTTTTGTTTCGTGTTTTTTCCCCTCAATGTGGCTGGTTGGTACAGCAGTAAATACCACCAGACTTTGTCAATCTAATCACTTCCTGTCTAATCTGGAGTTCTTTACTGTGATGTGACATCATCTAAAAAACAACCCCACATTCAAAGCCTTCATAAGCCAGTTTTTTAACAACCCATTTACATCCCATTATATAAGATGAAAACTTTAACTCAATTATAAATTACTGTTTAGTAAAAATGGAGGGAAAGGTTCTAGTTTCACCAACATTCCTTTCCTCCGTCTTTGACGATGATGTCATCTTTTGTTAGACTTCACATTGATGATGTCATCAAAGCTTCTAAAACGTTTTTTAGACAAACAAAATCAGTCACACGACATAAACACAAACTCAGAAAAATTAAAACATTATTTTCTGACCATATAAACACTACAGCAAAGGCATAAGGTCTGCCTACGTTTTGAAGTACGTATCGTGTTTTTAATGAACTGCAGTTGTTATGACTTGAACTGGGTTGGTGTGCAGTGGATTGTGGGATATGTAGTTCCTTCACTCCGGGACTCCTGTACCTTTGACTTTTCCTCCATTTTCCAGTCATGTTTTTGCTCTAAATCTAAAGTTTTACCATCGCGAGTATTTAGCTGGTTGGATCTTGGATTTAAAAACAGATATGAGGATTCTTCTGAAACGCCAGTGGAGGGTTAGAACGGGGTCATTTACTTCAGGAAGCAGAGAAAAATCTGTTGAGACAGCAGAGCGCCTCCTTGTGGCCGTGAGCAGCACTTTTATTATTCCATTTTTATTCAGCTTTTATGTGCTACAGTGTTTTAAGGTGGAATTTTCCATGATGTCATGTTCCTGATCTTCTTACACTTTAAAACACAGTCTGTTCAGCTGATATTGAAATCAAGTTTGATTAAATGTGAGTTTATTTAAACTGGGATTAAATCAGGTTTAAATAAACTCATGTGCTTGATGACTGACCGTAGAAGAGAAGACGTCATTATTAGCGAAGGAAATCCTAGAAAGAATGAAACTGTGTATTGATTCATGGATTAGTCATGGATAGAAATTATTTTATTATCTATTCTGTTGTTTTTAGTCTTTCACATTTTGTTTGGTCTTATTTTGTAAATATGATAATTAATAAATAACCTTTCAAACCTTGAACTTTTACTGTGAGTTGTTGGGAATAGAAGCAGGTCCATCCACTCTCCATCTCCCTGGGTTATATAACCCCTCCCGTGTGCTCTAGGTCTCCTCCCAGCCGGACATGCCCAGAAGACCTCCACGGGGAGGCGACTAGAAGGCATCCTGATCAGATGCCTGAACCACTGCCACCTGTAAACACCATTTCATTCGTTCAGTCGTTCATGACCACAGGTGAGGGTTTGGAGGTGGATCGAAAGGAGGCTCAGGCGGTTGTCGAACCTCAGATACAGGAGGAACAATGCAGATTTTGTCCTGGCCGTGGGACAGTGGTCCAGTTCTTTACCCTTGCAGGACTTGTTGAGGGACCATGGGAGTGTTTTGTGGTCTTGGAGAGGGCTTCAGATTGTGTCCCTCAGGGGGTCATGAGGGGTAACTGCAGTAATATGGGGTTCTGGGGACCTCTATAGCGAGCCATCAGGTCCCTGTATGACCAGCGCATTGGGCTGCCCCTTGTCTCTGATTCGCTTTGTGATTTTCGTGGACAGGATCTCGAGGTACAGCCGGGGGAGGAGGGTTTCCGGTTTGGGGACTTCAGAATTTCGTCTCATCTTTTTTGCAGCTGATGCGGTTCTGCTGGCTTCCTCAGCTGGGACCTCCAGCAGGCATGGGGATGTTTGCAGCAGTCGAGATGAGAGTCAGCACCTCCACATCTGAGGCCATGGTCTTCTGCCGGAAAACAGCAGATTGGTCCTAAAGGTGGGGAGTGAGTCTCTGCCACAGATGAAGGAGTTCAGGTATCTCGGGGTCTTGTTCACAAGTGACAAAAGCAGATTTCTAACATTTTCTCCTCATCAATGTGGCAGATATATTCAGACTGATGGAGAGTTTAGCTGCAGGGAAAGGTTGAGCTTCACATCAGTCAAGATTATAAGTAGATTCTAAGCTCAAAAATGTTCAAAAAAGGCAGAACATCTTAAAATCCCAGTTATGGAGGACAGAACACGAACATTTCACTGGTTTATTTGGCTCACATCACAAACACAAACACGTTTCAGCACAAAGCCTTCATCAGAGCGAGTCCGAGGCTACAGATTCTCTTTAGAGAAGAGAGAAATGTTTGTTTTCCCTCCTAAACTTGGATTTTCAGATGTGCTGCCTTTTCTGAAACTTCAGAATCATACCTGTTTTATAATCACACATCATTCACAAAAAGAAGTTTGGTCTTGAACCCTTTTTCAGCTGTTTTAAGAAGATTCTGACACATATCCCTCTCTGTGGTGTTCAAAAATAAACACTAGAGGGCGCTCTAGTTCACATTTGAGTTCTGATAGGACGGGAAAATGAATGAACCACACATCAGCACTCAATGATTAAGAAAGTCACAATAAAACTTTAAATGATATTTTACTGTATTTTTTTATACATTTATCTTTTTTATTTTATAAAAAATGTGCATGGTCCCGTAAACATGGTCAACTTTTAATTTAACATGTTAGTGTTGGATCTGAACAGTAAAATATGAATATAAACCTGTCCTATTAGTAGAAATGTTTACATTTTGATTATATTTAAAACAAAAACTAAAAAAACGTCCTCATAGGGGTTTGAATTAGTTTAAAAGATGTTCAGGGTCAGCTGTTAGAATAAATGTAGGTTTGACTCCTGAAGTTATTCCAGCTCCATGCATGTTGATGACTGCTGTCTGTGGAGTATTTTTATACCCAATCATAGAGCTTTATATCAATGAACTGATCCTTTCTGGTTTAATGTGCAGCTCAACATCTACCTTAGATTCATCCCAGTACATCTGATCCTTTCAATCCAGTATATCTGTTATTTATTATAATTAATTTGATTTGGACGTTAATGAAGTCTCCTAACTTCTACTACTGTTTGCACACTGCCCTGCAGCCTCATGTCCTTATATGGGCATAAAATCGAAATATATCTAGGCTAATTATGAAACATGCACGAGCTTCCAGCCTACAAGGATGTGGCCTTCATCAGCTTAAGAACACAGGAAAGAACAATTCAGCCGTTAACCCTTCATGACCCTTTATGAATTGGCTCATAAAGCAAATATTAGTCTACTGTCTGAGAGCAGATGGGAGTGAGCTGCAGTTTTTAAGACACAAAAACTTTCCAGAGATCAGGAAACAATTCCACATCTGTATGACTTTAAAATACATGATGATAAATGACGTGTAAATAAGGTCTGTAGATATTACTTTGACATTCTTATTACTAAGTCATAGTCTGAATATTTAACATGGATTGTCAGTTTGTGCGGGATGCAGGCGGGATTGGGGACACTTGTTGCTGATGCGTTCCAGGAGTGGGCGGTAACAGTCAGAAGTCCAGCGAAAGCGGGGTTAAGGAAAGAGTCCTATGCAGGGTTCTAGTTTAAGAATAACCTAAAGAACATTTTGGTGAATGAGGACCAGTGATAATTGTTTGGTACCACAGAAACAAAAAAAAAGTCTGAAACAAGCTGTGGAGTTGTAGATAAATCAAATAAAAATGTTGAGAATAAAGCCAGAGAGAGAGTCCGCTGCTCTTTCACATCAACATTTTTATTTCTGCTTAAAAAAAGAAAAAAAGTCTAAATCCATAAACAAATGAACAAACAGCTTTCTACTGTAGGAAACGTTCCCACTGCAGAGTTTAACTTCTCTCCTCAAACTGAGATTTGTTCTTCAGCAGGAACGCTGCCAGGTACTCGATCGGGTTTGGAGGTCTGCAGAGGAGACGAAACAGAGAGGATGTTTTTAGCTTTTTATGACTGTGTTTCAAAGATACGCTCTAACATTTTACACAAAGGAATAATCCCCACAGAGGTCACATCATCACTGCGTCCACTTTGGGACTGTTCCCTGGTCACCCACTAACGCAGAATTTTCATGAAGAACTCAGACGTCAGCTCACCCCGACTTCAAGCCGTTACAGATTTAAAAAGGGTCCAGTCTGAGTGGTTGTTGACATTCAAACTCTCATCCTAAAATACTGTAGGAGTTTTTAGATCAGAGTAAAGACTGCTCGTGTCCGTCTGTGCGTACCGGTCCTTGGCGAGCACCGACAGGCCCTGCAGCAGGATGGGAACCACCGTCTGGTCCAGGTACGCTCTGGTGGGCAGCGCCTGCAGGTCCACCTTCTGCTTCGACATCTTCTCTGCGCCCGGCTTCTCGTTCTCCACCGTCCTCTGAGGAGCAGCAAAGCATGCTGGGAGTCAGTCTCCCTTACACTGTGAGTGTGTGACGTGTGTGTGTGTGTGTGTGTGTGTGTTACCTGGATGTTCTCTGTCAGACCGTACTCTGCATGAGGGTTTTCAGAGACCTGCAGGACCATTCATGGTTAAAACAATGGTATTCTATTATTGGTTGAATGAGTTCAGTACCAGTGTGAGGGTGTAGTACCAGTGTGAGGGTGTAGTACCAGTGTGGGGGTGTAGTACCAGTGTGGGGGTGTAGTACCAGTGTGAGGGTGTAGTACCAGTGTGGGGGTGTAGTACCAGTGTGAGGGTGTAGTACCAGTGTGAGGGTGTAGTACCAGTGTGGGGGTGTAGTACCAGTGTGAGGGTGTAGTACCAGTGTGGGGGTGTAGTACCAGTGTGAGGGTGTAGTACCAGTGTGAGGGTGTAGCACCAGTGTGGGGGTGTAGTACCAGTGTGAGGGTGTAGTACCAGTGTGGGGGTGTAGTACCAGTGTGAGGGTGTGGTACCAGTGTGGGGGTATGGTACCAGTGTGAGGGTGTAGTACCAGTGTGAGGGTGTAGTACCAGTGTGGGGGTGTAGTACCAATGTGAGGGTGTAGTACCAGTGTGGGGGTATGGTACCAGTGTGAGGGTGTAGTACCAGTGTGAGGGTGTAGTACCAGTGTGAGGGTCTAGTACCAGTGTGGGGGTGTAGTACCAGTGTGGGGGTATGGTACCAGTGTGAGGGTGTAGCACCAGTGTGGGGGTGTAGTACCAGTGTGAGGGTCTAGTACCAGTGTGGGGGTGTAGTACCAGTGTGAGGGTCTAGTACCAGTGTGGGGGTGTAGTACCAGTGTGAGGGTGTAGTACCAGTGTGAGGGTCTAGTACCAGTGTGGGGGTGTAGTACCAGTGTGAGGGTGTAGTACCAGTGTGGGGGTGTAGTACCAGTGTGGGGGTGTAGTACCAGTGTGGGGGTGTAGTACCAGTGTGAGGGTGTAGTACCAGTGTGAGGGTGTAGTACCAGTGTGGGGGTGTAGTACCAGTGTGGGGGTGTAGTACCAGTGTGGGGGTGTAGTACCAGTGTGGGGGTGTAGTACCAGTGTGGGGGTGTAGTACCAGTGTGGGGGTGTAGTACCAGTGTGAGGGTGTAGTACCAGTGTGGGGGTGTAGTACCAGTGTGAGGGTGTAGTACCAGTGTGAGGGTGTAGTACCAGTGTGGGGGTGTAGTACCAGTGTGGGGGTGTAGTACCAGTGTGGGGGTGTAGTACTCACAGGAGTGTGTCCCTCCATGGACTGGTCTGCATCTGTGTGATCTGAAAAATAAAAAGGTACAGTTACTTATTTTTAAGGTTATTTTATCGTTCTCACATCTTTCTCTCCAGAGACAAAAAAAACAAGTTGAAGACAAAGCTGTGGCTGTGATGAAGTGACTCTACACGTCTCTGAGGAAGACTTGCTCTAAAAAAGTTAAACATACTTCAAATCTCTCTTTTCTCTAGATCACAGATATGCCAAGAACCTTTTCCTCATGTTGACTGTTGGCAAAAACTCATCTTCATCTTGCCCTCGTCCCTGCTCTCTTCTCCTCCATCATCATCATCTTCCTCTCTGTCCCTGCTCTCTTCTCCTCCATCATCCTCATCTTGCTCTCTGTCCCTGCTTTCTTCTCCTCCATCATCCTCATCTTGCTCTCTGTCCCTGCTTTCTTCTCCTCCATCATCCTCATCTTGCTCTCTGTCCCTGCTTTCTTCTCCTCCATCATCCTCATCTTGCTCTCTGTCCCTGCTTTCTTCCCCCCATCATCCTCATCTTCCTCTCTGTCCCTGCTTTCTTCTCCTCCATCATCCTCATCTTGCTCTCTGTCCCTGCTTTCTTCCCCCCATCATCCTCATCTTCCTCTCTGTCCCTGCTTTCTTCCCCCCATCATCCTCATCTTCCTCTCTGTCCCGGCTTTCTTCTCTTTCATCATCCTCACTTTGCTCTCGTTCCCTGCTTTCTTCTCCTCCATCATCCTCATCTTGCTCTCTGTCCCTGCCTTCAATCCCTCCATCATCCTCATCTTGATCTCTGTCCCTGCTCTTCTCCTCCATCATCCTCAGTTTGCTCTTTGTCCCTGCTTTCTTCTCCTCCATCATCCTCATCTTGCTCTCTGTCCACGCTTTCTTTTCGTCTATCATCCTCATCTTGCTCTCTGTCCCTGCTTTCTTCTCCTCCATCATCCTCATCTTCCTCTCTCTCCCTGCTTTCTTCCCCCCATCATCCTCATCTTGCTCTCTGTCCCTGCTTTCTTCTCCTCCATCATCCTCATCTTGCTCTCTGTCCCTGCTTTCTTCTCCTCCATCATCCTCATCTTGCTCTCTGTCCCTGCTTTCTTCTCCTCCATCATCCTCATCTTGCTCTCTGTCCCTGCTTTCTTCTCCTCCATCATCCTCATCTTGCTCTCTGTCCCTGCTTTCTTCTCCTCCATCATCCTCATCTTGCTCTCTGTCCCTGCTTTCTTCTCCTCCATCATCCTCATCTTGCTCTCTGTCCCTGCTTTCCTCTCCTCCATCATCCTCATCTTGCTCTCTGTCCCTGCTTTCTTCTCCTCCATCATCCTCATCTTGCTCTCTGTCCCTGCTTTCTTCTCCTCCATCATCCTCATCTTGCTCTCTGTCCCTGCTTTCCTCTCCTCCATCATCCTCATCTTGCTCTCTGTCCCTGCTTTCTTCTCCTCCATCATCCTCATCTTGCTCTCTGTCCCTGCTTTCTTCTCCTCCATCATCCTCATCTTGCTCTCTGTCCCTGCTTTCTCCTCATCATCCTCATCTTGCTCTCTGTCCCTGCTTTCTTCTCCTCCATCATCCTCATCTTGCTCTCGTCCCTGCTTTCTTCTCTTTCATCATCCTCATCTTCCTCTCCGTCCCTGCTTTCTTCTCCTCCATCATCCTCATCTTGCTCTCTGTCCCTGCTTTCTTCTCTTTCATCATCCTCATCTTCCTCTCCATCCCTGCTTTCTTCTCCTCCATCATCCTCATCTTGCTCTCTGTCCCTGCTTTCTTCTCCTCCATCATCCTCATCTTGCTCTCTGTCCCTGCTTTCTTCTCCTCCATCATCCTCATCTTGCTCTCTGTCCCTGCTTTCTTCTCCTCCATCATCCTCATCCTCCTCTCTGTCCCTGCTTTCTTCTCCTCCATCATCCTCATCTTGCTCTCTGTCCCTGCTTTCCTCTCCTCCATCATCCTCATCTTGCTCTCTGTCCCTGCTTTCCTCTCCTCCATCATCCTCATCTTGCTCTCTGTCCCTGCTTTCTTCTCCTCCATCATCCTCATCTTGCTCTCGTCCCTGCTTTCTTCTCTTTCATCATCCTCATCTTCCTCTCCGTCCCTGCTTTCTTCTCCTCCATCATCCTCATCTTGCTCTCTGTCCCTGCTTTCTTCTCTTTCATCATCCTCATCTTCCTCTCCGTCCCTGCTTTCTTCTCCTCCATCATCCTCATCTCGCTCTCTGTCCCTGCTTTCTTCTCCTCCATCTTCCTCATCTTGCTCTCTGTCCCTGCTTTCTTCTCTTCCATCTTACCTTTATGGTGTGTGGTTATTGTTCTTGTTCCTCATCTTGTGTATTTTTCAACAAACAAGCGATAAATCATGTTGTTATAACAAACACAATATTAGATCGATTAAACGAGGGCCAAAAAATTTTGAAAAATATCCTATTGCAATTATTTCAACTCATATCTCAATTTCAGTATGAACTGACTTGAAATTGCATGATGGGTATAGTAGTTTCGGGAAAAACATCTCAGCTGCTTAAAGTTTTTAACTGGAATATTGACACTTTCTAAGTTAAAGAAATATTGCACCTTCAGCAGTTTGAAAATTGCAGCAGGCCTTACTGTGATTTGATCTAAATTCTTGATTACTTGCCCAGCCCTAGTAATTATTATTATTATTATCATGATAATAATACATTTTAAAAAGCTGACAGGTCTGAAGAACAGGTCATTAAACTCTCCAAATAACCCTTTTATATTGGTTAAAGGTGAAAATTATTAACATTTGTTTTTTATGTTTTTGTTGATTTGAAGGATTGAAAATATGTTCCCCTACTTCTGTCACATCACTGGTTAACGTTTTAAAATGAAATGTCAACCACGCAGATTTTAGTTGTCAGCTCTTCCACACACACACACACACACACACACACACACCTCTCTTCTTTATTTGTCCCGGTCTATTTTCATAAATAACCCGTGTTTAAGGATTAAATAAGGAGGGTAATGATCTCAGATCTGGTCTAAACTCCTCAGTGGAGAGGATGGAGCCGGAGTAATGACACCTTTTTGGGCTGCCTGGTTCACAGAGAGGCTGACTGAAGGAGAGGAAAGACTGGAAGAATAAAATTAAAGTTTTTCTTCTGTATTTACAGAGAAAATCCTCCATCAAAGTCTCTGTCGGAGTCACAAACACGCTGATTTATTCATCTCTGAGTTTAGCCGCTAACAGCAGGAGCGGTGAGTTAGCTTAGCATCCAGTAAACGCCCTACAACCGTTAAACTAACGTCTCTACCGGCTGACTTCCTGACGCCCTGACGTTTAAGAAGAATCAATAAATATTTATCTTGAACCTCAAATGTCCCTCTAATTCACCCAAACACAAAGAAAACTAGGAAAAACACCATCAATGGTACACAATGAACTCACCATCCGCCATGTTTGTTGTGGATATGTACGCTAACTGTCAGACGTAGAGGGATTCTCTTTCCCGGGTTACGTTAGAAATGGCATCCAACGTCGATCACACTTCCGGTTTTAAGACGAATCCTTCAAATTAAAAGCATGGACGAAGATTAAAATGAAAATTTGAATGTTATAATTTACGAGGAATTCTGTGAACTTTTGATGTGATAAAGTTTATGCAAAACAGAGTGGTGTTAATAAAAAGTACAAAGAACAAAAAGTAAAATAAAAATGAAAACTTAATTAAAATAAAACAAAATCCAAATAAAGAAAAATTCCAATATCATATATTTGTATCAGATATGATACATGAGGCATTTTTGGCAACCGTCCACTGGAGGGCTTTTTTATAATTGATCAGATTTTAAACAAAAGGTTTTTAAGTAAATTATTGATCATGCTGATATTATTATGTTATTAAATAAAATAATATACACTTGGCTTTAAAGGGTTAATTCTCATTTGTGGATGGCACAGCCAACTGTGTTGACAGACAATGATTTCTGGAATGTTTCTGAGCCCACGCAGTGATTTCACCACAGAATCATGCCTGTTTTTAATGACGTGGCCCCTGAGGGCCCCTGAGGGCCCCTAAGGGCCCCTTCGGCCTTGTCCCTTGCTCTCAGAGACTTCTCCAGATTCTCTGAATCTGTTGATGACATTATGGACTGTAGATGGAGGGAGATTCAAATCTTCACTATTTTACCTTGGGGAGCTTTTTCTCTTAAAGTGAGCCACACTTTTTGGTTGCAGATTGGTGAACCTCTGCCCATCTTTACTTCTGAGAGACTCTGCCTCTCTAAAATGCTCTTTTTATACCCAGTCATGTGACTGACCTGTTGATAATTAACCTCATTAGTGTTAAAATGATCCTCAGGCTGGTTTTTATTAGTACCACTTACTTTTCCAGCCTTCTGTTGCCCTGTCCCTACTTTTTTGAGATGTGTTGCTGACATCAAATTCAAAATGAGCTATGTCTTTGTTGTTTCTGTTCTATTGTATATCAAATATGGGTTTATGAAATTCGATAATCATTGACTTCTGTTTTTATTTACACAGCGACCCAATGTTTGGGGAAGTAGGGTTGTAATAATCACAATAGTAGTGAAAGGACAAAAATGCATGATAACAATGTGAATAAAAGTAAACTTTATTTTTAAAGCACCTCGTTTACACTCAGTTTTGATATAGTCTAGACATCATAAAACCCTCCAGAGTACAAAAAAAACACCCAACATTTCTTCAACATCTTTAACACACTTTTAAATAACATTTAATGCAGTAAACATTCTAAAAGCTACCATGTAAATGTGGAATTTCATTGGACGAAGCAGTTCCACTTTGAGGTTGAACATGAATAACCCAAAATCTGGATTTTTCAAGAACATTCCCTTCTATTTTGTATTTTAAAAACCATTCATAATGTCTAATGCCAACATGGAAAGAGTCAGAGCGTAGCAACAGTATAATAAAACCTGTTACTAGGTTTGTCATGATAATCCTAAACTCCAGTATGACTGTGTTAGAAATAAAAAAGACAGCTCAACACCACAGCAGCAAGAATGGAAGTCCTACACACCCGATCTCTGGCCATTCCTTCATTTTTTTAACCTTTACAGCAGCGATGGCTGAGGCCGGAGGTGTTCTGTATTCTTTAAACCAATAGTCATGTAAACAAAATAATACAAAAGCAGTTTAATAAAGATGTAGACTTCGATGTTTGTGAGATTATCAACAGGTCAAAAAGAACAAAAACATCTGCAGAAATCTTTTAGAGCAGCCTGAACAAACTGTAGAACTTCAAATAGGTCTGCATGTTTAAAACTCTCACCAGTCTACAGTCGTGTTCAGCCCTTCTTTAACTGGCCGTCAAACGCAGCAGAGACGAAAAGATGGCGGTGATGATTCCTTCATGTTTTTCAGCTCTCCCATCGTCACATTATGAATGGAATAACAGCTTTCCTAGAGCGGGGGTAGTCCTCAAACCTCTGCAGGTAGTCTCTGGAAGACACCGTGAGACCCTGTTTACACCACACAGCAACATCCGATCCAGGCATTCATAGACTTTTATGCACACTAGTGGCAACTTTTGGAAAAGCGGGTGGAATTGACAACCCTTACTCCTCCCCAGTCCCGCCCACTTAAGTTGCCTAATATGGCTTACTACTTAGCAAAACTGGAGGGAAAAGTCACCAACAACCCCAGCTTCACCAACATTCCTTTCCTTTGTTTTTGAAAATGATGTGATCAAAGCTTATAAAACATTCCATCATCTGCCTTTTTTTAATTATTTATTTATAAATGTAGTGTTATTTACAGAAGAGAATTCATAATTCATTCCCCACCTACCCACTCCCCTCACATAGCAACAGGAAGGGTATAATTAAACAGAAAAGAAAGAGAAAAAAGAAGAAAAAAATTAATAATAAAATAAAAAAATCTCTACATAAACATCTGCATGTACATTATATGCACCATACACACATATACACATGCAGGTAAATCAAATGTCATTTCCGAAGTTTCCACAGTTTCAAAATTCATCATCTCAGAAAGAATTCAATCTGCCTCATCCTTTGTGCAAAAGAGCAAGAAAATTGTCCCATATCTCATTAAAGGCTTTTGGGTTCTTCTTCAAATTATATATTATTTTTTCTGGAGGAATATAAGATGAAAGCTCGTTCAACCACATATTTAAGCATGGTGATGTAACACTTTTCCATTTGAAGGCAATACACTTAACTGCAGCTATCAAGGCCATTTTAACAAATCTGATATTATATTCACAAGGTAAAGGTAGTATGGAATCATCTCCTAGTAATACTAACCTTGGATTTAAAGCAAACTCAAAATCAGTCACTTTTTTAATAGTGTCTTTAACATTTTTCCAAAACTCATTCAAATGGGAGCACGACCAAAACATATGAACAAGAGAGCCAGTCTCAATTTTGCATCTGGGGCACAAAGCCGAGAGATCGGGGTTCATTTTGTTTAGACGTTGTGGTGTATAATATACTCAATGAATCAAATTAAATTGTTGCAGTCTATGACGACTGTTAAATGAAAATGTCTGGCTCTTTCGACAGATTGCTTTCCACTGTTCATCCTTAATTTCAACCCCAATATCTTGCTCCCATTTAAGCTTTGGCCCTACTGAACAAGATGTCAGAAAGCTTCAATAACATATCATCTGTGTACATAAATGAAATGTCATTAAAGCTTATAAAACATTCCATCATCTGCCTTTGAGGATGATGTCATTAAAGCTTATAAAACATTCCATCATCTGCCTTTGAAGAAGATGTCATTAAAGCTTATATAACATTCCATCATCTGCCTTTGAAGAAGATGTCATTAAAGCTTATAAAACATTCCATCATCTGCCTTTGAAGAAGATGTCATTAAAGCTTATAACATTCCATTATCTGCCTTTGAAGAAGATGTCATTAAAGCTTATAAAACATTCCATCATCTGTATGAAGAAGATGTCATTAAAGCTTATAAAACATTCCATCATCTGCCTTTGAAGAAGATGTCATTAAAGCTTATAAAACATTCCATCATCTGCCTTTGAAGAAGATGTCATTAAAGCTTATAAAACATTCCATCATCTGCCTTTGAAGAAGATGTCATTAAAGCTTATAAAACATTCCATCATCTGCCTTTGAAGAAGATGTCATTAAAGCTTATATAACATTCCATCATCTGCCTTTGAAGAAGATGTCATTAAAGCTTATATAACATTCCATCATCTGCCTTTGAAGAAGATGTCATTAAAGCTTATAAAACATTCCATCATCTGCCTTTGAAGAAGATGTCACTAAAGCTTATAAAACATTCCATCATCTGCCTTTGAAGAAGATGTCACTAAAGCTTATATAACATTCCATCATCTGCCTTTGAAGAAGATGTCATTAAAGCTTATATAACATTCCATCATCTGCCTTTGAAGAAGATGTCATTAAAGCTTATAAAACATTCCATCATCTGCCTTTGAAGAAGATGTCATTAAAGCTTATAAAACATTCCATCATCTGCCTTTGAAGAAGATGTCATTAAAGCTTATAAAACATTCCATCATCTGCCTTTGAAGAAGATGTCATTAAAGCTTATAAAACATTCCATCATCTGCCTTTGAAGAAGATGTCATTAAAGCTTATATAACATTCCATCATCTGCCTTTGAAGAAGATGTCATTAAAGCTTATAAAACATTCCATCATCTGCCTTTGAAGAAGATGTCACTAAAGCTTATAAAACATTCCATCATCTGCCTTTGAAGAAGATGTCATTAAAGCTTATATAACATTCCATCATCTGCCTTTGAAGAAGATGTCATTAAAGCTTATAAAACATTCCATCATCTGCCTTTGAAGAAGATGTCACTAAAGCTTATATAACATTCCATCATCTGCCTTTGAAGAAGATGTCATTAAAGCTTATAAAACATTCCATCATTTGCCTTTGAAGAAGATGTCATTAAAGCTTATAAAACATTCCATCATCTGCCTTTGAAGAAGATGTCACTAAAGCTTATATAACATTCCATCATCTGCCTTTGAAGAAGATGTCATTAAAGCTTATAAAACATTCCATCATCTGCCTTTGAAGAAGATGTCACTAAAGCTTATAAAACATTCCATCATCTGCCTTTGAAGAAGATGTCATTAAAGCTTATATAACATTCCATCATCTGCCTTTGAAGATGTCACTAAAGCTTATAAAACATTCCATCTTCTGCCTTTGAAGAAGATGTCATTAAAGCTTATAAAACATTCCATCATCTGCCTTTGAAGAAGATGTCACTAAAGCTTATAAAACATTCCATCTTCTGCCTTTGAAGAAGATGTCACTAAAGCTTATAAAACATTCCATCATCTGCCTTTGAAGAAGATGTCATTAAAGCTTATAAAACATTCCATCATCTGCCTTTGAAGAAGATGTCACTAAAGCTTATATAACATTCCATCATCTGCCTTTGAAGAAGATGTCACTAAAGCTTATATAACATTCCATCATCTGCCTTTGAAGAAGATGTCACTAAAGCTTATAAAACATTCCATCATCTGCCTTTGAAGAAGATGTCACTAAAGCTTATAAAACATTCCATCATCTGCCTTTGAGGATGATGTCATCAAAGCTCTAAAAACATTCCATCCTTGCCTTTTACATTCAGACCAGGCTAGGCTGCCCCAGTTGTCATTCCAGTCTAACTAGTACTCCACAAGGTTTATTGTCTAAGTCCTTGGTTCCCAACCTGGGGTCCGGGACCCTCTTGAGGGGGTGCCAGAGATTTTTTTCCTTTAACCGCTTTTCTCCCTTAAAAATGCTTTTAGAGCACTGGTTTCAACTGGTGGGTCGGGACCCAAAAGTGATTTCACACAGCCATTCCCAGTGAGTCTCAGGTGAGTTCCAGGAAGAAATGTGGCAAAAGTCAATGATATGCTTTTATTTTGAAGGACATGTCTACATCTCTTTGTATTGATGCTACTTTTGTTCTAAAGTCCAAACGACCCCTTTAATGACTAGAAACACTTGGTCATACTGAAGAATTTAAGCAGCTAAGTTGTGGATAAGGAGGTGGTGGGTCTTGACTCTGGACCAGTTGAGAACTGCTGTTTTAAAGGACATGGTGAAATACTACAGAGAAAATAAACCCCTGGGGCTGAGAGCAGGGCAGTCCAACCTTAACCACAGATATTTGCACATCCGTCATGGCTGAAGTCTCTCCTAAAGTCAGCCACGAACATGAAGGAGTGATGTTGGAAGAGTTGTTTTCATAAGAAGCAGGTTTGACAGAGAATGTGTCATTAATGCAAAGTGTGAGCTGAGTCTGTGATAACCCAGCACTCATGCTAATGCTAGTGTAAACAAGGTAACAGGAATGAAGATAAACCTGATCCCAGCAGAGGACTGGATTCACACTGGTATTACTGGAAACAGCCTCAGAGCCCTGAAAACCTAAAAACCTAAAAAAAACAAATATCTGTGTATGTAGTAATCCTGGTGATCAGTTAGGGTCTAAATCAGGATGTCAGACTCAATCACAGCAGAGGCCAAATTGTGAATTTGGGTCTAACTTGAGGGCCTAACAGGGTCAAAATTTCCCATAAAGTGTCAACCTCATCTTCACCAGTAACAATTAAAAGGGAAAAAACTTAACATTGATAATGAATGATTTTGAGACAAAAAAAAAAAAAAGTGACTTTTAACAGTCAAAATGCTGGATAAAATTCAAAATTGTGAGCTCTCATTCATTTTAAATGTCAAGTTGTGAAAAAAAATGAAATTATGAGTTTTAAATTTCAAGATATGAGATAAAATTTTTAGATTTTTAAAGTCAATATTTGTGGTATAAAGTCAGAGTTAGAAGTTAAAAATGTCAAAATATGTCTTAAAAATTAAAATTAAAATTGTGAATTTAAATGGTCAAAATATGAGATAAAAGTCAAATTTATGATTTGAAAATGCCAAAACCATAACTTTAAGTCATGATTGTGTGATGCAAAATTGAAAATATGAAATGGAAATAGAAATTTCTTTCCCCACATTCCTGACTTTTGATCAAATTATTTCAACTCTTTACTCTTTCTAATTCTTATGACTGAAAAATGATATTTTCAATGATCAAGTTTACATTTTTATACGTGAGGAAATGTGCAGACCTCATACTAGAGGGCCAGTTCTAATAAAATAAAATGATATGATCTGGTGGGCCAGGTATAACTGTAACACAGTTACCCCCCAGGTTCCACCAACTGTTAACTTCACTAGTAGCAGCCCACAGCTGAAGTTAACACTCCACCTATCAGAGACGTTGCTGTGACACCACAGGATTGTGGGTAATGTAGTGCTATTGACTGCGATTGCACATAAACCATATTTTCCTGAGAATTAAGTAGATAATATACAAACTCAGATCATCATATATTTTTGATATAACTTCCCTAACCTCCTTCTGTTGAAAAACAGCCATTAAATTCATATCTAGCTGTATAACTGGTTGAACGCAGACATTTCACGGCTAAAGGCCCATTCAGCCAAACAAAGACGATGCTGTGATAGGCTGAATGGACAATCACCCTTTAATCTGCAGATATGTCCCTGATTTAAAATCAGATGTTGGCGCTACCTGTGGTGATGGAGGGCTCTGGACCCAATGGAGGCAGCGGTGAACAGAGCGAAGGCGAAGGATGGCAAAGACCACGCAGCTACGGCGAAACCAAACCACTCCACAATCTCACCAAAGAAATTAGCTCCAGACACGAGCTCAAACATCCCTCCTGACAGAAAAGAGAGATGATAAAATCCTGCTCCATGACGGAGGACGGGCTCAGGATCATGTCTGTATGACGACGGTGTTACCTCGCGGGATCCTGTAGATGGTCTCTCCTGGTTTCCTGAGGTTGCGTAGGATGTGGTCGCTGTGGATGTTGATGATCATCCCGACCGTGAACAGCAGGAGACCTACATCCATGAGGAGACCAGATAACATAAACACAAGCATTCAAATAAAAAGCAAGAGGTGTAAACCCATGGGTTCCACTGTTTTAAGTCTTCAACATCAGTGAGCAGATTTCAGGATTCATGGGGCTGAAAACGTTTGAGAAGATTTTAACCTGTTAGACTGAGAGCAATTAAACCTTTACATCGTGGTCACAAACCTGCAGCATTTCAATCAAGTCAGAATTCTGAGATTAAAGTCAGAATTCTGAGATTAAAGTCAGAATTCTGAGATTAAAGTCAGAATTCTGAGATTAAAGTCAGAATTCTGAGATTAAAGTCAGAATCCTGAGATTAAAGTCAGAATTCTGAGATTAAAGTCAGAATCCTGAGAGTAAAGTCAGAATTCTGAGATTAAAGTCAGAATTCTGAGATTAAAGTCAGAATCCTGAGATTAAAGTCAGAATTCTGAGATTAAAGTCAGAATCCTGAGATTAAAGTCAGAATTCTGAGATTAAAGTCAGAATCCTGAGATTAAAGTCAGAATTCTGAGATTAAAGTCAGAATCCTGAGATTAAAGTCAGAATTCTGAGATTAAAGTCAGAATCCTGAGATTAAAGTCAGAATTCTGAGATTAAAGTCAGAATCCTGAGATTAAAGTCAGAATTCTGAGATTAAAGTCAGAATCCTGAGATTAAAGTCAGAATTCTGAGATTAAAGTCAGAATTCTGAATTTTAAGTCAGAATTCTGACTTTGATCTCAGAAATCTTCTTCCATACCAGCGTGTCCAGATAAACCGGTGAGTTTTATCTTTTTGGCATGTCCCATCTCACTTGAGTTTTAGCATTTTTCTTAGAACAATCACACTCAGACACAAAAACAATACAGTCTAGATTAAACTTTAAAATTCGGCTAAATATTAAAATAAACAAACAAATCAATCATCCTTTCTCAAAACCTCCAGACTCATTATCACAGGATTTAATTTAACAACATAAATATGTTATAATCTTGAGAAAACAATCACAACGTACTATTTGTGTAAAACAGAGTCAAATAAATTATATGAATGCATGTCCTGTTAGGGCTTCCATACTTTTTGTAAACAGCTGAATGTTTCCAGCTCACCTGTGGTGATGCGGGCTTTCGTCAGCCAGGTGTGCTCAAACACAGCACAGTGCAGCAGGTGGTGACCCTGCAGGAAGCCGTTCAGCCCGCAGAAGACAGCGGCGAAGATGACGATCCGCAGTGGGACGGGTTGTCCTCTGGTCAGGAAGCTGTAGATAAAACTCCTAAAAAAAACATACTGGTTACTTCCTGTTGCATCCACGCCTTCAATCTGTGGTCATCATGAAACGTCTGCCTCCTCCTTACATCTGGACTAACCAAAGTCTCAGGCCCGAAACAGCCTGATTTGAAATAAAGACAGTACATACATTTAGTCAGGGCAGGTCATCATGTTGACTAGGATGGTTATTTTCACATCACAGAGGAGCAGTGGAATTTAAAAACAGCAGAAAAAAAGAAGGTATGACTTCACACTCACTTTATTTCTGTTATTTGAAACTTCAGGGCTACAGGATTCTGGATGTATTTATTGAAAAAGTCTGGTATCCTGTACATACTAGCATGGACGAAATTTTGATTTCAGAGGTGGGGGGGACACAACTGGTTTGAGTACAGGAGGTATGGTCAATAGACCTCATTTACATGAAATTATACCTAATTTTTGAGTAAAAATAAGCTATAATAAGCTATAATAAGATATAAAAGTAAGATTATCATCACCCTAACATTTGTTACAATGCTCAATCTCGACTAACATATCTTTATTCTTTCAACCTCACCTGTGAGCCTCCAGCCTCTCCTCCTCTACCTCCTCCTGTATCTTCTTCTGCATTTCTATTATCTGTCATCTGACAAAAATATATTGATGGATGACATATGAACAGTGGGACAATTTTGGATGCAACAATCATTGATTTTGATGGTATAGTCTGAATAAAAAACTCAGTTTCTCAATTATTATGTCTAATTTATTCACAAACAATATGGATGTATAAAATCACATTTATAATCTGAGGTTTTATTTTATTTTTCCCACAAACTTTCATTGTTAGTGTTTTTAAACAGTGGCTGCCTTTCAAAACACAAATACATGAAAAAAAATCAAAAAGTGTATCAATTTGGCTTTAAATATACGCTTTTTTAAAAATCTCTGTGTTGTTGAGGCTCAACAGTAATAATAATAATAATAATAATTATTATTATTATTATAATAATTATAATAATATTTTATTTATCAGCTCTTTCAATAAAACTCAAAGACACTTTACAAGAATAAAACAATTACATAATATGAACATATAAATTGCAATACATACGTTTATCATAAAGTTAAATAATAGAATATTAAAAAAAAATACTACTACTACTACTAATAATAATAATAATAATAATAATAATAATAATAATAATAATAATGATAGGAGGGGAGAGAGTCTGAGTTTCTGATGATGAGGGGAAGGAGTTTGTGGTGTAATGTGTTCCTCTGAGTAACTTACACTTTGACTTCTAAAGAAGTCTCTTATATCCAGTTTTCTTTTTTCGACATCTTGCCACCTGGCTGTACCTAATTACCAAACACACATACACACGCACGCACACATGCACACACACATTCAATGTTAATGTAAACGAAACCTCTGATATTAAAATCCGTGTAGCTGACGTGACCCAGGCAGAACAAATGCCCAACATGTTAACAACTTACAGCAGCAGATGAACGTGGACTCATGGCCAACTAGCTAAACACCGGTGTGCTCATGTGCTATAGTCCAGGCGCTGTTTACAACCAGATGGAGTGACAGCGGGGACGGCCAATCACACGTTAGCAAGAAACGGCATAGCCAATCGATGAGCTTGTGGGCCAGTGGGCGGTCTAAAGGGAAACAGGCTTCAGCTTGAGCAGCCGTTTTCCGCTTGGTCCTAGTGCTCAACCTGTCTCCATCAATATAGCGTAACATTGTTTTTGGATGGTAAAAATTGCAGGGGACCAAAACTGCCTTTTTAAAAAGTGCAGGGGACATGTCCCCCCCCCATTACGTCCTAGCATACTAGATACTAAATCTAAACTTTTACTAGCTTACTGATACAATCCTGATATATCACAGCTGATAGATAAATCAATATGATTGACATTCTTTGATTTTATAATTCTGACTTTTATCTCAGAATTCTGAATTTATTTGCAGAATTCTTACTTTGATCTCAGAATTCTGACTTCAATCGCAGAATTCTGACTTTCTTTCTGAAATTTCGCCAAAATTGCATGGTCAGGGGGCGAGTGTTAACCTACTCTGAAGTCCCATGATGTTCTGTGAAAGTGGGAGTGGCCTATTCCATGTCTGCCCATACGTCAAAACACGTTAATCAGTCCTGGTGAAACTTGATGCAGACAGTGGAATCATGGGAAACCAAAGACATGAGGACAGTTGGAGCTGGTTTTTTAACATTCCAAACGCCATGTTAAACATAAAATAGCTGTTACACCAGTTCCGTCCCTGTGTATTTATTTAGTGTACGCTGTGCTAACACCCTAGAATGTTCCAGCAGGTGAATAAATATAGTTTTAGGTAAAGTTTGTGTGTTTCTAGGTCGCTTTGACTCATAGTGACAGACTAGAGGAAGCTTTGGTCCTTTTAGTTTCCTCTTTCTCTTCTCTGGTCTTAGACAAACATCAGACTCTGTCTTTGCTTCTTCGTGTTTCTAAATAGTTTAAACTTCACTAACAATGACTAACCGTCACATACTTGTGACCTCTGACCTGTGGAAATAGTGCAGCATGAAGGTGCCGACCAGCAGGGTCCTCCCCGGTTCCGTAAGCTCATCCCCGGTTAGCAGCAGCAGCAGACCCGGTAGCAGGAAGGCCGGGACCTCCTGCAGAAACCAGCCGAGCCGTGCCGGGACGCAGGGGCCCCCCACCGGGCTGTATCTGCCGTACAGAGCACACCAACGTCTGTGACGTAATACGAAGGCCACGCCCAAAACGATAAGCACCCAGCTCAGATAGGAGACGGCGGCATCATGACATTCCATCGGACCGGCAAAGCTCCTGCTCGAGAGAGAGAGAGAGAGAGAGAGAGAGAGAGAGAGAGAGAAACTCGGCTCCGCTCGGCTGTTTCCGGAAACAGGGGAGGAGGGGAGAGAGAGAGACGTCAGAGAGATATGAGTCTGAGGAATCTTCTGGTTCAGTTTAAAGTCAGGCTGAGAGTTTCTGTTTGGTTCAGAAGTTTCTGGAATTCAAACTTTGATTTTTATAGTAGAACCGATTTTCTACATGTGAATGATTTTTTTAATTATTTAATGGATTGTAAAGAGAAACTATAAGAGGAATCACTTTTGGTTTATTTTTTCAGGGTGTAAAAAGAACATATACTTTTGCTCAAATTTTGACTTAAGTTCTATAATCCTTTCAAAAAAAGGGGCATTCAAAATGAAACAAACAACAGAGCATTAGGTTGACTGTCCTTTAAAGTTTACCAAACATTCTAACCTTGCCTTTCAAGATGATGTCATACTTTAAAGTTAAACATTGTCACCTTGCCGTGGAAGATGATGCCACCCTTTAAAGTTTACCAAACATTCTAACCTTGCCTCTGAAGATAATGACACCCTTTCAAGTTAAACATTCTAACCTTCCCTTAGAAGATATCTCCATCCTAAAAAGTTTATCAAAAATTCTAACCTTGCCTTTGAAGATGATGTCATCCTTTAAAGTTAAACATTCTAACCTTGCCTTAGAAGATAATGACACCCTTTCAATTTAAATATTCTAACCTTGCCTCTGAAGATAATGACACCCTTTCAAGTTAAACATTCTAACCTTGCCTTAGAAGATATCTCCATCCTAAAAAGTTTATCAAAAATTCTAACCTTGACTTTGAAGATGATGTCATCCCTTTAAAGTTAAACATTCTAACCTTGCCTTTCAAGATGATGTCATCCTTTAAAGTTTATCAAACCTTCTAACCTTGCCTTTGAAGATGATGTCATCCTTTAAAGTTAAACATTCTAACCTTGCCTTTCAAGATGATGCAATCCTTCAAAGTTCATCAAACATTCTAACCTAGCCTTTCAAGATGATGCCACCCTTTAAAGTTAAACACTATAACCTTGCCTTTGAAGATAATGTCATCCATTAAAGTTTATCAAACATTCTAAACTTGCCTTTGAAGATGATGCAATCCTTCAAAGTTCATCAAACATTCTAACCTTGTCTTTGAAGATGATGCCATCCTTTAAAGTTGAATATTCTAACCTTGCCTTTGGAGATAATGTCATCCATTAAAGTTCATTAATCATCCTAACCTTGCCTTTGAAGAATATGTCATCCATTAAAGTTCATCAAACATTCTAACCTTGCCTTTGAAGAAAATGTCATCCATTAAAGTTCATCAAACATCCTAACCTTGCCTTCGAAGATTATATCATCCTTTAAAGTTTATCAAACATCCTAACCTTGACTTTAAAGATGATGTCATCCTTCAAGTTTTATCAAATATTCTTACCTTTAGGTAAATTTTTCTGAAAGTGTTTCAAAATTTTTAGACCCAGTTTCACAGATTGCTGAGACTCTGCCCATCTTTACTTTTGAGATACTCTGCTCCTCTAAAATGCTCCTTTTAGTCACGTTACTGACTTGTTGACAGTTGACCTAGTTAGTTGCTAAATGCTCCTCCAGCTGTTTTTCACTTGCAACAAGTCAATACTTCTCCTGTCTGTTTTTTCTGTTCAATTGTGAATAGAATATGAGTTCTTGAGATTTGACAATCATTGACTTCTGTGTTAATTACATTTTATGCAGTGAACCAACTTTTTTGGAATTGGGTGTATAAAAAACTTGGAAATAGTTCTATCCTGTGGATTTTGCTGATCAGAGTCAAATGACTCACTATTCATCACTAAGAAGAGCCATGATTTCCATCACTATAATGATCTGATCTTAATTTTGAATAAACCAGTGGTCATTCAATGTTTAGAAAACATTTCTCTGGTTTCTCCTCTGGTTTAATAAACTCTGAGTCCTTATAGAGTCCTCCTCTTTTGTCTCTGTATAAGATTTAGTGAGTGTTTGGAGGTAAATGAATGACTATATCTTTACGAGAACCAGCTTCAACCTTCGAGGGGAAATTCTTACAACACCACATGGCTCACCAAGGTTTTATTTATTTCCTCAAATAACAGCTCTTCATAAGATTTATGAATGCAGCAACAGCCTCTAAGGTTTAGAATGGATTGTAATGTTAATGAATCAATTAATATATCAGACCTGCATGTTTCTGCAAAACATTTTCTGTAAGTATCTGGGCAACACCCCATAGACGGTATCTGGAAAGGAAATTTACCTTTCAAAATAGATAATTACAGGCCAATCAAAGTAGTAGGGGTAAACTACATAACGTGATCTCTACAGGCAGCCATTGTCACATCAGTGCTGAATTGTTCACTATCAGTGGAGCCAGCTGGTAAATTTAAGTCTTACTAAAGCTGGCAAAAACCATCTTTAACACCAAGAAAGTGTTATATTAACTGTAAAGAATGACATCATCTTCAAAGCCAGGTTAGAATATTTACTTAACTTCAAGAGGATGGCATCATCTTCAAAGGCAAGGTTAGAATATTTACTTAACTTCAAAGGATGGCATCATCTTCAAAGGCAAGGTTAGAATATTTACTTAACTTCAAAGGATGGCATCATGTTCAAAGGCAAGGTTAGAATATTTAATCAACTTTAAAGGATGGCATCATCTTCAAAGCCAGGTTAGAATATTTAATTAACTTTAAAGGATGGCATCATCTTCAAAGCCAGGTTAGAATATTTAATTAACTGTAAAGGATGACATCATCTTCAAAGCCAGGTTAGAATATTTAATTAACGTAAAGGATGACATCATCTTCAAAGCCAGGTTAGAATATTTAATTAACTTCAAAGGATGGCATCATCTTCAAAGGCAAGGTTAGAATATTTAATCAACTTTAAAGGATGGCATCATCTTCAAAGCCAGGTTAGAATATTTAATTAACTTTCAAAGGATGACATCATCTTCAAAGCCAGGTTAGAATATTTAATTAACTGTAAAGGATGACATCATCTTCAAAGCCAGGTTAGAATATTTAATTAACGTAAAGGATGACATCATCTTCAAAGCCAGGTTAGAATATTTAATTAACGTAAAGGATGACATCATCTTCAAAGCCAGGTTAGAATATTTAATTAACGTAAAGGATGACATCATCTTCAAAGGCAAGGTAAGGATATTTAATTACTTTCAAAGGATGGCATCATCTTCAAAGGCAAGGTTAGAATATTTAATTAACTTCAAAGGATGGCATCATTTTCAAAGCCAGGTTAGAATATTTAATCAACTGTAAAGGATGACATCATCTTCAAAGCCAGGTTAGAATATTTAATTTACTGTATAGGATGGCATCATCTTCAAAGCTAGGTTAGAATATTTAATTAACTGTATAGAATGGCATCATCTTCAAAGCCAGGTTAGAATATTTAATCAACTTTAAAGGATGGCATCATCTTCAAAGCCAGGTTAGAATATTTAATTAACTGTAAAGGATGACATCATCTTCAAAGCCAGGTTAGAATATTTAATTAAACGTAAAGGATGACATCATCTTCAAAGCCAGGTTAGAATATTTAATAAACGTAAAGGATGACATCATCTTCAAAGCAAGGTTAGGATATTTAATTACCTTCAAAGGATGGCATCATCTTCAAAGGCAAGGTTAGAATATTTAATTAACTCCAAAGGATGGCATCATCATCAAAGCCATGTTAGAATATTTAATTAACGTAAAGGATGGCATCATCATCAAAGCCAGGTTAGAATATTTAATTAACGTAAAGGATGGCATCATCTTCAAAGGCAAGGTTAGAATATTTAATTAACTCCAAAGGATGGCATCATCATCAAAGCCAGGTTGGAATATTTAATTAACGTAAAGGATGGCATCATCATCAAAGCCAGGTTAGAATATTTAATTTACTGTAAAGGATGGCATCATCTTCAAAGCCAGGTTAGAATATTTAATTAACGTAAAGGATGACATCATCTTCAAAGGCAAGGTTAGGATATTTAATTACCTTCAAAGGATGACATCATCTTCAAAGGCAAGGTTAGAATATTTAATTAACTCCAAAGGATGGCATCATGTTCAAAGCCAGGTTAGAATATTTAATTAACTGTAAAGGATGACATCATCATCAAAGCCAGGTTAGAATATTTAAATAACTGTAAAGGATGACATCATCTTCAAAGCCAGGTTAGAATATTTAATTAACGTAAAGGATGACATCATCTTCAAAGGCAAGGTTAGGATATTTAATTACCTTCAAAGGATGACATCATCTTCAAAGGCAAGGTTAGAATATTTAATTAACTCCAAAGGATGGCATCATGTTCAAAGCCAGGTTAGAATATTTAATTAACTGTAAAGGATGACATCATCATCAAAGCCAGGTTAGAATATTTAAATAACTGTAAAGGATGACATCATCTTCAAAGCCAGGTTAGAATATTTAAATAACTGTAAAGGATGAAATCATCTTCAAAGGCAAGGTTAGTATAATTAATTAACTGTAGAGCATAACATCATCTTCATAGCAAGGACAAAATGTTGGTGAAGCTTGGGATGTTGGGGACTTTTTCCCTCCAGCTTTGCAAATTGAAGGCCATAGCTGGTAATTTTTTCAAAGTGGAACAGTGGTTGGACCACCCACTTTTCCAGAAGGTGCCACCAAAGGACAGTCAAGATAAGGGCAAGACTGTTGGTATATCTGTGATCTAATAATGACAACATCTTTTCCACCAGTGTGGTTCTTTGCTCTTCTTTAATAAAGAAATGTTGTCCAGTTGTGATCAAACTGCTGCTTTAGTTGCTTCCACGCCTGTCTTTGTAAGAGGACTGGAGTCACTTCGACTTAACCACTACTGTAGCCTCTTTCTTCTCTAATGATGCTGATTGGTCCGGTCATTCTATGACCAGGAACCAGCGAATCAGCTTGAAGCTCTGAGAGATGGATCCTCCTGATGACAGACATAGATCTGAACAATATGAGGTTAATGAAAAGGACCATTGAAGCACCAAAGTGATAAAACTCAGCACTAAGGGGAACCTTTCGATCACATCAGTGGTTTCTAACCACCAGGCAATAGTTCTAGTTCAGACGTTTGAATGTTTCTGATGTTTATTTGTGCTCCTTCTGTCATAGCTTCATCCATCCTGTGTTTTTCTCCATATTCTAATGTGTTAAAGCTCTGTTCACACTGAAGTTAGTTAACACCATAAAATAAAGAGTTAAATAAAGAGTAATCAGAGAGTAAATACCTTTAAATGAAGCAGTAGTCTGTTAAATTCTCCTCTCTTGACTGAGCGCTGGCAGGAGAGGAGTAGGAGGAGTCAAACCCCTTAAACTGTACGCCTCTACATCTAGGACAGGTTCAGTCATGTGTTAGATCTTTGTTTCCTTTGTAAGAGGTTCAAAGTCCAGAGAGAAAACAAGATGAAAAACTCCAGAGTTCAGGTCAGTGAGGAGGATTCTGGTTGAATCCTGATATCCAGGTAAAAAAGATAAACAAATAAAATTTGAAGAATCTAAAGGATGAAAAACACATCCATCCATCTGTCTGCAGAAATGATTAATACTTGCAAAAGAAAAATACATTCCAGAAACAGAAAGCACTCTGTAAAACACAAAAACATGTGTTTTGTTGAGGAAAAAAGACAGTGTAGGAGGCAACATTTTTTTAAAAAACTAAAACTCATGACCCAAAAAGAGTAGGGAATCACAAAAGTTTTCAGTGGAACAAAAATATCACTAAAAAACAAACAAACAAACAAAAAACAGAAAAATCAATCTAAGAATCTATGAATCATCTTTGATATTTATGATATATTTAATATAAATCAGGACTAAATAAAGTCTGAATGCTCTCTTTAGCTGGATCTGATTGTGATGACATGTCCTGTTATTGACCTCCAACAGAAACACGTTGGTAGTGTTATTACATTAAGTCTATGCTGCCCCCTGCTGGTCAGGGTTTACAGTAGAGTTTATTTCTCAGAGATCTTCTCTTCAGCTCATTTTTAAACTGTCAGAAACCTTCAAAGAAACACTTCAGAGATTTATTCTGCATTTTTTATGACTGTAAATTTCCTGTTAACGGTTAAATGTTATTTATAATCACATACAGGATAAAAATAAGCACAAATACACATGAACCAATTCCAAAAAAGTTGGGTCACTGTCTAAAATGTAAATAGAAAAAGAAGTCAACGATTGTCTAATCTCATAAACTCATGTCTTATTCACATTAGAACAGAAAAAACATATCAGATGTTAAACAGAGCATTTCATGAAGATATTAGCTCATTTTGAATTTTTTGGCAGCAACATATCTCAAAAAGGTAAGGACAGACCTCAACAGGTGGAAGATCTTACCACTTACCCTACTAGAGAGACTCAACATTATTGAAATGAATATTCTTCCACGATTTTTATTTCTATTCCAGAACCTGCCACTGTATATAGTACCCACATGTTTCAGAGTTTGGGAGGATTTACTGAGGGACTTCATATGGGATGAAAAAAAGCCAAGAGTAAAACTTAAGAGTTTGCAAAGAAGGAAAGAAAATGGAGGACTTGCATTGCCTAATTTGGTTAATTACTATTATGCAGCACAAATAAAAACAATTTTAATATGGATGAATAAAGATATGCTCCCAAAATGGAAATTGATAGAATTTAAGTTGGCAAGTCCAATTAGCACATTAATTTTTTCAAGTTATAAGAAATCACCATTTAAAGAAGAGAATGACTCCATAAAAGACACCCTTAAAACCTGGAGGAGAATGTGTAAAGTAATGGAGGTTAAAGATCAACAGATTATATGCTTAAGAGAAATAGCAAGGGACCCAGACTTTACCCCCAATGCCTATGATAAGGCCTTTAAAACATGGGAGAGTAAAGGACTTATACGCTTTTACCAGATGTTTACTGAAGAGGGAATTGATTCTTTTGAAAATCTGGCAAGAAAATATGGACTTGAGAATAATCACCTCTATCGATACCTACAAGTCAGGAGTTATATTAAAGAAAAAGTTCAAATTGGAAAATTAGAAGATCTCCATCCCCTCCTGAGGCAAATAGTAAAGATTAACCAAAGTCATAACATTAAAAATATTATTGGTCAGACCTACCAAATACTCCAGGAAGATAAAAATGAAGATATGAGGAACATCAAGCGGAAATGGGAGAAGGAGTTAGGCACAGTTATATCTGAACAAGAGTGGAATCAGAGTTTTAAGGACATCTACCTCAACATTAAATCCCCATACTGGCAGGAGTACGCTTGGAAGATAAATGTAAGGTACGTCAGGACACCATCAGCTATCTCCAAGTTTACAGGAAATAAAGTCAGATGCTGGAGAGAGTGTGGGGAAAATAATGCAGATTATGTGCATATATTCTTCACATGCAAAAAATTACAAATGTTTTGGTCAGATGTCTTTAGAGAAATTGAACAGATGTTGGGTAGAATAGGATGTCAAGAAAAACACATTCTACTAGGACTAAGTCCCAAAGGTCTCAGAAATGAATCATATCTTTTTTGGGTTCTGAGAATAACAGCACTAAAGCAAATCACAAGAAACTGGAAGAAAATAGAAGCTCCAAATGTGAAAAAGTGGTTAGAAACTGTAGAGAACATATATAACATGGAAAAAATAACTTACAAAATGAAAATGAAAGAAAGGTTGAAAAAAGAAAGACGGGCCCTCTTCACACCAAAGGGGAAAATTGTTACCAAACTATGGGACAAATAAAAATATATAAAATGACACATATACATTTAAATACTGTGCTTAGCCCCTTACACGATGAAATAAAAAAGCCTTTTTTTTTTTTTTTTTAATATGTGTTTATTATTTTTATTCTAATACGTACATATGCATTTATTTATTTATTTTTTCTCCATATAGGTCAGGGGAGGTATTGATCTACTTAAGTGCAAGGAAACGCATGAAGGGTGGGCACATATATCTGAATAGATGTCAAATTCATAACAGGGCTAGCTTTAGATTTCTGCTAATCTGTGGACCCTTTTTCTCTTGAAGTGGACTTCTATTATTTTATTTTACCAATATGGAAATGCATGGGTATGTGTGCATGTATGTGTATATGGGCATGGATGTTTGTGTGTATGTGGGTATGTGTGTGTATATGGGTTTATACATATGTATGTGTGTGTATATGGGTATGTGTATGTTTATGTTTGTGTATGTATGTGTATATGCATATGTATGTGTGTGTGTGTATGTATGTATGCATATATCTAAATACATATAATCCCCCCCTCCCCCCTCTTTTTCCTTTTTCCTTAATCTGTACAGGTGAGGGTGAACAAAGGGTGAGGGAACAAGGGTTTAAATCATAAAATGGGAAAATGTGTCAATGTAAATATGTGACAAAGAAATGTGATTCTCTGTATCAATTTCTCCTTATTGACACAATAAAGTATAAAAAAATAAAAAAGGTAGGGATGTTTACTGTTGTGCAGATGTCTCCTCTGACCACAGAACAGTTGTCCATGTCTCCTCTGACCACAGAACAGTTGTCCATGTCTCCTCTGACCACAGAACAGTTGTCCATGTCTCCTGAGTCCATGTTAAATGAGCTTTGGTCCAGAGAAGATCCTGTACACATATGGCTTCGTCTCTCCGTGATCCAGCTTTAACTGTCATTTCTGAAATGTTCCTGAGCCCATGCAGTGATTTCACCACAGAATCATGCCTGTTTTTAATGACGTGGCCCCTGGGGGCCCCTTCAGCCTTGCCCCTTGCTCTCAGAGATTTCTCCGGTTGATATTATGGTCTGTAGATGGAGGGAGATTCAAAGTCTTCACAGTTTTACGTTGAGGAACACTTTTCTGAAATTGTTCCACAATTTTGAGACTCAGGTTTTCTCAGATTGGTGAACCTCTGCCCATCTTCACTTCTGAGAGACTCTGCCTCTCTAAAATGCTCCTTTTATACCCAGGCATGTTGATAATTAACCTCATTAGTGTTAAAATGCTCCTCCAGCTGTTTTTCATTAGTGCCACTTACTTTTCCAGCCTTCTCTTTCCCCACCCCTACATTTGTAATAAATGCGTTGCTGATATCAAATTTAAAATGAGCTAATATTTTTATTATATACTATTTTATTTTATTTTGTTTTGACAGTCATTGACTTTGTTATTATTAACATTTTACCCAGCTTTTAGGGTTAGGGGTTGTACATAAAGAGGTATATTAAAAACTATGAAATTAAAACATATTTGTAGATATTTATTTTATCAGTGTCATTAACAGTTTTAATGGCGAGAGAAAAAAACACAAACTAGAACATTAAAAAATATTTTATGACGCTCCTTGTGTTGAATTTGGATAATATTGTGTCATTATATAATTATTTGGTTTACATTTTCAAAATTTCCTGTTAGAGTTTTATGGCGAAATAAATTATCTGTTTTTAGTTTTATATGGAAGCCCGCCATTTCTGCCACTTCAAGTAAGACAACATTTTTCTGCTGGATAAATATAAATTTAACGGCTCGGTTTGTTGGCGGAGCAGAGGAGCAGGAGGAGGGTCTGTCGGATGGTCAGGTAAGGGATTTTATTCTAATTGGTTTATTTTTGGCGGGGACTCATTCTGCGCTAAATGATAACCCGCTTTGTTTGATCTGCTCAGCGGCTTCATTAGCGGCACACAGGCCGCTGCTGCAGCCTCTCCGGCGGCCTGGCGGCTCGTTTCCACCCGGACAGCATCCATCCAGCCTCCGTACGGCTCCGTGGGTTTTGGGGAGGGGGGGGTGGGAGGGGGGTGTAGGGTTATATAATGTGTGCGCAGAGGACACACCGAGCTGTCCGCCCGTCCGTCTGCTGCCGTAATGTGATTTCACCTCCGAGTGACAGCCGCTCTGAACACTAACACCCCTGTAATTAGACAGACCCTCCGTTAACGGCGACGCCACGGTGAACGGGGCTTCTGTGACATTGTGTCCCAGCACTGATGGTGCTGAGGCCGGACTGCAGGTGCAGCAGGCCCGCGAAGAGACTGGGACCACATAGGGACTAAAACCAGAGAGACCTTCATATTTATACTAGGACTGGGACCACATAGGGACTAAAACCAGATACCTTTATATTTATACTAGGACTGGGACCACATAGGGACTAAAACCAGATACCTTCATATTTATACTAGGACTGGGACCACATAGGGACTAAAACCAGATACCTTTATATTTATACTAGGACTGGGACCACATAGGGACTAAAACCAGATACCTTTATATTTATACTAGGACTGGGACCACATAGGGACTAAAACCAGATACCTTTATATTTATACTAGGACTGGGACCACATAGGGACTAAAACCAGATACCTTTATATTTATACTAGGACTGGGACCACATAGGGACTAAAACCAGATACCTTTATATTTATACTAGGACTGGGACCACATAGGGACTAAAACCAGATACCTTCATATTTATACTAGGACTGGGACCACATAGGGACTAAAACCAGATACCTTCATATTTATACTAGGACTGGGACCACATAGAGACTAAACCAGATACCTTCATATTTATACTAGGACTGGGACCACATAGAGACTAAAACCAGAGAGACCTTCATATTTATACTAGGACTGGGACCACATAGGGACTAAAACCAGATACCTTCATATTTATACTAGGACTGGGACCACATAGGGACTAAAACCAGAGAGACCTTCATATTTATACTAGGACTGGGACCACATAGGGACTAAAACCAGAGACACCTTCATATTTATACTAGGACTGGGACCACAAAGAGACTAAAACCAGATACCTTCATATTTATACTAGGACTGGGACCACATAGGGACTAAAACCAGAGAGACCTTCATATTTATACTAGGACTGGGACCACATAGGGACTAAAACCAGAGAGACCTTCATGTTTATACTAGGACTGGGACCACAAAGGGACTAAAACTAGATACCTTCATATTTATACTAGGACTGGGACCACATAGAGACTAACACCAGATACCTTCATATTTATACTAGGACTGGGACCACAAAGGGACTAAAACCAGATACCTTCATATTTATACTAGGACTGGGACCACATAGGGACTAAAACCAGATACCTTCATATTTATACTAGGACTGGGACCACATAGAGACTAAAACCAGATACCTTCATATTTATACTAGGACTGGGACCACATAGGGACTAAAACCAGACACCTTCATATTTATACTAGGACTGGGACCACATAGGGACTAAAACCAGAGACACCTTCATATTTATACTAGGACTGGGACCACATAGGGACTAAAACCAGAGAGACCTTCATATTTATACTAGGACTGGGACCACATAGGGACTAAAACCAGATACCTTCATATTTATACTAGGACTGGGACCACATAGGGACTAAAACCAGAGAGACCTTCATATTTATACTAGGACTGGGACCACATAGGGACTAAAACCAGAGATACCTTCATATTTATACTAGGACTGGGACCACATAGGGACTAAAACCAGAGAGACCTTCATATTTATACTAGGACTGGGACCACATAGGGACTAAAACCAGAGAGACCTTCATATTTATACTAGGACTGGGACCACATAGGGACTAAAACCAGAGAGACCTTCATATTTATACTAGGACTGGGACCACAAAGGGACTAAAACCAGATACCTTCATATTTATACTAGGACTGGGACCACATAGGGACTAAAACCAGAGATACCTTCATATTTATACTAGGACTGGGACCACATAGGGACTAAAACCAGATACCTTCATATTTATACTAGGACTGGGACCACATAGGGACTAAAACCAGAGAGACCTTCATATTTATACTAGGACTGGGACCACATAGGGACTAAAACCAGAGACACCTTCATATTTATACTAGGACTGGGACCACATAGGGACTAAAACCAGAGAGACCTTCATATTTATACTAGGACTGGGACCACAAAGGGACTAAAACTAGATACCTTCATATTTATACTAGGACTGGGACCACATAGGGACTAAAACCAGATACCTTCATATTTATACTAGGACTGGGACCACATAGGGACTAAAACCAGATACCTTCATATTTATACTAGGACTGGGACCACATAGGGACTAAAACCAGATACCTTCATATTTATACTAGGACTGGGACCACATAGGGACTAAAACCAGATACCTTCATATTTATACTAGGACTGGGACCACATAGGGACTAAAACCAGAGACACCTTCATATTTATACTAGGACTGGGACCACATAGGGACTAAAACCAGATACCTTCATATTTATACTAGGACTGGGACCACATAGGGACTAAAACCAGATACCTTCATATTTATACTAGGACTGGGACCACATAGTGACTAAAACCAGATACCTTCATATTTATACTAGGACTGGGACCACATAGAGACTAAAACCAGATACCTTCATATTTATACTAGGACTGGGACCACATAGGGACTAAAACCAGATACCTTCATATTTATACTAGGACTGGGACCACATAGGGACTAAAACCAGATACCTTCATATTTATACTAGGACTGGGACCACATAGGGACTAAAACCAGATACCTTCATATTTATACTAGGACTGGGACCACATAGGGACTAAAACCAGAGAGACCTTCATATTTATACTAGGACTGGGACCACATAGAGACTAAAACCAGATACCTTCATATTTATACTAGGACTGGGACCACATAGGGACTAAAACCAGATACCTTCATATTTATACTAGGACTGGGACCACATAGAGACTAAAACCAGATACCTTCATATTTATACTAGGACTGGGACCACATAGGGACTAAAACCAGATACCTTCATATTTATACTAGGACTGGGACCACATAGGGACTAAAACCAGATACCTTCATATTTATACTAGGACTGGGACCACATAGGGACTAAAACCAGAGAGACCTTCATATTTATACTAGGACTGGGACCACATAGGGACTAAAACCAGATACCTTCATATTTATACTAGGACTGGGACCACATAGGGACTAAAACCAGATACCTTCATATTTATACTAGGACTGGGACCACATAGGGACTAAAACCAGATACCTTCATATTTATACTAGGACTGGGACCACATAGAGACTAAAACCAGATACCTTCATATTTATACTAGGACTGGGACCACATAGGGACTAAAACCAGAGATACCTTCATATTTATACTAGGACTGGGACCACATAGGGACTAAAACCAGATACCTTCATATTTATACTAGGACTGGGACCACATAGTGACTAAAACCAGATACCTTCATATTTATACTAGGACTGGGACCACATAGGGACTAAAACCAGAGAGACCTTCATATTTATACTAGGACTGGGACCACATAGGGACTAAAACCAGAGAGACCTTCATATTTATACTAGGACTGGGACCACATAGGGACTAAAACCAGAGAGACCTTCATATTTATACTAGGACTGGGACCACATAGGGACTAAAACCAGATACCTTCATATTTATACTAGGACTGGGACCACATAGGGACTAAAACCAGATACCTTCATATTTATACTAGGACTGGGACCACATAGGGACTAAAACCAGAGACTTCTTCATATTTATACTAGGACTGGGACCACATAGGGACTAAAACCAGATACCTTCATATTTATACTAGGACTGGGACCACATAGAGACTAAAACCAGATACCTTCATATTTATACTAGGACTGGGACCACATAGGGACTAAAACCAGAGAGACCTTCATATTTATACTAGGACTGGGACCACATAGGGACTAAAACTAGATACCTTCATATTTATACTAGGACTGGGACCACATAGGGACTAAAACCAGATACCTTCATATTTATACTAGGACTGGGACCACAAAGGGACTAAAACTAGATACCTTCATATTTATACTAGGACTGGGACCACATAGGGACTAAAACCAGAGATACCTTCATATTTATACTAGGACTGGGACCACATAGGGACTAAAACCAGATACCTTCATATTTATACTAGGACTGGGACCACATAGGGACTAAAACCAGAGAGACCTTCATATTTATACTAGGACTGGGACCACATAGGGACTAAAACCAGATACCTTCATATTTATACTAGGACTGGGACCACATAGGGACTAAAACCAGAGAGACCTTCATATTTATACTAGGACTGGGACCACATAGGGACTAAAACCAGATACCTTCATATTTATACTAGGACTGGGACCACATAGGGACTAAAACTAGATACCTTCATATTTATACTAGGACTGGGACCACATAGGGACTAAAACCAGATACCTTCATATTTATACTAGGACTGGGACCACATAGGGACTAAAACCAGAGATACCTTCATATTTATACTAGGACTGGGACCACATAGAGACTAAAACCAGATACCTTCATATTTATACTAGGACTGGGACCACATAGGGACTAAAACCAGATACCTTCATATTTATACTAGGACTGGGACCACATAGGGACTAAAACCAGACACCTTCATATTTATACTAGGACTGGGACCACATAGGGACTAAAACCAGATACCTTCATATTTATACTAGGACTGGGACCACAGAGCGACTAAACCCAGATACCTTCATATTTATACTAGGACTGGGACCACATAGGGACTAAAACCAGATACCTTCATATTTATACTAGGACTGGGACCACATAGGGACTAAAACCAGATACCTTCATATTTATACTAGGACTGGGACCACATAGGGACTAAAACCAGATACCTTCATATTTATACTAGGACTGGGACCACATAGGGACTAAAACCAGATACCTTCATATTTATACTAGGACTGGGACCACATAGGGACTAAAACCAGATACCTTCATATTTATACTAGGACTGGGACCACATAGGGACTAAAACCAGATACCTTCATATTTATACTAGGACTGGGACCACATAGGGACTAAAACCAGATACCTTCATATTTATACTAGGACTGGGACCACATAGGGACTAAAACCAGATACCTTCATATTTATACTAGGACTGGGACCACATAGGGACTAAAACCAGAGATACCTTCATATTTATACTAGGACTGGGACCACATAGGGACTAAAACCAGATACCTTCATATTTATACTAGGACTGGGACCACATAGGGACTAAAACCAGAGAGACCTTCATATTTATACTAGGACTGGGACCACATAGGGACTAAAACCAGAGATACCTTCATATTTATACTAGGACTGGGACCACATAGGGACTAAAACCAGATACCTTCATATTTATACTAGGACTGGGACCACATAGGGACTAAAACCAGATACCTTCATATTTATACTAGGACTGGGACCACATAGGGACTAAAACCAGAGATACCTTTATATTTTTACTAGGACTGGGACCACATAGAGACTAAAACCAGATACCTTCATATTTATACTAGGACTGGGACCACATAGAGACTAAAACCAGATACCTTCATATTTAAACTAGGACTGGGACCACATAGAGACTAAAACCAGAGACACCTTCATATTTATACTAGGACTGGGACCACATAGAGACTAAAACCAGATACCTTCATATTTATACTAGGACTGGGACCACATAGAGACTAAAACCAGATACCTTCATATTTATACTAGGACTGGGACCACATAGGGACTAAAACCAGAGACTTCTTCATATTTATACTAGGACTGGGACCACATAGGGACTAAAACCAGAGAGACCTTCATATTTATACTAGGACTGGGACCACATAGGGACTAAAACCAGAGACTTCTTCATATTTATACTAGGACTGGGACCACATAGGGACTAAAACCAGATACCTTCATATTTATACTAGGACTGGGACCACATAGGGACTAAAACCAGAGAGACCTTCATATTTATACTAGGACTGGGACCACATAGGGACTAAAACCAGAGAGACCTTCATATTTATACTAGGACTGGGACCACATAGGGACTAAAACCAGATACCTTCATATTTATACTAGGACTGGGACCACATAGGGACTAAAACCAGATACCTTCATATTTATACTAGGACTGGGACCACATAGGGACTAAAACCAGAGATACCTTTATATTTTTACTAGGACTGGGACCACATAGAGACTAAAACCAGATACCTTCATATTTATACTAGGACTGGGACCACATAGAGACTAAAACCAGATACCTTCATATTTAAACTAGGACTGGGACCACATAGGGACTAAAACCAGAGACTTCTTCATATTTATACTAGGACTGGGACCACATAGGGACTAAAACCAGAGACTTCTTCATATTTATACTAGGACTGGGACCACATAGAGACTAAAACCAGATACCTTCATATTTAAACTAGGACTGGGACCACATAGGGACTAAAACCAGAGACACCTTCATATTTATACTAGGACTGGGACCACATAGAGACTAAAACCAGAGAGACCTTCATATTTATACTAGGACTGGGACCACAAAGGGACTAAAACTAGATACCTTCATATTTATACTAGGACTGGGACCACATAGGGACTAAAACCAGATACCTTCATATTTATACTAGGACTGGGACCACATAGAGACTAAAACCAGATACCTTCATATTTATACTAGGACTGGGACCACATAGAGACTAAAACCAGATACCTTCATATTTATACTAGGACTGGGACCACATAGAGACTAAAACCAGATACCTTCATATTTATACTAGGACTGGGACCACATAGAGACTAAAACCAGATACCTTCATATTTATACTAGGACTGGGACCACATAGAGACTAAAACCAGATACCTTCATATTTATACTAGGACTGGGACCACATAGAGACTAAAACCAGAGAGACCTTCATATTTATACTAGGACTGGGACCACATAGAGACTAAAACCAGATACCTTCATATTTATACTAGGACTGGGACCACATAGAGACTAAAACCAGAGAGACCTTCATATTTATACTAGGACTGGGACCACATAGAGACTAAAACCAGATACCTTTATATTTATACTAGGACTGGGACCACATAGAGACTAAAACCAGATACCTTCATATTTATACTAGGACTGGGACCACATAGAGACTAAAACCAGAGACACCTTCATATTTATACTAGGACTGGGACCACATAGAGACTAAAACCAGATACCTTCATATTTATACTAGGACTGGGACCACATAGGGACTAAAACCAGAGAGACCTTCATATTTATACTAGGACTGGGACCACATAGGGACTAAAACCAGAGAGACCTTCATATTTATACTAGGACTGGGACCACATAGAGACTAAAACCAGATACCTTCATATTTATACTAGGACTGGGACCACATAGGGACTAAAACCAGATACCTTCATATTTATACTAGGACTGGGACCACATAGGGACTAAAACCAGAGAGACCTTCATATTTATACTAGGACTGGGACCACATAGGGACTAAAACCAGATACCTTCATATTTATACTAGGACTGGGACCACATAGGGACTAAAACCAGAGACACCTTCATATTTATACTAGGACTGGGACCACATAGGGACTAAAACCAGAGAGACCTTCATATTTATACTAGGACTGGGACCACATAGAGACTAAAACCAGATACCTTCATATTTATACTAGGACTGGGACCACATAGGGACTAAAACCAGAGAGACCTTCATATTTATACTAGGACTGGGACCACATAGGGACTAAAACCAGATACCTTCATATTTATACTAGGACTGGGACCACATAGAGACTAAAACCAGATACCTTCATATTTATACTAGGACTGGGACCACATAGAGACTAAAACCAGATACCTTCATATTTATACTAGGACTGGGACCACATAGGGACTAAAACCAGAGATACCTTCATATTTATACTAGGACTGGGACCACATAGAGACTAAAACCAGATACCTTCATATTTATACTAGGACTGGGACCACATAGAGACTAAAACCAGATACCTTCATATTTATACTAGGACTGGGACCACATAGAGACTAAAACCAGAGACACCTTCATATTTATACTAGGACTGGGACCACATAGAGACTAAAACCAGATACCTTCATATTTATACTAGGACTGGGACCACATAGAGACTAAAACCAGATACCTTCATATTTATACTAGGACTGGGACCACATAGGGACTAAAACCAGATACCTTCATATTTATACTAGGACTGGGACCACATAGGGACTAAAACCAGATACCTTCATATTTATACTAGGACTGGGACCACATAGAGACTAAAACCAGATACCTTTATATTTATACTAGGACTGGGACCACATAGAGACTAAAACCAGATACCTTCATATTTATACTAGGACTGGGACCACATAGGGACTAAAACCAGATACCTTCATATTTATACTAGGACTGGGACCACATAGAGACTAAAACCAGATACCTTCATATTTATACTAGGACTGGGACCACATAGGGACTAAAACCAGATACCTTCATAGTTATACTAGGACTGGGACCACATAGAGACTAAAACCAGATACCTTCATATTTATACTAGGACTGGGACCACATAGGGACTAAAACCAGATACCTTCATATTTATACTAGGACTGGGACCACATAGGGACTAAAACCAGATACCTTCATATTTATACTAGGACTGGGACCACATAGGGACTAAAACCAGAGACACCTTCATATTTATACTAGGACTGGGACCACATAGGGACTAAAACCAGAGATACCTTCATATTTATACTAGGACTGGGACCACATAGGGACTAAAACCAGAGACACCTTCATATTTATACTAGGACTGGGACCACATAGGGACTAAAACCAGATACCTTCATATTTATACTAGGACTGGGACCACATAGAGACTAAAACCAGATACCTTCATATTTATACTAGGACTGGGACCACATAGGGACTAAAACCAGAGAGACCTTCATATTTATACTAGGACTGGGACCACATAGGGACTAAAACCAGAAAGACCTTCATATGTATACTAGGACTGGGACCACATAGGGACTAAAACCAGAGACACCTTCATATTTATACTAGGACTGGGACCACATAGGGACTAAAACCAGATACCTTCATATTTATACTAGGACTGGGACCACATAGGGACTAAAACCAGAGACACCTTCATATTTATACTAGGACTGGGACCACATAGGGACTAAAACCAGAGAGACCTTCATATTTATACTAGGACTGGGACCACATAGGGACTAAAACCAGAGAGACCTTCATATTTATACTAGGACTGGGACCACATAGGGACTAAAACCAGAGAGACCTTCATATTTATACTAGGACTGGGACCACATAGGGACTAAAACCAGAGATACCTTCATATTTATACTAGGACTGGGACCACATAGAGACTAAAACCAGAGAGACCTTCATATTTATACTAGGACTGGGACCACATAGGGACTAAAACCAGAGATACCTTCATATTTATACTAGGACTGGGACCACATAGGGACTAAAACCAGAGATACCTTCATATTTATACTAGGACTGGGACCACATAGGGACTAAAACCAGATACCTTCATATTTATACTAGGACTGGGACCACATAGGGACTAAAACCAGATACCTTCATATTTATACTAGGACTGGGACCACATAGAGACTAAAACCAGATACCTTCATATTTATACTAGGACTGGGACCACATAGAGACTAAAACCAGATACCTTCATATTTATACTAGGACTGGGACCACATAGAGACTAAAACCAGATACCTTCATATTTATACTAGGACTGGGACCACATAGAGACTAAAACCAGATACCTTCATATTTATACTAGGACTGGGACCACATAGGGACTAAAACCAGACACCTTCATATTTATACTAGGACTGGGACCACATAGAGACTAAAACCAGATACCTTCATATTTATACTAGGACTTGGACCACATAGGGACTAAAACCAGATACCTTCATATTTATACTAGGACTGGGACCGCATAGGGACTAAAACCAGATACCTTCATATTTATACTAGGACTGGGACCACATAGGGACTAAAACCAGAGATACCTTCATTATTATACTAGGACTGGGACCACATAGGGACTAAAACCAGATACCTTCATATTTATACTAGGACTGGGACCACAAAGGGACTAAAACTAGATACCTTCATATTTATACTAGGACTGGGACCACATAGGGACTAAAACTAGATACCTTCATATTTATACTAGGACTGGGACCACATAGGGACTAAAACCAGATACCTTCATATTTATACTAGGACTGGGACCACAAAGAGACTAAAACCAGATACCTTCATATTTATACTAGGACTGGGACCACATAGGGACTAAAACCAGAGATACCTTCATATTTATACTAGGACTGGGACCACAAAGGGACTAAAACCAGATACCTTCATATTTATACTAGGACTGGGACCACATAGAGACTAAAACCAGATACCTTCATATTTATACTAGGACTGGGACCACATAGGGACTAAAACCAGAGACACCTTCATATTTATACTAGGACTGGGACCACATAGGGACTAAAACCAGAGAGACCTTCATATTTATACTAGGACTGGGACCACATAGGGACTAAAACCAGATACCTTCATATTTATACTAGGACTGGGACCACATAGGGACTAAAACCAGATACCTTCATATTTATACTAGGACTGGGACCACATAGAGACTAAAACCAGATACCTTCATATTTATACTAGGACTGGGACCACATAGAGACTAAAACCAGATACCTTCATATTTATACTAGGACTGGGACCACATAGAGACTAAAACCAGATACCTTCATATTTATACTAGGACTGGGACCACATAGAGACTAAAACCAGATACCTTCATATTTATACTAGGACTGGGACCACATAGAGACTAAAACCAGAGAGACCTTCATATTTATACTAGGACTGGGACCACATAGAGACTAAAACCAGAGAGACCTTCATATTTATACTAGGACTGGGACCACATAGAGACTAAAACCAGAGACACCTTCATATTTATACTAGGACTGGGACCACATAGAGACTAAAACCAGATACCTTCATATTTATACTAGGACTGGGACCACATAGGGACTAAAACCAGAGAGACCTTCATATTTATACTAGGACTGGGACCACATAGGGACTAAAACCAGAGATACCTTCATATTTATACTAGGACTGGGACCACATAGGGACTAAAACCAGATACCTTCATATTTATACTAGGACTGGGACCACATAGGGACTAAAACCAGATACCTTCATATTTATACTAGGACTGGGACCACATAGGGACTAAAACCAGATACCTTCATATTTATACTAGGACTGGGACCACATAGAGACTAAAACCAGATACCTTCATATTTATACTAGGACTGGGACCACATAGGGACTAAAACCAGAGAGACCTTCATATTTATACTAGGACTGGGACCACATAGGGACTAAAACCAGAAAGACCTTCATATGTATACTAGGACTGGGACCACATAGGGACTAAAACCAGATACCTTCATATTTATACTAGGACTGGGACCACATAGAGACTAAAACCAGATACCTTCATATTTATACTAGGACTGGGACCACATAGGGACTAAAACCAGAGACACCTTCATATTTATACTAGGACTGGGACCACATAGAGACTAAAACCAGATACCTTCATATTTATACTAGGACTGGGACCACATAGAGACTAAAACCAGATACCTTCATATTTATACTAGGACTGGGACCACATAGAGACTAAAACCAGATACCTTCATATTTATACTAGGACTGGGACCACATAGAGACTAAAACCAGAGACACCTTCATATTTATACTAGGACTGGGACCACATAGAGACTAAAACCAGATACCTTCATATTTATACTAGGACTGGGACCACATAGAGACTAAAACCAGATACCTTCATATTTATACTAGGACTGGGACCACATAGAGACTAAAACCAGATACCTTCATATTTATACTAGGACTGGGACCACATAGAGACTAAAACCAGATACCTTCATATTTATACTAGGACTGGGACCACATAGAGACTAAAACCAGACACCTTCATATTTATACTAGGACTGGGACCACATAGAGACTAAAACCAGATACCTTCATATTTATACTAGGACTGGGACCACATAGGGACTAAAACCAGATACCTTCATATTTATACTAGGACTGGGACCACATAGAGACTAAAACCAGATACCTTCATATTTATACTAGGACTGGGACCACATAGGGACTAAAACCAGAGACACCTTCATATTTATACTAGGACTGGGACCACATAGAGACTAAAACCAGATACCTTCATATTTATACTAGGACTGGGACCACATAGAGACTAAAACCAGATACCTTCATATTTATACTAGGACTGGGACCACATAGAGACTAAAACCAGATACCTTCATATTTATACTAGGACTGGGACCACATAGAGACTAAAACCAGATACCTTCATATTTATACTAGGACTGGGACCACATAGGGACTAAAACCAGATACCTTCATATTTATACTAGGACTGGGACCACATAGAGACTAAAACCAGATACCTTCATATTTATACTAGGACTGGGACCACATAGAGACTAAAACCAGATACCTTCATATTTATACTAGGACTGGGACCACATAGAGACTAAAACCAGAGAGACCTTCATATTTATACTAGGACTGGGACCACATAGGGACTAAAACCAGAGACACCTTCATATTTATACTAGGACTGGGACCACATAGAGACTAAAACCAGATACCTTCATATTTATACTAGGACTGGGACCACATAGAGACTAAAACCAGATACCTTCATATTTATACTAGGACTGGGACCACATAGAGACTAAAACCAGATACCTTCATATTTATACTAGGACTGGGACCACATAGGGACTAAAACCAGAGAGACCTTCATATTAATACTAGGAAAGGGACCACATAGAGACTAAAACCAAATAGCTTCATATTAAAACTAGGACTGGGACCACATAGGGACTAAAACCAGAGAGACCTTCATATTTATACTAGGACTGGGACCACATAGGGACTAAAACCAGATACCTTCATATTTATACTAGGACTGGGACCACATAGAGACTAAAACCAGATACCTTCATATTTATACTAGGACTGGGACCACATAGGGACTAAAACCAGAAGGACCTTCATATTTATACTAGGACTGGGACCACATAGAGACTAAAACCAGATACCTTCATATTTATACTAGGACTGGGACCACATAGAGACTAAAACCAGATACCTTCATATTTATACTAGGACTGGGACCACATAGAGACTAAAACCAGATACCTTCATATTTATACTAGGACTGGGACCACATAGAGACTAAAACCAGATACCTTCATATTTATACTAGGACTGGGACCACATAGAGACTAAAACCAGATACCTTCATATTTATACTAGGACTGGGACCACATAGAGACTAAAACCAGATACCTTCATATTTATACTAGGACTGGGACCACATAGAGACTAAAACCAGAGACACCTTCATATTTATACTAGGACTGGGACCACATAGAGACTAAAACCAGATACCTTCATATTTATACTAGGACTGGGACCACATAGAGACTAAAACCAGATACCTTCATATTTATACTAGGACTGGGACCACATAGAGACTAAAACCAGATACCTTCATATTTATACTAGGACTGGGACCACATAGAGACTAAAACCAGAGAGACCTTCATATTTATACTAGGACTGGGACCACATAGAGACTAAAACCAGATACCTTCATATTTATACTAGGACTGGGACCACATAGGGACTAAAACCAGATACCTTCATATTTATACTAGGACTGGGACCACATAGAGACTAAAACCAGATACCTTCATATTTATACTAGGACTGGGACCACATAGAGACTAAAACCAGATACCTTCATATTTATACTAGGACTGGGACCACATAGAGACTAAAACCAGATACCTTCATATTTATACTAGGACTGGGACCACATAGGGACTAAAACCAGAGACACCTTCATATTTATACTAGGACTGGGACCACATAGAGACTAAAACCAGATACCTTCATATTTATACTAGGACTGGGACCACATAGGGACTAAAACCAGAGACACCTTCATATTTATACTAGGACTGGGACCACATAGGGACTAAAACCAGATACCTTCATATTTATACTAGGACTGGGACCACATAGAGACTAAAACCAGATACCTTCATATTTATACTAGGACTGGGACCACATAGAGACTAAAACCAGAGAGACCTTCATATTTATACTAGGACTGGGACCACATAGAGACTAAAACCAGAGAGACCTTCATATTTATACTAGGACTGGGACCACATAGAGACTAAAACCAGAGACACCTTCATATTTATACTAGGACTGGGACCACATAGAGACTAAAACCAGAGAGACCTTCATATTTATACTAGGACTGGGACCACATAGAGACTAAAACCAGAGAGACCTTCATATTTATACTAGGACTGGGACCACATAGAGACTAAAACCAGATACCTTTATATTTATACTAGGACTGGGACCACATAGGGACTAAAACCAGAGACACCTTCATATTTATACTAGGACTGGGACCACATAGAGACTAAAACCAGATACCTTCATATTTATACTAGGACTGGGACCACATAGAGACTAAAACCAGATACCTTCATATTTATACTAGGACTGGGACCACATAGAGACTAAAACCAGAGATACCTTCATATTTATACTAGGACTGGGACCACATAGAGACTAAAACCAGAAACACCTTCATATTTATACTAGGACTGGGACCACATAGGGACTAAAACCAGAGACACCTTCATATTTATACTAGGACTGGGACCACATAGGGACTAAAACCAGAGAGACCTTCATATTTATACTAGGACTGGGACCACATAGGGACTAAAACCAGAGACACCTTCATATTTATACTAGGACTGGGACCACATAGGGACTAAAACCAGAGAGACCTTCATATTTATACTAGGACTGGGACCACATAGAGACTAAAACCAGATACCTTCATATTTATACTAGGACTGGGACCACATAGAGACTAAAACCAGAGACACCTTCATATTTATACTAGGACTGGGACCACATAGAGACTAAAACCAGAGACACCTTCATATTTATACTAGGACTGGGACCACATAGAGACTAAAACCAGATACCTTCATATTTATACTAGGACTGGGACCACATAGAGACTAAAACCAGAGACACCTTCATATTTATACTAGGACTGGGACCACATAGAGACTAAAACCAGAGACACCTTCATATTTATACTAGGACTGGGACCACATAGGGACTAAAACCAGAGACACCTTCATATTTATACTAGGACTGGGACCACATAGAGACTAAAACCAGAGACACCTTCATATTTATACTAGGGCTGGGACCACATATGGACTAAAACCAGAGACATCTTCATATTTATACTAGGACTGGGACCACATAGAGACTAAAACCAGATACCTTCATATTTATACTAGGACTGGGACCACATAGAGACTAAAACCAGAGACACCTTCATATTTATACTAGGACTGGGACCACATAGAGACTAAAACCAGAGACATCTTCATATTTATACTAGGACTGGGACCACATAGAGACTAAAACCAGAGACATCTTCATATTTATACTAGGACTGGGACCACATAGGGACTAACACCAGAGAGACCTTCATATTTATACTAGGACTGGGACCACATAGAGACTAAAACCAGAGAGACCTTCATATTTATACTAGGACTGGGACCACATAGGGACTAAAACCAGAGAGACCTTCATATTTATACTAGGACTGGGACCACATAGAGACTAAAACCAGAGAGACCTTCATATTTATACTAGGACTGGGACCACATAGGGACTAACACCAGAGAGACCTTCATATTTATACTAGGACTGGGACCACATAGAGACTAAAACCAGAGACATCTTCATATTTATACTAGGACTGGGACCACATAGGGACTAAAACCAGAGACACCTTCATATTTATACTAGGACTGGGACCACATAGAGACTAAAACCAGAGAGACCTTCATATTTATACTAGGACTGGGACCACATAGAGACTAAAACCAGAGACATCTTCATATTTATACTAGGACTGGGACCACATAGAGACTAAAACCAGAGAGACCTTCATATTTATACTAGGACTGGGACCACATAGAGACTAAAACCAGAGACTTCTTCATATTTATACTAGGACTAGGACCACACAGAGACTAAAACCAGAGAAACCTTCATTATTATACTAGGACTGGGACCACATAGAGACTAAAACCAGAGACACCTTCATATTTATACTAGGACTGGGACCACATAGGGACTAAAACCAGAGAGACCTTCATATTTATACTAGGACTGGGACCACATAGGGACTAAAACCAGAGACACCTTCATATTTATACTAGGACTGGGACCACATAGGGACTAAAACCAGAGAGACCTTCATATTTATACTAGGATTGGGACCACATAGAGACTAAAACCAGAGAGACCTTCATATTTATACTAGGACTGGGACCACATAGGGACTAAAACCAGAGACACCTTCATATTTATACTAGGACTGGGACCACATAGAGACTAAAACCAGAGACATCTTCATATTTATACTAGGGCTGGGACCACATAGGGACTAAAACCAGAGACACCTTCATATTTATACTAGGACTGGGACCAAATAGGGACTAAAACCAGAGACACCAGGGCTGGGACCACATAGGGACTAAAACCAGAGAGACTGAAAGTGATTTTAGAAACCTTTCATCAGATTCCCCTGTCAACAGTCAGCAGATCAGCATCTAGTCAATCAACTGAGTCTCATTTTGACCATTCAGGGTTTCTGAACTCTTCTCTGAGACCACATAAATATGTGTGTGTTTAGTTTATGACATCAGATGGTCAGTATATTAGTGTGACATTGTGTTAGTCATAACATTAATGGTTTTTTGTGTGTGTGTCCTGTTGCGTTCGGGTGGTGATGGTGCTGAGACCGGGCTGCAGGAGCAGTGGGGCCGTTGAGAGGCAGGGACAAAGGAGATGTTCATTAATATTACATTTAACAGCAGATAGAGGCGAGTATGACTGAGGAATAACATATGAAATAATGATAGACACCAAACATCACTAAAAATATTACATTTAACAGCAGATAGAGGCGAGTATGACTGAGGAATAACATATGAAATAATGATAGACACCAAACATCACTAAAATATAACCATACGGTTGTTTATTTTCATATGTTTTAGGCATAAGGGGCCACATGGGCCCTCAAGGTAATTTCAGTATAGGTGTCACCAAATATGTCCGGAAGGACTTTCACTGATGAACATATGCAAATAAGGGGCCAAGAGTGGATATGATAGAATCAAATAGATTTTGATCAACCATAAAACATCTTTGGGAAGGACTCCTGGCCCCAACATCAAGGTCTAAGCCCCTCAAACAGACCCAGATTCCTTCATATTATTGGAATGCAGCAGCAGATAACAGGGCCAGAAGTTCATAACTGGAAGATAGAGCATTTTAGCCGATATGTTGGCATAAAATAGAAGTCCCATACGACCCTTACTGGGTCATTTATTATTTTGATTCCTACATGTAAATGTTGATAACGTTTTTGTACAATTTTTCGTCAATTAATCGTCAGAAGAATCGATAGAATACTCAACTACGAACAGAATCTATTACTGCAGCCCTGAAATAGATAAGGAGTTTAAAGGTTCTGGTGCATTTTTGATACAATTAACCACAAAACAATGCCAACTGTTGGTTGTTGGCAACTTTTCTATGTTTTAACAACTATAACATTCCATCTTCTGTCTCTGATGATGATGACATCCTTTGAAGTCTGTGAAACATTCCATCATTGCCTTTGAAGATGATGTCATCCTTTAAAGTCTATGAAACATGCCATTATTACCTTTTAGGATGATGTCATCCTTTAACATCCATGTAACATTCCATTATTGCCTTTGAGGATGATGTCATCCTTTAAAGTCTATGAAACATTCCATCCATGCCTTTGGAGATGATGTCATCCTTTAACGTCTATGAAACATTCCATTATTGCCTTTGAGGATGATGTCATCCTTTAACGTCTATGAAACATTCCATCCTTGCCTTTGGAGATGATGTCATCCTTTAACGTCTATGAAACATTCCATTATTGCCTTTGAGGATGATGTCGTCCTTCAAAGTCTATGAAACATTCCATCATTGCCTTTGAGCATGATGTTGTCCTTTAAAGTCTATGAAACATTCCATCCTTGCCTTTGGGGATGATGTCATCCTTTAACGTCTATGAAACATTCCATTATTGCCTTTGAGGATGATGTTGTCCTTTAAAGTCTATGAAACATTCCATCCTTGCCTTTGGAGATGATGTCATCCTTTAAAGTCTATGAAACATTCCATCCTTGCCTTTGGAGATGATGTCATCCTTTAACGTCTATGAAACATTCCATTATTGCCTTTGAGGATGATGTCGTCCTTTAAAGTCTATGAAACATTCCATCATTGCCTTTGAGCATGATGTTGTCCTTTAACGTCTATGAAACATTCCATCCTTGCCTTTGGGGATGATGTCATCCTTTAACGTCTATGAAACATTCCATTATTGCCTTTGAGGATGATGTCGTCCTTTAAAGTCCATGAAACATTCCATCCTTGCCTTTGGGGATGATGTCATCCTTCAAAGTCTATGAAACATGCCATACTTATTACTGAATAAATTTCCCTCTATGTTGATGAACAGAGACACCTGGATGGACTCCAGATGTCACTGCTTCGTCAGACAACACTCCTTAGACAGACATCTTTGAATACCAAATGGTGATTTCATAGGAATGGAAAGCAAGCTTTCTCATGTCAAAGACATCGTTGATCTCCTGCTTTATCATCACAGTGACGGATGGACTACTGCTGACATGGTGTGATCTTTCAGCACCTTACAGAGATTTTTTGTGTTTTCATGTGGAAGACGATGTTTTTGAGAATGTGGCGTGCTAGTTTTCAAAGTGAATATTTCACCGTTTCTCCCCTCATGTTGCTGCTGCCGGTCAGTCCATTTGTTGTGTAAATGAATCCTCAGATTTCTGTGTAAACAATCGGAGTAAATGCCGGCGTTGGAAAACCAGTTTGGTGGCTCTGACGAGCTTCAAGGTCACATGATCATGTCACCTCTGTGCTCCGCTTGTGTTCTCTATACGAGCTTTTAAGCTCTTCTGAAGGTAGTTTGTCATTAAAGCATACCAAAAATATCCTCCTGTTAAAGTGCTACTAAAACTGGACATGATGGCTGCAGAGTAAATCTGAATTTATCAGTTTAAAACTCAAACATTTGACGTCCTGAGGGTAAAATCAGAGGTGTTTCAAACCTCAGACAAGTAGGAATTATCATGTTCGAGCCATTTAGATAAGAAGTAAGAATACCTGACAGCTCAAAGGGCTGCGCAGTGGTGCGGTGGTTAACACTGTCTCAAAGTAAGAAGGTTCCATGGGTTGTTTTCATGTTCTCCTAGAACATGTGTGGGTACTACACCTTTCTCCCACAGTCCACTTTCTCGACCCATTGTCACCAGGTTTCCTCCTCTGTTTTCAAAGATAGTCCTGTCCACACGCTATATTATCAAAAACATCTTCATCCACCTGAAAACACAAAAACACTTGGTTACGGCTGTAAAGGTCATGCCATGTCCGCAGTAGTCCGTCCCTCACTGTGAGGGTGAAGCAGCTTCCTGACAGACAACAACAACAGCCTTATCATTAAAGTTTCCTCTCTGTTCCTCTGTGACGAACGTTTCATTCTCAAAAATGTCCCATCAACCAAAACCGGGTCCCGGCCCAAACCAGCAATGTTAGGGGAAGGGTTTGTGTCTCTGAAGTGCTGTATGAAGAAGTGATCTCCATCATCTTCAATGGCAAGGATGGAATGTTTCATTAGCTTTGATGACATCGTATTTAAAGGAATGTTTTATACGTTTTGATGACATAATTTTGAAAGAAAAGGACGGAATGTGTCATTATGTTAATGACAATCTTTGAAGGTAAAGACGGAATTTATATTGGTTTAAATGACATCATTTTTAAAGGCAAGGATGGAATACTTTATTAGCTTTAATGACATCTTTTTAGACAAGGATGGTATGTAATGCTGGTTTTGCTGACATCAGCTTTAAAGGCTTTTTTTTGTTTCAATGACGTCAGTTTTAAAGACAAGGACAAAATGTTTTATTAGCTTTGATGACATCAGCTTTAAAGGAATTTGTTATTAGTCTCAATGAAATCATTTATAAAGGCAAGGATGAAATGCTTTATTAGCTTTGATGATATATGTAAAGGCAAGGATGAAACGTTTTATTAGCTTTGATGATGCATTTAAAGGCAAGGATGGAATGTTTTATTAGCTATGATGACATCAGCTTTAAAGGAATTCATTATTAGTATCAATGACATCATTTTTAAAGGCAAGGATGAAATGCTTTATTAGCTTTGATGATATTTTTAAAGGCAAGGATGGAATGGAATGTTGTTGGTTTTGATATCAGCTTTAAAGGCAAGGATGGAATAGTTTATTAGCTTTGATAACATCTATAAAGGAATGTTTTATTCGTTTTAATTACATCATCTTCAAAGGCAAGCATGGAATGTTTTGTTAGCTTTCATGATGATTTTCAAAGGCAAGCATGGAATGTCTTCTAAACTTTAAAGAATGACATCATCAAAGGCAGAGGACTGGTGTTGCCAGGGCTTTTTCCCTCTATTTTTGCCAAAACTTTTATAAAAGCATGTGGAAAAAAATGAAAAAAAGTCTAAATTTGGATTAACTGCACAGCCTTTGTTGCTAATATGAGTTTTTCTCTCACCTCTCATGTACATGCTGCAGTATTAATCAGGGAGGAAAATGGTTAAAATCATAATATTTGTTTTTGGTTGGAAAATATTCTAGTTTATTATTTTAGACCATGTTGCCTGTCCCTATTATTTTTGTGACACTTTTTTTTAAAGTAAACATTGGTGCTTATGAACACAGTAAAAATACAGGAACACAGCAGAGATAAACCTGGCACTAAAAGCAGGTAAATGAGTGTTTGGTAGATTAATGTTACCACCAGCCTGGCTCCTTCCCCTCATGCAGGTCACCAGCCTGGCTCCTCCCCCTCATGCTGGTCACCAGCCTGGCTCCTCCTCCTCCTCCTCCTCCTCCTCGTGCTGGTCACCAGCCTGGCTCCTCCTCCTCCTCCTCCTCATGCTGGTCACCAGCCTGGCTCCTCCTCCTCCTCCTCCTCATGCTGGTCACCAGCCTGGCTCCTCCTCCTCCTCCTCGTGCTGGTCACCAGCCTGGCTCCTCCTCCTCCTCCTCCTCCTCGTGCTGGTCACCAGCCTGGTCACACACTGCTGTGGGATGGTGTCCCATTCTTCCACCAGCATTAGTCACCAGTCAGCCAGTGTGGTTGTGTTGGTCACTCTTGCACCAACACAGTGCTCAAGCCGATCCCACAGGAGTTCAATGGGATTGAGATCAGGACTGCTGGCAGGACATCCCATCCTCTCCACTCCCAGATTCTGGAGGTAGTCTCTGATAAACCCCGCTCTGTGGCGGTTATCGTTAGAATAAGCTGTTTGGGTTATCGTCTCTTTGTGAGACGCCCACTTCGCGGCCTGTCTCTGACGTCCCCTGTTATGTGGATCTTGGCCTTCAGTTTGGAGGTGGTACTAAGGCTCACTCCAGAATAACACCAGCTTGAAGTTGCCCTACAGCAGGCACCTGGTGGTCAGCACCTGGGGGCACCAGAAGCTCAAAACAAGACTAGTAGCAACAGCAGAATCAGCTGTTCAGCACTGAAAATGTTCCATGAACCAACCCACATCCTCAGCTGTGCTGCTCATCCCACAAACGCATGCTCCTTACAGATGTGGCTCCATTTAAAGAGATAAACAGACTTTAAAACACTCATTTACTTACTTTTTTTGGCTAAGTTTAGAAATCCTGTAAAATGTGGTTTTTGAGGGGATCAGATACGCTGGTATTTCTCAGATACGACACAACCTTCTCCTGCACTAGAACTGACCACCATTTATAAACAGCAGGTTTATTTAGTGGCCCCAGACAATCATGACAAAGTTCTGGAAATAAACCGACTATTCCTGAGTACAAATTCAACCTCAGACCTAAAACCTTTTTCTATGGCTGTGAATGTCAGCACATAGTTTCCTATCTGCAGAGACTGATACCATGCTGATTATATCTCCCCAGTTAAGAAACCTGAAACCCGTTTGGCCTGTTGAGTGCTCCCATCATGCACTGGGGCAGCTGCCCTCTGTGTCATGTTGATACCTTTGCCTTAAATTAATCAGATCTTCTTCTCTAAACCCTTCCAACCCAGTAATGGTGGTTTTTAGACACGTAGAGTGTGATAGTAAACATCAGACCGCTGTGAGTGTTTACTGCTTCACTCATAAACCAGCCGTCTGCTCAGAGATGCTAGCTGAGGTTAGCCACAGGCCGCTAGCTCCTTTTAAAGCTTTACAGTAAAAACCATCGGAGGAAGACGTCTGGCCTGGAGGAAGAGCGGAGAAGGAACTTCAAAATAAAATGGAAACAGAGTAATGTGGCTGTAAGATTCCTGGTTTGACTCCGTGTCGAGGTCGTTGCATGTTCTCCCTGTGCCGGTAATGCGCAGCATGTAAATTCAGCCACCAGGGGGCTCCAATCAAAACAGGGACAACAGATGACTCACTGTTAGCTCCGCCCATCTCTGCTGTTTACTTCCTGTTTTAATGAGGACTCTGATTTATCTTCCCTTTGGACCAGAACTGCTCATTCATACATTCGGCTATGAAATTATTATACAGTAATATTTTTCAAACTTTTTTTTGTTAAATTTTTAACCATTTCCTCCTTTAATAATACAAAATAAAAATTCATGAGTTTGAAAAATGTAACCCCTTTTGGCCAGGTTCTGTCACAGCAAACTCTGGTGTTTTAGATGGGAAAAATAAAAATGAGTTATTGTCAATGTGTTGCATGCATATCTGTTTTTTCCTAGAGCTGTGTGCCAGTGAATTTCAGCTACATTGATTGTTATGCATTGGTGTTTTTTATGAAATTAAAACGGTAAAATAAGCAGACATTAGTGTTAATACAGAGCCAATAATGCTCATTCATGTAAGGCTATGTTAATATAATAAATCAGTGTCACTCTGAAGTGAGTGAAAAGTGGCAAAAACAGTGTGAAGTAGCAATAAAAAGCAGTTAAAGGTGGCAAAAATGGTCAAAAAGCAGCAAAAATGGGGATAAAAAATGGAATAAGATGGGTGAGAAGTTACAAAAAAATGAGCTACAGGTGGCAAAAATGGTCCAAAAGTGGCAAAAAAAGAAAAGTCACTAAAATGAATAAAAAGCAGCCAAGGGTGGCAAAAATGGGAAAACAGTGGGAAACAAGTGGTATTTAATGGCAAATGGATGTTTAAATGGATGAAAAATGGCAAAGAAATGGTGATAACAGCTAAAATGGCAAAAAGAAGAGCCAAAAATGGGGAGAAAAGGAAACAAGTGGTATTTAATGACAAAAGGATGCTTAAATGGGTGAAAAGTGGCAAAAATGGTATGAAGGGGCAAAAAGTTTCCTCTTTTAAGGTTTTCTGGGAGAATAATATTTAAAATTAAGACATAAAAGAGCCACACTTTGACTATCACTGTTATAAATCAGTTAAAAAAAAAATCAAGGTAATTTCTTTAAGCATCTTCCTTTTTTGTCATAAGATTTAAAAATTCACAAGTTTGAGGATCTTAAACCTTTATTTCCATGTGTTTATCCCACGTACCCCACCATGAGAATAAAACCCTGACGCTGGCGTCCCTACGAACCAAAATGGCTCTTTTCATAAATCAGGTTATTAACAGGGCTAGCCAAATGCGGGTGGATTTCGGCCGTGGCGGGTAGCAGCGTGACTCTAACTAGCCACGATGGCGGGTTGAATTTATCAGTGTCACAACTAATGTTTCACTCTGAATCAAATTCAAATTCAAATTCAAATAAAAAAAAAAACAACTTTATTTGTCCCTGGGGTGCAATTAAAGGCACACAGAGCAGCAAGTAAACAACAATATAGAAATTCAGTCAACCACTGCACATAGACAATAAGGCTAATGTTCAAAGTGCTAAAATACTAAATATAGAAAGTAGCACTACTACCAAACAATAAAATAAGGGGAAGAAATAAAGGAAGAGAGAGAGAGAGACAAAGGGAGAGGGAGAGAGAGAGATATAAAATAGTAATTGCTGAAGTATTAAAATACTAGAAATTTTCTGAGTACTGGAGACCAGCATCATGGGTGCAAATTGGCATAATGTAAAGTGCATTAAACATAACGTAAAGTGCATTGTGCTTGTCAGTTAGCCGTTATGATTTAGGCTTACAGAGAGACCGTTCGGCACATAAAGGCTCAAATTTCCCTCCAAAGTATCTGAAAAGGCTGGTCTCTTCATCCATTCCTGCATTTTTACGCAGCACCAAGGGCCTTGATGCTGCATGACATACATAAACCCGACACTCACATATACTGATACACTCGCACTGACGTGTTGGTAATGTAGACTGAAGGCTTCTGTCTGTTGAGGGAAAATGTTTCAGAATGTTGGAGGATAAACTCAGACCTGAACTTTCTCCTTCTGCTTTAAAGCGCCTCTCTATCCATGGAGGATCAGCACGTCAGCGCCGTGTGTGTGTGTGTGTGTGTGTGTGTGTGTGTTCCAGCTGTGTGTCTCTGTCCTTGTGCGAGCCAGGGTGTGTAGTGTGTCTGAACATTGATTAATACTCCATCTATATTCTTTCTTTGTTGAGGGCGATCTTAATGATAAAACCTGCGCAAATGCACATAATCTAAACGTTATTAAAACCTTTGATTCGTTTGTATAATAATTTTTCGTATATCGATAATTGATGGATCCAAACTCTGAAACTTTAAATCAGTTCACTGAGGCAGGGAGAAACAGAGGCAGAAGGATAAAAGTCTGTAACTGATCACTGAGAAGTCAAAGAGAATTCAACTAAACAACGATTTGCTTCTAATATTAAACATCAGACATTACAGTTGTTTAATGTTCTCCAGACGTGTGCTTCATGCAGTCATCTATAATTTAAACAGATATTTTTATTACTTTTAGACACATACACCGCGTTCCACATTATTATGCAAATGATATTTTTCTCTGATTTTCCTAAATATTAATGCAAATGACAGTCAGAATATTTTTCAAGTCATCAGCCATTAGAGCATAATTCAAATGTTTTTGAACAAACTTCATAATGACAAAAATTATTTAAAAAAAAAAACCTCAAAATGCACTGTTCCACATTATTAAGCTCAGCAGCTTTTTAAAACATTTTATAGGTTGTAAAGAACTGAAAATGGTCATTTGTAGAAATTGCAGCATCAGGGGGTCATATTTACTGAAATCAAAGCTATTTCAATCAAAAACATCTGAACAGGACAAGTTCCATGTTAACATAGGAGCCCTTCTCTGATATCACCTTCACTATTCTTGCATCCATTGAACTTGTGAGTTTTTGGAGAGTTTCTGCTTGAATTTCTTTGCAGGATGTCAGAATATCCTCCCAGAGCTGCTGTTCTGATGTGAACTGCCTCCCACCCTCATAGATCTTTAGTTTGAGGATGCTCCAAAGGTTCTCAGTAGGGTTAAAGGTCAGGGGAGGATGGGGGCCACACCATGAGTTTCTCTCCTTTTATGCCCATAGCAGCCAATGACACAGAGGGATTCTTTGCAGCACGAGATGGTGCATTGTCATGCATGAAGAAAATTTTGCTACAGAAGGCACGGTTCTTCTTTTTGTACCATGGAAGAAAGTGGTCAGTCAGAAACTCTATATACTTTGCCGAGGTCATTTTCACACCTTCAGGGACCCTAAAGGAGCCTATCACCTCTCTCCTCATGATTCCGGCCCAAACATGACTCCACCCCCTCCTTGTTGATGTCCCGGCCTCATTGGGACATGATGGCCATCCACCAACCATCCACTACTCCTCCATCTGGACCATCCAGGGTTGCATGGCACTCATCAGTCAACAAGACTGTTTGAAAATGAGTCTTCATGTATTTCTGGGCCCACTGCAACCGTTTCTGCTTGTGAGCATTGGTTAGGGGGGGCTGAATAGTAGGTTTATACACGACTGCAAGCCTCTGGAGGATCCTACACCTTGAGGTTGGTGGGACTCCAGAGAAATACTGAATGGCTAGTACGTTTGCAGATCCACTAGCCACTGTGGCTTGTGAACAAAAAAAGTTAATGTCAAGCCCTGGATATAAATGATCATAAACAGTCTCCATCAGCTGTAGAACAGTAAACACTGTTTTGGTTTCATGGATGAGTTTCAAATGAGGAGGAGAAAATTTGTTAAAAGTGGTCAGCATTACTGGAGAAGGCCACTTTTAACAGCTTTTCTCCCTCATTGATAATAAGCAGCAGGAGCTGAGCAGAGGACCTGGTCTCTGTTAGACCTGGGAATGTCTAGTGGGGCCACAGCGTGATTTAAGGTTCAGTGTTGTAGGAGTGAGCTTCACAGTCTGTGCCAGAGAAAAATCACGAATGCAGCACAAACATGAACGAGGTACAGCAACAGAACGGCAGCTTCCTGTAGCATTCATGATTTATTATGTAACATCCAGCACCTCCATGACCACATACCGTCAGCTCTGCCATAATCAGACCCTTAGAACTCTAAAACAAAGGATTTCTCTGGTTTTAAAAACTTTAAAAATACAAAAGAATAATGTAAGAGCTCAGCTGAAAGTATTTATAACATAGGAGTAATAATTATTATTGATTTAGACATTTCAGAGCAGAAATTCTACATATTGATGCTCTAAGGCAGGGGTGTCGAAATCGAGGCCCAGGGGCCAAATCCAGCCTGTGGTGCAGTTTTACCCAGCCCGCCAGACCAGATCATATTTTTATTCTAACTGGCCCACCAGTATGAGGTATAAAAAGTCAGGAACATGGGAAAGAAATGTGTTTTATCTATATTTTCAATTTTGCATCTCACAGTTACGACTTAAAGTTATGGTAGATTTAGCACACTAGATTTATAATTTTAGATTTTAAATCCTATTTTTACTTTTTTAAGTCATGATTTTGACTTTTATCTCATGTCTTCACCTTAAAAACTCATAAGTTTAAAAGATAAAGACATGACAAAGTCTTAATAATGTTTTTAAAAGGCAAAATATGAGAGAATACTGAAACCATGAATTTAAAAAGTCAAAAACTGAGATAAAATTCAAAATCATGATTTGTAACAGTCAAAATATGACGTAAACATCGAAATCATGAGTTTCAAATGTCAAAATATGATAAAATTAAAACCATAAGTTTGACTTTTTATGTCAGATTTTGAGTTTTTAACTTATCATGTTCACCTTTTAATCACAAAATCATTTATCATCAGTGCCAGGTTGTTTAACCCCAATAATTCATTTCTGGTGAAAATAAGGTTTTCTGAACATTTTATGGTTAAATATGGACCCTGTTTGGCTCTCAGGTCAGACCCAGGTTCAGAATCCGGCCCCTGCTGTGACTGAGTTTGACACTCCGGCTCTAAGGTGAAGTTATGGAGTAAAGACGGAGGCCTCGCTGTGTTTTATTCAGGTGTTTTTAGGAACACTAACGTCTGCTCCACCTCTACGTTTCAGACTGAAGTACATAAAAACCTCCCAGCACTAATCACGGCTGTTTAAATCTGATCATGGCGATGTTTCTCCTGGATTTCTACATCTTTAAAGGCGATGAGCGCTGACAGAATCAGGTCAAAACGAACTCATCAGATATTCACAGATGAGTTTAAAACAGCGAACACACATCAGTGTGTATCAGTAATGAAGGGGTGGTCGTTTAGAGCAAAGCTGCTAATAAAGTTTGAATAAATGCCTCCTTCCTGCCCAGACATCCCTACTTTCTCCCTCCACAGGTAAACAAACACAGAGCCTCAGCCACAGGTGACTCTCATTTTTAACTTTTTACACTTTATCTGAATATTTATATTTCATTATTTATTATATTTACGTTTAAATTTTTGTCATTGTGATTGATTAGCATCATCATTCTTTGTGTAAATGTGGTTCATGTTGTTATCAGTAAAAGCTTAAATCCTGGTCTCTGCTGCTGCTCTGTGACCAGGGCTGGCTATTTTCCACAGGCTCATAGTTAGGGCTGGGCAATTCATCGAAATTTAGATAAAATCGTGATATGGTCAACTGCAGTTTTCAAATGGCAGAAGGTGCAACACTTCAGTCTGAAATGTGAGACAAAATACCAGTTTATGAAATTATTTTGCAGCAGAGATTTTATAATCTACACATCATGCAAACATAGAAGTGCTTTTTTTAAATAGTCTACAAAAAAATCATATTTTTTTTGTAGTAGATTTTTTTCTTCTTTAAAATGATATAAACATAAATACTATCTTTCCCTTTAACATAATAATTCATGTAGAGTTTAAAATATGAGTGTAAATAATTTCTATTGAATATTTTTTTAATTGTTTGGCCCTAGTTGTATCTGTTTAATATTATGTTAGTTAAAGTATAGAATGATTTGTTGCTTAGGTTGGTTGAAAATGCGTAATATAAGGAACTAAAAAGAATTAGAATAATCGCAATTAGATTATTTCCTCAAATCGTTCAGCCCTACTCACAAACAAAGATACATGTTAAGATGAGTCCAACTATATTAAAACAATCTTTAATCGTCTGGCTGTTTATTAGAGGTGGGAGAAAAAATCCATTCATAGATGCATCAGGATCTGGAGGCGGACGACTCTGAATCGATTTATTTATTTAAGTCCTGTAATCGATTATCTACATATTTAACCCTTTACCTACTGAGTCTAAAAATGGTGATTTGGACATATTTAGTTATTCTGGCTGTAAAATAGTCAGGAAATGCCCTAAGTCTGAGAGCTTTGCTCCCTTTTCCCAGGAGTACTTGAACTTGACTTTTCAACATCTGGTTAATGATTATTGCACATTATATGGAATTGTCAGCAGTTTAAAAGAAGAAAAAACACAAAAACTGATTTGTTTTTCACGACATTTATGAGAAGAAATGTTGTTATTGCTCATGAAGTTTTGATTTGACATTTGAAATGTGAACCTATACATGTTTAGAACAATCAGCAGTCATTTTTTGAGTCTAGGACTCTGGGTGTGCAAAACAGTGCAGAAGATAACTATATACATAGGCTACAATTAGTGCAGATAAAGGTGGAGAAATGCATTCTCAACATTCTCAGTAACATATTGTTATTGCACATGACAGACACGCACAAATGCCGCTATCTAAGGCTATTTTTAGAAAACAGAACACCACTCTCACTCGCTCTCCTTTTACTCTCTTCCTTCACTCTCCTTTCTCACTCGTCTTCTGCCAAAGCTGCCGTTTTCGCGGTGCTGTTCAACATTGCTGTAAGCAACAACATTATATATACCACACATCATATATTGGTGGAAAGCACAGATTCTCAGCTCTCTGTCAGCGTTGGAATTTTTTAGATTGAGCAAACTTCCGAGGAGTTACAGTGCTGAGAATCCGTGTAGCGGTCTCACGATACTTCTGGTGTCTTGCTATGAATGCCCACGTCATATGGTTGTGAGTACTGTAATGAACCATATATGTGCACATGCCCACAATTCTCAGCTTTCCAACACCTCTGGAATTCTTCTGATCGGACAAACTTTGACAGAGTTACGGTAAAAATACTCTGGACATATAAAACACAGCGCCTGCTCAGTAGGTAAAGGGTTAATACTGTGGAATAGCAGAAACAAAAAGCCGTGTAACAGCAGGATTTCTTTTGCCAGTATTTCATCTTTGAAAAAAAGGATGCTGCTACCTTTGGTTCAGTGCAGTTCTAACTTTCCAGTTTACACACATCTCCCATTAGAGGAGAGTGGAAATTTAGTTTTTTAAACCAGTTGTAATGTTTTTATTATGGTGGACACAAAGAGAACAACAGAAATGTTAGAAAGAAAAATGAATGCATCAATAATCGATCAAGAATAGAACCATAGCCCAGTGAATGTTAATCAAAGTGAATCATGAGGTGCCTAAAGATGCCCACCTCTACTATTAATAAATGCAAACACAGAAATATTTTACTTTTTTAAACTTAAACTTGAAATTCTCCTCTCTGGTGTCTCTTGTTGTTAATTTTTCGCACTATTTTTCACTATAAGCCCATTTGCATTTGTTGGAATGAGTTTTTGTGACATGGATGAAGATTGGTGTTGCTGCAGTGTTTTACCTTCTTACACCTGCAGCTCTGATGTTCAACTCCTGACTTTAAAATCCATGAAGAAAGAATAAACCAGTGCTAATGCTGAATACTAAATAAATACTGTTGTACTTTTAATGGGTAATGGTCAGTGTTTAGGTCAAAGTAATATTCTTTTATTGTTGCTTGAATTTAGGACAGATCGTTTTTCTGACCCTCCCAGAGAAACCTCCCTCCCTATTGGTCAGCCCAGACACTGTCAGCATGTTCAGGACTTCAGAGGAATCAGGGACTCCAACCTTCAATAAACGGCTGCACAGGAGAGAACCCATCAGGACTAGATAAACTGGTCTACAGGTGATTGAGAGGGATTATTAGCCATGCGGGGCGGCTCTGGTCCAGGACTCTGGTTCTGTAGCCATGCAGGGCTGCTCTGGTCCAGGTCTCTGGTTCTGTAGCCAGGGCTGCTCTGGTCCAGGTCTCTGGTTCTGTAGCCAGGGCTGCTCTGGTCCAGGTCTCTGGTTCTGTAGCCATGCAGGGCTGCTCTGGTCCAGGTCTCTGGTTCTGTAGCCATGCAGGGCTGCTCTGGTCCAGGTCTCTGGTTCTGTAGCCAGGGCTGCTCTGGTCCAGGTCTCTGGTTCTGTAGCCATGCAGGGCTGCTCTGGTCCAGGTCTCTGGTTCTGTAGCCATGCAGGGCTGCTCTGGTCCAGGTCTCTGGTTCTGTAGCCAGGGCTGCTCTGGTCCAGGTCTCTGGTTCTGTAGCCATGCAGGGCTGCTCTGGTCCAGGTCTCTGGTGTTTCATCTCCCAGCCTCATATTTAATTTAAAGTCTACTCTCTCATGTGTTCATCCGCCTCCTCTGTCCATCTCTGTTGTTTATCTGTAACCAGAGAGCTGAAATCCAACACGGAGGAGTGCACCTGAAAGCAGCGCTGCATTCACTGACCCCTGGAAATTTTCCTCCAGTTTGTTCGTCTGTTTGATTTAAATTTCCGATAGATAGCATCCATCCATCATCCAACCATCCATCCTTCATCATCCATTATCCATCCATCCATCATCCATCCATTAAATCATCCATGCATCCATCCATTAAATATCCATCCATCATCCATCCATCTATCTATCCTTCTATACATCATCCAACCATCCATCCATCCATCCATTAAATCATCCATCTATCCACTCATCCATCATCCATCCATTAAATCATCCATCATTCATCCATCCATCATCCATCCATGCATCCATCCATTAAATATCCATCCATCATCCATGAAATCATCCATCCATCCATCATCCATCCATTAAATCATCCATCTATCCACTCATCCATCATCCATCCATTAAATCATCCATCATTCATCCATCCATCATCCATCCATGCATCCATCCATTAAATATCCATCCATCATCCATGAAATCATCCATCCATCCATCATCCATCCATGAAATCATCCATCCATCCATCCATTAAATCATCCATCTATCCACTCATCCATCCATCCATCCATTAAATCATCCATCCATCCATCATCCATCCATTAAATCATCCAAATGTTACCAACATATTTTTGTGATTATCATTGACATTTTTTTGAAGATTATAAACGACATTTTGCCCAGAATAGGTTGTGTAGTTCCTGTATTTTTGTTGCCATGGTAGCAAACCGGTTTCAGCAGGTTGGATGTTTAATAACTGGTTATGGAAGTTGAATTTTCTGGTCTTATGTCGACCTTTAGGGTGTCTAAATCCACAGAGGTGAGGCTGAAACGAGCCGAGGCGTTCAGAGTCACGCTGGTGCGCACATGCAGCCGACTGATAACGCCGTCAGTTACACCACATTACTGACGGCGTTTGTTTTTACGGTGAAATGTGTAGATTCTAAATCTAGATTTGTTTCTGCTTCTTTCTGCAGGCTCTCAGAATCCTCTGCATGCTCTCTGTTCTGAAGTTTTGTTGGATTTGTTGCTGGATGTGATGATAACGTGGATATTTGCTGTAAAAAGTCCCTGTACCAGTGAAGAGGAAGTTCTGCAGGGCGTCATGGAGGTGTCATGCACCTTTAACCCAAACATCCATGGTTAAATGGAGATCACTACAGCGGCTGGTCCTCCTCTAGAACACGCTTCTTCTGCCTGTCAGAACGTACACGTTTAATCTTTAAACACATGCGCTGAGCTGTTATCTCCACGCTGCAGACGTCAGCAGGAGGTAAAAAAATGTCTTGTTCTTTTTTTAGCTGCCTGATGATTCGATGTTTCTTCACTGAATCTTTCAAAACCTCAAAGAGCCTCAGCTGTAAATCACTCATTATTTAACTCATCACAATACAGAGACTTCAGATCTGAGGGCCGGGCTAAAGCCCACCACACGGGTCCAGGGACAGCTGATCCAACAGACTAGTGAAGGTGAAGACCGGCTCCCTGCAGGGTCAGAGGACAGAGCTGAGCCTGGTTTAGTATTAGGGACCAGAGGCCAGGTCTGAGTTCACTGGTCAGTGTGAACACAGGCGTCCTGTACTCAGCACTAGAGCTGCTCAGTCACAGCAGCAATCATAATCACCATTTTTAGGCCACTGGCACCGCCCTCAAAGCAAGAATATCAAATCTGTATGCATTCTTCTTCATTCTGATTAGAAATAGCTAATTTAGGGTCTTAACATGCCAGTTTCCCCCAGTGGACATAGGCATACAGGGGCTGTTAAATGTAACTCCATGGAGCCAGGAATCAGTCAGAGGTTGGGATAAAATCTACATGCATGAAATGTTTGCATATCAGAACATCTCTAGGGAGCATCCTCTAACAGGGAGTTAGCTCACAGCAGGTACAGGTCACCTTTTTACGTCTTTTCACCCAAAGACTGGTTCAGTATTTTAATGAACTCCTCTGAGGGGTTTTATCTGATTGACTCCCGAATTTTTGTGCTCATTTTAGACAAGATGGAGATAAAAACGGCTAAAAAAAAACGAGAGTTTTCACTGCCGTGACAGGAGCTCAAAGTTGGGTTTACATTTACTACTTTATTGAGGATTTTCAGCACAATCATTCCATGTAACTCTACATTCTTTATGCCAGTGATCGCAGGGATGATCACTCACTGATCCTGAATACTTTCATACATCAAAATCCTTCATTTGGTCACAGCGCCCCCTGTGGCCAACACATGCTTTCTACTTCATTTGCTTCCCTAGAACATTTTCAAACAGTCAGACCACCAAGAGTTATAGTCTTTGTCCTGCATGTGCACAGAACAGCCCCAATGAAAGCCTCTGGACCCGTACCAAAATCCAAACAGGAAGTCCACCAGCTTCCTCTCTTTTTCAAAATAAACCTTTTCTGTAGGTGCTGCCAAATGTTTACTTACTCTATAATCAAACTCTGGCTTTAGTTACTCTATAATCAAACTCTGGCTTTAGTTACTCTATAATCAAACTCTGGCTTTAGTTACTCTATAATCAAACTCTGGCTTTACTTACTCTATAATCAAACTCTGGCTTTAGTTACTCTATAATCAAACTCTGGCTTTAGTTACTCTATAATCAAACTCTGGCTTTACTTACTCTATAATCAAACTCTGGCTTTAGTTACTCTATAATCAAACTCTGGCTTTACTTACTCTATAATCAAACTCTGGCTTTAGTTACTCTATAATCAAACTCTGGCTTTACTTACTCTATAATCAAACTCTGGCTTTAGTTACTCTATAATCAAACTCTGGCTTTAGTTACTCTATAATCAAACTCTGGCTTTAGTTACTCTATAATCAAACTCTGGCTTTAGTTACTCTATAATCAAACTCTGGCTTTAGTTACTCTATAATCAAACTCTGGCTTTAGTTACTCTATAATCAAACTCTGGCTTTAGTTACTCTATAATCAAACTCTGGCTTTAGTTACTCTATAATCAAACTCTGGCTTTACTTACTCTATAATCAAACTCTGGCTTTAGTTACTCTATAATCAAACTCTGGCTTTACTTACTCTATAATCAAACTCTGGCTTTAGTTACTCTATAATCAAACTCTGGCTTTACTTACTCTATAATCAAACTCTGGCTTTAGTTACTCTATAATCAAACTCTGGCTTTACTTACTCTATAATCAAACTCTGGCTTTAGTTACTCTATAATCAAACTCTGGCTTTACTTACTCTATAATCAAACTCTGGCTTTAGTTACTCTATAATCAAACTCTGGCTTTGGTTACTCTATAATCAAACTCTGGCTTTACTTACTCTATAATCAAACTCTGGCTTTAGTTACTCTATAATCAAACTCTGGCTTTACTTACTCTATAATCAAACTCTGGCTTTAGTTACTCTATAATCAAACTCTGGCTTTACTTACTCTATAATCAAACTCTGGCTTTAGTTACTCTATAATCAAACTCTGGCTTTACTTACTCTATAATCAAACTCTGGCTTTAGTTACTCTATAATCAAACTCTGGCTTTAGTTACTCTATAATCAAACTCTGGCTTTAGTTACTCTATAATCAAACTCTGGCTTTAGTTACTCTATAATCAAACTCTGGCTTTACTTACTCTATAATCAAACTCTGGCTTTAGTTACTCTATAATCAAACTCTGGCTTTAGTTACTCTATAATCAAACTCTGGCTTTAGTTACTCTATAATCAAACTCTGGCTTTAGTTACTCTATAATCAAACTCTGGCTTTACTTACTCTATAATCAAACTCTGGCTTTAGTTACTCTATAATCAAACTCTGGCTTTACTTACTCTATAATCAAACTCTGGCTTTAGTTACTCTATAATCAAACTCTGGCTTTAGTTACTCTATAATCAAACTCTGGCTTTAGTTACTCTATAATCAAACTCTGGCTTTAGTTACTCTATAATCAAACTCTGGCTTTAGTTACTCTATAATCAAACTCTGGCTTAAGTTACTCTATAATCAAACTCTGGCTTTAGTTACTCTATAATCAAACTCTGGCTTAAGTTACTCTATAATCAAACTCTGGCTTAAGTTACTCTATAATCAAACTCTGGCTTTGGTTACTCTATAATCAAACTCTGGCTTAAGTTACTCTATAATCAAACTCTGGCTTAAGTTACTCTATAATCAAACTCTGGCTTAAGTTACTCTATAATCAAACTCTGGCTTTAGTTACTCTATAATCAAACTCTGGCTTAAGTTACTCTATAATCAAACTCTGGCTTTGGTTACTCTATAATCAAACTCTGGCTTTACTTACTCTATAATCAAACTCTGGCTTAAGTTACTCTATAATCAAACTCTGGCTTTAGTTACTCTATAATCAAACTCTGGCTTTAGTTACTCTATAATCAAACTCTGGCTTAAGTTACTCTATAATCAAACTCTGGCTTTGGTTACTCTATAATCAAACTCTGGCTTTACTTACTCTATAATCAAACTCTGGCTTTACTTACTCTATAATCAAACTCTGGCTTTAGTTACTCTATAATCAAACTCTGGCTTTGGTTACTCTATAATCAAACTCTGGCTTTGGTTACTCTATAATCAAACTCTGGCTTTAGTTACTCTATAATCAAACTCTGGCTTTACTTACTCTATAATCAAACTCTGGCTTTAGTTACTCTATAATCAAACTCTGGCTTTAGTTACTCTATAATCAAACTCTGGCTTTACTTACTCTATAATCAAACTCTGGCTTTAGTTACTCTATAATCAAACTCTGGCTTTAGTTACTCTATAATCAAACTCTGGCTTTAGTTACTCTATAATCAAACTCTGGCTTTAGTTACTCTATAATCAAACTCTGGCTTTAGTTACTCTATAATCAAACTCTGGCTTTAGTTACTCTATAATCAAACTCTGGCTTTAGTTACTCTATAATCAAACTCTGGCTTTAGTTACTCTATAATCAAACTCTGGCTTTACTTACTCTATAATCAAACTCTGGCTTTAGTTACTCTATAATCAAACTCTGGCTTTAGTTACTCTATAATCAAACTCTGGCTTTAGTTACTCTATAATCAAACTCTGGCTTTACTTACTCTATAATCAAACTCTGGCTTTAGTTACTCTATAATCAAACTCTGGCTTTAGTTACTCTATAATCAAACTCTGGCTTTAGTTACTCTATAATCAAACTCTGGCTTTAGTTACTCTATAATCAAACTCTGGCTTTACTTACTCTATAATCAAACTCTGGCTTTAGTTACTCTATAATCAAACTCTGGCTTTAGTTACTCTATAATCAAACTCTGGCTTTACTTACTCTATAATCAAACTCTGGCTTTAGTTACTCTATAATCAAACTCTGGCTTTACTTACTCTATAATCAAACTCTGGCTTTAGTTACTCTGTAAATCAAACTCTGGCTTTAGTTACTCTATAATCAAACTCTGGCTTTAGTTACTCTATAATCAAACACTGGTTTTAGTTACTCTATAATCAAACTCTGGTTTTAGTTACTCTATAATCAAACTCTGGCTTTAGTTACTCTATAATCAAACTCTGGTTTTAGTTACTCTATAATCAAACTCTGACTTTAGTTACTCTATAATCAAACTCTGGTTTTAGTTACTCTATAATCAAACTCTGGTTTTAGTTACTCTATAATCAAACTCTGGTTTTAGTTACTCTATAATCAAACTCTGGCTTTAGTTACTCTGTAAATCAAACTCTGGTTTTAGTTACTCTATAATCAAACTCTGGCTTTAGTTACTCTGTAAATCAAACTCTGGCTTTAGTTACTCTATAATCAAACTCTGGCTTTAGTTACTCTATAATCAAACTCTGGCTTTGGTTACTCTATAATCAAACTCTGGCTTTAGTTACTCTATAATCAAACTCTGGATATACTTACTCTAAAATCAAAAACTGTCTTTAGTTACTCTATAATCAAACTCTGGCTTACTCTATAATCAAACTCTGGTTTTAGTTACTCTATAATCAAACTCTGGCTTTAGTTACTCTATAATCAAACTCTGGCTTTACTTACTCTATAATCAAACTCTGGCTTTAGTTACTCTATAATCAAACTCTGGCTTTAGTTACTCTATAATCAAACTCTGGCTTAAGTTACTCTATAATCAAACTCTGGCTTTAGTTACTCTATAATCAAACTCTGGCTTAAGTTACTCTATAATCAAACTCTGGCTTTAGTTACTCTATAATCAAACTCTGGCTTTAGTTACTCTATAATCAAACTCTGGCTTTAGTTACTCTATAATCAAACTCTGGTTTTAGTTACTCTATAATCAAACTCTGGTTTTAGTTACTCTATAATCAAACTCTGGCTTTAGTTACTCTATAATCAAACTCTGGCTTTAATTACTCTATAATCAAACTCTGGCTTTAGTTACTCTATAATCAAACTCTGGTTTTAGTTACTCTATAATCAAACTCTGGTTTTAGTTACTCTATAATCAAACTCTGGTTTTAGTTACTCTATAATCAAACTCTGGCTTTAGTTACTCTATAATCAAACTCTGGCTTTAGTTACTCTATAATCAAACTCTGGCTTTAGTTACTCTATAATCAAACTCTGGCTTTAGTTACTCTATAATCAAACTCTGGCTTTAGTTACTCTATAATCAAACTCTGGCTTTAGTTACTCTATAATCAAACTCTGGCTTAAGTTACTCTATAATCAAACTCTGGCTTTAGTTACTCTATAATCAAACTCTGGCTTTACTTACTCTATAATCAAACTCTGGCTTTACTTACTCTATAATCAAACTCTGGCTTTAGTTACTCTATAATCAAACTCTGGCTTTACTTACTCTATAATCAAACTCTGGCTTTAGTTACTCTATAATCAAACTCTGGCTTTACTTACTCTATAATCAAACTCTGGCTTTAGTTACTCTATAATCAAACTCTGGCTTTACTTACTCTATAATCAAACTCTGGCTTTAGTTACTCTATAATCAAACTCTGGCTTTACTTACTCTATAATCAAACTCTGGCTTTAGTTACTCTATAATCAAACTCTGGCTTTAGTTACTCTATAATCAAACTCTGGCTTTAGTTACTCTATAATCAAACTCTGGCTTTAGTTACTCTATAATCAAACTCTGGCTTTACTTACTCTATAATCAAACTCTGGCTTTAGTTACTCTATAATCAAACTCTGGCTTTAGTTACTCTATAATCAAACTCTGGCTTTAGTTACTCTATAATCAAACTCTGGCTTTACTTACTCTATAATCAAACTCTGGCTTTAGTTACTCTATAATCAAACTCTGGCTTAAGTTACTCTATAATCAAACTCTGGCTTTAGTTACTCTATAATCAAACTCTGGCTTTAGTTACTCTATAATCAAACTCTGGCTTTACTTACTCTATAATCAAACTCTGGCTTTAGTTACTCTATAATCAAACTCTGGCTTTAGTTACTCTATAATCAAACTCTGGCTTTAGTTACTCTATAATCAAACTCTGGCTTTAGTTACTCTATAATCAAACTCTGGCTTTACTTACTCTATAATCAAACTCTGGCTTTAGTTACTCTATAATCAAACTCTGGCTTTAGTTACTCTATAATCAAACTCTGGCTTTAGTTACTCTATAATCAAACTCTGGCTTTAGTTACTCTATAATCAAACTCTGGCTTTAGTTACTCTATAATCAAACTCTGGCTTTACTTACTCTATAATCAAACTCTGGCTTTAGTTACTCTATAATCAAACTCTGGCTTAAGTTACTCTATAATCAAACTCTGGCTTTAGTTACTCTATAATCAAACTCTGGCTTAAGTTACTCTATAATCAAACTCTGGCTTAAGTTACTCTATAATCAAACTCTGGCTTAAGTTACTCTATAATCAAACTCTGGCTTAAGTTACTCTATAATCAAACTCTGGCTTTAGTTACTCTATAATCAAACTCTGGCTTAAGTTACTCTATAATCAAACTCTGGCTTTAGTTACTCTATAATCAAACTCTGGCTTAAGTTACTCTATAATCAAACTCTGGCTTTAGTTACTCTATAATCAAACTCTGGCTTTACTTACTCTATAATCAAACTCTGGCTTAAGTTACTCTATAATCAAACTCTGGCTTTAGTTACTCTATAATCAAACTCTGGCTTTAGTTACTCTATAATCAAACTCTGGCTTAAGTTACTCTATAATCAAACTCTGGCTTTGGTTACTCTATAATCAAACTCTGGCTTTAGTTACTCTATAATCAAACTCTGGCTTTAGTTACTCTATAATCAAACTCTGGCTTTAGTTACTCTATAATCAAACTCTGGCTTTGGTTACTCTATAATCAAACTCTGGCTTTGGTTACTCTATAATCAAACTCTGGCTTTAGTTACTCTATAATCAAACTCTGGCTTTACTTACTCTATAATCAAACTCTGGCTTTGGTTACTCTATAATCAAACTCTGGCTTTACTTACTCTATAATCAAACTCTGGCTTTACTTACTCTATAATCAAACTCTGGCTTTAGTTACTCTATAATCAAACTCTGGCTTTAGTTACTCTATAATCAAACTCTGGCTTTAGTTACTCTATAATCAAACTCTGGCTTTGGTTACTCTATAATCAAACTCTGGCTTTGGTTAGTCTATAATCAAACTCTGGCTTTAGTTACTCTATAATCAAACTCTGGCTTTAGTTACTCTATAATCAAACTCTGGCTTTGGTTACTCTATAATCAAACTCTGGCTTTAGTTACTCTATAATCAAACTCTGGCTTTAGTTACTCTATAATCAAACTCTGGCTTTAGTTACTCTATAATCAAACTCTGGCTTTAGTTACTCTATAATCAAACTCTGGCTTTAGTTACTCTATAATCAAACTCTGGCTTTAGTTACTCTATAATCAAACTCTGGCTTAAGTTACTCTATAATCAAACTCTGGCTTTAGTTACTCTATAATCAAACTCTGGCTTTAGTTACTCTATAATCAAACTCTGGCTTTACTTACTCTATAATCAAACTCTGGCTTTAGTTACTCTATAATCAAACTCTGGCTTTAGTTACTCTATAATCAAACTCTGGCTTTAGTTACTCTATAATCAAACTCTGGCTTTAGTTACTCTATAATCAAACTCTGGCTTTACTTACTCTATAATCAAACTCTGGCTTTAGTTACTCTATAATCAAACTCTGGCTTTAGTTACTCTATAATCAAACTCTGGCTTTAGTTACTCTATAATCAAACTCTGGCTTTACTTACTCTATAATCAAACTCTGGCTTTAGTTACTCTATAATCAAACTCTGGCTTTGGTTACTCTATAATCAAACTCTGGCTTTAGTTACTCTATAATCAAACTCTGGCTTTACTTACTCTATAATCAAACTCTGGCTTAAGTTACTCTATAATCAAACTCTGGCTTTACTTACTCTATAATCAAACTCTGGCTTTAGTTACTCTATAATCAAACTCTGGCTTTACTTACTCTATAATCAAACTCTGGCTTTAGTTACTCTATAATCAAACTCTGGCTTTACTTACTCTATAATCAAACTCTGGCCTTAGTTACTCTATAATCAAACTCTGGCTTAAGTTACTCTATAATCAAACTCTGGCTTTGGTTACTCTATAATCAAACTCTGGCTTTAGTTACTCTATAATCAAACTCTGGCTTTACTTACTCTATAATCAAACTCTGGCTTAAGTTACTCTATAATCAAACTCTGGCTTTGGTTACTCTATAATCAAACTCTGGCTTTAGTTACTCTATAATCAAACTCTGGCTTTAGTTACTCTATAATCAAACTCTGGCTTTACTTACTCTATAATCAAACTCTGGCTTTAGTTACTCTATAATCAAACTCTGGCTTTAATTACTCTATAATCAAACTCTGGCTTAAGTTACTCTATAATCAAACTCTGGCTTTAGTTACTCTATAATCAAACTCTGGCTTAAGTTACTCTATAATCAAACTCTGGCTTTAGTTACTCTATAATCAAACTCTGGCTTTACTTACTCTATAATCAAACTCTGGCTTTAGTTACTCTATAATCAAACTCTGGCTTTAGTTACTCTATAATCAAACTCTGGCTTTAGTTACTCTATAATCAAACTCTGGCTTTACTTACTCTATAATCAAACTCTGGCTTTACTTACTCTATAATCAAACTCTGGCTTTAGTTACTCTATAATCAAACTCTGGCTTTAGTTACTCTATAATCAAACTCTGGCTTTAGTTACTCTATAATCAAACTCTGGCTTTAGTTACTCTATAATCAAACTCTGGCTTTAGTTACTCTATAATCAAACTCTGGCTTTAGTTACTCTATAATCAAACTCTGGCTTTAGTTACTCTATAATCAAACTCTGGCTTTGGTTACTCTATAATCAAACTCTGGCTTTACTTACTCTATAATCAAACTCTGGCTTTAGTTACTCTATAATCAAACTCTGGCTTTAGTTACTCTCTAATCAAACTCTGGCTTTGGTGACTCTATAATCAAACTCTGGCTTTACTTACTCTATAATCAAACTCTGGCTTTAAGTTACTCTATAAATCAAACTCTGGCTTAGTTACTCTATAATCAAACTCTGGCTTTAGTTACTCTATAATCAAACTCTGGCTTTGGTTACTCTATAATCAAACTCTGGCTTTACTTACTCTATAATCAAACTCTGGCTTTAGTTACTCTATAATCAAACTCTGGCTTAAGTTACTCTATAATCAAACTCTGGCTTTACTTACTCTATAATCAAACTCTGGCTTTAGTTACTCTATAATCAAACTCTGGCTTTACTTACTCTATAATCAAACTCTGGCTTTAGTTACTCTATAATCAAACTCTGGCTTTACTTACTCTATAATCAAACTCTGGCTTTAGTTACTCTATAATCAAACTCTGGCTTTGGTTACTCTATAATCAAACTCTGGCTTTACTTACTCTATAATCAAACTCTGGCTTTACTTACTCTTTAATCAAACTCTGGCTTTAGTTACTCTATAATCAAACTCTGGCTTTAGTTACTCTATAATCAAACTCTGGCTTAAGTTACTCTATAATCAAACTCTGGCTTTGGTTACTCTATAATCAAACTCGGGCTTTACTTACTCTATAATCAAACTCTGGCTTTAGTTACTCTATAATCAAACTCTGGCTTAAGTTACTCTATAATCAAACTCTGGCTTTAGTTACTCTATAATCAAACTCGGGCTTTACTTACTCTATAATCAAACTCTGGCTTAAGTTACTCTATAATCAAACTCTGGCTTAAGTTACTCTATAATCAAACTCTGGCTTTAGTTACTCTATAATCAAACTCTGGCTTTGGTTACTCTATAATCAAACTCTGGCTTTACTTACTCTATAATCAAACTCTGGCTTTACTTACTCTATAATCAAACTCTGGCTTTACTTACTCTATAATCAAACTCTGGCTTTAGTTACTCTATAATCAAACTCTGGCTTTACTTACTCTATAATCAAACTCTGGCTTTAGTTACTCTATAATCAAACTCTGGCTTTACTTACTCTATAATCAAACTCTGGCTTTAGTTACTCTATAATCAAACTCTGGCTTTACTTACTCTATAATCAAACTCTGGCTTTAGTTACTCTATAATCAAACTCTGGCTTTGGTTACTCTATAATCAAACTCTGGCTTTACTTACTCTATAATCAAACTCTGGCTTTACTTACTCTTTAATCAAACTCTGGCTTTAGTTACTCTATAATCAAACTCTGGCTTTAGTTACTCTATAATCAAACTCTGGCTTTGGTTACTCTATAATCAAACTCTGGCTTTACTTACTCTATAATCAAACTCTGGCTTTAGTTACTCTATAATCAAACTCTGGCTTTAGTTACTCTATAATCAAACTCTGGCTTTAGTTACTCTATAATCAAACTCTGGCTTTACTTACTCTATAATCAAACTCTGGCTTTAGTTACTCTATAATCAAACTCTGGCTTTAGTTACTCTATAATCAAACTCTGGCTTTACTTACTCTATAATCAAACTCTGGCTTTAGTTACTCTATAATCAAACTCTGGCTTTAGTTACTCTATAATCAAACTCTGGCTTTAGTTACTCTATAATCAAACTCTGGCTTTACTTACTCTATAATCAAACTCTGGCTTTAGTTACTCTATAATCAAACTCTGGCTTAAGTTACTCTATAATCAAACTCTGGCTTTAGTTACTCTATAATCAAACTCTGGCTTTACTTACTCTATAATCAAACTCTGGCTTTAGTTACTCTATAATCAAACTCTGGCTTTAGTTACTCTATAATCAAACTCTGGCTTTACTTACTCTATAATCAAACTCTGGCTTTACTTACTCTTTAATCAAACTCTGGCTTTAGTTACTCTATAATCAAACTCTGGCTTTGGTTACTCTATAATCAAACTCTGGCTTTACTTACTCTATAATCAAACTCTGGCTTTACTTACTCTATAATCAAACTCTGGCTTTAGTTACTCTATAATCAAACTCTGGCTTTAGTTACTCTATAATCAAACTCTGGCTTTAGTTACTCTATAATCAAACTCTGGCTTTACTTACTCTATAATCAAACTCTGGCTTTAGTTACTCTATAATCAAACTCTGGCTTAAGTTACTCTATAATCAAACTCTGGCTTTACTTACTCTATAATCAAACTCTGGCTTTAGTTACTCTATAATCAAACTCTGGCTTTACTTACTCTATAATCAAACTCTGGCTTTAGTTACTCTATAATCAAACTCTGGCTTTACTTACTCTATAATCAAACTCTGGCTTTAGTTACTCTATAATCAAACTCTGGCTTTGGTTACTCTATAATCAAACTCTGGCTTTACTTACTCTATAATCAAACTCTGGCTTTACTTACTCTTTAATCAAACTCTGGCTTTAGTTACTCTATAATCAAACTCTGGCTTTGGTTACTCTATAATCAAACTCTGGCTTTACTTACTCTATAATCAAACTCTGGCTTTACTTACTCTTTAATCAAACTCTGGCTTTAGTTACTCTATAATCAAACTCTGGCTTTAGTTACTCTATAACTTTGGTTGTAGCAGAGGGCTAATCTGAATAATGCTAACTGGTTGTAGCAGAGGGCTAAGCTGAATAAAGCTAACTGGTTGTAGCAGAGGGCTAAGCTGAATAATGCTAACTTGTTGTAGCAGAGGGCTAAGCTATCGGAGGCTAGTGAGAGTCTTACTGTTGTTTTTAGCTACTTCTAAGCTAATAAGGCTAATTGGGTCATCCAACCCGTCCAGAGCTAACGTGGGCTGAGGATGGGGGCGGTCTAATGAGGGTGAGATGGTCACAGGAGGGTCTGGACCATCAGGAGGCGTCAGGTGTCGGCGATGCTGGGCTCAGATGAAGAGATGTGGTGTTAGAGCGATGCAGAGTGTCTGCAGCTCAGAGACTGGAGGCTTCAGATGAGTCACGCTGCTACTGCACCATGACAACAGAGGAGGAGGGGCGGGGTCTCTGAGTGACGCTGAACACAGTGGAATATTCCAGATTAAATAATCACGGCATACACACCTCCTGGTGGGGATAATTAAGCTTTAGATAAAGACAAACACCCTGATCAGTGTCCTAGTGTCAGAGCACGATGGTTAAATATCAGACTTACTCTGGAGATCAAAATTAGAGAACAATTTATGAACACTTGATTTATTCCGAAATAATGTCATCTTCATTGCTCACTATTTGAAGGATTTTTTGTTGTGGCAATACCATGCTACTGGAACATTGTTTTAAAACAGAGAAAGGAACTTCAACAAAAAAATAATTATTTTGTGGAAAACACAGTGATCAAAATTAAAGAACAGCAATGCCTGTAGCACAAAGAAAGATTATAGCAAAATTTTCTGAAGGTTACGGCAGTCAGAAATGAGTAGGAAGAGTACAGGCCTTTGCTTTGAATGACTGGAGCACATCTACAGCCACAGGACGTCACCAGTCTCTCACACTTTTTTGGTGTGATTTTGGTCCACTCTTCTTCCAGTCTCCTCCACAGTTCAGTGACTCTAGTGGGTTTATTGGCCATAACTTTGTCGCCAAGGATCTTCCAGAGGTTTTCTCTTGCGTTTAGATTAGGACTCTGGGCTGGCCATTTCAATATTTCAGTGTTTTCAGTTTCAAAGAACTGTTTTACACATTTTGCTGGTTGACACTGGGCATTGTCCTGCATGAAAATGACTGTCTGATTAGGTGATGAACGCAGGGAAGGAATCATGTTGTCAAAGAAGGTTCTGATAAACATTTGCATTCACTCAGCCATGTAGCTGGACAAGAGGCCCGACTCCTGCTGCAGAAAACATTCCCCAAACCACGACACTTCCTCCTCAACTTTTCACTGACTTCTTTATTCACTTTGGGTTCAGTCTTTCCCCAGTTTGACGATTTACAGAATGTTTTCCATTGGATCCAAATAAATTAAACTTGCTTTCATCACTGAAGTAAACTTTGGACCAGTTTTCTTCTGTCCCTCAGCAAAGGTTAGTCTAGCTGTTTGATTCTTTCTGCTAATGAGAGGTTTGGTCACTGCTGAGGGGCTTTCAGTCCAGATGTTCTTAAACATCAAGACACTGTATGATGAGGCAGAGTCCCTGTTCAGAGATGAACTGGCGAGCAGTTCCAGCTGCAGTGTTAAACCAGTTGTCCACTGAGGTTCTCCATATTATTCTGTCCTCTCTTTTAGTTGTCTTTTGTGGACGACCGGCCTTCTTGGTGGACTTGAATGAGTTTGTGACTTTCTAAAGATGTAATATTCTTGAAATCACAGATTTAGAACAGCCAACTTCTCTTGCTATGGCTGACAGGGTCATCCCTTTGGCCGTCATCTGGACAACCTGCTGCCGGAGGGTTTTGGTCACTTTAGAACGGCTCACTATCTTGTGAAGTCAGTGAAACCTGGAAGTTAGACTGCAAGTTAAATAGGGTTTGTCAGATAAGTAAGGAAATTAGCAGGCTATCACCGAATACTGGGAGGTATCTGAAAGTGTTCTCTAATTTTCATCAGTGTTCTTTTTAAATATTTCATTTAGGTTTTTTATGCTGTGCTTCACATTATATATAACACATGCAATATGCTTAAAATTCTGCTCTTTAACTCGTGTCTGGATCATTTTAAAACAGGGCAATTCAGAGAACCTGAAATGTAGGAAATTGTGGATTGTTCTCTAATTTTGATCTCCAGTGTAGACTTCAGATTTTTAAATCCTCTTCCTCTGCAGCTCTGCATTCCAGAAAGTGGAATACTTTGTCATTTTTATTAAAGTAGCTTTGTTAATGCATGTTTTTACTTTTTTCATGTTAATATCTAAACACAAAAAAAGTGCAAAGTGTGCTGCTAATTTTGTTTCTTTGACATAAAACAAATAATTTCAGTGAGATAAAAGTCATTTTTGAACATTTAGATCATGAAATGTTCATTTTGTTACATCTCTACCCCGACTCTGCTTTACTTTTATTCTTCTTCATCAATATTCAGCACATTTCATCCCTCTGTCATTGTTAGAAGGCAGATATTTTAACAGTCTTCCCGTTATGCTGACTTTTCGTTTTCGGCTGTTTTGGCCTACCATTACGCTAAAATGTGGGGGAAAGGTCCCAACAACCCATGCTTCACAAACGTTCCGTCCTCTGCCTGTAAGGATGATGTCATCCTCTAAAGCTTGTAAAACATTCCGTCTTTGCTTTTGCATGCACTCCAGTCAAGGCCTTGCCTGCTTTCACTGTGAAGCCAGGCTGTTGTAACTCGTGTAGAATGGGTTTTGGCGTTGTGTCACTGAAAAAGGCAACATAACCAATCACCAGTCAACCCTCTGACCTGTGGAATGTTCCAGGTGTTTTTGAGCGTTTTCTTTTTCACAGGGACACATTTGCACCTCACTGAAGAGGTTCTAGGACCCACTTTGAGGGTCCAACCCACCAGTTGAGAACCACTGTTTTAAAGGACTTGCTTATATGCTAATTAGCTGATAGTAGTAGTAGTAGTAGGCTTAGACTGGCCTCCATGCAAAAGGCAAGGTGGAATGTTCTACCAGCTTTGATGACATCATCTCTCTGAAGACCATAAAAGTCTTTCAAGGATGACATCATCAAAGGCAGAGGATGGAATGTTTTACAGGCCTCAAATGATGACATCACCTTCAAAAGCAGAGGATGGAATGTTCAATAAACTTTAATAGATGACATCATCAAAGGCAGAGGATGGGATGTCAGTGGAATTTTCCCTCCATTTTTGCCAAATAGTAAACCATAGTTGGCAACTTTAAGAAAAGTAAGAGTAGTTCCTGTCTTATGGACACACACTGAGAAAGGGGCATTTGATGCTTGCAACACATTCCAAAAAAGTTGGGACACGGTGTAAGAAAAGACGAAAGTTGAGGAATGCTCAGAAACACATAGAACATTCCAGGTAAGAAGGTTATCTGGTGATTGGTTATCTTGCCTATCCCAGTGAAACTATGCCAAAACACATTCTACACGAGTTACAACAGCCTGGCTTCACAGTGAAAGTGGGCAGGGCCAGGACTGAAATGCATGCAGATGAAAAGAAGGAATGTTTTACAGGCTTCAAATGATGACATCATCTTCAAAAGCATAGGACGGAATGTTGGTGAAGCTGGGGATGCTGGTGGCATTTTCCCTCTGTTTTGTGATGATACTGCCTCATTCAAAGCCTCAAAGCATTATGGGAGCTGTAGTTTCTTTCTTTTTTTTTTTTTTTAAGATCGAACCCGGGCCTCCCGTGTACATAGGGAGTGCCTTTAACCACCAGGCCACCTGCTCCCCATGGGAGCTGTAGTTTTAATGACTAAAAACGGGATTATTCACCAATTAAGAGAAAAAACTAACAAATTAATTCCATTCAGACTTTAATGTGCTCCTGAGTCTGGTTTCTAGAGTATTCCTGGTCCTCCAGTGTGTTTTTGATGATGAGGAGACCCTGGATTCTTCAACGTTGTATTTTTATTTTTGGGTAAATTCAGCCTGTTGTGAATCTCAGACGCTCAGATGTGCCTCTTTGTTCTCTGTCTGTTCGCTCACGGGCGGAGCGACGTGACGTATCTGTGACATCATCAGTCAGAGCGCCGTCACTGCAGCTTTGTGACAAACGCCTACTGAGGCGTAAAAACTGGGTCAGGCGCTGTAGCTGGGGTTTCCGTGGCAACGGGATCAGTAGGTCATGGATGAGGAAGCTGATGGCTGCAGCTGCCAATAGGGCATGCTGGGAAACGTAGTCAGCTGGAAGGATTGAAGTCGTCTGCCGGAGAGTGTCTGAACCTTGGTGATCGTCTGAAGTACTGTGTTGAAGTTAGTTGGAGATACAAATGTTCCCAGGATGCACTGCAGTGTCTCCCCCCCGTGAACTTCTACCTTAATGATGGAAAAAATCAGTTGATCCACGGCAGGGTTCTGATTGGTGTTTCACTGACTGTTTAAGCCCTTGAACTCTGGACTTCAACAAAATAACTGACAGATTTTGATCATTGTGTTCTTCTGACAGGGCTGGGCAATAAACCTGATTTTAAGGTTCATGAATAAATGTAAGAAAATAAAGTTTATATCAGTACAGTTCATGCTGATTCGAAAAAGAAAATGGAAAGATTTTAATGTCTTATGTTTCATGAAAAGATTGTGTAACTCTAAGACCAAAAGGGGAATTATCATTTTATTTAATAATATTTTATTTAAGGACAATTTATATCACTAGTTATATACTAGTTTATATCACTATTTTTTTTTACACCAGCAACAAAAATAAAAGTCCAAGAAGCCAAATATTGGGCTTTTAAGATAATAAACAACATTTTTATAAATGCAGGACAACAAGACTGAAAGGTTCACCTGTCCAGGCGGCTGAAAGCTCATTTGGTGGATGTTTTATTTATTTATTTATAAATGGGTGGATGTTTTATTTATTTATTTATAGATGGGTGGATGTTTTATTTATTAATTTATAGATGGATGGATGTTTTATTTATTTATTTATAAATGGGTGGATGTTTTATTTATTTATTTATTCATTTATAGATGGATGGATGTTTTATTTATTTATTTATAGATGGGTGGATGTTTTATTTATTTATTTATAGATGGGTGGATGTTTTATTTATTTATTTATAAATGGGTGGATGTTTTATTTATTTATTTATAGATGGATGGATGTTTTATTTATTTATTTATAAATGGGTGGATGTTTTATTTATTTATTTATAGATGGGTGGATGTTTTATTTATTTATTTATTTATAGATGGATGGATGTTTTATTTATTTATTTATTTATAGATGGATGGATGTTTTATTTATTTATTTATAGATGGGTGGATGTTTTATTTATTTATTTATAGATGGATGGATGTTTTATTTATTTATTTATAGATGGATGGATGTTTTATTTATTTATTTATTTATAGATGATGGATGTTTTATTTATTTATTTATTTATAGATGGATGGATGTTTTATTTATTTATTTATTTATAGATGGATGGATGTTTTATTTATTTATTTATAGATGGGTGGATGTTTTATTTATTTATTTATAGATGGATGGATGTTTTATTTATTTATTTATTTATAGATGATGGATGTTTTATTTATTTATTTATTTATTTATAGATGGGTGGATGTTTTATTTATTTATTTATAGATGGGTGGATGTTTTATTTATTTATTTATAGATGGGTGGATGTTTAATTTATTTATTTATTTATAGATGGATGGATGTTTTATTTATTTATTTATAGATGGGTGGATGTTTTATTTATTTATTTATAGATGGATGGATGTTTTATTTATTTATTTATTTATAGATCGATGGATGTTTTATTTATTTATTTATAGATGATGGATGTTTTATTTATTTATTTATTTATAGATGGATGGATGTTTTATTTATTTATTTATAGATGGGTGGATGTTTAATTTATTTATTTATAGATGGGTGGATGTTTAATTTATTTATTTATTTATAGATGGATGGATGTTTTATTTATTTATTTATAGATGGGTGGATGTTTTATTTATTTATTTATAGATGGGTGGATGTTTTATTTATTTATTTATAGATGGATGGATGTTTTATTTATTTATTTATTTATAGATGGATGGATGTTTTATTTATTTATTTATTTATAGATGGGTGGATGTTTTATTTATTTATTTATTTATAGATGGATGGATGTTTTATTTATTTATTTATTTATAGATGGGTGGATGTTTTATTTATTTATTTATAGATGGATGGATGTTTTATTTATTTATTTATTTATAGATGGATGGATGTTTTATTTATTTATTTATTTATAGATGATGGATGTTTTATTTATTTATTTATTTATAGATGGATGGATGTTTTATTTATTTATTTATAGATGGATGGATGTTTTATTTATTTATTTATTTATAGATGGATGGATGTTTTATTTATTTATTTATTTATAGATGGATGGATGTTTTATTTATTTATTTATAGATGGATGGATGTTTTATTTATTTATTTATTTATTTATTTATAGTTTATTTGTTTATTTATTTATTTATAGATGATGGATGTTTTATTTATTTATTTATTTATAGATGGATGGATGTTTTATTTATTTATTTATTTATAGATGGATGGATGTTTTATTTATTTATTTATTCATAGATGGATGGATGTTTTATTTATTTATTTATTTATAGATGGATGGATGTTTTATTTATTTATTTATAGATGGATGGATGTTTTATTTATTTATTTATTTATAGATGGATGGATGTTTTATTTATTTATTTATAGATGGATGGATGTTTTATTTATTTATTTATTTATAGATGGATGGATGTTTTATTTATTTATTTATTTATAGATGGATGGATGTTTTATTTATTTATTTATTTATAGATGGATGGATGTTTTATTTATTTATTTATTTATAGATGGATGGATGTTTTATTTATTTATTTATTTATAGATGGATGGATGTTTTATTTATTTATTTATTTATAGATGGATGGATGTTTTATTTATTTATTTATTTATAGATGGATGGATGTTTTATTTATTTATTTATTTATAGATGGATGGATGTTTTATTTATTTATTTATTTATAGATGGATGGATGTTTTATTTATTTATTTATAGATGGATGGATGCTTTATTTATTTATTTATTTATAGATGGATGGATGTTTTATTTATTTATTTATTCATAGATGGATGGATGTTTTATTTATTGGGTTAGTTTTTTTTATTTATGGATGGATATTATTTCTCCATGAAGGAAACTAAGGTTATTTTTGGAAGAATCTGTGATCTGGACTGTTGTTCAGTGTTTTATTTGTCCATGAAGGAAACCAAGGTTATATTAGGAAGAATCTGTGATTGTTCAGAGGAAATCCTGAACCTGAGAACCATCAGAGTCCTTCAGACAAACTCATCCTCTGGCTGAATCAGACTTAAATGGCAGGAAACTGCAGACCTCTGAAAGTAGAGAGAGAATGTTTGATCTGGTTTCCTCTGGAAAAAACAAACGTGTTAAAATGTTCCTTATTTACTTAAACCACTGAAGATGACATATGGATATTCATCCATTAAATCTTTGAGATTTTAGACTAAAGCTCTAACCTGTTGGCTCTGTTTCCTCACCAGGTTCTCTGCGACGATGTGGAAGTGAGCATGCTCAAAGCCCTGATCGTTACCATGGCGATATTTAGTGGCGGCCAGGCGTGCAGCGGTCAGGACAACTGCTCCGCCCACAGCGAGTCCAAAGACTACTGCTACTCGGCACGGATCCGCAGCACGGTGCTGCAGGGGCTGCCGTTCGGAGGAGTGCCCACCGTGCTCGCCCTCGACTTCATGTGCTTCCTGGTGAGTCGCAGCTGCACATGCTCAGTAGTAGGGTTATCAGGATACCAGGATTTTAAACTTTAATATGATTCAGGTAAAAACAGATCTACGATATTAATACCTTTCTTGTCTCCACTGATGCTCAACACGTCCGATTTTGGGTAAATTCTAGTTTTAACTAGATTATTATTATTATTAGAGATACTGACTGATCAGGAACCAACTATTATTGGCTAATTTAATTATAAAAATATATGATGAGTATATGAAGTCCTCCTGTCACTCATGCTGCTTGCTTAAGAAAATTCCACTGGTTTTTCTCCATGGCGTTCAAAACTTTCTCTGAGCTCTAAATGTGTTTCTGCTCTTGGATTTTTCTCTGAACCAACCAATAGGAAACAGGTAGAGGATGGACCAATCAGGCTCTGCTTGAGCAAAGGTGGAGCATCAGGGTCAGAGTACCGCCCTGATCCTCATCGGCATTCTTCAGGGTGACACATTTTCATGATTGATCAGTGTGTTTGATCAGTTTATCTTCAGTCAATCAGCTGATCATGAGCTCCTCAGGGTCCTTGGTGCGGTGCATTGTGGGTGATCCGTGTTATTGATGAGCCTGCAGTTCTTCGCCGTGTGTACTGTTGAATCAGGATGCAGGGTGCATTGTGGGAGCTGCTGAGTGTGTGGTCTGTGGTGTTCACTGACTGTAGGAAAAATCAATACTGCGGCTTCATTGATTGACCCACATTCTGATGTTCCATCTCTGCTCATTATGGAGGCTCTTATTTTGGTAGGTTTCCTCTCTTTTCCTGTGATTGAGATGATACATTTTTAAACGTTTTTAGACTCACAGAGCTACACCCTCACCTACTGAGTGAAAACTTGACCTTAGGGCACATATGAGCCCTACAGTCGTTCTTCTGCATATCCATTAATCCCCCTTACCCCTGCATGTGTCATGAACTGACCCATCTCCGTGCGTAATTTTGGATGCCTTTTAGCGCTGCACCAAGTCATACGTAGGACAGTCTGTGTACAGATTAGGATTGAATTTGTAGTTATAAAGAATTTGTTTTTACTGTTATAAGAGGAATCTTTACCATTTGATGAGACCCGGAGTTAAATACACCACAGGATGCCCCGTTTAACGTAAGTGATCAAGACCATAACTGCACGTCTTGTTGACATAAAATTATATCGTATGTAAATTGATATTAGTTTGGCATTAAAGATTTTTATAATAAGGGGTTAAATCAGGCTGACACTGAACTGAATCACTCACCAAAGCGAGATACGATGTCTGCGTTTGTGGCTGATGGACTGTTACGCAGGGAAAGTATTTGCTATCCTGAGAGCAGCTGTTTTAATCCCCCACAGATAGAAGTTTGGTTTTAAAAGGCAAAAACCTCTAGCTCTGATATTTGTTAAGGCCTAGAGATGCAGAAAACTGGTCAGAGGTGCAGACAGGACTGGACTCTAGAGAGCGAATTGTGGCTTTGCACAGTGGTTAAATTCTTCATCTTAAAAAAATAGAAAAAAAACATAAAAAGTAAACAAAATAAATGAATCTCCTTCAGTCTTAGAAATCATGCAGTCTGTATCAGCCTATTTTTGGACAGCATGTTTGCAGAGCTGAGCGGATGCTCTGCTGGGCGCCCTGCCGTGCGTCTTTTTATGATGTTCCTCCCTGCTCTAAAGAGAGTTCGATGTACCATAGGCTATTAAAATCATTTATTGCATCATATTGGGGCCTTTTCTTGCTATAATTATAGATAGATCGAGATAAGTGAGTGGAAATTTGTTTTTGAAATATGTGGATATTGAAAATTTATATTAAAAAATATCAATTTTTTTCCCCAAACGTCTCGCGGGCCTGATGACACCTGCTGGCACCAGACCTGGTCCACTGGCCATCATTTGGGGATGGCTAGTGTAAATCAGGCGGTTTGTTTACATGTGCAGAAGAAGAATTTCTTCTTCTACGGTAAATTGTTGATAGATTTAAGCGGTGGGACTACAAGGTGCATTTCAGAACATTTGTATTCAGTTGAGAATGAGATGCCTGAGCACACGTATCTGAATCAGATTGTATCTTCCAGCATCCATGTGTACAGAGACGTTTTCATCTCTGGTCCGGATGAATTTAATCTGATCGTGAAAAAAAGACTCATGTAACCGCAGCTACTGAGATCAAAGGAGAACAGCATAGCAACAACGGGCAGAGCTAACGTGATTGGTCCATCCTCTGCCTGTTTGCTATTGGCTGGTTCAGATAAAAATCCAAGAGGAGAGATACGTTTAGAGCTCAGAGAAAGATTTGTACGCCATAGAGAAAAACAGAGTCAATTTTGCAACGATAATGACTCCATACATCAGCAGCGTTCCAGTACCAGAACTGTCCAGGCCTCTACTAAATAGATGACATCACAGTGACATCATCGTCTCTCCCTGTCCTCCTCTCCAGGTGCTTCTCTTCGTCTTCTCCATCCTGAGGAAGGTGGCATGGGACTACGGACGCCTGGCGCTGGTCACCGACGCCGACAGGTAAACCAGCTTTGTGGCTGATGCTCATGATGTCATCAGAGTGATGTCATACAGGAGGGGCCCATCAGGGGACAACAACGTTAGAAGAAGAAGAAGAGCTGTTTCCTGCTGTGATCGTCTGCTGTCAGCCTTTCTTCTTCTTTGGTTTCAGAGGATTTTATCAGGTTTAAATCAAGGCTTAGTGTCAGTTTAGGTGCCACTTCCTGTTTAATTCTTCTGGGTTTTTCCTCGTCTCTCTCTCTCTCTCTCTCTGATAAATGCTCCGACTAACGGGGTCATTTCTGGCTTCAATTACAAAAATTGTTGGCAAATTCCTGCACTCTGAGGTCAGACACCATGGTCGTTGTGATGGTCACGTGTCAGAAAAGGTGATCACACCATGAGACACAGTGGTACCCGACCAATCAGGATCCACCTGATGATTCAGCATTGTTTGGGCAAAGTACCCTGATCTTTGGGTTCTAGAGAGCAGGAAGAGGTGTTGGATACTCTTATGAAGTGACTCTATGACACACTACACAGGATAAGACCATCAACTCTAAGAGCCAACACATCAGGCTGTAGTCATGATTATACCTCGCCATCTGACCTCAGCATTAATTGCACAAAAACACGTAACCGTGCACGAGTTTGCCTTCAGTTTGTGAGGGATCGTTTTAAAAACTGTAAAATCTAGATTTCCATTTTAACCTCCTTTCTGGGTGAAGAAATCACCACACGTAGGGGCTGTGCAGTAAATAAACTAGTGTTTGATTTTCTTTCTCTTCCATCCTGAAGACTGAAGAAACGTTTCAGCGACCTGGAGGAGCGGGAATAGTATGTTTCTGCTGCCTCCATGTTTGTCCTGTCTGCAAAAACCTCCCTCCTCGTCCTCCTCCTTGTCTCCTTCATTAACAGGACTCTGCTCTTAACTCACCTTCTTCATTCCAGCTCATGTTTGTCCAGGTGTCCTGTATGGGGGGCTGTTGGTGCCACATTGGATGCTCTTGTTTTTGGGTCATTCTAAGATTTATGTTGTTTGATTTATGACCAAACGCAGAGATATTTGGGTGGTTTGGTATTTTAAAAAGTCAACTTTTCAATGAAGAAGGCATTGAAAGTGAGTTTTATACACCAGATTTAGCAGTCATTTATAAGAACTGGAAAATCTGAGTACAGTATAACCCCAGCATTTCCACTAAAGACTTAAATAAAGGTTGTGATTATATTTTCAGTCCAATGTCTATTCCTTTGCCATTCTGTCGTTAAAAATGTGTTTGAATCTGCTGTCCCATTTAATTTATCAAATCAACAGAACACATTAACACTCAAAGAATTGGTCTGTATGGAACTGGTCTGGTTCACATCAGTAACAAGATTCTGTGCCTGCGCACTGTCTGATACAGCAGGTGAAAGCGTGACCAGAGTTGGTTTGAAGGATGGAATGTTGGTTTGATGGGTGGAATGTTGGTTTGGAGGAAAGAATGTTGGTTTGATGAATGGAATGTTGGTTTGAAGGATGGAATGTTGGTTTGAAGGGTGGAATGTTGTATTGAAGGATGGAATGCTGATTTGAAGGTTAGAATGTTGGTTTGATGGATGGAATGTTAGTTTGATGGCTGGGATGTTGGTTTAAAGAATGGAATGTTAGTTTGATGGATGGAATGTTACTTTGATGGATGGAATATAGTTTGATGGATGGAATGTTGGTTTAAAGAATGGAATGTTTGATGGATGAAAAGTTAGTCTAATGGATTGAATGTAGTTTGATGGATGGAATGTTACTTTGATGGATGGAATGTTACTTTGATGGATGGAATGTTGGTTAAAAGAATGGAATGTTTGATGGATGGAAAGTTAGTTTGATGGATGGAATGTTACTTTGATGGATGGAATGTTAATTTGATGAATGGAATGCTAGTTTGATGGATGGAATGTTAGTCTAATGGATTGAATGTAGTTTGATGGATGGAATGTTACTTTGATGGATGGAATGTTAGTTTGATGGATGGAATGTTAATTTGGTGAATGGAATGCTAGTTTGATGGATGGAATGTTAGTTTGATGGATGGAATGTAGTTTGATGGATGGAATGTTAGTTTGATGAATGGAATGTTAGTTTGATGGATGGAATGTAGTTTGATGGATGGAATGTTAGTTTGATGGATGGAATGTAGTTTGATGGATGGAATGTTAGTTTGATGGATGGAATGTTACTTTGATGGATGGAATGTTAGTTTGCTGGATGGAATGTTACTTTGATGGATGGAATGTTAGTTTGATGGATGGAATGCTAGTTTGATGGAAGGAATGCTAGTTTGATGGATGGAATGCTAGTTTGCTGGATGGAATGTAAGTTTGATGGATGGAATGTTGATTTGAAGGTTAGAATGTTGGTTTGATGGATGGAATGCTAGTTTGATAGATGGAATGTTAGTTTGATGGATGGAATGTTAGTTTGATGGATGGAATGTTACTTTGATGGATGGAATGCTGGTTTGATAGATGGAATGTTAGTTTGATGGATGGAATGTTAGTTTGATGGATGGAATGTTGGTTTGGAGGTTAGAATGTTGGTTTGATGGATGGAATGTTGGTTTGAAGGATGGAATGTTGGTTTGAAGGATGGAATGTTAGTTTGAATGATGGAATGTTAGTTTGATGGATGGAATGTTAGTTTGATAGATGGAATGCTAGTTTGATGGAAGGAATGCTAGTTTGATGGATGGAATGCTAGTTTGATGGATGGAATGTTACTTTGATGGATGGAATGTTAGTTTGATGGATGGAATGTTACTTTGATGGATGGAATGTTACTTTGATGGATGGAATGTTACTTTGATGGATGGAATGCTAGTTTGATGGATGGAATGTTACTTTGCTGGATGGAATGTTACTTTGATGGATGGAATGTTACTTTGATGGATGGAATGCTAGTTTGATGGATGGAATGTTACTTTAATGGATGGAATGTTAGTTTGATGGATGGAATGTTACTTTGCTGGATGGAATGTTACTTTGATGGATGAATGCTAGTTTGATGGATGGAATGTTACTTTGATGGATGGAATGTTACTTTGATGGATGGAATGTTAGTTTGATGGATGGAATGTTAGTTTGATGGATGGAATGTTACTTTGATGGATGGAATGTTACTTTGATGGATGGAATATTACTTTGATGGATAGAATGTAGTTAGATGGATGGAATGTTAGTTTGATGAATGGAATGCTAGTTTGATGGATGGAATGCTAGTTTGATGGATGGAATTTTAGTTTGATGGATGGAATCTTACTTTGATGGATGGAATGCTAGTTTGCTGGATGGAATGTTAGTTTGATGGATGGAATGTTACTTTGATCATTGGAATGCTAGTTTGATGGATGGAATGCTAGTTTGATGGATGGAATGTTAGTTTGCTGGATGGAATGTTACTTTGATGGATGAAATGCTAGTTTGATGGATGGGATGTTAGTTTGATGGATGGGATGTTAGTTTGATGGATGGAATGTTACTTTGATGGATGGAATGTTACTTTGATGGATGGAATGTTAGTTTGATGGATAGAATGTTACTTTGATGGATGGAATGTTGGTTTTAAGGGTGGAATGTTGTATTGAATGATGGAATGTTGATTTGAAGGTTAGAATGTTGGTTTGATGGATGGAATGTTACTTTGATGGATGGAATGTTGGTTTGATGGATGGAATGTTACTTTGATGGATGGAATGTTACTTTGATGGATGGAATGTTACTTTGATGGATGGAATGTTAGTTTGATGGATGGAATGTTGGTTTGAAGGGTGGAATGTTGTATTGAATGATGGAATGTTACTTTGATGGATGGAATGTTAGTTTGATGGATGGAATGTTACTTTGATGGATGGAATGCTAGTTTGCTGGATGGAATGTTACTTTGATGGATGGAATGTTAGTTTGATGGATTGAATGCTACTTTGCTGGATGGAATGTTAGTTTGATGGATGGAATGTTACTTTGATGGATGGAATGTTACTTTGATGGATGGAATGTTACTTTGATGGATGGAATTTTAGTTTGATGGATAAAATGTTACTTTGATGGATGGAATGTTGGTTTGAAGGGTGGAATGTTGTATTGAATGATGGAATGTTGATTTGAAGGTTAGAATGTTGGTTTGATGGATGGAATGTTACTTTGATGGATGGAATGTTACTTTGATGGATGGAATGTTACTTTGATGGATGGAATGTTACTTTGATGGATGGAATGTTGGTTTGAAGGGTGGAATGTTGTATTGAATGATGGAATGTTGATTTGAAGGTTAGAATGTTGGTTTGATGGATGGAATGTTACTTTGATGGATGGAATGTTGGTTTGAAGGGTGGAATGTTGTATTGAATGATGGAATGTTGATTTGAAGGTTAGAATGTTGGTTTGATTGATGGAATGTTACTTTGATGGATGGAATGTTGGTTTGATGGATGGAATGTTACTTTGATGGATGGAATGTTGGTTTGAAGGATGGAATGTTGTATTGAATGATGGAATGTTGATTTCAAGGTTAGAATGTTGGTTTGATGGATGGAATGTTACTTTGATGGATGGAACATTACTATGATGGATGGAATGTTACTTTGATGGATGGAATGTTAGTTTGATGGATGGAATGTTAGTTTGATGGATGGAATGTTACTTTGATGGATGGAATGTTACTTTGATGGATGGAATATTACTTTGATGGATGGAATGTTACTTTGATGGATGGAATGTTACTTTGATGGATGGAATGTTAGTTTGCTGGATAAAATGTTAGTTTGATGGATGGAATGTTACTTTGATGGATGGAATGTTACTTTGATGGATGGAATGCTAGTTTGCTGGATGGAATGTTAGTTTGCTGGATGGAATGTTAGTTTGATGGATGGAATGTTAGTTTGATGGATGGAATGTTACTTTGATGGATGGAATGTTACTTTGATGGATGGAATGCTAGTTTGATGGATGGAATGTTACTTTGATGGATGGAATGTTACTTTGATTGATGGAATGTTACTTTGATGGATGGAATGCTAGTTTGATGGATGGAATGCTAGTTTGATGGATGGAATGTTGGAAAGATCTTTCATCTTTCTGACTGATTTGCTTCTACCACCACCTGTTGTATCAGACCAGTGGTTGGAAGGGTACAGTTGTGTTCAGGCTTGTTAACTAATGTGAAATTGCCCCTAAAGACCACCTCTTTAAGTCGATTTATGCTCGGTGTCTGAGTTGGGCATGCTTGTGTTCTCATGGAACAAATGAACCGGACTTTGGGATCAGGTGTTCTCGGATACAGGCCTAAGTCTCTGACATAAAACCACCCTGTCTGAAAAATACCTTTAACAATTAATCCGTTATCAACCCCTCCTGTTAACGGACTAAATGATTAATAATTGATCACTGCTGCTCTTTGTTGACAGAGAGAGAGAAATAAATAAATAAATGCCCCAGTGTGGTTGATTGCAATAAGAAGTTAATGGTGTGGCACTAATCACCCTCCATACAGCACCGATACTGACAGGACTTGTTTCTACTGAGCATCTCTAAATGACTCTGTTGGCTAATGTGATGCTAACAGATGTTAGTGCTAACTGATCTGATGCTAACAGATAGAATGCTAACAGCCATGATGCTAACACACATTTCTCTTCATTCTGATGTAAACTCAGCCGAAGACGAGACCGAGATAACTATGAGCCGGTCAAAAGGTAACCCAGGTCATGTGTTTGTTTGTGGTTTTAACCCTGTGACGTGCTAGCTAGCTCGTTAGCTAACTCCACAAAATGCCCAAACAGCTAGCACGCCCACATCTGGAACACCTGGCCAGGTGTTCAGATCAGAGTTCAGTTTGTGGTCGTAGAGACTCTAACCAGGTTTGTTTTTAATGAAAGCAGCTGTTTCCTGTTTGTGTTTCCTGTTAGCTCCTCTGTGATTGGCTCTGGTCAGAGGTTAGAATGGTAACATGCCAACAGTCAGATGACTACTTCCTGTTTGCCTCCACAGCGTTGCCTCGGCGATGCACTCGGAGACACCGGACCGCTACGAGCGTCTGACTTCGGTGTCGAGCTCGGTCGACTTCGAACAGAGAGACAACGTAAGGGCTCAAATGATTTTCTTCCTTGTCTTTTTGTCTTCTACGTCTTTATCTTCATCCTCCTCTTTCTTGCCGTCTTCATCCTCTTCTTTCTCGTCTTCTTCATCTTCATCCTCTTCTTTCTTTGTCCTCGTCTTAGTGTGCTTCCTCGACTTCTTCATCTTTGTCTGCATAGTCTTTTTCTTCTCCCTAATCATCTTCTTGTCTTTATTTTCGTCTTAATCTTCTTCTTCATAGTGTTTATCTTTGTGTCTTCTTCCTCTTTGTCTTCTTCTCTGTCTTCCTGATCAGTGCATGTGTCCCACATGTCTCTTGTTGATGATGGTCTTGTGTTCTTCCTGTAGGGCTTCTGCTCGTGGCTGACGGCGATCTTTAGAATAAAGTGAGTATCAGGCACTCTGAACATGTGAAGCTTTAACAGTAGAAATCATTTGTTTGTGTTTGGTGCCATCCAGTGGTGAGGAGTGTTGAGTCAGCATATGAACTGTCTGTGTACAAAACATCTGAAATGAATCTAAACTCTAATGTGATCCTCCTCCTCTTCCTCTTCCTCCTCCTGCAGGGATGAGGAGATCAGGGAGAAGTGTGGTGAGGACGCCGTTCACTATCTGTCCTTCCAGCGTCACATCATCGGCCTGCTGGTCGTCGTTGGCGTCCTCTCTGTCGGCATCGTCCTGCCTGTCAACTTCTCTGGAGACCTGCTGGGTGAGAACGTCATCATTTTCATTGTCAGTGCCAAAGGACCACAGTCTTACAGATAACTGGATATTCTCAATTTAACCCCTGTAATATTCTTATATTATAGAATAATATAATATTATAGAAAATAATAACTAATATTCTACCAACGTTCAAGTGTAAATAAAAATCTTTTGTTTGATGAGATATACTCAGAATCAAATCAGCTTCAAGCTGCTTTTTCAGTGCAGTGAACATAATACTTACTTGGCTTTTTACTTGCATATTCTTACAAGTGCATCTGCCAAAAAGAAGAAAGGATGAACTAAATAGAAAAATAAAGAAAAGAAAATTGGTAAAGAATAAAATAATAAATAGATAAATTAAATTATAGAAAAATTAAATAAATGAAGGTAACATAAAATTATAAATGATATGAAAATTAAAATTAACAAAAATAAGGATTGATAAATTTCAAATATTTGAATAAAATCAAACTAGAAAAAAAATTCAATGGAAAAACAATTTCAAAGAAATTTAAATCAATAAATATTTAAAAAAGAAATAATAGCATAACAAAGGTTTGAGTAAAATAAAATTTTAAACAAATAAAACAAAAATAAAAGAAATTAAGAATTCAATGCATAAATTTCAAATTTAGTGAAATCAAAAAGCTATGAATTAATAATAATCACACAAGAAACAAAAAATTACAAAAAATAAATAAAAAATTAAAAACAAGAAAATGAATCAAAATCACAAATGAAAGACATTCAGAAGTTGCAAAATAAATTTCAATTTTTTAATGATATAAGAAAATAAAATAAAGTTTATTAAAAACAAATCTTTAACAAATTCAAAAACAAAGGAAACACAGATGAAATAATATACTGAATAAATTTTTTTTAATAAAAAGAAATTAACATTTTTAAACATTTTTTAATTAACTCAAACTTAATAAAATACCCATATACCAGTAGCAAAAACTCACCTGAGAATTGTTTCTGTTTTTGTGCTTTCATGGCAGATGTTGACTGTTTTCTTAAGGTTTATAATTTACTGTCAAATTGATGTGGAGGGCCGAATGTCAGCATGCTGTTTTGAAGGCCCAGGAGACATTTAGTTGTGCCGTCGCTGGCGAGTTCCCAGAACTGGGGCATGATTCCGTCCAAATCTCACATGAACCCTACTGATTCCACATGCATCACCATTAGACCACCTCTACAGGTGCTGCAGGTGCACCTTGGCACAGAGCCTGAGTACAGTACGCTTGTGTTGACACTGATCCCTGACTGGACTTCAGGGTCAAAGGTGCTTGGACCCGGGCTTGTTTCCCTAATGTGAAACCAGCATAAGAGATGGGCAGGGATGTACATTTGAGGCTTTTAGTGTGATGCTAACACAAAATAGAGATCGCCATTAACTGGGTAAAAGAAATAGCATTTCTTAGTGCTGATTTTAACGTGAAAAACAATCAATTTCACTCAGCAATACATGGTTCAGTTTAAGAAGTCTGATAAACCAACCCTTCTGAAGTCCTGACTTTTACAGAGTGGAAATATTTGAAGCGTTGTAAAACAAGACAAACAAGACCCGTACATTACAAACATTCTTTTTTGATATATATTAAAAGAAAGAGCTAAGATGTAGATCATGTGAGCAGAATGCTCAGAGATCAGATGAATGAAACCCTACTGTCGCCTTCTGTCTGGTTGGTTTTAGTCCGAATACTCAATAAAGACGCATTCCTAAACCAAGGAGCTCCCGGACCTCCTTCAAGAGAAGGTAATACATCATAGTGACAGCAGGAAGCAGACCTGCAGGATTGTAGCTATACCCAGATCTATGACTCTACATCCCTGGATCAAGAGCTCTACATCCCTGGATCTATGGCTCTACATCCCTGGATTTAAAGCTCTACATCCCTGGACTTAAAGCTCTACATCCCTGGATCTAGAGTCCTGCATCCCTGGATCTAGAGCTCTACATCCCTGGATCTAGAGCTCTACATCCCTGGATGTAGAGCTCTACATCCCTGGATCCAAAGCTCTACATCTCTTAATCTATGGCTCTACATCCCTGGATCTATAACTCTACATCCCTGGATCTATGGCTTGACACCCCCTGATCTGTGGCTCTACATCCCTGGATCTAGAGCTCTACATCCTTGGATCTATGGCTTGACACCCCTGGATCTATGGCTCTACATCCCTGGATCTGTGGCTCTACATCCCTGGATCTAGAGCTCTGCATCCCTGGATCTATGGCTCGACACCCCTTGATCTATGACTCTACATCCCTGGATCTATGGCTCTACATCCCTGGATCTAGAGCTCTTCATCCCTGGATCTAAAACACTACATCCCTGGATCTAATGCTCTACATCCCTGAAATTCTAGCTCTACATCTGTGGTATTTTAGTACCCATAGGTCTGACGGTCTAAATCTCTACATCTGTGACTGTCTGAAACCCGTAGCTCTGTGGTTCTGTAGCTGTGTTTGGTTGTTGATGGTAAATGTGGTGTTAGCTAAACCCGGTCTCAGTGAGATTATTTCGTGGTAGCAGCATTCGTGTGTTACTCCAGAAAACTTCAAACTTTCTTACTGTAACTTTAGCAGTGGAAGCAGGAGGGAATCAAAGTCTTTAAAGGTCCACAAGTAAAACAGAAGGACTGGTAGTTCTGCAGCATTATAAGCTCTGTCTCATTGGATAATATTTATTGGTTAATACATTTAAATGAAGGTGGAGCTCAGGCTTAATTATGTAATCTTTAATACAGAATTACTCTCTGACGTCCGATTTTTCCCCCGTCTAGAAAATAATGCCTACAGCTTTGGACGCACCACGATAGCCAACCTGAAGTCTGGGTGAGTCCATTATTTATTTACTTTCATTTTTAGGAAGCAGTACAGACTGATGGGTTATGACAAACAGAGTTAGTCCCTGGAACAAATAAGAAATGAGTAAGAATATTAAAGCCAGTTTTTCAGCCTCTGCTTACCGACAAGGCTATAGTTTACTAGACATTGATCGACCTTCATGTTTTTTTTATTCAGGACGAACCTGCTGTGGCTTCACACGGTGTTTGCCTTCATGTATCTGCTGCTGACGGTCTACAGCATGAGGAGACACACGTCCAAGATGCACTACAAGGAGGACGACCTGGTAGGGCACCTCAATGACCACAGCGGTGAAACCATATCAAAAATGAATGGAAAGTGACTGAAATGGGCAAAAGGCAGCAAAGAGTGGTAAAAATTTGGGAATAAAAGTGGCATTTAATGGCAAAAGGCAGGCAGGTTAAATGGGTGAAATGTGGCAAAATGAGGGGAAAATGCTAATAGTAAAAAGCGGGATAAAAGAGTCAAAAACTGGGCAAAAAGTGTCAAAAGGAAGTGACAAAAGTGGGCTTAAAGCAGTAAAAATGGATTAAAAATGGCAAAAAAATTGCAAATAAAGCCAATGGAAATATACAAATTTAAGTGGTAGAATCAGCTTTGGTGACATCTTGTTTACAGACAACTGTTGGACAGGCTCCTTTTTTACAATTTAAAGACATAAAAGTCAAACTGGTAGCAAATAAAGAGTTGTTTGGGAGCTGAGATACCGGCTCTTTTTTCTGAGCTGGGACAAATAATCCAGATCTCTATAAAGAGCCATCACTGAGCGAGAATGTTGTGTCGACAGAACCAATCCATCCTAATAAGACATCCCAGACCCCCTCCTGTTCAGGCTGAACTATCAGACATCAGACTGGTTTTATTGAGGTGTCCAATAAGCCTGAAGGATTACCACTTGGTTTCCAAATGACCAAAAGACAGATGTTAACTCGAGGTATAAACAGCACCTTAGACTCTCCTTGTGTTTGCCTTTTGGTTTTAATCCCAGTTTTGTGTCTTGCAGGTGAAGCGCACTTTGTTCATCAATGGCATCTCGAAATACGCAGAGGAGTCTCAGATCAAGCAACACTTTGAGTAAGTTCAATGTTTGCACATTTAACAGGAAGTGTTCAAGTTATAAGACCTCAGTTCAGGTTTCCTTCCTTCACATACACACACGTCACCTCGCTCAACTTCCAGGCCCCATAACTCCACCCCAGCTCCTCCTACAGTCTTCATGTTGGCTTTAAAAAGCAGATAAAATGTTCAGCTATTTATGCTGGATTCACTTTTTTGCTATCTTTGACAGATTTTTGATAATTAATGTTTAAGTTAGATGAGGATTTTTGACTTTCAGGTTTTTACAGTGAGTGTGTGTGTGATAGAACGTTGGGACTCTCAGTGAGATCACGTTTCCTCTTTTTTCCGATTTAGTACGGATAAAATGATTGGCTGTTTTTTGCGAGTGTTTTGTACCAACCAAACCTGAACAGCCTGAACCAGCACAGAGAATTTTTACTGTGAAATGAAGCATCAGTGAAAGAGACTTAACTCAGTGTAGAAGTGGCTTTTTGTGAGTTTAAAAAGTTTTTTTTCTGTAGAAGTATTCTTGCTGTTTTTTTAAGATTCAAAATGTTTTATAGTTAGATTTATTTTTATTTATTTATTCTTTTTTTTTTCAAATATCCGTTAAAGGTTCTTCCTGTATGTTTAACAGTAAAACACGGTTTATCTGTCGTTCTGCAGGCAAGCATATGAGAACTGCACAGTCCTGGAGGCTCGGATCTGCTACAACGTAGCCAAACTGATGGCTCTGAATGCAGAGAGGTGAGATACAGCGCCCAGTGCATGCTGGGAAACGGCCATTAAAGAGGCTGATCAGAAGGACTCAGATACTGTCTGTGTTACAGGAAGAAGACGGAGCGCAGTAAGAAGTTTTTCACCGACCTGATGGCCAAGGAACACGTTCCAACGATGATCAACCCCAAACCCTGTGGACACCTCTGCTGTTGCGCCATCGCCGGCTGTGAGGAGGTGATGCTAACGCTAATGCTAACACTGTTCTCAAACAACGCTGTTAGGATGGTTTAGATCTAAGATTCATAATGAGTTTGCATTCCGCCTTAAAGGGTTAAAATTCTTGCATGGTGATCCAGGTGTTATCAAATGCGATGTAATAAGATTTCACTTCCTGTGTCACGGCGAGCATGGAATGGCCGCCATTGCCACCTAGGCATACCTCAGTTAAACCCATATCTGCTAAGAAGTGAAATACTGAAGTGAAACCCTGAGCTTTAAATGTTGGAAAGAGATGGAGGACAGAAAACATGGCCTCATTGTGTCATTTCCTGTTATCAGTAGAGGGCGCTATGGGGAGATACCAATATGCAGGTGTGTTCAGTATGAGACTGCGGTCTTCTATGCAAACTTTGAAGAACACTGGAGCACATTTACAGAAGGAACAAGCTCGCTTATCAGCATTTTAGTGTTTGCACACTGGAAAACAAATTAGAGCAGCTTTGGCCCCTGATTATGGCCCCACCCTCTGAGTAACTAAAGAGTCCTGAATAACTTTTCATCCATGGGATGTCTTCTTTCTGTCTGCCATAGAGCAGCGTTACTCAACCCTGCTCAACCAAAGAGCCAAATTGTTGAAAAAACCTTTAGAAGAACCACAATTTAAGTGGTGAAAGTGACAAAAATGGATTAAAGGGGCAATAAAAGTAGGTTAAAGGGGCAAAATGTTAAAAAAAAAAAAAAAAAACAGCAAAAAAGGGTGAAAAGGGGCAAAATCGGCTTAAGTTAACAAATACCGGATGGAAAATGACAAAAATGGGGCAGAAAAAGGCAGAAAGTGACAAAATTTGTGAGAAGTGACAAAAAAAGAGCTACAGGTGGCAAAAATGGTGAAAAAATGAGTGGAAAGTGACTGAAATGGGCAAAAGGCAGCAAAGAGTGGCATTTAATGGCAAAAAAGGGCAGGTTAAATGGGTGAAAAATGGCAAAAAGGGGGGGAAAAATGCTAAAAGTAAAAAGCAGGATAAAAGAGTCAAAAACTGGGCAAAAGGTGTCAAAATGAAGTGACAAATGCAGGCTTAAAACAGTAAAAATGGATTAAAAATGGTAAAAAAAAAAAGCAAATAAGGGCAATGGAAATAGACAAATTTAAAAGTTCACAATTAAAGCGACAGTGACTGTGTAAGTGTGGGAAACAAACTGATTAATGTGACTTGCAATAGATCATTTCTGAGGTCAAAGTTCGAACTTTGATGACTTTACTAGCATGCAAAGCACTAAAAGAACCTACTTCCCTTTTTTGGCGTTTACTGCATTACTATAGTAGTACTGTACTGGGTTAGAGGCAGGCCTTCGAGCTGTCAGTGGCAGGACGGCCAGGATGTTCAGCATTCCACACCACTTTTGAGGACAACTTAACCAACTGTGCAGGAATACACAACCCCCCAGGAAAAGGCACTTCCTGTTGGCAGTAGGTGGCGCTGTGACACAAAGAATGATACTGAATACGAATGTGTTCAGGTTGATATCGTGGTCATGGCTAGGAAGTTTTGTGACGACTGACATCAGCACAGTCAAGTTCTAATGAATGCTGTTTTTGGCACCATGCCAGGATTCGTCCCCCAACTTTGACACCTGATTGTGGCCACGCCCCATGGCAAAAACTCAAGCTTTGTATAGCTTTAGATCTCTATCTTGTCTGGAATGAGTAAAAAAATTCTGGAGTTTAACAGATGAAATCCCTTAGAGGAGATCCCTCAGATTCGGCACCTGGAAATTTGCCCAAAAATGGCAAGATCTGACCTTTACCCCTTATTATCTCACTTCCTGTAGATATTTTTAAGAGATAGTAAATTTGTTTTTTGTTCATCTGGGCATGATACGGCTGTGTACCAATGCTTATGCATGTAGCTTAAACCAGTGGGAGGGGCTTACCTAAAAGGCTTCTAGGGTATCACGAAACCACCAAAATACATGAATTTTCACCCAGAATGATTCATCTGGACATGTTGGTAAGTTTTCAGGCATGTTAGGGCAGGTAGTTTGACAGAAGAATAAATGTGCCTTGAGTTTAAAGAAGGTTCTCGCTCCAAGGTCGGTACTCAGAGCCTGATTATGTCAGTGCATCACGCCAGTAAGCGATAACACGTGGATGTTTGCTGATGTTGGCCGTCAGCCACATCTGTCTCACTGAAAGTCGTCCTAGCAGTTCTCCTTCCTGCCACAGTTGGTGTTTGTTTACTTGTTTTGATGTGTGTCGGCGCTTTCACTACACACTTGAAAAATGCAGCAATTTCATTGGCTGGTACCTTTTGAAGGAAGCCTTCCCTCTCCTGGAGTTCTTTGGAAAACACTGACTTTCTTTCGTGACATATGGTCAGTCTATCTGTGTGTGTTGTTAGCATGTTGGCGCTAATTCTGCCGTCTTTTCGTGGTGCAGGAGGAGGCGGTGAGCTTCTACACCAAGAGGGAGGCCAAACTGAAGGAGGAGTACAGGAAGGAGAAGGAGAAGGTCCACACCAAACCGCTGGGCATGGCCTTCGTCACCTTCCAGAACGAGGCCATGACCGCCATGTAAGATGAAACCTGACCCTGTTTGTGACTCATAAAGATGCTTCCTTCACGTATCTGTGAGGTCAAGACAATACTAATGATTATTGTTGTTCTGACCCCAACCCCCCCAGCATCCTGAAGGACTTTAATGCGTGCCAGGTTCAGGGCTGTCACTGCCGCCAGGAGCCGCGATCCTCTCAGTTCAGCGAGTCTCTTCACGTTCATAACTGGAGCGTTTCGTACGCGCCCGACCCGCAGAACGTCCGATGGTACGTCCACAAGCTCCACCTGCTTAAAACACTAACAAATACAAACTAAACATGCCCATCGCTGTCAGCTGACTGCCGGTTTCCTCCTGCAGGGAGCACCTGTCGCTGGGCGGGATCTCATGGTGGATTCGCTGCTTCATCATTAACTGCATCCTGTTCATTCTGCTCTTCTTCCTCACCACCCCGGCCATCATCATCACCACCATGGACAAGTTCAACGTCACCAAGCCCGTCGAGTATCTCAACGTAAGAGCAGAGCAGTGATCGGGGGGGCGTTTGAAATGTTTGAGTCCTCTGACTCTGTTTGTTTATTTATTTATTTGTTTGTTTGTTTGCTCTCCAGAATCCCATTATCACTCAGTTCTTCCCCACTCTGCTGCTGTGGGCGTTCTCAGCTCTGCTGCCCACAATCGTCTACTACTCCGCCTTTTTCGAGGCTCACTGGACCAGGTAACACGGCTGCAGTTTAATACTGGATCAGGTTTATGAATAAGAACCAGTACTACAGATCTGGATCAGTACTTTACATTGTATAACACAATAGAAGTACCAGAATCAATCAAATATCAGGACACTATAAAGAGGAATCAAAGATTCAATGCAGCATCAGTACTTCAGTGTTTTATTAAAGTGGCAGTCCTACACTGTGGTTTAACCTCATTTGTCCCCAGTTTTTACCTAAATCTGGCCCAGAAACAGCCCTCATTTTAACCCCAGTTCCAGGCGTAGTTGACCCTGGTTTGACCTAGGTTTAATTGAGTTCCACTCAGGTTTGATCCTAGTTTTAAATCGTGGCTTTATCTAGTTTGACCCTGAAATGGTCCTGATTTTATACAGGGTTTATCTCAGTGATTTGATCTCTGTTCATGATTTAACTCAGGTTTCACTCTGGATTTAATCCTTTTCAAATCTTTATTTAATCCTTATTTAAGCCTAAATTTGGCCGAGAAATGGCCCTGATTTTATCCCTGTTTCAACCCCAGTTTCATAGTTATTTGATCTTGAGGCAACCCACATTTAACCCAGGTTTCATCACAAATGTGATACTGATTTAATCCTTTCTTTATCTGATTTTAACCTTAATATGACCCTTTATCCACACTGATATGGCTCGGATTTAATCTGACTTGTTATCTGAGTCCGGTCCTCGTTTGACTTTGGTAGAAAGTAATTTAATCCTGTGAACCAAGATTTCATCCTGATTAAACCCTAAATTAACCCTGAAATGACCCTGATTTAACCCTAAATAAACCCTGGAATTGCCCTGTATAAACCCTGAAATTACCCTGATCTAACCCTAAATAAACCCTGGAATTACCCTGTATTAACCCTAAATAAACCCTGAAATTACCCTGATCTAGCCCTAAATAAACCCTGAAACTACCCTGTATTAACCCTAAATAAACCCTGGAATTACCCTGTATTAACCCTAAATAAACCCTGAAATTACACTGATCTAACCCTAAATAAACCCTGAAATTGACCTGATCTAGCCCTAAATAAACCCTGAAACTACCCTGATTGAACCCTAAACTAACACTAAAATAACCCTGTTTTAACCCTAAATAAACCCTGAAAATGGAGCTGATTTAACTCTAAATAAACCCTGAAATTACCCTGATTGAACCTTAAACTAACCCTGAAATGACCCTGATTTAACCCTAAATAACCCTGAATTTACCCTGAAATTGCCCTGATCGAGCCCTACATAAACCCTGGAATTGCCCTAAACTAGCCCTAAATAAACCCTGAAATCGACCTGATCTAACCCTAAATAAACCCTGGAATTACCTTGATTTTACCCTGAATTAACCCTGAAATTACCCTGTTTTAACCCTAAATAAACCCTGAAAATGGACCTGATTTAACCCTAAATAATCCCTGAAATTACCCTGATTGAACCTTAAACTAATCCTGAAATGACCCTGATTTAACCCTAAATAAACCCTGAATTAACCCTGAAATTGCCCTGATCGAGCCCTACATAAACCCTGGAATGACCCTGTATTAACCCTAAATAAACCCTGAAATTGACCTGATCTAGCCCTAAATAAACCCTGAAATTACCCCAATCTAACCCTAAATAAACCCTGAAATTACCCCGATCTAACCCTAAATAAACCCTGAAATTACCCCGATTTAACCCTAAATAAAATCTGGAATTACCATGATTTTTCCCTGAATTAACCCTGAAATGACCCTGATTTAACCCTAAATAAACCCTGAAATAACCCTGAAATATCCCTGATCCAGCCCTACATAAACCCTGAAATGACCCTGATTTTACCCTGAATAAACCCTGAAATCGACCTGATATGATCTGAGATTTAACTCCAGTTCCATCCTGATTGACCTTGTTATAAACTAAATTTAACCTTTGTTCAATCCGGATTTTATCTAGAATGGACTCTGGATATCTGTTTTGTTTTATCCAACTCAAACCCCAATTTTAGATCAAATTTATTTATTTATACTCCACTCTTATTTACAATGCTATGTAATCATTTTCACCCTGGTCTTCATTTAAACCTGATTTTACCAGAGATCAAACCCTATTTCCAGGCTCTTGTGATCTGCTATGACCTGAATTTAACCCTGGTTTAACCCAGTATTGATCCAGATAGAACCCAGAATTCTATTCTGTTTCTAATTTGATATTTCCCTTAAATTTCCCTGATTTAATCCTGAATTGATGCCTGAATCTACCTTAAATTAACCTCAGTTCTATTCATATCTGATCTCCATTTGGCCTAAATTTAACCTCTTGTTTTGCTTTTTTTAAACCTTGATTTAACCCTAGTATTACACTGATTTGACCCTGAAATTGTCCTGATTGATCTTTCCTTTTCCTCTCTATTTCTGTCCGTGTTTAAACTAGGTTAGAGCTGAATTTAACCCGTTATTTAAACCTGTTTGTTATTTAAAACTGTTTGTCACCCTGATATAACTCCATCTGTGTTTATTCTTGTTAGCCTGAATTTAAACCTTCATTTCCTCCTGTTTAAACCTTGATGGGACTTTTCTTTTGTGCCTTCAGGTCTGGAGAAAACAGGACGACGATGCATAAATGTTATACCTTCCTGATCTTCATGGTTCTGCTGCTGCCGTCGCTCGGACTCAGCAGGTAAAACCCTGAACTTAGTCTGTATGCCTGTTGTAATTCTTATTAGTACTGGTTTCAGTAGCTTGTCCTTTACGTTTGTTTCCTTTACCTTGATTTTACCGGTCTTGAAGTAGGAGGTACTGTAGTTTAAATATAAAAAAATAATGCGTGATAAAGTTGAGCTGATATGAAGTTTAACAGGATGATGCTGGCTATGCACCAGACGCATCTCAGATCTTAACTGATGTCAAAAAAGGTAGACCACAGACATGAGGACAGTTTGGACTTCTCACAGAAACTCTCGTGTTTAAACGTGACTCCTGAAGAAAAACAAAGATGGAGGACAGCTGGTGTTGTCGGCAGGCTGCACCAGCTAGCCTCCTTTTGTTGGTTTTCTACTAGGCTCTGACTCTGAACACTCCAGGGTTCTGCAGACAAATAACTGACTGAGACAAGAGTGTTGGAGTCCCATAATGTAAAACACTGGCCACACCGATCATTGGTTGATAGGTCTAAATATCCCCCCTGACTCGCCTCTGTTTTCCAGCCTGGATGTTTTTTTCCGCTGGCTCTTCGATAAGAAGTTCTTGGCTGACGCTAAAATCCGGTTCGAGTAAGTCCTGGACAGTTTTTACTTCCTTTTATTGTGAACTTTATTATTAATCTTTTTATTTAAACACTCCTCACTGAGTCACCGTGTTTCTTTCAGGTGCGTCTTCCTGCCAGATAATGGCGCATTCTTCGTGAACTACGTCATCGCCTCAGCGTTCATCGGTAACGCCATGGACCTGCTGAGGATCCCGGGTCTGCTCATGTATATGATACGCCTGTGCCTGGCTCGCTCCGCCGCCGACCGCCGCAACGTCAAGAGGGTGAGGAATGACACTGAGCATGATGGATTTTAGACTTCAGTTTAACTTTTAACAAGAGCCTTTCAACTCCATTACTACAAAATAAAAGTCCTGATCACAGGTTATTTCTACTTTGTAACCACCGAACATCCCAGACAGACGTTTGGAGTCGTTATTGTTGAAACTTAAGGGCACATTTTAACGTTTTAAGGGGTTTTATATCTCTATCGGGACGTCTTTCTGTTGTGTAGTGAATACTTCAGCCTCTTGGGGGCGCTGTTGTATCAGTCTCCAGTCTGAAATCATGTCCTCTGTCTCTGCAGCATCAGGCCTATGAGTTTCAGTTTGGAGCGGCGTACGCCTGGATGATGAACGTGTTCACCGTGGTGATGGCGTACAGCATCACCTGCCCCATCATCGTCCCTTTCGGTCAGTCTCAAGGCATCCCAGCATGCACTGCTCCTGTTTTAGGATCAGTTCCATCTCTGACTTTGTCTGTCCTCCTCCAGGTCTGATGTACATGCTGCTCAAACACCTGGTGGACAGGTACAACATGTACTACGCCTACCTGCCCTCCAAACTGGACAAGAAGATCCACTCAGGAGCCGTCACCCAGGTGGTGGCCGCCCCCATCCTCTGCCTCTTCTGGCTGCTCTTCTTCTCCACTGTACGCACAGGTAAACCCCGCCTCCTGCTAGATGGATGCCTCTTTAACTGAATTAATGTTTATTAATTTACAACTTCTATTCCAAAAAGTTGGGTCGCTGTGTAAAAATGATTAAAAAAAAAACAGAAGTCAATGATTGTCAGATCTCATAAACCCAAATTTGATTCACAATAGAACGTAAAGAATGAATCAGATGTTAGCTCATTTTTAATTTGATAGCAGCAACACGTCTCAGAAAAGTTGAGACAGGACAACAAAAGGCTGAAAGTCCCATAACTGGGTATAACAGAAGCATTTTAGAGAGGCAGAGTCTCTTAGAGATGAAGATGGGCTTTAAATCTCCCTCCATCTACAGTCCATAATATCATCAACAGTCTCAGAGAATCTGGAGAAATCTCTGTGAGCAAGGGACAAGGCTGGAGGGGCCCTCAGGGGCCACTGCATTAAAGACAGGCATGATTCTGGACTGAAGTCACTGCATGGGCTCAGGAACATTCCAGAAATCATCGTCTGTCTACACAGGTGGCCGTGCCATCCACCAATGACAGTTAAAGCTGGATCATGGAGAAAAGAAGCCATATGTGAACAGGATCCAGAAACACCGCCGTCTTCTCTGGACCAAAGCTCATTTAACATGGACTGAGGAAACATGGAAAACTGTTCTGTGGTCAGAGGAAACATGGAAAACTGTTCTGTGGTCAGAGGAAACATGGAAAATTGTTCTGTGATCAGAGGAAACATGGAAAACTGTTCTGTGATCAGAGGAAACATGGAAAACTGTTCTGTGATCAGAAAAAAAACATGGAAAACTGTTCTGTGATCAGAGGAAACATGGAAAACTGTTCTGTGATCAGAAAAAAAACATGGAAAACTGTTCTGTGATCAGAGGAAACATGGAAAACTGTTCTGTGATCCAGTATCCAGCTTGTTCTCCTGGCTCAGTTCTAAAGCCTACATCTCTGATGGTATGGGGTTGTGTAAGTGCAGGGGTTCTCAACCTTTTCAGCCCGTGACCCCCAAAATAAAGGTGCCAGAGACCAGGGACCCCCACTTTACCTGAAGGTGGTTGAACAGCTATGAACATTCAGCACAGTCATTTGCAGACAAGGCCGTCCATAAGGGGGATGAAGAGGAGGTTTCTGGGACCCAGCCAAACTGGGGGCCCATGGAAGTTGGCAAAACCATGGTCCATTGTGAAGTCAAGCTGTGATAACATTTTTATTTTTGACCTGAATAATAACCACTATTATGAATGAAACAAATATCCCTATTTGTTTGCGTAGTATATAGCCTTCTTAAAATGAAAATAACTTCCATTCAAAATTGGAAAAATTAATTAGTGAAAAATTGCTAAAATAAGTTAATAATGGCAAAAAAAATGTGGAAAAGGTGTTGTAATTGGATTTTTAAAGAACATAAATTGGTTGAAGTGGCAAAAAATGAACCAAAAATTGATTTAAACTGGCAAAAATGGGCACAAAAAGTGGTGAAAGGGTATTAGAAAGTGACTTAAATGGCTTTAAAGTGCAAAAAAATGGGGAAAATTAGGTGGACTGGGACGAAAAATTGATATAAACTGGCAAAAATGGGAAAACTGTGGTTAAAATGGGCAGAAAAAGGGGTTGATAGAGGCAACAATAGGCAGAAAGTGGCAAGAATTGGTTTAGAAGTGGCAAAAACAGGCAGAAAAAAAGTGATGGAAAGGGTTTAAAATGGACAAAAGTGGGTTTTAAGTGACAAAAAGTGCTAAAATTGGCAAAATTGGTGTTAAAAAGTTATGAAAAAGTGTTACAATTTGGTAAAATTGGTGTAAAATGGCAACAGTGTAATCTAAACCCCTACGGAGTGACTCGTGATCCCCAAGGGGGTCCCGACTCCAAGGTTGAGAACCACTACATTAGTGCCTATGGCGTGGGCAGCTCTAACATCTGGAAAGGCTATTTTACACAGCGCCCCAGCTTGTTTGGAATTGGAGGTGATTTTTTCCTTTGTATCGTAATCCTGTCAAAGATGGAATGTTGGGTTAACTCCTAACCACACGGTGGTGTATTTGGTCTCAGGGTTCGAGACGCCGACCTCCATGTTCACCCTGGTGGTCCTGGTGGTCACCATTGTGGTGTGTCTGTCCCACGTCTGCTTCGGACATTTCAAGTACCTCAGCGCCCACAACTATAAGGTAAATGGAGCTCTCTGATTGGTTAATAAGCTCTTAGTGTTGGTCTTTAAACATCCAACCCTGATTCTGTCTCAGATCGACACCAAGGAGACCGACGTGGACGCCGTGGAGAACGGACGTCCTGCTCGTCCCTCGTCCTCGCCAACCACCAAATCTCAGGTGAGAGAGCTCTTCCTGTTCTGGTTTGATGGCATTCAAAGTACCGCTGAGGTCTACTACCAGTCCTGGTTTTGGCGTTCGTCCTCTCACCTGTGTTTGTTGTTTCCATGGTTACAGCAGCAGCAGCAACAGCAGCAGCAGCAGATGTACATCGCCCAGGTGCTCCAGGACCCAAACTCGGACGAGCCGGGGGGCGGGAGCGGCGAGGAGGACCGAGGCTCCTCCCAGGACGAGGAGATGCTAAACGGGGGGAACAGCATCAACGAGGCGGATTTTCAGTCAGGGGAGGACAGTCTGATAGCCAACGAGGTCCACCAGTAGCAGGGGGTGGAGCTAGAGGGAGAGGGAGGAGCTTACGGGTCTACGCTCACGCCACAGTAAAAAAGAAGCTGACTGGAGAATCACTGCACATTCAAACACACATAGAGATAGTCTGACCCCGTTAGCTCCTCCCCCTCCCAGCTCGATGACTTGACCCTGACCTCCGACGCCGGCGCCGGGTCGCCAACTTCCCGCCCTGCTCGCCTGTGGAAACGTCACAGACATCAGACTGCCTCCACAGGACGCCACTGTACATAACCACAAAGCCAAAAGTTTCTTTGTTTTTTTCTCGGGGTGGGGGGCGGGGTTTAAAAATTTGTGCCTGGGCTGGATTTCCTTTGTTCGCACTCGTGTCTTGACTCCTGATTGGTCGCAGGAACTCGACCTGTCCAGGGTCAAAGCTGACACTTTTTTTTTTCCTTTGGCGTGGTGGACGACATCGCCGCCGTCCTCCGACATCAGAGTGCTGAATATCTCGCCAACTGCCAGCTCTTGTAGTGTAGAAGCCTAGCTTACGCAGACGCACCGCACACTCCCTCCCTGTTTGCCCGTTTCATCCTTCATTTGGTGGAATCACGGACGCTCTCGGTTTGATCAACTCTGCACATGGACGTTTGGATTTCTTTGACCTGCCGAGCTTCGCTGCATGTTCCAATTCTGTTTGGATCGATGACATCACTTCCTCTGGATGATGTCATCTACTGCAGGCGTAGATGTGGACACATAGATGCTACTTCTGTTCACAATGGCTATACGGCCACATGGGCGCCATCTTGTAGAGGGGAAGAGGTGTCTAAGAATAAATCAAATCCTGGCAGCAGATGTCTGTTGATTAAAATGTTCATAACTGAAATATGAATTATATTGACAGATTGAACACGGGTTACAACAGCATGGCTTCACAATGAAAGAGGGTGGGGCCTACACAAATTTTACATGAACACAAAACCTTCAAAGGCAGAGGATGGACGTTTTAAAAGTTTTGATGGCATCATCTTTAAAGGCTAGGAAGGAATGTTTTTAAGCTTTGATATCTTGAAAGACAGGACGGAATGCGTTCTAAGTTTTATGACATCACTTTGATTGGCAGAGGATGGAATGTTTTATAAGCTATGATGACATCTTCAAAGGTAGAGGATGGACTGTTTTATAAGCTTTGATGACATCATCTTCAAAGGCAGAGGATTGAATGTTTTATAAGTGCTGATGACCTCACCTTGAAAGCAGAGAGTGGAATGTCTTAGAAGCTTTGATGACATCATTGTAAAAGGCAGTGAGGGAATGTTTTATACGTAAAAGGATGACATCATAGGATGGAATGTTCATGAAACTGGGCATGTAGGGGCTGTTTCCCTCCATTTTCCCTTACTTGGTGGCCATATTTGGCAACTTTAGGCAAAGTGGGTGGGACTGGCGAGGGGAAGAAGACCCAGTCATGAGTCTGTTGGCGATGTTAGACTTCCTGTTGTCATAGACTTGCATTAGTTTTGAGCTGAAGCAGCACCTCTCCAATATGGCGCCCGTGTGTCCGTCTGTCAGAAGCTTGTAAGCAGCATCCAGGTGTAAAAATTTATGTTTGCAGGACTGCAGCGGCCTAAACATCAGCAGATCCCTGGTCTGAACGCCTGCTGCGGCGCCCAGCTTCACTCTGGTCCCTCAGCTGTCCGATCATGGATCTAACACGACTTCCTCTCTGGTTTCGTTCCGCCTGGTGGACCTTAAATCATGAACACGACAAAGGGAGCGGCGATGTTTGTGTCTGTGTAGGTTTAGCAATCTGAACTCTTTTCATCCATCACCGAGGACTTTGAGCCGACGCTCGGACTCTTCAGCAGCAGCAGTAAGCAGAAGTCTGAGCCCAGGTAGACAAAGAAGAGCAGCGCTTTTCGTCCAGACGGTCTACTCGAAACGCCTGAAAATGTCAGGATTCTCAAGGGAAATGTTCTCTGTCTGTGTGTGTTTTAAAGCGTGTGAGAGTGTTGTGTAGCTTATTCCTCACCTGATCATGAAGAGTACTTCTTCACCATCATCATTATCATCATCATCATCACCAGAAATACTCCGACAACCAGCTACAAGGTCATTCTTCTCAAACTGATTCCCTTTATTAGATTTAGTCAAACGTTCATCGTTCATCCGTCTGACATGATTTAGAAAAGAAAAGGACTAAAGTCTGACTTTCACGTCCTCCACAAACGTCTCCAGTCTGTTCCAGGATGCTGCTGCAGGTCGAGCCAGACATCAGTTTTAATCTGACTGATAATCTCATAACACATTAGCAGGGATTTAGATCAGTTCAGATCATTCAGGAACCAATGGTTAATCCTCCACTTTACGTGGACACACCTCAACAAGGGGGGGTAAAGAGGAGAGCTTTCTGGGACCCATGGAGGTCAGGAACATCACGGCCCATACTTAATCTGTGATGATGTTTTGACCTGAATAAGAGCCACTCCAACCAAGCATTAGTACAATACAGCCTTTTACGGCATGTAAACCTCTTTATCAAGATAAATAGCTTTTCCTTATAATGATAAGAAAGTTAAGAATCAAAACATAGAACTAAACCATTGGAACAGTAATGTCTGATTCATTACCAGCCAAAACATGGCAAAAACATCGTGACATCAGACAAAGTGGAAGAAACTGAGAGGCAACGATTGGCTTAAAAGAGGCAAAAGTGGCAGAAAAATAAGCTAAAAGGGTGGAAAAAGTAGTGAAAAGGGGTTAAAATATGGCAAAAACTGGTTGAAAGAGGCAAAAATGGGCAAAAAAGGCCTAAAGAGTGGCAAAAAATGGGATAAAAGCATCAAAAAAGAGTTTCAAGATGCAAAAAATGGTGCAAGTGGATTTTAATCGTGGAAAAAATGACTTAATAAAGGTAAAATGGGCAGACAAAGTAGTGAAAAGGTTAGAATGTGGCAGAAACTTCATTTAAAAAAATGCAAAAATGTTGTTAAAGTGGCTGAACTATAACAAAAATGGGAGGACAAGTAGTGTAAGGGGTTATTACGTGGCAGAAGTGTGTTAAAAGAGACTGAAATGGTTTAAGATTGTTAAAATTGGTGCACTGTGGCAAGAAATGGGCTGACAAGGCAGTGTAAAAAAGGTAAAGTGGTAGAAATTGGTTAAAAGAGGCAAAAATGTGTTAAATTGTGGGAAAATCAGCAAAAAAGGAGGTCAAAGTAGTGAAAAGTGGTTAAAAGTGGCAAATATGTGATTAAAACATCAAAAATGGGTTCAAGAGTGGCAAAAAATGGGCAGAAAAAATGCCGAAAGTGGGTTGTAATTGTGGAAAAAATGGCTTTAAAATGGTAAGACCTGTACAAGGTGGCAAACAGGGCAGACAGAGTAGTCGAAAGATAAAAATGTGGCAAAACTTTTATTTTAAAAAATGAAGAAATTGGTTTAAAGAGGTAAAAATGGCTTGAAGTGGCTGAAACATCACAAACATGAGGGGATTAAGTAGTGTAAGTGGTTATCATGGGGAAAAAATGTGTTAAAAGAGACAGAAATGAATTAAGATTGGTAAAATTGGTGCACTGTGGCAAAAAATGGGCCAACAAAGCAGTGAAAAAGGTGAAAAAGTGGCAGAAATTGGTTAAAAGTTGTGGGAAAATCAGCAAAAATGGAGGAATTGAAAAGTGGTTAAAAGGAGCAAAAATGGGAGGAAACAGGCAAAAATTGTTGAAAAGATGGAAAAATGCCATAAATTTATTGATATCATCAATAAATCCTAAATAAGGAGGGCCCAGTGGGTCTGTCAGGGTCTCAGACTTATTCTGTGGCCAGTCCCAATAAAACCAGTTTGATATCTGATCACTCAGGCTGACACTGAGGAGGTCTGGGATGTCTTCATCCCGTACCAACACTCGTTAAAGAGCGCTCCATCAGCTGACGTGATCTGCTAGCAAACAAAGATCCTGGCTTTATTTATGTCCACCGATCATAGCTCTTTGTAGCTCATTTATAAGAACCACACGGGGCTTTACGCTCCCAAACAGCCCTTCATTTGGTTCCAGTTTGGATTTTTTATGTCTTCAAAACAACAAAATCTCAAAAGGAAACTCTCTCTCAAACAGGAGCCAGCTCCCGTCATTCACTAAAGGATCCGGCTCTCAGAACCAGCTCGTCCGTGAACGGCACATCACAATACCCTTGAAAGTTGTCATTTCACTTTTCATTATGTTGACTGGCCTTTGTCGGCAACTTCGGTCCACTGTTTGGTAAAGTAGCACCATCAGGATCACATGACTCGAACAGCCTCTATCTCGACCTGCAGCAGCAACAGACGTCGCGAGGCGAAAGCGAACTTTGAGGCGTTTGCGAGCAGAGACATGACGGTGATGAAAAAGTCTCAGGTGTTTTTTGTTTTCCTGACTCATGTTTACATCCGTTTGTGTTGCTCCTGTTCACTCTCCTCCTCCGCAGCGTGTGTGTTAATGAGTGTGTGTTAATGAGTGTATGTTAATGAGTGTGTGTTCATGTACGTCGATGCGTGAGCCGACACAGAGCTGGACTATGAAAGCTGTAGCCTGCAGGACGCCGTTTGGCGGCTACACGCCGGAGAACCGCAGCGTCTGGTGTCGCCATGATGTGTCTGTTTTCTCTGTGAGTTCAGTTTGGGGTCACCTCCAGGGGGCGCCCCGGCCGTGATTGTATGCACACGAACCTGAAGGATCCAGATGTGAGGAGGGAATCAGAGGCTCAGCCAGCAGCTCTTGACCCACAGAGAACGCTCCAATCAGACGGAACGGAAGGACGCTCCGAAGGCTCTGATTGGTCAGATGTTGTTGCAGCGACACGACCATCAGCAAGCACAGACGGATAAACGTCCTGGCCTGTTTTCCTGATGGCAGCTCGTTTTTAAAAAGGTCCTACATGAATCCATTTTCAGCTCAGTTTGAGCGCTGAGTCGGACACTGGGAGGGCTGAAGGCTGGTCCAACTATTTCTCTTTTAAATGTTTGAATGTGGAAAACCTCGATTTCAAAATATACATTAAAAATGTGGATTTGGAAATATAAAAAAATATATAGAGATTTGGCAATATAAAAAATATTGATTTGAAAATGTAAAAAAAATTTAGATTTGGAAAAAAAAAATGGAAATATAAAAAAATGATTTGGAAATATACATTAATTGTGATTAACTACAAAAATTATGAGATTAATGGTGATTAAAATCTGTTATCTTTCAAAAGCTCTAAAAATAATCAAAATTTAAGAATATGAGATTCTAACTTTAAAGATTTTAAAAAAAGAAAACATGGATTTAGAAATATAAAAAATCCAGACATAGAAATTGGGAAAATAGAAAATTTTGGAACTGCAAAAACCTTTTTTTAAAAACATTAAAAATCAGAGATATGAAAACCTGGTTTAAAAACAGAAAAACAAAAACAATTTGTTTTAGCTTATGTTATCTAAATTCTAGATTTGTTTTTTTTTTTAAATAAATAATCTAAATACAGAAAGAACAATTTAAATCTGGATTTGAAAATCTATAAACTTGTAAACAGATTTGGAAAAATGAAAGTTTTGGAATTACAAAAAGTCTAGATTTTAAATATGAAAACCTAGACTTTGAAAGATTTAAGGAAAACCTGATTTAGAAATTAATCTGAAAATGTTTAACCAAATTTCTGGAGCAGTTTCCTTGATTTAGTAAAAATCAACTTTATTATGACCAGTTATAGACATAAATAAGTTCAAGACGAAACAAATCTTGATAAGTAAATTAACATGTATGGATAAAGATCCACAGGGATCCCTACATCTTCAAATTTTTTTCACATTTGCACAAATTCAGACCCACTTTGGATCCCGACCCACCTGTTGAGAAACCATGTTCTGGATGGATGTGTTGGCCGGCATGTTTGAGACGAGATGAGACGTGAAGGCCGTTTTAGGGGTTCATACTCCACCGTCAGCGCTCGCCGCCATCCTACACCCTTTAGTCAGCTGATTTCTGGAGTTACTCAGCTGATTTCTGGAGTAAGTCAGCTTATTTCTGGAGTTAGTCAGCTGATTTCTGGAGTTAGTCAGCTGATTTCTGGAGTTAGTCAGCTGATTTCTGGAGGGTTAGTCAGCTGATTTCTGGAGAGTTAGTCAGCTGATTTCTGGAGGGTTAGTCAGCTGATTTTTTGGAGTTAGTCAGCTGATTTCTGGAGAGTTAGTCAGCTGATTTCTGGAGTTAGTCAGCTGATTTCTGGAGAGTTAGTCAGCTGATTTCTGGAGAGTTAGTCAGCTGATTTCTGGAGAGTTAGTCAGCTGATTTCTGGAGAGTTAGTCAGCTGATTTCTGGAGGGTTAGTCAGCTGATTTCTGGAGGGTTAGTCAGCTGATTTCTGGAGAGTTAGCCAGCTGATTTCTGGAGAGTTAGTCAGCTGATTTCTGGAGAGTTAGTCAGCTGATTTTTTGGAGTTAGTCAGCTGATTTCTGGAGAGTTAGTCAGCTGATTTCTGGAGTTAGTCAGCTGATTTCTGGAGGGTTAGTCAGCTGATTTCTGGAGAGTTAGACAGCTGATTTCTGGAGGGTTAGTCAGCTGATTTCTGGAGGGTTAGTCAGCTGATTTCTGGAGAGTTAGTCAGCTGATTTCTGGAGAGTTAGTCAGCTGATTTCTGGAGGGTTAGTCAGCTGATTTCTGGAGAGTTAGCCAGCTGATTTCTGGAGAGTTAGTCAGCTGATTTCTGGAGAGTTAGTCAGCTGATTTCTGGAGGGTTAGTCAGCTGATTTCTGGAGAGTTAGCCAGCTGATTTCTGGAGAGTTAGTCAGCTGATTTCTGGAGAGTTAGTCAGCTGATTTTTTGGAGTTAGTCAGCTGATTTCTGGAGAGTTAGTCAGCTGATTTCTGGAGAGTTAGTCAGCTGATTTCTGGAGGGTTAGTCAGCTGATTTCTGGAGAGTTAGTCAGCTGATTTCTGGAGGGTTAGTCAGCTGATTTCTGGAGAGTTAGTCAGCTGATTTTTTGGAGTTAGTCAGCTGATTTCTGGAGAGTTAGTCAGCTGATTTCTGGAGTTAGTCAGCTGATTTCTGGAGGGTTAGTCAGCTGATTTCTGGAGAGTTAGACAGCTGATTTCTGGAGGGTTAGTCAGCTGATTTCTGGAGGGTTAGTCAGCTGATTTCTGGAGAGTTAGTCAGCTGATTTCTGGAGAGTTAGTCAGCTGATTTCTGGAGAGTTAGTCAGCTGATTTCTGGAGAGTTAGTCAGCTGATTTCTGGAGAGTTAGTCAGCTGATTTCTGGAGGGTTAGTCAGCTGATTTCTGGAGGATTAGTCAGCTGATTTCTGGAGGATTAGTCAGCTGATTTCTGGAGAGTTAGTCAGCTGATTTCTGGAGGGTTAGTCAGCTGATTTCTGGAGGGTTAGTCAGCTGATTTCTGGAGAGTTAGTCAGCTGATTTCTGGAGAGTTAGTCAGCTGATTTCTGGAGGATTAGTCAGCTGATTTCTGGAGGGTTAGTCAGCTGATTTCTGGAGGGTTAGTCAGCTGATTTCTGGAGGATTAGTCAGCTGATTTCTGGAGAGTTAGTCAGCTGATTTCTGGAGAGTTAGTCAGCTGATTTCTGGAGGATTAGTCAGCTGATTTCTGGAGGATTAGTCAGCTGATTTCTGGAGAGTTAGTCAGCTGATTTCTGGAGGATTAGTCAGCTGATTTCTGGAGGGTTAGTCAGCTGATTTCTGGAGGGTTAGTCAGCTGATTTCTGGAGAGTTAGTCAGCTGATTTCTGGAGGGTTAGTCAGCTGATTTCTGGAGGGTTAGTCAGCTGATTTCTGGAGGGTTAGTCAGCTGATTTCTGGAAAGTTCCTGAGCTGATCTGTGGGTAGAGAGCTGCTGCATTCACTGACCTCTGTGTGCAGTAAAACTGAAGATGCCCATAATAATCCTCCTAATAATGACAATAAAGAGTCTGTGTGATATTTTTGTAACCTGCTGACTGAAGTATTTGATACTGACGTGTATTAGCTGTGAAGACGATGCTGTTGTCAAATGTAACTACAGTTTTTAATAATCAGACGCTGCTTTTTGCTTTTCTTAGTTTTTTAAATTTTGTCTCTGAAGTCGTAAAAAGACGAATGTGAACCGAAGAGCGAGCAAGACGAAAGCGTCGGACGCTGGAACGGACACGTGTGTAAAATAAAAAAACTGTAAATAACCATGAACTGCACTGTCGTCATGGAGACGGCTCCAGCTAACAGTGTGTCGCTCCTCATGCTTTTAATTTATTGCTGTGACTATTTATTTTTACCTCCAGGTCGTCTGTACAGTGAAACATTTGTCCTATTTATGTTACTGATCAATAAAATCGGCTCCATCTCTACAAACCATCCACGCCTGGCTCTGTGTGATCATGTCAGAGCTGCTGTGACCAACACACCCTGAATGCAACATCTTAATTAAATACATAATACAGGTGCATCTGAAAAATGGGAATATCATGAAAACATTAGTTTTTTCCTGTGATTTACCTCAAAAAGTTACATTTCCATAAATTCTGGATTCATCTCATACCAAGTGAAATATTTAAAGATTTTTTTTGTTGTGCGTGCTGTGTCAAACCTCCCGGCTGCTCTGTCATACGGTTACGTTTTCGGACGTTTTTAACTGGTTTTAAGCAACTGTTTTTTTCTGACTGCTGGATAGTCCTAACTGTCAACCGTCTCTTTGTGTGTGGGAGGAATTTTAATATTCGGCTCTCTGGATCCTAAAGTTTTCAGGAGTAACTAACAGTGAACACTGTCAAGGGGCCATGGCTCCACTCACCTCACTGCCTAGCTGTCAGAGCTGCGCCGATCTCAGCAAGAAGATCTGCGAATTGGAGCAAAGAATCTCCACTCTCTACAAAATCCAGGACGCCGAGAAGCACTTGGATACAGTCATTTTCGGCGCTGCTCCAGCTTCCTCAAGCGCTGAGTTGGAGGACACAGCCCCTGTTGCGTCTTCCTCTGCGGACATAGCTCACACATTTCCCGGCGCCACCGCTGCTTCCACCGCGGCTACAGATCCTGCTTCGCGGCCGATGGCTGTGTCAACACACCGCGAACATCCGTGGGTCCTTATTGGAGCAAAACCCAAAGCATCAGCCTGCTCCTCACTTTTCCATCTTTCCGCGGAGACGCGGCCAGCTGTCGACCGGCATGGAGTGAACTCCCCGCTAAACTCCACACCACGTCAACCGGGGCCCTGGACTGCTGCACGGAAGGATAGGCACCACGCAGCGCGCCCGTCTCTTCCTCCTTCTCCTTCATCCCGGGATGTCCCACTGGCCAACAGGTTCGAGATCCTAGACATGCAGGATTTTCCTCCGCTGGGGGAACAACCAAGAAATCGGGTCCCATCATCCTCGTCATCCTCTCGACGCAGGCTGTTGAGAGAAGCAGTGTCCAGAAGAGGCTCTGCTGGACTCGTTTCCCTTGCTAAGGCTGGAGGCTCTCCTGCAAAGTCCGGCTTGGGACCCTTGCTGCAGCACCCAGTGGCTGCAGCAGCACATCCACCGTCGGTGTCCAGGGAGCCGGTGACACCGCCTCCGTCCACAATTATAATTGGAGCTTCCATTATAAGGAATATAAAGTCAAAGCTGGCTGTAACTTTCTGTTTTCCGGGAGCTACTGTCTCTGACATAGTTCGTGTCATCCCTGGCCTGCTTGCAGACCACCCCTCTGTGAAGAAGGTCGTTGTTCACGTCGGCACGAATGACACCAGTCGGCAAAAATCCGAACTCAGAAAAAGGGATTTTTCTGAACTCTTCGAACTGCTGCAGGCCAGTGAGAGGATCATTTTCATTTCTGGCCCAATTCCTACGCTGGGTCGGGGAGTGGGGCGCTTTAGCAGGCTCCTGAGTCTGCACGAGTGGCTTCACTCTCAATGTAGAGCGCTAAACTTCACATTTACTTTGGCTGCGCTCTGCTTTCTTCAGAGGAGATGGGTTGCACCCAAACAACCTCGGTTCTCGAATGTTGTCATCAAACATATTCTACCATACTCTGTCCACACAAGCATGACTTTTGACAGCTCCTGCCCCCTCTATGAATACCCACTCCTCATTGGCCAATAGTCTTTCCCTTACGCTGTCACCTACAAATATATTTAGCCACGCCCCCCTCTGCTGGTTACACAAGTCATTACTTCCTCCAAAAACTGACCCTCCCAAATGTGGTCCTTGTGTTGTCACACCCAAACAATTCTCTCATACTTCCCAGTCTGCTTCTAATATAAGCCCAGTGTCATCTCCTCTCACCCCTCTGTCCAATCCTGTGATAATTACTGAAAGACCTGATGAACCATATTATACACCAACTGTTTTGCCTCATAGTAGTAACAGGAACAACTTAATTCCTATAAACCCTGCCCCCCTTTCTGTGCCCTATGCCTCAGCTCCTCTCAGGGTTGCACTGGTGAATGCTCGCTCTATATCTAATAAATCATTTCTGCTCAATGACATAATCCAATCCAAAAATCTAGACTTCATGTTTATAACTGAAACCTGGCAAAGGACCAATGAAGATGCCCCCTAATTGAGTCATGCCCTCATGATTTCTCCTTCATAAACTTGCCCAGAACTTCAGGCCGTGGTGGAGGACTTGCTGCTGTGTTTAAAAATATTTTTTCTTGCCGTTTGGTGAACACTGGGTCCTTTTCTTCTTTTGAACTTCAAATGATTAAAATTGGCCATTCTAACCCCTTTTATGCCATTTTAGTCTAGCGCCCACCTGGCCCAAATAGTTGTTTTTTTAACTGATTTCAGTGATTTTTTGTCCTCCATCTTAAAACTCTCCAGATTTTTACTTCTTGGTGATTTTAACATTCACATTGATGAGGTCTCCGATAAGTTTGCTTCTGACTTTCTAAGCATTACTGAGTCATTTAATCTGACCCAGCATGTAACAGGCCCTACTCATGTCAGAGGTCATACACTAGACCTTGTCTTTACATTTGGTTTAAAAGTTGACTCTGTTGTTTCTGAGGGATTTTTTATCTCCGATCATAATGGTATCTTATTTGATCTGTCCTTCAACCTAGATACTCTGCCCTGCCGTCGAAAAATCAAATCTCGCATCCTTAATCATCTCACTGCAGAAAAGTTTTCTGCGTCCTTTCATTCCCGCCATTTGACATTACTGGGTGATACTGACACACAAGTACAGTCTTTTAATGAGCGCTGTCTTTCTGTTTTGGATGAAATTGCTCCCTTAAAATCCAGACTGGCCCCTTCGAAAAAGCCGCCCCCCTTTAAGCGAACATGCCGTAAAGTAGAACGGTTGTGGAAATCCACCCGTCTTTATGTCCACCATCAGCATCTAAAAGAGCTTTTAACTGAATTTAATAGTATGGTTAAGGATGCCAGAGATAAGTACTTTGCAAATCTTGTAACACAGAACAGACATAATCCTAGAGTCCTGTTTGAAACTATTAATAATGTTGTCTCTTCTCCATCACCCCCAATTTCCTCTGATGATGAGTGTGAAAGATTTCTTTCCTTTTTTGTTAGCAAGATCAACGACATCCAAGCACAAATCACTCCATCTTTTTCCTGTTCCCTGCCCACCTCACCAAACAATCCTGGACAAGTTCTCTCCGGTCTCCCTACAAGATCTAAAGAATCTGGTGAGAACTATGAAAATGTCCTCTAGTCCCTTTGACATACTGCCCACCCAGCTACTAAAATCTGCAATAGATTCCATTGGCCCATACATTCTTTCAATTATCAATAAATCATTAGAATCTGGTTCCTTCATATTTTAAACATGCTGCCATTCAACCACTTCTCAAAAAAACAAACCTGGACCCCTCTCTGCCCCAAAACTATAGGCCCATTTCAAAACTACCCTTTATTTCTAAAATTCTAGAAAAAGTGGTCGCCAAACAACTAACAGCTGCCTTAGACATTCATAACATCCTGGATAAGTGTCAGTCTGGTTTTCGTCAGTCCCATTCAACTGAATCAGCCCTTCTTAGAGTCTTTAATGACCTCCTGATCAGCAGTGATGAAGGTAAATGTTCTGTGTTGGTTTTATTGGATCTCAGAGCAGCCTTTGAAACTGTGGATCATGATATTTTAGTTGATAGGCTGAAGCAGTGGGTGGGCATTTCTGGCTCAGCCATTGATTGGTTTTCCTCTTACCTGTCAGAGAGAACATTCTCAGTCACTGTTAACAGCCACAGCTCTTCAAATCCCCCCTGGTCTGTGGAGTTCCCCAAGGTTCGGTCCTTGGCCCAACATTATTTTCCTTGTACCTGCTCCCACTCAGCAGTTTTAAAGACATATCCTATCATTGTTATGCAGATGACATCCAGCTTCATATATCTTTTACACCTCAAAATTACACTAAAGTGTCGGTTTTACTCAGTTGTTTGAGTGCCATTAAAGACTGGATGTCAGACAATTATCTACAGCTAAATGCTGACAAAACAGAGGTCCTTGTCTCGGCCCCAGATGGTTTAGTGCCAGGGATTTTGGAGAAACTTGGTACCCTGTCTACTTATGTAAAACCTGTTCTTCGTAATCTTGGTGTTTCATTTAGCCACTCTCTATCTCTAGATCAACATGTCAATAATCTGGTCCGTTCTTGTTTTTTCCAACTAAGAAATATCGCACAACTCAGACACATTGTTCCTACAGCTCAGATGGAGATGGTTATTCACACTTTTCACCTGTCTCAGTAAAACATCTAGAAATCGTCTACAATTAGTACAAAACGCTGCAGCCAGACTACTTACCAAGTCTTCAAAAAGGTCACACATCACACCAATTCTGTATTCTCTCCACTGGCTTCCCATACACTTCAGAATACATTTTAAAATTCTTGTGTTTACTTTTAAAGCCCTGCATGGTCAGGCACCAGCCTACATTATGGAGCTCCTAAAACCTTACAATCCCAGCAGGACTCTTCGGTCCTCTGATCAGGGTCTGCTGGTTCTTCCACACTCCAGACTAAAAACTAAAGGTGACTGTGCATCCAAGGTCACTGCTCCAACTCTTTGGAACTCACTTCCATTGAATTTAAGATCAGCATAAACAGTTGATTCTTTTAAAAAGCAACTTAAGACCTACTTGTTTGGTCTGGCCTTTACCTAATCTGTTTTGTGTACTGTGTATTCTCTTATTGTACCTTTGCATTAATTGCTTGTGTTTCTTTTACCTTTTTGTAAAGCACATTGTGACCTCACTGTTCTTTAAAGGTGCTATAAAAATAAACTTATTATTATTATTATTATTATTATTATTATTATTATTATTATTATTAATTACGGCCCACAAAAATCTAAATCCACCTTTCTAAATATTGATGTAATATTGTGGAAATTCTCATTTAAAGGTTTCCTGAGCCGTCATTCTCTCACTGGTTCAGTTCACACAACCACAATCATGAGGAAGACTGCTGACGGGACAATCACTGGACCCTCCACAGGAGGGTGAGACACTGAGGGTCACTGCTGAAAGGGTGGGCTGCAAAGCTGTCTGAACTGTGTGGACCTTGATTTTTTTTTACTATTATAATTTTTCATCAGTATTATTGATATTTTTTTATTTTCCTCTTCGTCTATCACTTGTATATCACTATCTGTTCTTTCTCTCCTATAAAGGCAAAAAAATCCCAAACTTATTAATCCATCCCACTAAATAGGAAAAGAATGTGGAATCCAACTTTGCCCCATTACATTGACTGAAAGGTTTCAGCGAATTCTTTTAGAAAATGTATGGAAAAATCATTTGATATGAGGACATTTAACAAAAGAAAGACATTTAAAGGGTTAATAATACTGTAGAAACATTAGAATAAAGGAATCAGACCGCAGGGTGAGACTTCAAATGTTTATTTGTCCTGAAGTGACAGTAAATAATTATAATACTGTTAAAAAAATTATCTTTGGTCCCTCTTCGTCGTGAGTTTTATAAAACTGTTACCACGGTAGGGTCGTCTGAATTTCAAAACCACATTTTAAAATAATCAGTACAATCATTAACGGAGCTAATCAGACTAAAAAGAAAACTGCACAGTTTCAGTCATAATTCATCCCGAGCAGACACAGCAGCTGGAGCTTCAGAACCCCGACCTCACGGGGCGTTTGGGAATGTCGAAATTTCCAAAGTCTGAGATCAAGTCTTTTATTTTTCTGTGGTTTCAAACAGGAAGTAACATTTTTTTATTTTTATTACAATAAAAACAAAAAATAAAAAAATTCTGTAATTGTGACAACCCAGGTTACCACGGTAACCACGCTTACAGTCAGCAAAGCGGTTTTCACACCGGTGTCTCCTCCTTCACCTCCACCTCCTCCTCCTCCTTTTTCACCTCCTCTTCCTCCTTCTTCACCTCCTCTTCCTCCTTTTCCTGCAGGAACAACATGAAGAAATCACAACATTTCTGTATTTAACACCCTTTCAGAATAAAAGCATGAGGAAATGTTGCTGAATAACTTTTATGGTTTCTCAAACAGGAAGGAGTAGATAAATGTCATTTTATTTTGAAAGGTCCAGAAGAGAATTAGGGCCAGTGTGAAGGAACCTGCTGTGCACTCTGAGATTAAAGTTGAAATTTTGAGAATAAAGTCAAACTTTAAAGCTGACCACATACAGAGCGGTCCACTGGTAATCCTAATCCTGTGCGAGTCTGTAATAAAGCGGGGTAATGAGCCTGTTTTTACAGGCCGTGCAGCGTTTCTGCTCTTTTATTCTTTCATAATAAAAGAGGCTGCGTAGAACATTGTGAACAAAGTTTTAGCACATTTAAAGCCTTTATAGAGTTTTTCTGTCAGTTTATTTCAACTTCTGTTCACAAATCGAGCGTATAGCTTAAGTCCAGGCAGGCTGCAGAGTCGAGCACTGCCATATAATCAAGATCAGCTGATCTGCTCTAAGCACGCTACTGGCTAATCACACTCGTGTTGCCATATTGATGCTACGTTTCGCTGCTCCCTCTGCTAGCTGCTTGTTAAAACCCTCCTCCACCCTAGCTCCTCTTTTATGCTACATCTGACTGAATCGGTGTCATCCTGTTGTCACGATGCTGCCCTGCTCTGCTCTGCTCTGCGTTTTTGCTGCTCTTCCCTGCCATATTTATAACCACTAATCGTGTGTGTTTGACAGAGTGGTCCTGACTGAATTAACTTTATTTGTTCACATTTTTTCCTTCACCTCTGACCCTGACCCTCTTCTGGAGAAAGGTTGAAACGGATCCTAAACTTTACTTTGACATGGTCATGACATGAGTTTATGACGAAAGTTCATTTCTATGATCATAAACAAATGTAAAAGGGGCAGAGACCTTAGGTGGAGCCTCAGATGTTTGCCCTGCCCCTTCCTGCAGCTCCTTCACTTCCTGTCGAGCCTGAAAAAAGAAAAAAAAAACATATGTTACTTCCTGTGACCTCTGTGATCCTCCATGTTTGTTAAAATCAGATTTAAAAACCGGCTGTGGTCAAACATGAGCCCTGAGGTGTTCCGGATTATTCCGCTGACCTGCTCGAGCTCAGAGAGAAGCTGCTGACGCTGCTGCTCCTCGGCCTGCAGACGCACGCACATCTGCTGCACCTGAGACTGCATCTGCACACAAACACACAATAATAACTTCAATATTACAATAATAATACAATAATAATAATATAATAATAACATCTGCTGCACTTAAGACTGAATCTGCACAAAAACACACTAAAATAATTTAGTTATACAATAATAAGATAATGTGATAATAAGATCATGATTCAATAACAACATATTTATTTAATGATAATAATAAAATAATAATATAATTGTTTAATAAAACTATAATTATAATACAATAATATTATTAAATAATAGTAATTATACCATGATAATATTATACAATAGTAATTATTATTCAATAATAATAATTCAATAATAATAATTATTCAACAATATTATCATTATTATAAAACAATAATAATATAAATATAGAATAATAATATTATTATAACACAATAATTAGCAGGAACTTAATAAGAAAGCAACAAAACAGAACTCGGTGAAGCCAAAAGATCAACAGATCAGCTGCAGGAGACAAAAACTTCTCCAACCAAAAAAAAAAGCCCTAAAAAACTGAATTCAGTGGATCTTCTGACTCCACATCAGGTCCCCGCTCTGGTCTAAATGTTGCTAACAGATTTGTGCGTCACTGCTTACGTCTGGTTGAAGTATTTCTGTCGATCTGAAGATTTTAAAGCTTTTTATTTAAATTCGGACTAAAGCTGAAATGATGAATTCGGGGTTAGAACGCCGGCGTCTCTGACCTGAGCGAGCTCCTCGCTGCAGCTCTGCGTGACGCTCGCCTCCTCCAGCTGTTTCTCCAGCTGAGCCTCCAACAGCATCAACTGTTCCCTCAGCTGACAGATACAAAGAGACAAAACTTTATTAACACACACTTTATTTACACAGACAAAATAGACAGCCACTGGATTAACACAAATAAAAAGAAAACTGATTTTAAAACTAAAATGTCAAAAAGAGAAAAATGATGAAGAAATTATTATAATGATTACATGAATGTATGAATTCAGGTCAAATAAAATATCATTTTAAATAATAAGAATAAATAAATAAACTTAAAAATAAAATAGGTATACGTTAATAGAAGAAGATAAATATATAAAAATAATCATACTCATAACAAAAAATGCTAAGAATTTTTACAATGTTAAATAAGTGAAAAAGCACAAAATTATCTAATAAAAGAATAGATTTTAAAGTAATAAAAATATATATGAATGAATTAATAAATTAAAGACACAAAATTAATGAATAAGTTTATAATCAATGAAAGAAAAAAAGGAAGAAAATCAAACATTGAAAAATGAAAAATAAATAATGGTTAAAAAAATCCTTTTGGTTAATAAAAATAATAAGACAGAGAAGAAAGAGAAAAGTAGGAAATAATAAAAACAATTTTAAATTGAATTAAGAATAAAACTAGATACTAATAATACTAATATGAATTAAAAGATAATTGAAATAATTCCTTCTATTGATAAAACAGATTTATTTATTGAACTCTGCCCCCATTGTTGGTATATTTACACGTTTTATTGTGGATAAATTAATCATGGCGTCTGACCTGCTGCGTGTCGTCCGTCTCTGTCTTCATCTGAATTTCTTCCTGCAGCAACTTCAGCTGATCAACAACCTGCAGACAGAAGCAATCGCTCACCATCAACATGATCACCCAGATAAAGGACGCTATAGTAATGCAGATTTTCAAAATAAAAGCCCCCTAAATGTTACCCCTACTAATAGAGGAAATCAGAGGATAATAAAGTCATCAGGATCAAATTTAAACTTTCAGTGATTCAGAGTTTAATATTGATCTCTGATGATTGAAAAAGACTTTTCTCCTCACTGATTGGTTCTGCTGCTCAGCCTCAGTCAGTTTCTTCTTCCACTCGTTTTCTTCTTCTTCAAAGCGTCGCTGCAGAGCCTGAAGCTCCGCCTCCTGACGTCCAAGAAAATGAAAAAACCAATCAGACAAGAAAAAAACAACCAAAACAAAGAAGAAGCAGAGTAATCTGGTCAATGAGAGGAAAGGTAGACTAAAGTTCATGGTCGTCTTCATCGTTACCGTGTCCTGCAGCAGCTTCGTCTTCTGATCAAACTCCGCCTCCAGATCAGCCTGTTTCTGCTCCGCCTCCTCCACCCTCGCCTGCAGCTGGACAACAAAAACATCAGGTTGACAACCACACTGAGTCACAGACGTCAGAAATGTAAATCCTAAAGTACAGAGGTCGTTTAGCTCTGAATCAGGAGAAAAAATCCAAACTTCTGATTTAAAAAAACATGAATCTAGAAAAACCTGCATAAAAAGACCTGAGATTATAACAGTGAGAAATTCTTGAATAAAAAGTTACAGAATTACAAAAGTTAAACAGTCCCTAAAAAGTCCTGAATTTGAGATTCTGCAGGAAAAAACACAAAAAAGTGGATTTTTAGTGATATATCCCCTTTAAAACTTTCTATTTCTAATCATCATTATTATCTGACGTGTTCAATGTGAGGAGAAAGTGTTCCCTGTTTTTACCTCAGAGTGAGACCTCTCTGTGTCACTTTTACCCTCCTGAACTTTCTGAGTGAAAACTTCCATCCAGTTCTCCTGTAAAAATAAAAACACAGAGAAAACCCCGGCTTAGCCCTGAGTGCAGACTGTCAGGCTCAACAATGAACCTGTAGCCACCTCAAACACAATAAAACAGCATTATCATTATTAAACTGTTCCTCTTTGTATCATTGGATCCACCCAGCCCATCTGTCCCATCTATTATAAACACAAAACCAGCTAGCTTTCACCTTTTCATCAAATTAAATCTTAAATCCATACAAACACGAAACAGCTGACTGACCTGCTCTGTCTCCATGGGAACGCCAGGAAACAGAGCCTGCAGGGACACCTGGAAGTCTGAATGCAGGGACGCACACCTGGACTGAACCTCAGCCTGGAAACACAGAAACACATAGACGTAAATTAATATTAGAAAATACGAGTTTAATAAACTTTTATTTTTCTGTTCAAGTCACTGACCAGCTCGGCTTTAAGCTCCACCTCCCTCTGCTCCCTCAGACGCTCTGCCTCTGAAAGCGCTGCTGCTGATGCCGCCATCTTCTCCTCTAGCTCCTGAAGACGAGGAGAAGAAAGAAAGCCGACATCACAGAACATCACCTCCTCTTCAGTGACCTAAGAGTCTAATCTCTGATATTAACCATGTAAACAGATCTATGTTTCACACTCTATAATCCGTGGATCTAGGACCATATTTGGCGTGTTTGCTGTTGACTCACGTTGCCATGGTTACGAGCCTGCTGCAACTCTTCCTCCAGGCGAAGCAGCTGAGACTCCTCCTCCAAACTGACACAAATACGATGAAAAAGCACGTAGCATTAAAAATCAAATATTAGTGTGACGTCTAGATTTGAATCAAGATTTCTGGGTTTTTACTTTTCAAAGGGCTGATCCGATTCAGTCTCACTTCCTGATCCCTGCAGAGAAGAAGGAGAAACGGCAGGAAGTGAGGTCATAGGAAAGATGTGTCAATTCAAATGCAGGAGCTAATAAAAGATCTTAGACGTTACACACAGAGATGCCACATAGAATGACATCACCACTTTTACTGGTGACCAGTACACACCAGCAAAGATGGCAGAGGAGAGGTGGCAGACTACAAGGAAGAAGAGAAAGAAATAGAGGGAAAAGCCCCAACATCCCGAGCTTCACTAACATTCTGTCCTCTGCCTTTGATTACATCCTTTAAAGTTTATCAAACATTCCATCCTCTATCTTTGATAATGTCATCCATTTAAGTCTATCAAACATTCCTTCCTAGCCTTTGAAGATGATGTCATCCTTTGAGTTTATCAAATATTCCATCCTCTATCTTTGATAATGTCATCCATTTAAGTCTATCAAACATTCCTTCCTAGCCTTTGAAGATGATGTCATCCTTTGAGTTTATCAAATATTCCATCCTCTATCTTTGATAATGTCATCCATTTAAGTCTATCAAACATTCCTTCCTAGCCTTTGAAGATGATGTCATCCTTTGAGTTTATCAAATATTCCATCCTCTATCTCTGGTGATGTCATCCTTTAAAGTTTATCAAACATTCCATCCTAGCCTTTGAAGATGATGTAATCCTTTAAAGGCTATCAAACATTCTATCCTTTTCTTTTAAGAGGATGTCATTCTTTAAAGATTATCAAACATTCCATCCTAGCTTTTGAATATGATGTCATTCTTTAAAGTCTATCTAACATTCCATCCTAGTCTTTGAAGTTGATGTCATATTAACAGCTGGCTTTGATGCCACTAAGCATCATGGGTAGTTGAGACAGTGTGGGGCATTAACACCTCAGTGGTTTTCTGGTGTCAGTAGCCACGCCTCTTCCTGTCAGACATGGTGTCACCTCAGTCCAAAAGAAGAGGGATAGGGAGGTAGTGGTCTTCAGAGGCGACAGGTAAGATGAAGCGTATGTGCTGCGACGGTCGCATACACTGACTCTGTGGTTCATCTGGATGCCCTGAGCTTTGTCCTCTCAGTGGTTTGAAGGTGTTTAGGCTTTAGAGGAGGATTTTTATGTGGCTTTGGGTCTAAATAGGTTCCTTATTAAAGATTGAGGAAAACACAGAAGTCCTTTTCTGTGTTTTTCATCAACCGGGGCTTTGTCTGTAACTCTTCCTGACTGTGAGGATCTGCGTACCTCTTTCTGTGTCTGATCTGCTGCCTCGCCTTCGCCGCCGTCTTCCTTTGCACTGCAGAGAATCACGCCACAACGTTTATCAAAGACGTTTCATCATGAACACTGTAAAATGTTTGAAATATTATTCTGTTCTGTGTGTTTTTACCTCTCTGATAGTGATGATCTAAGCAGCTGTAGCTCCTCCCTCAGCTGAGTAAGCTCCGCCTCCAGAGTGACCACCTGTTCGTCTTTTTGCTGCACGCTGATAGGAAGTCACACAGGAAGTCACTTAAAGGTTTCCTACAACACTCATGATTTTTGACTGATAGACACAAAAGGTTCAAACCTGATCTTCAGCTGCTCAACTTCAGACGATTCAGCGACCTGCAGAAACAAACACGCCAATGATGTCATCACCATCACACGTTAACATTAACACGTGATTTCAAACACTACAATCTCTATTTGAGTGGTCAAAAGCATCAGAGTGATGAGCCTTTATAAAAATAACATGATTTTCATGAGACATCCATGAAGGTGAGGAAATGACAAACAGACCCAGCAACTTTTCTGAAAGTTGTTGAAGTATTTGTGCAATTCAGAAGTAATGCAGGGTTTGTTCTAATTGTTTAGTAATTAAAATAATTATATTAGCAATCTGGTATCGGGGTATCAAACAGGCATCTATATTGATAATAAAGACCATTATCGTGTAATTAAAGATTTTTGTATTATCGTAGCTCTGACCTGGATGACCGCCTGGCTCTCCAGCTGGACCTTCAGCTCCTGCAACTCACTTTCTTTGGACGCCAGCGCCCCCTGGAGCTCTGAGGAGAAAACATAGGGCATAAAAAATCAGCAAACACATGAAATTTACCTCAACAATCGTTAACATTTTCATGTTTCTTTGGATGTCAGATCCACTTTAAGAGCCCTCTGTGCTTCATTAGAAAAGACAGAGGAAGTTTAGGAGTACTCAAGGACACCTGGAACATTCCACAGGTAAGAAGGTTAGTGGTGAATGGTTGTTTTCCTTATTTCAGCGAGAGAATGCAGAAACTATTTCTGCACGAGTTACAACAGTATGGCTTCACAGTGAAAGAGGTCACATGTTTTGTTGCTCTGATTGGCCCGTGGAGATGTGACAGACAGAACATTCATCCAATCAAACTCCGAGTTTTTTTCAAATCCTCTGCCTTTTCTCAAACATTTCCTATTGAAGCTTTCCCAGATGGATGTGTGAAACAAATCAATGGGGCATGTCAGGTTAGAGACGACCGCCATGTCCTATACACTATGAGGCAGAGTTAGCATCATGCTATCAGAAACACTGACCGCTAACAGCTGCAGCCTCCTGCTGTGAAACCTTCAGCTGGGAACACACTTCCTCCAGCTGCTGCTGCAGAGTGCGCTCCGTGTCTGCGTGGACCAGCTGCAGGGAGAAGAAGAAAGCACTTCCTGTTTACATCAAACTCACAGCTGATTGGCTGTCAAAATAAAATATACCACAGGGATGTGATGATGAGATGTGATGTTTTTAGTCTGATGTATTTCCCACCTGAACTTTGGACAGTTCTTGCTCGGCCGTAGCCATCTTGGCCTCCAGGTTCTTCCTGAGCTCCTCATCGGCTCGCAGGGCGTTGGAGCGCTCGGTCAGCTCACGGCCCAGTCGGACGCAGTCCTGTCTGAGACGGGCGAGTTCCGCGTTCTGCCTGCAGGACGGTGACGGCAGATAACTGTTAGATCATTTCAACACAGCATGGGGCACAGAAAAGCCTTCAAGATCCAGTGATTATCACAGGACTGGCAAACAGGCTGGCATACTCACACTTATGGGCAATTTAGAGTTAACAATCAACCTAATAAGTGTGTCTGAGTCTGAGTCTGAGTTACCAGGTGAGTTACTCGGCTACAGGATGAGTTACCAGGTGTGTTACATGGCTACAGGATGAGTTACCACGTGTGTTACCTGGCTACAGGATGAGTTACCAGGTGAGTTACATGGCTACAGGATGAGTTACCAGGTGTATTACATGGCTACAGGATGAGTTACCAGGTGAGTTACATGGCTACAGGATGAGTTACCAGGTGTGTTACATGGCTACAGGATGAGTTACCAGGTGAGTTACATGGCTACAGGATGAGTTACCAGGTGTGTTACATGGCTACAGGATGAGTTACCAGGTGAGTTACATGGCTACAGGATGAGTTACCAGGTGTATTACATGGCTACAGGATGAGTTACCAGGTGAGTTACATGGCTACAGGATGAGTTACCAGGTGTGTTACATGGCTACAGGATGAGTTACCAGGTGAGTTACATGGCTACAGGATGAGTTACCAGGTGAGTTACATGGCTACAGGATGAGTTACCAGGTGAATTACCTGGATACTTGATGAGTTACAAGGTGTGTTACATGGCTACAGGATGAGTTATCACGTGAGTTACATGGCTACAGGATGAGTTACCAGGTGTGTTACATGGCTACAGGATGAGTTACCAGGTGAGTTACATAGCTACAGGATGAGTTACCAGGTGAATTACCTGGATACAGGATGAGTAACCAGGTGAGTTACATGGCTACAGGATGAGTTACCACGTGAGTTTCATGGCTACAGGATGAGTTACCACGTGAGTTTCATGGCTACAGGATGAGTTACCACGTGAGTTACATGGCTACAGGATGAGTTACCACGTGAGTTTCATGGCTACAGGATGAGTTACCACGTGAGTTACATGGATACAGGATGAGTAACCAGGTAAGTTACATGGCTACAGGATGAGTTACCAGGTGAGTTACATGGCTACAGGATGAGTTACCAGGTGTGTTACATGGCTACAGGATGAGTTACCAGGTGTGTTACATGGCTACAGGATGAGTTACCAGGTGAGTTACATGGCTACAGGATGAGTTACCAGGTGAGTTACATGGCTACAGGATGAGTTACCAGGTGAATTACCTGGATACTTGATGAGTTACAAGGTGTGTTACATGGCTACAGGATGAGTTACCACGTGAGTTACATGGCTACAGGATGAGTTACCAGGTGTGTTACATGGCTACAGGATGAGTTACCAGGTGAGTTACATGGCTACAGGATGAGTTACCAGGTGAGTTACATGGCTACAGGATGAGTTCCCAGGTGAATTACCTGGATACAGGATGAGTAACCAGGTGATTTACATGGCTACAGGATGAGTTACCAGGTGAGTTACATGGCTACAGGATGAGTTACCACGTGTGTTACATGGCTACAGGATGAGTTACCACGTGAGTTACATGGCTACAGGATGAGTTACCACGTGAGTTTCATGGCTACAGGATGAGTTACCACGTGAGTTACATGGCTACAGGATGAGTTACCACGTGTGTTACATGGCTACAGGATGAGTTACCACGTGAGTTACATGGCTACAGGATGAGTTACCACGTGAGTTTCATGGCTACAGGATGAGTTACCACGTGAGTTTCATGGCTACAGGATGAGTTACCAGGTGAGTTACATGGCTACAGGATGAGTTACCAGGTGAGTTACATGGCTACAGGATGAGTTACCAGGTGAATTACCTGGATACTTGATGAGTTACAAGGTGTGTTACATGGCTACAGGATGAGTTACCACGTGAGTTACATGGCTACAGGATGAGTTACCAGGTGTGTTACATGGCTACAGGATGAGTTACCACGTGAGTTTCATGGCTACAGGATGAGTTACCACGTGAGTTACATGGCTACAGGATGAGTTACCACGTGAGTTTCATGGCTACAGGATGAGTTACCACGTGAGTTACATGGATACAGGATGAGTAACCAGGTAAGTTACATGGCTACAGGATGAGTTACCAGGTGAATTACCTGGATACTGGATGAGTTACAAGGTGTTTTACATGGCTACAGGATGAGTTACCACGTGTGTTACATGGCTACAGGATGAGTTACCAGGTGTGTTACATGGCTACAGGATGAGTTACCAGGTGTGTTACATGGCTACAGGATGAGTTACCAGGTGTGTTACATGGCTACAGGATGAGTTACCAGGTGTGTTACATGGCTACAGGATGAGTTACCAGGTGTGTTACATGGCTACAGGATGAGTTACCAGGTGTGTTACATGGCTACAGGATGAGTTACCAGGTGAGTTACATGGCTACAGGATGAGTTACCAGGTGTGTTACATGGCTACAGGATGGGTTACCAGGTGAGTTACATGGCTACAGGATGAGTTACCAGGTGAGTTACATGGCTACAGGATGAGTTACCACGTGTGTTACATGGCTACAGGATGGGTTACTAGGTGTGTTACATGGCTACAGGATGAGTTACCAGGTGTGTTACATGGCTACAGGATGAGTTACCAGGTGAGTTACATGGCTACAAGATGAGTTACCAGGTGAGTTACATGGCTACATGATGAGTTACCAGGTGAGTTACATGGCTACAGGATGAGTTACCAGGTGTGTAACATGGCTATAGGATGGGTTACCAGGTGAATTACCTGGATACTGGATGAGTTACAAGGTGTTTTACATGGCTACAGGATGAGTTACCACGTGAGTTACATGGTTACAGGATGAGTTACCACGTGAGTTACATGGCTACAGGATGAGTTACCAGGTGTGTTACATGGCTACAGGATGGGTTACCAGGTGAGTTACATGGCTACAGGATGAGTTACCAGGTGTGTAACATGGCTACAGGATGGGTTACCAGGTGAATTACCTGGATACAGGATGAGTTACCTGCTCTCCGCCTGGCTGGTGGCCTGGTTCAGGGCATCTCTGAGGATAGAGTTCTCCTGCTGCAGCCTGGCCAGCTGAGCGTTTGGACCATTCTCCAGTTGTTCCTGCAGACTCAGGATCTGTTGGAGGTCAGCACACTGTTAGCATAGCACGCCACAACCACACAGTTATCCTGACTCAATCTATGGCTGATAATGTTTCTGCTGTGCCTCATCTATCTGTCCATGTATCCTCCCTCCCCAGATTTTCTCTGGGCTCTAAATGCTCGATCTCAGCATGATGACTACCCCAAAAAGACTTCGATTTAACCCACTCTCCAAAGTATGACGTTACCTTCTGGTTCAGCTGCTCAGTCTGTTTCTGATGTTCATGGTCAGCAGTCTCCATCGTGGTCTTCAGAGCGTCGACTTCCTGAACCTGAGCACTAAGCTCCGCCTTCAGACGCGCCTCCAGAGACGCCATCTTGGATTTCTCTGTGTTGAGTTGCTGCAGGAAGAGGTACAGAAATGGAAGATATTGTTATTGAGCAGGAGGGGAATAAATGATGCAAACATGCTTACGATATTAGCAGCGTCTGACCTTGCTGAGCTCTCGGAGGCGGTTCTTGGCGGCTGTGGCGTCCTCCTGCTCGGCGGTCAGCAGCTTCTCTTTGTCCTCCAGCTGTTTCTTCAGAGCAGACAAAGGGTCTCCTTTCTGACACGCCTGAAAGTCAAAGAGACTCAAACGCTCAGCAAACAGGGGAAATCCTTGTTTTCTACTAAATACATGGGTATTAGTAGTATTTCCCACTGTAAGGATGTAGGTCACTTTAATATCTTCATTTATCTTTGAGCAGTTATGTTTTATCATGTTTCAGAAGCTCTGTGTTCTTAGATCATTTCATGTCTGAATGTTGCTCTATAAATAAACCCACCCTGCCTTAGGACTATTGGCTTTGTTTACTTGTTGAATATTCTAACCTCTGTTTACTGTTTTTTTTGGGGTTTTTTTCAAGATTTATTTTTGGGCTTTTTCATGCCTTCATTTGATAGAGGAAGGACAGTGGACAAACCCAGAAACAGGGAAGAGAGCGGGGAGAGACATGCGGTAAAGGGCCACAGGCCGGATCCGAACCGGGCCGCCTGCGCACATGGGTAGCGCCCCAAACCACTCAACCATCTGCGCTCCCACCTCTGTTTACTTTTAGTTTGACTTGTTGGTTCTACTGACAGCGAACATGAAACTCTGCAGACTGAGAAGAAACAGGAGAAGTTTAGTTCGCGTTCTGACCACTAGTGCTTACCAGCTGCCATGATTCCTGGCGGACTCCGGCCTTCTGGTTCAGGACCTCCAGGAGTTTCTGCGTCTCATCTTCACTGAGCGTCATGGCGGAGACGGCGGACAGCAGCTCGCTGGACGGGAGTGTCACAGAGGAGTCAGCAGTGTCTGCCACTGGAAGAACAATCCAGAAAACAAGAGTTAATACCCCTAAGAGGTGAACTGGAATTAAGGGATTCAAACGGTCAATACCCGATCAATACAGTGTGTTTAAGACGATACAGTCCCTGTGAGAACCTGCTGAAAAGTGTCTGACATGAACAAACACAATGTTTCCATTTCTATTCTCAAACATTGGCAGCATCTCTGTTTTTGACCAAAAACATTGGAAACTTTTCTGTTTTTGACCAAAAATGTTGGCAACATTTGTTTTTGACCAAAAGCGTTGGCAACATTTGTTTTTGACCAAAAACATTGGCAACATCTCTGTTGCCAATGTTTAAACTACTAAACTATTGGAAGTATTTATGTTTTTACTAAAATGCTGAAGGTTTTTGGGTTTTTTTTTTTGCATTTTTACGTCCAGACACTCTGCCTGGGTTATTGATCCCAGCGGTTATTGATCCTCAGGTGTGTAGAGGATTTACCGATCACTCCTCCTATTGGCCGTCTGTTCTTGTTGATATCAGCAGGATCAATATTCATTTTTACTTAAATCTGTTACCATGACAACCTTAAGTGCAATCAAACATTAGTTTAACAGAGACACCAATCAGACCTCTAAGATCAATATGAAAACTCTCTGATCAGACGTTACCAGATTCAGTGATCCCCGTCTTTGTAGCTCACCTGGCTCAGGTTTGTTCTTCTTCTTCTTCTTGCTCGTTGTCTCTTTGGTCTCTTTTGGTTCTTTGGGTCCTTTGGGTTCCTCAGGTTTGATGGAAGGCGGTTCTTTGGTTACTTCAGGCACGTTTACCGGGGAAACCTCCACCACCGGCGCCATCGCCATCACCAGAACCTCCTTTGCAACTGTTTCCACCACAGCAGCTGGCTCCGCCTTGGCTGACTTCTTCTTCTTCTTCTCCTTTGGCGACGGTGCTGGAGGAGACTCGATGGCCATGGTTACCACAGCAGGCACAGCTTCGGGCTCAGGTTCAGGTGCTGGTTCAGGTTCTGGTACCGGTTCAAGTTCAGGTGCAGCATCAGGCTCAGCAGCTGGCTCCGGGTCAGACTCTGGTTCAGTAACAGTGACCACCTCAGGCTCCTCGTCGACCTCCACGCTGGGTTCAGGGAGCTTGACTTCAGGCCGCTCCTCCTTCTTCCTCCCTTTGTTCTTCTTCTCCTGGTTCTTGTCCTTCTTCTTCTTCTCTGATCGCTGGTTCTGGTTTTGGACCAGGTGGCGCCTCTGTTTGGCGAGCGCCTCCTCATAGGACGTCTCCTTCATAGAGAGTGTGGAGACGAGGGCGATGCCCACCGCCGAAATGATCATGAAGCCTCCAAAGACCATGAAGCCGAGGGTCTGGGGGTCGGAGACGTCCATGACTGATCAGAGGGTCCCACAGGAAGTCTGGAGGACAGAGAGGAGGACATTTAACGGAAGTTAAACCTGGAGGCTGAACTTACAGACCCTAAGACTTTCTACAGCTTACCACCTCAGCAGTGGCCCATATAAGGACAGATGGGACTGTCCCAGGAACCAAGAACCTCTGAGGAACTCTTGATCACAGGAACTAGAGTCTAAATTCAGCTCCAGGATAACTGATCTACCTCTGTAAAAGTCGCTGCTTGGGGGGAGATAAGGGCGGGGAACTTATAAAGAAATACCAGCCCCCTTTGTCGTGGACCAGGCGGATCTTCGCTCCAGGAGCTCCTGGGCAGCCAGGAGGAGGTGTCTGGATTTCTGAAAGCTGAAAGTCAATGAAGCCCACTGACCTCTGATAGTGGAGTCAATACAGCTCTAATAAGAGGGGACCAGAACCTATAAATCTTAGACCACGGTGGAACTGTAGACCACAATGGGCCAAAGAAACCATGACGGTATTTAACAAGAAGCTCCAGGACATTTTGGTTGAAATGCACCTTTATACTGTGTGATAATCTCCAGCCAGCTCTAAAGATAACACCTGCAGATCAGTGAGAGGAGGTCAAAGGTCACCATGTGTGGTTACAGGCTCCCGGCTTCAACCACTGAGTGGTTTATAGATCACAACGATGATTAAATCACACGACTACTGATTATTGATCAGCTGACTCTGAACAGATTACAAAGTCAGCTTTCAGAGAGACGATTGTGTCAGACAGGAAGGAAAAGAGATTTTATTTTATTATTCAGGAGAAAAGCAAAAGATAAATTTGTGACTGGAGCTGAACTGTTGAGAATGAAGTAGTTGAATTTAAAGACTGGACAGAAATATTGAGGAACAAGACACAACTTTCAGTTTCTCAGGTTTAATATTTATATTTTAAATTCTTTTGACATTTCAAATTTTCGACATTTGCACATATTTTTAAGTTGCCTTTTTTTTAGTTTGTTGACATTTTGTCTTCATATTTGCAGCTGATATAGACTGATATTTACAGCTGATATAGACTGATATTTGCAGCTGATATAGACTGATATTTACAGCTGATATAGACTGATATTTATAGCACATAGAGACTGATATTTACAGCTGATGTAGACTGATATTTACAGCTGATATAGACTGATATTTACAGAAGATATAGACTGATATTTACAGCTGATATAGACTGATATTTACTGCTGATATAGACTGATATTTACAGCTGATGTAGACTGATATTTACAGCTGATATAGACTGATATTTACAGCTGATATAGACTGATATTTACAGCTGATATTGACTGATATTTACAGCTGATATAGACTGATATTTACAGCTGATATAGACTGATATTTACAGCTGATATTGACTGATATTTACAGCTGACATAGACTGATATTTACAGCTGATATAGACTGATATTTACAGAAGATATAGACTGATATTTACAGCTGATATAGACTGATATTTACAGATGATATTGACTGATATTTACAGCTGATATAGACTGATATTTACAGCTGATATAGACTGATATTTACAGAAGATATAGACTGATATTTACAGCTGATGTAGACTGATATTTACAGATGATATTGACTGATATTTACAGCTGATATAGACCGATATTTACAGATGATATTGACTGATATTTACAGCTGACATAGACTGATATTTACAGCTGATATAGACTGATATTTACAGCTGATATAGACTGATATTTACAGCCGACAGACTGATATTTACAGCTGATATAGACTGATATTTAGAGCTGATGTTGGCTGATATTTACAGCTGACAGACTGATATTTACAGCTGATATAGACTGATATTTACAGCTGATATAGACTGATATTTACAGCTGATATAGACTGATATTTACAGCTGATATAGACTGATATTTACAGCTGATACAGACTGATATTTACAGCTGACAGACTGATATTTACAGCTGATATAGACTGATATTTACAGCTGATACAGACTGATTTTTACAGCTGACAGTCTGATATTTACAGCTGATATAGACTGATATTTACAGCTGATATAGACTGATATTTACAGCTGACACACTGATATTTACAGCTGATATAGACTGATATTTACAGCTGATGTAGGCCGATATTTACAGCTGATATAGACTGATATTTACAGCTGATGTAGACTGATATTTACAGCTGATATAGACTGATATTTACAGCTGATGTAGGCTGATTTTTACAGCTGATGTAGGCTGATATTTACAGCTGACATAGACTGATATTTACAGCTGATATAGACTGATATTTACAGCTGATATAGACTGATATTTACAGCTGATATAGACTGATACTTACAGAAGATATAGACTGATATTTACAGCTGATGTAGGCTGATATTTACAGAAGATATAGACTGATATTTACAGCTGATGTAGGCTGATATTTACAGCTGATATAGACTGATATTAACAACTGATATAGACTGATATTTACAGCTGATGTAGGCTGATATTTACAGCTGATATAGACTGATATTTACAGCTGATATAGACTGATATTTACAGCTGATATAGACTGATATTTACAGCTGATATAGACTGATATTTACAGAAGATATAGACTGATATTTACAGAAGATATAGACTGATATTTACAGCTGATATAGACTGATATTTACAGAAGATATAGACTGATATTTACAGCTGATATAGACTGATATTTACAGAAGATATAGACTAATATTTACAGTTGATATAGACTGATATTTACAGAAGATATAGACTGATATTTACAGCTCATGTAGGCTGATATTTACAGAAGATATAGACTGATATTTACAGCTGATGTAGGCTGATATTTACAGCTGATTTAGACTGATATTTACAGAAGATATAGACTGATATTTACAGAAGATATAGACTGATATTTACAGCTGATGTAGGCTGATATTTACAGCTGATATAGACTGATATTTACAGCTGATATAGACTGATATTTACAGAAGATATAGACTGATATTTACAGAAGATATAGACTGATATTTACAGAAGATATAGACTGATATTTACAGCTGATATAGACTGATATTTACAGCTGATATAGACTAATATTTACAGCTGATATAGACTGATATTTACAGCTGATAAAGACTGATATTTACAGCTCATGTAGGCTGATATTTACAGAAGATAAAGACTGATATTTACAGCTGATGTAGGCTTATATTTACAGCTGATATAGACTGATATTTACAGCTGATATAGACTGATATTTACAGAAGATATAGACTGATATTTACAGCAGATATAGACTGATATTTACAGAAGATATAGACTGATATTTACAGCAGATATAGACTGATATTTACAGAAGATATAGACTGATATTTACAGCAGATATAGACTGATATTTACAGAAGATATAGACTGATATTTACAGCAGATGTAGACTGATATTTACAGCTGATGTAGACTGATATTTACAGCAGATATAGACTGATATTTACAGCAGATATAGACTGATATTTACAGCTGATATAGACTGATATTTACAGCTGATATAGACTGATATTTACAGCTGATATTGACTGATATTTACAGATGACATAGACTGATATTTACAGATGATATAGACTGATATTTACAGCTGATATAGACCGATATTTACAGATGATATTGACTGATATTTACAGCTGACATAGACTGATATTTACAGCTGATATAGACTGATATTTACAGCTGATATAGACTGATATTTACAGCTGACAGACTGATATTTACAGCTGATATAGACTGATATTTAGAGCTGATGTAGGCTGATATTTACAGCTGACAGACTGATATTTACAGCTGATATTGACTGATATTTACAGATGATATTGACTGATATTTACAGCTGATATAGACTTATATTTACAGCTGACATAGACTGATATTTACAGCTGATATAGACTGATATTTTCAGCTGATATTGACCGATATTTACAGCTGACATAGACTGATATTTACAGCTGACATAGACTGATATTTACAGCTGATATAGGCTGATATTTATAGCACATAGAGACTGATATTTACAGCTGATGTAGACTGATATTTACAGCTGATGTAGACTGATATTTACAGCTGATATAGACTGATATTTACAGCTGATATAGGCTGATATTTGCAGCTGATATAGACTGATATTTACAGCTGATATAGGCTGATATTTATAGCTGACATAGACTGATATTTACAGCTGATGTAGACTGATATTTACAGCTGATATAGACTGATATTTACAGCTGATATAGACTGATATTTGCAGCTGATATAGACTGATATTTACAGCTGATATAGTCTGATATTTATAGCTGACATAGACTGATATTTACAGCTGATGTAGACTGATATTTACAGCTGATATAGGCTGATATTTACAGCTGACACAGACTGATATTTACAGAAGATATAGACTGATATTTACAGCTGATATAGACTGATATTTACAACCGATATAGACTGATATTTACAGCTGATATTGACTGATATTTACAGCTGATATAGACTGATATGTACAGCTGATATAGACTGATATTTACAGATGATATTGACTGATATTTACAGCTGATATTGACTGATATTTACAGCTGATATAGGCTGATATTTACAGCTGACATAGACTGATATTTACAGCTGATATAGACTGATATTTACAGCTGATATAGACTGATATTTACAGCTGATATTGACTGATATTTACAGCTGACATAGACTGATATTTACAGCTGATATTGACTGATATTTACAGCTGATATTGACTGATATTTACAGCTGATATAGACTTATATTTACAGCTGACATAGACTGATATTTACAGCTGATATTGACTGATATTTACAGCTGATATTGACTGATATTTATAGCACATAGAGACTGATATTTACAGCTGATATAGACTGATATTTACAGCTGATATAGACTGATATTTACAGAAGATATAGACTGATATTTACAGCTGATATAGACTGATATTTACAGCTGATATTGACTGATATTTACAGATGACATAGACTGATATTTACAGATGATATAGACTGATATTTACAGCTGATATAGACCGATATTTACAGATGATATTGACTGATATTTACAGCTGACATAGACTGATATTTACAGCTGATATAGACTGATATTTACAGCTGATATAGACTGATATTTACAGCTGACAGACTGATATTTACAGCTGATATAGACTGATATTTAGAGCTGATGTAGGCTGATATTTACAGCTGACAGACTGATATTTACAGCTGATATTGACTGATATTTACAGATGATATTGACTGATATTTACAGCTGATATAGACTTATATTTACAGCTGACATAGACTGATATTTACAGCTGATATAGACTGATATTTTCAGCTGATATTGACCGATATTTACAGCTGACATAGACTGATATTTACAGCTGACATAGACTGATATTTACAGCTGATATAGGCTGATATTTATAGCACATAGAGACTGATATTTACAGCTGATGTAGACTGATATTTACAGCTGATGTAGACTGATATTTACAGCTGATATAGACTGATATTTACAGCTGATATAGGCTGATATTTGCAGCTGATATAGACTGATATTTACAGCTGATATAGGCTGATATTTATAGCTGACATAGACTGATATTTACAGCTGATGTAGACTGATATTTACAGCTGATATAGACTGATATTTACAGCTGATATAGACTGATATTTGCAGCTGATATAGACTGATATTTACAGCTGATATAGGCTGATATTTATAGCTGACATAGACTGATATTTACAGCTGATGTAGACTGATATTTACAGCTGATATAGGCTGATATTTACAGCTGACACAGACTGATATTTACAGAAGATATAGACTGATATTTACAGCTGATATAGACTGATATTTACAACCGATATAGACTGATATTTACAGCTGATATTGACTGATATTTACAGCTGATATAGACTGATATGTACAGCTGATATAGACTGATATTTACAGATGATATTGACTGATATTTACAGCTGATATTGACTGATATTTACAGCTGATATAGGCTGATATTTACAGCTGACATAGACTGATATTTACAGCTGATATAGACTGATATTTACAGCTGATATAGACTGATATTTACAGCTGATATTGACTGATATTTACAGCTGACATAGACTGATATTTACAGCTGATATTGACTGATATTTACAGCTGATATTGACTGATATTTACAGCTGATATAGACTTATATTTACAGCTGACATAGACTGATATTTACAGCTGATATTGACTGATATTTACAGCTGATATTGACTGATATTTATAGCACATAGAGACTGATATTTACAGCTGATGTAGACTGATATTTACAGCTGATATTGACTGATATTTACAGCTGACATAGACTGATATTTACAGCTGATATTGACTGATATTTACAGCTGATATTGACTGATATTTACAGCTGATATAGACTTATATTTACAGCTGACATAGACTGATATTTACAGCTGATATTGACTGATATTTACAGCTGACATAGACTGATATTTACAGAAGATATAGACTGATATTTACAGCTGATATAGACCGATATTTACAGATGATATTGACTGATATTTACAGCTGACATAGACTGATATTTACAGCTGATACAGACTGATTTTTACAGCTGATATAGACTGATATTTACAGATGATATAGACTGATATTTACAGCTGATATAGACCGATATTTACAGAAGATATAGACTGATATTTACAGCTGACATAGACTGATATTTACAGCTGATATAGACTGATATTTACAGATGATATAGACTGATATTTACAGCTGACATAGACTGATATTTACAGCTGATATTGACTGATATTTACAGCTGATATTGACTGATATTTACAGCTGATATAGACTTATATTTACAGCTGACATAGACTGATATTTACAGCTGATATTGACTGATATTTACAGCTGATATTGACTGATATTTACAGCTGACATAGACTGATATTTACAGCTGACATAGACTGATATTTACAGCTGATATTGACTGATATTTACAGCTGATATTGACTGATATTTACAGCTGACATAGACTGATATTTACAGCTGACATAGACTGATATTTACAGCTGATATTGACTGATATTTACAGCTGATATAGACTGATATTTACAGCTGACATTGACTGATATTTACAGAAGATATAGACTGATATTAACAGCTGATATAGACCGATATTTACAGATGATATTGACTGATATTTACAGCTGACATAGACTGATATTTACAGAAGATATAGACTGATATTAACAGCTGATATAGACCGATATTTACAGATGATATTGACTGATATTTACAGCTGACATAGACTGATATTTACAGCTGATATAGACTGATATTTACAGCTGATATAGACTGATATTTACAGAAGATATAGACTGATATTTACAGCTGATATAGACTGATATTTACAGATGATATAGACTGATATTTACAGCTGATATAGACCGATATTTACAGAAGATATAGACTGATATTTACAGCTGATATAGACTGATATTTACAGCTGATATAGACTGATATTTACAGATGATATAGACTGATATTTACAGCTGATATAGACCGATATTTACAGATGATATTGACTGATATTTACAGCTGACATAGACTGATATTTACAGCTGATATAGACTGATATTTACAGCTGATATAGGCTGATATTTACAGCTGACAGACTGATATTTACAGCTGATATAGACTGATATTTACAGCTGATATAGACTGATATTTACAGCTGATACAGACTGATATTTACAGCTGATATAGACTGATATTTACAGCTGACAGACTGATATTTACAGCTGATATATTGACTGATATTTACAGCTGATGTAGGCCGATATTTACAGCTGATACAGACTGATTTTTACAGCTGACAGTCTGATATTTACAGCTGATATAGACTGATATTTACAGCTGATATAGACTGATATTTACAGCTGACAGACTGATATTTACAGAAGATATAGACTGATATTTACAGCTGATGTAGGCTGATTTTTACAGCTGATGTAGGCTGATATTTACAGCTGATATAGACTGATATTTACAGCTGATGTAGGCTGATATTTACAGCTGACATAGACTGATATTTACAGCTGATGTAGACTGATATTTACAGAAGATATAGACTGATATTTACAGCTGATGTAGGCTGATTTTTACAGCTGATGTAGGCTGATATTTACAGCTGATATAGACTGATATTTACAGCTGATGTAGACTGATATTTACAGAAGATATAGACTGATATTTACAGCTGATGTAGGCTGATTTTTACAGCTGATGTAGGCTGATATTTACAGCTGATATAGACTGATATTTACAGCTGATATAGACTGATATTTACAGCTGATGTAGGCTGATATTTACAGAAGATATAGACTGATATTTACAGCTGATGTAGGCTGATATTTACAGCTGATATAGACTGATATTTACAGCTGATGTAGGCTGATATTTACAGCTGATATAGACTTGCAGCTGATATATTGATTTTAAATTTCTGCAGGGATTCGCCAATACTGATATCGTGTGGTTAACAGGGTGCATCCGTAGCAGTCATGATGACTGTTATTAAACATGGTTACTCACTGATTTTAGGATTTCTGCATCACATGCATCGATTAAACTGAAACTCTGAACTCTTTAACATCTGAGACTCTTTGAAGAGCAGCTACAAAGAAAATCTTTTCTCAATTTTGACTTTATTTTCCATGTTGATGTTATTTATCTTGATGTCAGTAAAAGTGCCTGTGTGACTTTTGTTTTTTGGTGGATTTGACTCAGAGCAAACGTTTTATTTGTTCTTTACAGGTAAAAATATGTAGACATACATCAGGCCCTTAGCCAGCCCGGTGGAAGGGGAGGGGCTTTTTTTGCCAAATGTGGGCCTTTTTTGCGGTTTCCTCCTCATGTTTAAATTTATTTTGAGCTTCGAATGGCATGCAGCTGTGCAGTATGCTGTGTCACACATGCAGGAGACGTTTTTAACAAAATAAGGAATTCTGTTTTTAATTTTGCTGGGTTAGGTCTTCATCATCATTTAAAGGGGTCCCATCCACTTAAAGGGACGGGGTCTTTAGAGTCCTCTGAACCCCCCTTGCTGAAATCTTGTATCAGCATGCAGCTGAAAAATATCGAGACACGGTACGGAGTCTGTATCGCCCAGCCCTATCCCTCTATAGGAACATGCTGTACTTTTCACTGCGCTTCATTTATAAAACAAATGTTGACTTTAGTGGGAGTTCTGACACACGGAACAGTTTATTAAGTATTTTTAAAAACAATTTAAAAATTAAAAGATCAGTCCGGGTTAACCTGAGCATTTAAACAGACCTTTAGGAAGTCAAATCATCAATAATGATGCTGCACAAGAACACCAGGAGCATGCAGCGTGAGAACTTTAACTTTTTATTCTTCTGGTACATTCTGTTCCTAAACTTTAATATGATTCAACTCAGCATTTTAAGGCAAAATCACTAAAAACACAGCTTCTGTTCAGCCTGTATAGAGTCTGATTTATTTAGAGAAACCTGCAGAAAATTAAGAAACCTAAATATTTTCATAAATGATGGTATGTCCTGCAGAGAGGGGGCTGCAGGAGTGACGTGTCTGAGTCCACAATTAACCCTTTGTACTATGAACACAGAGAGAGGGGGAGTTATGTAACCCTGCTCGGTTTCTTTGGGACCCTCAGATCCAGAACTTTACGTTAAATTTGGCGAAAAACACAAATAGACGAAAACACGTGAAGTAAACACGGATGCCTTCACGTGCACGCTGTAGCCTCGTGGGTTTGTCTTCAAAATGATATTTTTTCATCTCAGTCATCATTTTAGTGTAATTTACCCAAAAAGCTTTATTTCTGCAGCTGCACCAGCTTCCGTCCAGACTTTCTGCAGCACTCAGTCCTTAATTCAAACTTTGATCACTGACTCATCAAACTCTTTCATCACCGCCTTCTGGATTTGAGAGGTTTCTCGTTTTTGGTTTAATAAAATAACATCCTGTGATTCTGCTCTTTAAGGTCTTTCTGAGTAAAATGTCATGTATTTAACAAACTCTCTTACGTCTCTGCGTCATTCTTACGTAAAGGTTTCATTTTCAGTCTTAAATTTTCATCAAAGGTGAAATAAAATCTGTAAAATCGTAATAGAAAAGTTTTTCTCACCTCAGCGGAGTGGGTCTGTCAGGCTTCAGAGTCGTGGCACTTTCTGTGAACGGGACCAGAAGCTCCGCCCCTCGCCGGCAACAAGACTTCTCATTGGTCAGTGCGGACGTCACTTGGAGATCTTTAAATGAACCGGAAATGAGGAGGCGGGAGGACACCGCGAGCTCAACATGGGAGTTGTTCCGATTTAAAATCATAGAAATAACTAATTAATAAACAAAACGACCTTTAAACCTTCTTTTTATTCAATTATTACATTTTAAGTTAAAAAAAAAACAACTGATATTTTTGAATTAAACGTTATTACGACGTCTAAGAGCATTAGTGGGATACCTTTCTGTGTCAGTGATAAACAGTGAGGCAGTGTGTGTGTGTGTGTGTGTGTGTTCTTTATGTGTTTTTTCATGATTCTAGAAACAGGTTAAAACTGTTCAGTCTTATTTTATATTTGATACATCACAGTTTAACTGCATATTAGACATTAATGATAATCTGCCTTCATATGCACAGAGGCAGATGAAGGACTTTTCTTTTTCAAATCTGACTGATAGGAAAAAAAGGAAAAATTAAGAACATTTTTCTTTCAAAATAGTGTTGAATTCCTTGAACAGACACGTTTAACGTGTGTGTAAATACATGTTTCAAGTTCTTTATGTGAAATTCTGTAATGCAAAAGCTTCAGTAAGGCCATGAACACCTCGGTGGTGTAAACATGTGTAGCTTTATTACATCTACAGTGTTTAACAAATGTATTAAACCACCTGACATAAAAAGGAGAAAACACAAATATTTTAGAAATCTTTCAAAAAGTTGTTTAAAACTAAAAATCTTTTTGTTATTTATTTGGCAAATAACAAACTGAAATAACTAAATATTCCTTTTTCACACATAATAACCATAAAACTTCATATTTTGTACGGCCTCCTCTGGCCTTGATAACAGCTTCATTCCTGCTGCCGTTGTTTTTCTGGACTTTTCCACAGTCTCTGTTGTTTTTGAGCTCCAGATAGTTTCTAGCTGTTCCCACAGACTTGCTTTAGATCAAACTTTTGTGCCATCAATCTTTGAATCTACTAAATCCCAAATTTGTTCACTAGGATTTAAATCCGGACTTTGACTTGGCCAGTCCACCAGTTCCAGTACTCCAGAGTCCTTTTTCTTGCTCAGATAGTCTCTGCACAGCTTTGAAGTCTGCTTGGGGTCATTGTCTTGTTGGTATATGAACCGACGACCAATCAGATTCAGTCCAGAAGGGATTCCATGATGCACTAAGATGTTGTGGTAGACGTTCTTGTTCATGATACCGTCCATTTTCACTCATTTGCCCACGCCGTATCCACAAATGGAGCCCCATACCATAATGGACTCCCCAATGTGTTTCACTGTGGGTGCATCTGGCATCAAAACCTTCTCCTGCTTCTCTGCAGACATAAACACGACCATGCTGACCCAAGAGTTCAAACTTGGACTGGTCCGTCCAGAGTACCTTCTTCCAGTCATCAACAGTCCAGTGTTTGTGCTCCCTGGTAAATCTGAGGCCTTTCTGGATGTTTGCAGGCCTCAATAATGGCTTCTTAGCAGCTGTTCTTCCCTTTAAGCCTTGTTCCCTCAGTCGTCTGCTTATGGTCATTCTGGAGACTTTCTCAGACTCTGATCTAGAAGCATTCATCTCTGCCTGAAGATCAGCAGTGCTCTTCCTTCTGTCTCTAGGACTTCAGATCTTGAGGTGTCTGACATCTGCTTCAGTTAACTTTGGTTTCCTGCCTCTTCATTGGTGCGTTTTCTAAGTACCAGTCTGGTCAGCTGACTCCAAAGCATCCTTGACCACACTGAGAACACTTTATGTCTTTCCCTGTTTGTCTCAGAGACCATCCAGCATCATGAAGTGCTTTAATGCGGACTCTTTCATTTTCAGTCAGCTCTCCACGTTTTACCATTTTGAACAGGAATGAGGAATTTCAAACTGAATTGACCCAAATTTGAGTCGGCTCACTGGGCTTCTCTGAGAAGTCAGAAATGAATCAAGCATAACATTCAAGCACTAAAACTCATTTTTCTGTTCAGGAATGACAGTAAATAACTATAATCTGACATATTCATCAGAAATATTAATGTGCTTTACTATTTATTCAGTTTTTTTTGTAAATCAGTAAGTTTGAAAATTCATGAATAACAATAATAATTCTATTTTAGCATTAAAAATATAATTTGGGTTAAAGAGCTTCTACATATTGGTGTATTAACCGTTGAAGAAACATCAGAAATGATTTTGGTAATTACCAATGCTGTTAATTTAGGGCAGCTGTGGCAGAAACCTGACTGTGGGTGGTGGTCTGATACATTTGTTAAGCACTGTAAATGCACACGAAGGTTAGGACCGCTGATTTTTCTTCTACACAGGTGGCTTCTTTTGTTTGCTGGTGTTGAAAATATGAAATAAAGGTGAAAATTCTGAGGTCAAAGTCAGAATTATGAGTTTAAATCAGAATTCTCAGATCACAAAGTCAGAAGTCTGAGATCAAAGTCCAATTTTGGCTCTAATTTTCTTTCTTAGAATAAAAAAAAGTCAAACCTCAAACTAACTTCTTTTATCAGTGTCCCTGATCCCCTTCTGTTTATATAAAATTTTCTGGGCCACTAAGATTTCTAATGCTGCTGTTTTGTGAGTTGATTTTTTTTTCTTCCTACTGTATGTTTATTAAAAAATGGTACAATGTGGTTCAACACATCATCCCATGCTACACCACATTAAAACTCATGAACCATCTTTCAACATTACAAATAATAACTGGGAGGTTTTTTCTACAATTTTTTCATTTAAGAATTATTTTCATATTTATTTGTTAATTTAGTTTATCTACTATCATACTGTTACAAACTGGAATTTTTTAAGCGTCTTTCTAAACTTGCATCGTTGAAGTCCACTAGAGGGCGCTGATCGCATCACCCTCCTTGATTATAACCGTAGAAGAAGAAGCCTTAGCGGCGTGTGAATGGGAGCTAACAGCGCAGCAGCCAGTTAGCAGCTGGCTAACGAGCGGCTAACGATAACGGGATGTCTACAGCCTCTAAGGTGGTTCTGGGTGTTTCTGTGGTTCTGACTCTGAGCACCGTGGCAGGTGTGCACCTCAAACAGACCTGGGACAGAGAGGTGAGCCGAGCCGAGCCGGTCTGACGGCAGCAGACCTAAGACCAGAGCTAAAAGTTAGCTAAGGAGTCGTTGAGGTGAACGGAGCTCTGAGGTCACCGCGGGTCAACGGACTGTTGAATGGGAGCATAGCCAGCGTTTAACGGGCAGACTGACCGCTTATGGAATGAATGTAATAAAATAAAACACAAAAGTGAGAAATGTAGCTGCTGTGTTTGTAGGAAGCATCAGCTAGAATAAACTTCCGCTAAGTTTTTCAAAATAAAAGTGCTAGAAGCTTCCGTCAGCTGGGTGGGGGGGTACTTTAATGTCAGAAATTATTCAGCAGTCTAAACAGAAGTATTCTTAAAATGTCATTAAAGTACAGAAACATCCAGGTTCTCTTAGGGTTCAGGTCTACTTTCACACCTGGACTGGATCAGGATGGACGACCCTGACAGCCCATGTTTTCGGACTCTGTAATGGGGCCACTAGGATGACTATGATGTGGCTGATGCTGCTGTTGCGGTTTTGTCCTGTTATGTTCTTTGCTTGTGTTGTGATGATGCTCTGTTTTATTTGTGTTTCTGCTTCACTTTGCAAACCTCTGTTTTTAGAGGTGCTATACAAATAAAGTTATTATTATTATTATTATTATTAACCCTTAATTTGATCATCAGCTGGCGGCCCGGGGGCCAAATCAGGCCCCCCAAAGCTTCCTGTCTGGTCCCTAGAAGATCATTAAATATCAGAAATGCAGGAAAAGAAAATGTTGTGGTTTTAAGAGTATCTTTTGGCTTTAAATGTTGGCAGCTGATAAATCCACCCAAAGCAATTAATATTCAGATGCTTTTAGAATTACTTCACCTGTCAGCCATTATTAGTAAATATTTAAAAAACAGTGTGTGAAAACTGGCAACCATGGCCAGATAAAGTGGTGAAAAGGGGTTAAAGAGTGGCAAAAATAGACGATAAGTGGCAAAAACTGAGAAAGGAGGGCTCAAGCAGGCATGAAAAATGGTTTAAAGCAGTTAAAGAATGGCAAACAATTGGGTTAAAGAGTGATAAAATGGCAAAAAGTTGCAAAAAATGGGTTAAAAGTGGCACAAAGTGTTGCAGAAATGGCAGAGTGAAGCAGTGAAGTGGTGAAAAGTGTGAAACATGATTTCATTTTGGTGCTTAATCATAATTGTTGAGGGCCAATTCTTTCCAGCCAGTTCTGTGGGCATGCCTGTCTCCTTGTGCTCTATGGCGGTGGTTCTCAACCTTTTCAGCCCGCGACCCCCAAAATAAAGGTGCCAGAGACCGGGGACCCCCACTGGACCTGAAAGTGGCTGAACACAGCCATGCACAATCTGGAATAGTCATGTGCAGACAAGGCTGTCCATAAAGGGGGATAAGGGCAGAGCTTTCTGGCGCCCAGCCAAACCCGGGGCCCATGGAGGTCAGCAAAACCATGGTCCATTATAAAGTTAAGCTGTGATATCTGTATTTCATATTTAAAATGTTTTTAAAATTGCTACACTGGGCTAATAATGGCAAAAAATGGTGGAAAAGGTGGTGAAATTGGATTTTAAAAGTAGGAGAAATGGTGTAGAAGTGGCAAAAGTTAGATAAAAATGGCAAAAAAAAAAGTCCACATGAGTTAAAGTGGCAAAAATGGACATAAATAATGGTAAAAAGGAGTTAGAATGTGGCTAAAATTGCATTAATTTGGCAAAAATGGGTTAACTAGAAATTGGTTAAACTAGCAAAAATGGGTATATCAAATGGTAAATTGGGGTTAAAATGGGAAAAATTGAGTGTAAAAAGTGGTTAAAATGGGTAAGTAGTCACAATAATGGGTCAACAGAGACAACATCCAGCTTAAGTGGCAAAAATTGACTTAAAAGTGGCAAAAATAGGCAGAAAAAAGTGGTGGACAGAGTTACAAAAATAGGTGTTAAATGGTAAAAATGTGTCAAAATTGGTGGGAAAAAATGATAAAAGGGGTAAAAAGTTTGACAAAACTGGTGTAAAGTGGCAACAGTGTAATTTTAAAAATATTCTTAGTTTTTTAGAGGCAACTGGCGACCCCCTCTCAGTGTCTCACGACCCCAAAGGGGGTCCTGACCTCAAGGTTGAGAACCACTGCTCTACAGCATTATAGATCGGGATAGATCTTGCTGGAAATGCCTAAAAATTTCCTGTGATTTGAAAGAAAATACAAATACTAATAAAATAAAATGTTAATCAGAACTAAATATTGATTTAATTTTTCTCTATTTGGAAGTCCGGCCCCCAGAGACTCTGTCAAGACTTAGGCTGAATCCCATTTCTCCCCTTAACCCTTAATCTTAACCCTCAGTTTCAAAATGCGCAATCCCGCGAAGTGCGAGGGCTGTCCCAGTTCTCCCGGGAGTTGAGCTTAAGGGGCGAGATTGAGGGCGTTATCTCCCTCAGGTTTGAGCTGTTCTTGGACCTCCCTTGGTTTTGAGGGTTATCGCTTAAAGAAAGATGGCGGCGAATGCAGAGAAGAAATCGAGCTACAAATGTAAAGTTCTGTTTTAATAGAGATCTAAAAATTATGAAAACCACTCCCATATCTTAGTTTAATGATATTTTATGGATTATTTGCCTTTTGTAGCGTAACATTTACTTTTATTTTTACGATCGCAAGCCGGTTACTGTGCACGGACAAGCCTACAAGGGTGTCCTGAATTTCTTACTTTACCTGGCCGCCACACATTAGTTATATATTTTTGGAAATTAGTGCTATCCGTGATCAAGAAAGTGCGTGCGTCCGCTCGCTCTCCCTCTCTCTCTCTCCTCATACTTCCTGCACAGAAACTTTCATCACGTCTGTCCAGTAAATTCCCCCGTTATTCTGCGACCTCTCTTGTCAAACATCAGCTTCTACCATTGTTTAGTTTGTGAATTTATGATAAAACTCTGTGAAGTTCCTGCGCTGGTTCTGATCAGGAATTAATTGACGTTGTCAAACTTCCTCGTACAGATCAGCTGTTTTAAAAATCAGATCACAGGTGAAAATAAATAAAGACAAAGGTGATTTAACAAAAGATGATAACACTGAAGCAGAAACATAGAGAGGAAGAGAAAGAAGCAAAACAGATGAGCTGCTGTGTGTGAGGGAAGGGGAGATGTGCAGGGGTGTGTGTGTGAGGGAAGGGGAGATGTGCAGGGGTGTGTGTGTGTGAGGGAAGGGGAGATGTGCAGGGGTGTGTGTGAGGGAAGGGGAGATGTGCAGGGGTGTGTGTGTGTGGGAAGGGGAGATGTGCAGGGGTGTGTGTGAGGGAAGGGGAGATGTGCAGGGGTGTGTGTGAGGGAAGGGGAGATAAGCAGGGGTGTGTGTGAGGGAAGGGGAGATAAGCAGGGGTGTGTGTGAGGGAAGGGGAGATGTGCAGGGGTGTGTGTGAGGGAAGGGGAGATGTGCAAGGGTGTGTGTGAGGGGGTGTAAGGGGGCAAGATTAGCTGGTTTATATATATATATATTTTTTTTTTATTATTTTGAGGAGAAGACCCCAATAGAGAGCTAATAAAGCAGTATTAATGTTATGATGAAAATAATTAACCCATAGTGACCACTTTTTTAGATGGATGGAAATTATAAATATCCTTATTATTGCAACAAGGAATATGATAATTAAAATCAATAATCATTTATCAAACAAGAACTGTGTCTTTGATATGCTACTAACTCAGGCTAAATTGCAAAGACCTTGTCATTATTGTAGTAATATATCCTTTAGTTATTCTAAGATACTTTAAAGTTTTGTTCAGTGAGAATGTTTGGGGGATTGTGGGGGGCCTCATATCAGAGTCTGTTTAGGGTCTTTGGCCAGAGTATCTCAGAATCCCTGTATCATGATCCCATCACTATCATGGTCAACACTGTATAGTAGTGGGAATACACTAGAGTCCTTTTTGTTTTGATTATTCTTGCTTCTCTAAGGGCTGCTGTCCTCCTTTCTGGTGCTGTGAAATGGCCACCATAGTTACAGCTGTGTTTGGCGTTAGCTATTGGCCGTGTTATACGGTGACTTTCAGCTGAACATGTCTGTGGTTGTGGTGTTTATACATGTTGTTTGGTTGAACATGTTCTCCTTCTTCTTCTTCTTTGGCACGCTACTGCCCTCTACAGTCTGAAATCATAACTGCTATTAAGGGGTGTCCCATTTCTAAGTCATGAGATGGTCCTTACACTCGGTTTAGAGGGGCGAGTTAAGACTGAGAGTTGAGCTTGAGGGTAAGATCGAGGGTTAAGGGGAGAATTGGGATTGGGCCCAAATTTGGTCCATGTGCAAATATACTTGATGACCCCTGTCATAAACCATTTTGGATTGGTAATAGAACATAACATATAACAACATCAGATGTTGGAACCGAGACATTTTACCAATTCATGAAATATTAGCTCAATTTAAATTTGATGGCATTAACACATCTCTAAAAAGTTGGGACAGGGCCATGTTTACCATTATGTAGCATCCCCTTGGAAGAGAGGAGACCAGATGACGGCGTATTTGGAGAGGAATGTTGTCCCATGTGGTTTAGCATTGTCAAACAAACATTATACAGCCTCTTAGTGTCTCTGGTTGTTATATTGACCTGTTTCTTTGTGTTTTCCATGTCCAGCGTCTCCACGGCGGTGTCCTCAGAGATCTGGAGCGTCTGGAGAGGAAGAAGGAGAACCTCCGTCTGCTGGAGGAGCAGAGGGTTCTGACCAAACAGCTGGAGGAGGAGAGACGACGCAGAGAGGCCGAGCTCCGCCCACGGGACCACTGACCCAGGTCGACTCTGATCATAATACTAGAACTCTAAACTTCTATTTGATCATAGTGTAGATATAAAAATATTGGTACCCGTTTGAAACCAGGGCATCAGAACAAAGAATTGTGGGTACAAACATCGAGTTATTTATTGTTTTTAGTCACCAAGATAGCAGACAGACTTCTGAGCTCTCTAAATTAAACAAAAACAATGGCAGTGTTCATACAACAACCTTATTAAGATTAAAAAAGTTACATTCATGATTTGTAGTTTAGACATTGTTTTGTATGGAAACAGTGCCAGTGACTGTTTCATGACACCCACCTGTGCAGGTGTGTCTGTGAAGCGTGGTGATGGACAGTAGCAGCGAGCCTCTAGGAGGAGGAGAGGATGAGGCGGCGTGCACGTCGGCCTCGGAGGGTCTGGAGGAGGGCGAGGTGGAGGGAGAGACCCTGCTGATTGTGGAGTCGGAAGATCAGGGCTCGGTCGATCTGTCACATGACCAGAGCGGGGACTCTCTGACCAGTGATGTCGGCGAGGACGCAGAAGGAGGCTGGGTCTGCGAGGACATGAGCTTCTACTGTGACCGCTGCCACAAGTGGGTGCCTGCAGGTGAGACAGCCAATCACACAGCTCTGTTTCAACATTAGATAAATGAATGAAACCTTTCTGGGGGAATTGTTTTACTCTGAAAGCGTTCAAACAGTGGCCCTGTTTGCATTAATGCTGCCTTTGTGCATTTAGATACCAAGAGACACTAGAGAATAAAAAACTCACCTACTTTTACTGAGAGGCACACATCTCCCAGCCAAAACAGAAAAATTACAGACATTTAGACAGATATTTATGTCCATAAAGGTAGAATAAACAAAATAAACACAGTTCAGTTATACTTCCGGATTGTGACATTTCAAAATAAAAGCCTGGTTTGGCATTAACGTGGAGAAACTCCCCTTTTTCTCCATGATCAGCTCAGCTCCGCGGGGAGCAGCCAAGCTACCTGAAAGGAGACAACTTCTTCAAATTCACCTGCAGTGACTGCTCTGAGGACGGCAAGGAGAGCTTCGAGAGGATGAGACTCACCTGGCAGCAGGTAACAAATAAAATAGCCGCTCTAATATAGTCAAAGGCCAGTGAGGAACAGGTTCTTGTTAGACTGATTCATCTGTTAGAGCTCATATAGAGGTGTTTGTTACCTGTCTCCAGGTGGTGATGTTAGCCATGTACAACCTGTCGTTGGAGGGGACCGGTCGTCAAGGTTACTTCAGGTGGAAAGAAGACATCTGTGCTTTTATTGGACGACACTGGAACTTCCTGCTGGGAACCAGGTCGGTCTTACGACGATTAGTGTCCTAAATATCGTAGTCAGACGTTTTTCATCATCAGAATATCGATGTTTCTGACATGCTTTCATCGTTCCTGACTTTTCTCTGCATTCAGGAAGAAGACGTCAACGTGGTGGAGCACGGTGGCCGGCTGTCTCTCTGTCGGCAGTCCCACCTTCTTCCGCTCTGGCGCTCAGGAGTTTGGCGAGCCTGGCTGGTGGAAGCTCGTCCAGAACAGACCGCCAACCCTCAGACCTGAAGTGGACAAATCCACTACCAAGGCTAAAGGTAAGCAGTGAGTAATTTTTAAGGTAATTTTGCTACAGAAGGCACTGTTCTTCTTTTTGTACCATGGAAGAAAGTGGTCAGTCAGAAACTCTATATACATTGCCGAGGTCGTTTTCACACCTTCAGGGACCCTAAAGGGGCCTACCAGCTCTCTCCTCATGATTCCAGCCCAAAACATGATTCCCCCCCCCCCCTGCTGCCACCACAGCCTTGTTGGGACATGGTGGCCATCCACCAACCACCAAACAAAAAACTGAATGTTCATTGCACTGAAATCCAATTTGCATAATAATTTGGAATGCTGTGTAGACGCTGAGCTGATGTTTCCTTCTTCCTGCAGTGTCCAAACCATCAGTGGACCCGATCATCACCGTGGAGGGTCTGAGGAAGCGTGGAGCGAGAAACCCTGTGGAGAACGCCATGCAGCTGAAAGAGAAACGTTCTCGCACTCAGGAGGCTAAAGACATCCGCCGTGCTCAGAAGGAGGCGGTGGGAGGATACACTGACCGCAGCACCTCCTCTACGCCTGTGAAACTGGGCGGGGCCCGTGGCGGGAGCACGGGACGCCGCCCTGACCTCGTCCTGGAGAAAGGGGAGGTCATCGATTTCTCCTCCCTCAGCTCATCAGACCGCACGCCGCTCACCAGCCCGTCTCCATCACCTTCTCCAGACTTCTCAGCCCCTGGAACACCAGCCTCTCACTCGGCCACACCCAGCCTGCTGTCAGAGGCCGACCTCATCCCCGATGCCATGCCGCCGCAGGCGTTGTTCCATGGTGAGACACGACAAGGAGCTCTCAGAGTAGAATCATGTAGAGCACAGAAGGAGAACATCTCAAGACAAGGAGGCAGTTTAGAGCACAAATACAGGTTTTAAAGGAAGACTGAAGACAAATCTGAGTCCAAAGTCTTCTTCCTAAAACATTAAAATGTGCACTTTTGAGTTTTGTAACCATAATGACTCCATATGATCTGACCAGTGATGTCACCTTGGTGATTTTATTTATTTTTAACCGTGTTGTTTGACCTGTAGACGATGAGGAGATGGAGACTGAGGGAATGATCGACCCGGGGATGGAGTACCTCCCTCCTCCATCTGCCAACCTTGCCGCCCGTAAAAAGCTCCGCCCAGCTCCTCCCCACATCAAGTGCGAAGCGGAGAGCGAGGACGATGACGGGCGTGAGCGAGAGGACGACTTTGAGGAGCCGGTGGGGCGAGCCGGTGCTCCGTCTCTTTCTACGGCCGGCTGCACCGGCGCCGCAGAGAGACGAAGAATCCCCCATCCTGAGAAACCAAATGGAGTGGGCGGAGCCTCTCAGACGCCTCGCTGCACCCTGCTCAGTCTGTATGAGGAGAGGATGCTGCTGCGCCGGCTGGACGCCTGCCCACTCGCCCTCGCCGTCACTCCGCAGGCTAAACGCCTCCACAGGAAGCTGCTGGTGCGCCAGGCCAAGAGACAGAGAGGGCTCCCCCTGCTGGACATCGACCGAGCCGTCAGCGCCACCCTAAGCCTGGTGGGCGGGATCTACGGTGCCCAGGAGGCGGGGATGCTGGCGAGAGGGGGACTGATGGGGAAATACTGCACCAGCAGCCAGGAGACCAGAATCCTTGACCGTTTCCAGGTAACATGAACACACAGTTATACTAATCATAATAGCGGAGATAATAACGATGATAATAATGTATTGTTATTTGTATATCACTTGTAAAAAGAGGTTTGACATTAAGCAAAGACATATGTAGCCTGACACTCATCGGTGACCCTTTGAGGCCTCGTCCACATGTTGGCGCTAGCTTTCTGTCGTCCTCTGCTCTCTCAGAAATGCAGCATGAGCCTAAATGTCTGTTTAATCTTGATTATCTTGTTTTGTTGATCATGCAGGCTAAAATCATAGCTGGAATTAAAACTCAGTTAATTGACCAGGATGTAGGATGCAGATTTCAAAATAAAAGCCCCTGAGGCGGCGGTGGAGTCTGATAGATTATTCTGGTCTGGTCTGAACTACAGCAGCATTGAAAGCACATTAAACTTCTCTAGTAGAGTGTTTGGTATAGCTGCTATTATCACAGATTTGAGTGTTTCAGTGTTTTTATTGTGTCGAGGGTGGAGACAGTAATGTAAGTGTGTGATCGTGCAGACAAACTTCTCCATCAGAAGAGGCCTTCAGCAGCAGTCGGTGTCCTTCTGGAATCGTCTGATGGGAGCAGAAGGAAGTTTGGAGCAGACCATCAAGAGTCCGTACACTTCCCGTATCCTCAAACCGTACATCAGGTAACCAGGTCCTAAAATGCCGATGTGGTCTGGATACGCCTACACATGGTGGATCTGAGGCGTTTCTTAATGTAAATGTCTCCAAATGTGCACAGATTTCTGGGTAAAATACTGTTACATCTGACTCTGTTACACCAACAGCTGCACCGTTTTGGCATCACGAGTGCAGTAAAACACATGCATTTAAACCAGTGATTCAGTGTTGCAATAGTCCATAACATGGCAGAAATTTTACTGGTAACAGTAATGATACTATGAGATTTAACTCTTGACTCTCTTGTTTTAAGTCCATGATAGTCAAAGATCCAGGCTGTGGCTTTAAAGTAAAGCAACTGTAAACACTGCAGCTCCATACACTCACAGGTATTTCTCTAAAGCAGGGGTGTCAAACTCAATCACAGCAGGGGCCGGATTCTGCATTAAGGTCTAACCTGAGGGCCTAACAGGGTCCACATTTAACCAAACTGTTAACCTAATTTTCACCAGTAATAAATGATGGAGAAAAAACTAGCACTGATGATAAATGACTTGAGATTTAAAAAGTCAAAATGATAAGTTGAAAGGCTCAAAAATCTGAGATAAAAAGTCAAACTTATTATTTCAAAAGGTCAAAACACAATTAATGTTAAAATAACGCATTCAAAAGGTAAAAAAAAAAAAAGAAGGTCACAATCATGTTTTTGAACATTAACTTCACTTAGAATTTAAAATGGTGCACCTAAAAGGTCAAAATATGAGATAAAACATCAAAATTATAAATTGAAAGGGCCAAAATATGAGATAAAAAGTCAAATAATAAATGTAAAAGGGCTAAAATATGTTATAAAAAAAACAAAAACAAATAATAGACTGGAGTCACAATTGGGCAATGCAAAATTGAAAATATGAAATGAAAACACAAATTAATTTCTTTTCCCATATTTTTTTTTAATCCAATTATTTTTACTCTTTATTTTTCACATATTTATGACTTAAGGATATTTTATATCATCAAGGTTAAGTTTACATTTGATATGATATGATCTAGTGGGCCGGGTGTAACTGTACCATGGGCTGGATTTGGCCCCCAGGCCTTGAGTTCAAACTCACCCCTGCTCCAAAGCTCAGTTAAATCAGTGATAGTACTTCTGTGAAGTTCTGTTAAGTCTGTTGTTGTTGTTTTGTTTGAGTGCTTTTATTTTGAAAACCCATATCAGGAAATGCTTTGTTGTCAGCAGGAGAGAAATGAAACTTTAAATAGCAGGAACAATAAAATTCCCCGTCTTTGTTCAGGAGGGATTATGAGAGCCGTCCGGTGAAGATGAGGTTGTTATCAGAGATCAGAGCTCATGCCCAGAGGAATGATCCTGATTGGCTCCCTGAAGCCAACGCCCCTATCGACTACTGCTACGTCCGCCCTAACCACATCCCCTCGGTCAACGCCATGTGTCACGACAGCTTCTGGCCAGGTATGTCAGAACCTGCTCACCAACGATCCTCCTGTCATCACTGTATCTCTGTACAGTAATGTAACCCCACCCCCCTGCAGGCGTGGACCTGTCCGAGTGCCTGCAGTACCCGGACTTCAGCGTGGTGGCGCTCTATAAGAAAGTGGTGATTGGTTTCGGTTTCATGGTGCCCGATGTGAAGTACAACGAGGCGTACATCTCCTACCTGCTGGTTCACCCCGAATGGAGGAGAGCTGGCATCGGGACCTTCATGATCTACCACCTGATCCAGGTGAGCCCAAAGGAAGTGATGCCACCGCTGCGGACCAGGTTAAAGCAGAGTGGGCACTCACTGAGAGAATGCATAAATGTATGGCTTTGATTTATGAAGAACTAGTGATAGCAGTGAAAGGGTTAATCAGTGTGAACATTAAGAAAACGTACGCTGTGCATAAATTTACTGAGAGGAGAACCATCGTTATACCTCAGCCGACAGTTCTACATGCAGAACAGCGACTGGCAGAGTCTCTTTGGACCTGATATGACACCATAATAAAAAAATCAATCAAAGGAGTTAAACTTCCAAGGCTTTCAACATCTGAGCTGTTGTTTCTGTTCTATTGTGACTCAAATATGGGTGTATGAGATCTGACAATCATTGACTTCTGTTTATTTACATTTTACGCTGTGTCCCAACTTTTTTGGAACTGAGGTTGAATTTTAATAGCTCATTTAAGCAACAGTGCAATCAAAATGCTTCAAACAAGTAATCAAAGGAATAAGAAAGATAAAAAGAAGGTACTAAGAGATGTTTATAGATAAATCTGGATATTTTTGAGCAATTCCTGCTGGCAGACCCATTATATCATAGTTAGACCCTGCTGGTACCAGCTGTTGGCAGGATTTTACAGGATTTCTCAGATTAAGTCAGAATTCTCAAATAAAAGTCAGAGTTCTCGGATTAAATTCAATTCTCAGAATAAAGTCAGAATTCTCAGATTAAAGTCAGAATTCTCAGATTAAGTCAGAATTCTCAAATAAAAGTCAGAGTTCTCGGATTAAATTCAATTCTCAGAATAAAGTCAGAATTCTCAGATTAAAGTCAGAATTCTCGGATAAAATTCAATTCTCAGATTAAAGTCAGGATTCTCAGATTAAAGTCAGAATTTTCAGATTAAAGTTAGAATTCTCAGATTAAAGTCAGATTTCTTAGATTTAAAGTCAGAATTCTTAGATTTAAAGTCAGAATTCTTAGATTTAAAGTCAGAATTCTTAGATTAAAGTCAGAATTCTCAGATCAAAGAGAAAAATCTCAAATTAAAATCAAAATTCTCAGATTAAAGTCAGAATTCTCAGATTAAAGTCAGAATTTACAGATTTAAGTCAGATTTCTCAGATTAAAGTCAGAATTCTCAGATTAAAGTCAGATTTCTGAGATTACAGTCAGATTTCTCAGATTAAAGTCAAAATTCTCAGTTTAAAGTCAGAATTCACAGATTAAAGTCAGAATTCTCAGATTAAAGTCAGAATTCTCAGATTAAAGTCAGATTTTTCAGATTAAAGTCAGAATTCTCAGATTAAAGTCAGATTTCTGAGATTACAGTCAGATTTCTCAGATTTAAGTCAGAATTCTCAGATTAAAGTCAGAATTCACAGATTAAAGTCAGATTTTTCAGATTAAAGTCAGAATTCTCAGATTAAAGTCAGAATTCTCAGATTACAGTCAGATTTCTCAGATTAAAGTCAGAATTCTCAGATTAAAGTCAGATTTCTTAGATTTAAAGTCAGAATTCTTAGATTTAAAGTCAGAATTCTTAGATTAAAGTCAGAATTCTCAGATCAAAGAGAAAAATCTCAAATTAAAATCAAAATTCTCAGATTAAAGTCAGAATTCTCAGATTAAAGTCAGAATTTACAGATTTAAGTCAGATTTCTCAGATTAAAGTCAGAATTCTCAGATTAAAGTCAGATTTCTGAGATTACAGTCAGATTTCTCAGATTAAAGTCAGAATTCTCAGTTTAAAGTCAGAATTCACAGATTAAAGTCAGAATTCTCAGATTAAAGTCAGAATTCTCAGATTAAAGTCAGATTTTTCAGATTAAAGTCAGAATTCTCAGATTAAAGTCAGATTTCTGAGATTACAGTCAGATTTCTCAGATTTAAGTCAGAATTCTCAGATTAAAGTCAGAATTCTCGGATAAAATTCAATTCTCAGATTAAAGTCAGGATTCTCAGATTAAAGTCAGAATTTTCAGATTAAAGTTAGAATTCTCAGATTAAAGTCAGATTTCTTAGATTTAAAGTCAGAATTCTTAGATTTAAAGTCAGAATTCTTAGATTAAAGTCAGAATTCTCAGATCAAAGAAAAATCTCAAATTAAAATCAAAATTCTCAGATTAAAGTCAGAATTCTCAGATTAAAGTCAGAATTTACAGATTTAAGTCAGATTTCTCAGATTAAAGTCAGAATTCTCAGATTAAAGTCAGATTTCTGAGATTACAGTCAGATTTCTCAGATTAAAGTCAGAATTCTCAGTTTAAAGTCAGAATTCACAGATTAAAGTCAGAATTCTCAGATTAAAGTCAGAATTCTCAGATTAAAGTCAGATTTTTCAGATTAAAGTCAGAATTCTCAGATTAAAGTCAGATTTCTGAGATTACAGTCAGATTTCTCAGATTTAAGTCAGAATTCTCAGATTAAAGTCAGAATTCTCGGATAAAATTCAATTCTCAGATTAAAGTCAGGATTCTCAGATTAAAGTCAGAATTTTCAGATTAAAGTTAGAATTCTCAGATTAAAGTCAGATTTCTTAGATTTAAAGTCAGAATTCTTAGATTTAAAGTCAGAATTCTTAGATTAAAGTCAGAATTCTCAGATCAAAGAGAAAAATCTCAAATTAAAATCAAAATTCTCAGATTAAAGTCAGAATTCTCAGATTAAAGTCAGAATTTACAGATTTAAGTCAGATTTCTCAGATTAAAGTCAGAATTCTCAGATTAAAGTCAGATTTCTGAGATTACAGTCAGATTTCTCAGATTAAAGTCAGAATTCTCAGTTTAAAGTCAGAATTCACAGATTAAAGTCAGAATTCTCAGATTAAAGTCAGAATTCTCAGATTAAAGTCAGATTTTTCAGATTAAAGTCAGAATTCTCAGATTAAAGTCAGATTTCTGAGATTACAGTCAGATTTCTCAGATTTAAGTCAGAATTCTCAGATTAAAGTCAGAATTCACAGATTAAAGTCAGATTTTTCAGATTAAAGTCAGAATTCTCAGATTAAAGTCAGAATTCTCAGATTACAGTCAGATTTCTCAGATTAAAGTCAGAATTCTCAGATTAAAGTCAGAATTCTCAGATTAAAGTCAGAATTCTCAGATTAAAGTCAGAATTCTGAGATTACAGTCAGATTTCTCAGATTAAAGTCAGAATTCTCAGATTAAAGTCAGAATTCTCAGATTAAAGTCAGATTTCTGAGATTACAGTCAGATTTCTCAGATTAAAGTCAGAATTCTCAGATTAAAGTCAGAATTCTCAGATTAAAGTCAGAATTCTGAGATTACAGTCAGATTTCTCAGATTAAAGTCAGAATTCTCAGATTAAAGTCAGAATTCTCAGATTAAAGTCAGATTTCTCAGATTACAGTCAGATTTCTCAGATTAAAGTCAGAATTCTCAGATTAAAGTCGGAATTCTCAGATTAAAGTCAGATTTCTCAGATTAAAGTCAGAATTCACAGATTTAAGTCAGATTTCTCAGATTAAAGTCAGAATTCTCAGATTAAAGTCAGATTTCTGAGATTACAGTCAGATTTCTCAGATTAAAGTCAGAATTCTCAGATTAAAGTCAAAATTCTCAGATTAAAGTCAGATTTCTGAGATTACAGTCAGATTTCTCAGATTAAAATCAGATGAATTGATTTTGCCCTGCCAGAGCTCTCAAAGGTCGTCTTTAAAGATGATCACCTGTACGTACAGCTATGACAGGATTTCAGCTCTAAGTTCTGACGTGGCGTCCCTCTCCTGGTGTTTCAGACGTGTATGGGGAAAGACGTGACGCTGCACGTGTCGGCCAGTAACCCCGCCATGCTGCTCTACCAGAAGTTTGGCTTCAAAGCAGAGGAGTACATCCTGGACTTTTACGATAAATATTATCCTGTGGAAAGCACCGAGTGCAGACATGCCTTCTTCCTGCGACTGCGGCGCTGACAGAGTTCTGCTGCAGGACGCGCCAGAGATCAGACGGTGCTGAGGAACAACGATCATCAGAGTTCACCCATGACTCTCCTCTTAGGCTGGCTACACACCAGACGGGTTAAAGGTTAGAATCCTCTGATCACAGACATGAGACGAGTCGGCCAGACTGGACCAAAGATCCTAAAACCTTCAGACCAGGAGTGTGAGCAGATTCACTCTGAAATCTTCTGAAAGTGAATCTAAACTCCTCCTTCAGTCTCAGTTGTAGGGGGGACGATCAAGACTCAGAAATCCTCTTGTGTGTAGCCGGTCTTTGTCAGACAGGGATGACAAATGAACAGAATAACATTTACTGTTTGTCTGTTATCACGGGACTTTTGAGAGAGATTGACAGAATAAGAAAATTTTCATGTCTGTCTGATGTCACATTTCTTTGTTTTTCTGTACATCAGTTTTTCTTTCCTCTGTTTCCTCTGTATGTTTCAAAATAAAAGCATCCAAAAGTGATGGCTGGACACTGATCCACATCTAGAAACCTGCCTCTACATTTATTAACAGTCTCTGTCCAGCAGGGGGAGCTCTAAGTTTAGACAGCAGATGGGTTGTTGTCGCCCCCTACAGGCAGAGAAAGAAGTGAGTGGAATTTCATTAGCGAAGCCCCTCGTTTTAGGACACATTCTCCTTGTTCGTATTAAGATCAGTGTCCTTTTACGTAATTATTGTACCGAAGAACTGAAAAGCTTTCTACTTTTCTTTTAAAACTTTAAATTTTAAAATATGTTCTCATGGAGGCTACCATTGTTGTGCAGTGCATTCTGGGTAATGATGTAAATGGTTGGTTAATGTAATAATGGTGAAATATTTTCTTGGGAAGAATCTTTATTTTTAACACTAATGTGAATTTAATCTGCTCTCACAGCGGCGCTCTGAAGTCTTTTTTTGTTTTTTTTTTAGATTTATTTTGGGCTTGTTTTTGCCTTTATTTTGGTAGAGGAGGATAGTGGGTAGAGTTAGAAACAAGGATGAGAGCAGGGAGAGAAATGCGGTAGAGGGCCAAAGGCCATATTCGAACTGGGGCCGTCCATGTACGTGGGGCGAACCTTAAACCACTTGGCCACCTGCGCCCCCTTTTGTTTTTCTTTTTTAAGATTTATTTTGGGCTTTTTTGTGCCTTTTTTGACAGAGGAGGACAGTGGATGGAGTTGGAAATGGGACAAGAGTAGGGAGAGACATGCAGTAAAAGGCCATAGGCCGGATTTGAACCCAGGCTACCCATGTATGTGGGTCACACCTGAGACCACTTGGCCATCTGTGCGTGTAGCACCACATTATGTAATAATGCAATACATTTTCAATTCATTATGTAATAACGCCGTGTTTTGTAAGCCACTAAAGCCGTGTTTCCATCAGGGGGTCTGGTTTGATTCAGTTCGGTTTGGTATGGTTTGGTACGCTAAACCCCCAAATAGTTTGCGTTTCCACAGACACCCGTGCTCTCACTTGGGTGGGCAGGGCTGTAAAAGCATGCATGTAAAGTCACAGACAGCGTGAGTGGGCCTTCGGGCTCTGCTTTGTGTACTTAATAATCATCCAGATAAACGTCAGGAAACTTGATTTGTGGCCAGATATCAATATCCATAGACTAGGAAACAGTCTGGATCTCCGTCGAGTCCTAATATTTTCCATTTAGGCAGATATTAGTCCATTTTTCTCCCATTTTCGCCCGCTTCTCACAGCGCAGACTTCCTTGTTTGAAGCCTGGAGGCGAGCAGCTGAGTCGAGCGCTACGTGGTGTCAGTGCAGCCCCTATTGTTGTGTGTGTAGCTCCACCTTTTTGGTACGGTTAGGTAAGATTGGCACCCCTACGGAAGGGTGCCGAAAAGTGGGACGGTACGGGTCGGATTGTTGGGACCCTTTCTCTATGGAAACGCCAGAAAAAGCGTGCTGCACCGCACCGAACTGAGCCGGACTGCTCGGTGGAAACGACCTATAAGCGGTCAGATTTAGGGCAAGGTAGTTGGGTAGGGCATACCTTGGAGCCCACACTAAGTCCTATGGGTAGGGTTATTACATAATGCGGCGTTATTACATAATGTGGCGTTATTACATAATGTGGCGCTACAGTGCGCCCTGGAATTCTTAAGTCTTAAATATTTATTTTATGATGAAATGGTTTTGTTTAAGAAGTTTAATATTTTCTTTCCATTTAGTCCCAGTTATCCCAGTCTACTTCCGTGCCTTAACTCCACCCCAGCTCCTCCTACAGACTTCAAGTTAGCTTAAAAAAGTGGAGACATCATTCAGATATTTATGCTGGAACCACTTTATATCTGTCTGAAAGATTTTTAATCCTTCTTGTTAAAGTTTGACGATGATTTTTGCCTCTCAGACTTTTACCTTGTTTGTGTTTGATAGAATGTTGTGACTCTCTCAGTAAGATCAAAGCTAATCTCTCCTGGAGAACAGCATAGCAACAACAGGGAGAGCTAACCTGATTGGTCCATCCTCTCCCTGCTTCCTATTGGCTCGTTTATCAGAAACGCTGAATGAATGAGAACAGAGAAATACAGACAGCCGTCAGCGAGTAGTAAATAAAACATTTAGACTAAACTTTCCTGTTCCAATATTTTATTTGTTAATAAAGCCATGGGCGATAAGACCAAACATCCAAACTTTAGAAAACTATAAATGGAGTTAGAGCAGAAAATCCTGTGAGTTTAAAACACGTCCAGGTTTAGTCTGGGTTTTCCCAGTTTCCCCAGTAGGTCCAATCCCGTCTGAGCCGCCAGCAGAGACACCATATCATTACAGCCGGAGCTCACCGCCACATCGTACGCCGTCTGACCGCCAGCATTTCTCCGCCTCACGCTCGCCTTACAGCTAAAACCAGAAAGAGACAAGGACCAAGGACATGAAGGTTTCCCTCAATGCTCTGATCACATTTAAAGTAAATCACAGATTTATTTAAAAGATAGGTCACCAGGAATCAGAGAGCCGGATCTAATACGTGGATTTAAACTTGGGATCCTGATTTAAAGACTGGCTTCCATGCACAGAGTGCCACCTAACCACGTCTTTGTCCCATTCAGGAATAAACATGAGGCTCAATGACCTTGGCATTTGATCTTTAAACTCAGATCATCCTGAGGGGAAATTTGTGCAAAATTAGCAGGAAATGCATCAAAGTCTTGCTGATTGTGTTCATGACAACAGTCTGGACATCATTAAAGGCCAGGATAGAATGTTGGTGACTGCTCGGAGCTTTTTCCCTCCATTTCTGCCAAATAGTCGCCATATTTAGCAGCTTTTGGAAAACTGTGTGGAAGGGTTCCCTCGCTCCTCGCCAGTTTCACCCACTTTTCCAATAGTTGCCAACCAAGGACAGTTAACTTGAGGAACAGCCTGATGGTATATATGACACCGCAGCTCTACTCCCATACTCGAGCACAGCTGGAGTCACATGACCAACCTCCCACGCCCCAGCATGGTTCAGAGATGTTACACAGCTGTTACTGTAGACGTGGCGTACCTGAGCAGAACTTTAGCAGTCTGCAGGCCGTCAGAGCCTCGAGCTGCAGCTTCATGCAGAGCTGTGTTCTTCATCCTGAGGAGGAGGAGGAGGAGTCAGGATCCGTTAAGGTACTGTAGAACTTTTTATGAATGTTATTCTCACTCATTCCTCGTCTTACGGTCCAGACTGCTGGTCGACGTCAGCTCCTCTCTGCACTAACACAGGAAGCACCTCACGGTGGCCGTTCACCACAGCAACCGCCAGAGCATGGCGGCCATCACTGTCACAGCAGGAAGGGTCCGCCCCCTGGTGGTGAGAGAGGAGAAACAGAGCAGTGGTGTAACAAGTTATTAAAATCGGAAATCTCTGATCAAAGTCAGGAATCTCATTAGATTTAAAAATCTCAGATTAAAGTCAGATTTCACAGATTAAAGTCAGAATTCACGGATTAAAGTTAGAATTCTCAGATTAAAGTTAGAATTCACAGATTAAAGTTAGAATTCACAGATTAAAGTTAGAATTCTCAGATTAAAGTTAGAATTCTCAGATTAAAGTTAGAATTCTCAGATTAAAGTTAGAATTCACAGATTAAAGTTAGAATTCACAGATTAAAGTTAGAATTCTCAGATTAAAGTTAGAATTCTCAGATTAAAGTTAGAATTCACAGATTAAAGTTAGAATTCTCAGATTAAAGTTAGAATTCACAGATTAAAGTTAGAATTCTCAGATTAAAGTTAGAATTCTCAGATTAAAGTTAGAATTCACAGATTAGAGTTAGAATTCTCAGATTAAAGTTAGAATTCACAGAATCAAGTTAGAATTCTCAGATTAAAGTTAGAATTCACAGATTAAAGTTAGAATTCTCAGATTAAAGTTAGAATTCACAGATTAGAGTTAGAATTCTCAGATTAAAGTTAGAATTCACAGATTAAAGTTAGAATTCTCAGATTAAAGTTAGAATTCACAGATTAAATTCAGAATTCTCAGATTAAAGTTAGAATTCACAGATTAAAGTTAGAATTCACAGATTAAAGTTAGAATTCACAGATTAAAGTTAGAATTCACAGATTAAAGTTAGAATTCACAGATTAAAGTTAGAATTCTCAGATTAAAGTTAGAATTCACAGATTAAAGTTAGAATTCACAGATTAAAGTCAGAATTCACGGATTAAAGTCAGAATTCACAGATTAAAGTTAGAATTCCAGATAAAAGTTAGAATTCCAGATAAAAGTTAGAATTCACAGATTAAAGTTAGAATTCACAGATTAAAGTTAGAATTCACAGATTAAAGTTAGAATTCCAGATAAAAGTTAGAATTCACAGATTAAAGTTAGAATTCTCAGATTAAAGTTAGAATTCACAGATTAAAGTTAGAATTCTCAGATTAAAGTTAGAATTCTCAGATTAAAGTTAGAATTCACAGATTAAAGTTAGAATTCACAGATTAGAGTTAGAATTCTCAGATTAAAGTTAGAATTCACAGAATCAAGTTAGAATTCTCAGATTAAAGTTAGAATTCACAGATTAGAGTTAGAATTCTCAGATTAAAGTTAGAATTCACAGAATCAAGTTAGAATTCTCAGATTAAAGTTAGAATTCACAGATTAAAGTTAGAATTCTCAGATTAAAGTTAGAATTCACAGATTAGAGTTAGAATTCTCAGATTAAAGTTAGAATTCACAGATTAAAGTTAGAATTCTCAGATTAAAGTTAGAATTCACAGATTAAATTCAGAATTCTCAGATTAAAGTTAGAATTCACAGATTAAAGTTAGAATTCTCAGATTAAAGTTAGAATTCACAGATTAAAGTTAGAATTCACAGATTAAAGTTAGAATTCACAGATTAAAGTCAGAATTCACGGATTAAAGTCAGAATTCACAGATTAAAGTTAGAATTCTCAGAATAAAGTTAGAATTCACAGATTAAAGTTAGAATTCACAGATTAAAGTTAGAATTCTCAGATTAAAGTTAGAATTCACAGATTAAAGTTAGAATTCCAGATAAAAGTTAGAATTCACAGATTAAAGTTAGAATTCTCAGATTAAAGTTAGAATTCACAGATTAAAGTTAGAATTCTCAGATTAAAGTTAGAATTCTCAGATTAAAGTTAGAATTCACAGATTAAAGTTAGAATTCTCAGATTAAAGTTAGAATTCACAGATTAAAGTTAGAATTCACAGATTAAAGTCAGAATTCACAGATTAAAGTTAGAATTCTCAGATTAAAGTTAGAATTCACGGATTAAAGTTAGAATTCACAGATTAAAGTTAGAATTCTCAGATTAAAGTTAGAATTCTCAGATTAAAGTTAGAATTCTCAGATTAAAGTTAGAATTCACAGATTAAAGTCAGAATTCTCGGATTAAAGTTAGAATTCACAGATTAAAGTTAGAATTCACAGATTAAAGTTAGAATTCACAGATTAAAGTTAGAATTCACAGATTAAAGTCAGAATTCTCGGATTAAAGTTAGAATTCACAGATTAAAGTTAGAATTCACAGATTAAAGTTAGAATTCACAGATTAAAGTCAGAATTCACAGATTAAAGTTAGAATTCACAGATTAAAGTCAGAATTCTCGGATTAAAGTTAGAATTCACAGATTAAAGTTAGAATTCTCAGATTACAGGCAGATTTCTCAGATTACAGGCAGAATTCAGGTTAAAAAAACTGCCCAGTGTTGGCTGTTTAGGACTTCTATTCTTATATCAGGTTCAGCTTCTTTTGATTTTTACCTGACTTACATCATAGTTTAAATTAGTGTATTATGACAAACCTTTCTGGTGGAAGCTGCTGATTGGGTGCAGAGTCTCGTACCTGATCCAGGAGCTGCTGGATGGCGTTGATCTGACCTCGGCCCGGACCAAGCTCCTTCAGCATCTCCATGTCTTTCACCTTAAACCAGGTTAGCCAATCAGAGACGAGCTTTCATAGGGCAGCAGAGGATGTTTGATTACGTCAAAGATATTTTTGTTCCTTACGGGAGGTTTGGGCGCCAGCATCCGTGTGGACAGCTTCATCACGCCAGTGGGACGGTCACTTCCTGTTAGAGACGGAAAAAAATCAGAATTCATTAAACTGACACGACTTTAGACTTAATCCCAGTCAGCACGCCGTGAGCATGCACTTTTGGGTAAGATGGACCGTAGAGGGACCAGAGATTAAACTTTGATGTGGTTCTAGAAAGAGTGAAAGGACAGCAGCACTGGTTTGTTACCATAACAACAAACATGGACGTCTAAGACCTCACTGCTGGGTCTTTGACGGTTTCTAATCATCCACACTGACTGACAGTCTCCCGCACACTGTCTGGACCTGAACTAAGCTGTTAGCAGCGTTACCCTGTGGAATGTCATGTTACATTACACCGATGTTTGTGCAGCTTTCTTCTTCGCTCTGATTTCAGTTCAGAGGTCAAAGGTTAAAACCACCTCTGCCTCTCCCTTTGACACCCTGCTGCCATTGGGTTTCTTTCTTACTGAGCGTGTCGCCGTCAGCTGATCGCTCGGTGACGCTGCTCAGAGTCTCAGTCCGGCCCGCAGGTATGTCACAGGAAGGATCCACCTGGAGGAGAACGCCCTGTTAGTGGACACCTTCACAGAAAAACCTCAGAGCTGGATCAGGTTTAGACGACCTCAGATCTGGGTTTTCCTGGACTCACCTGTTTGTCTGTTTCCTGTTTGGCCGACACGAAGCTGACGGTCAGGCTGACCTCATATCGATCCTCCTGAATCACCGCTGACACCATCTGGTGATAACAAACAGGAAGTAAACACAGCAGGGCCTGCACGTGCTCAGAGGAGTCTCACTGGCCCAATCCCAACGTCCACACTCACACACTCACTGACTTTGAGGCACGCTCCCGCAAAGTCCGTGAGGGCTTAGGGTTGTCCCACTGTCAAAAAATAAAGTGCATGAGGGATCTCTCGCTGACTTTTTGAGCCCTTTAAGTACCCTTTCCGTGAGTGGGCATCTCTGCAGACTTAGCGTGAGGGAATTACCCATAATTCATTGCACTGTGACGTATGGCAGGGATTCACGTGGGATGCCCGCCAGTAAACCCTATAAAAGTGAAGTGAAAAGAGCGAAAATGTATACAAAAAACATGGAAGGTGCAAAAAGGGGTGGACGTTGTAAAAAGAAGTGTTTTTCCTGTAAGTTTATTATATAAAACAGCCTTCATCCACTGAGAAAACAGGTCTGTAGGTGAGGTACGCTTGTTTTTATCTTTGTTTTAAGCTCTACAAGATGCCGACTGTCAACAAAAAAAACAAAGGGCTGTCCCATTCCTGTTTCTACCCTTCAAGTTCTTGCAGCCTCACTCACTCAATCACTTTCCAGGTGCAGTCAGTAAAGTCAATGAGGGCTCAGGGTTTAGGGAGGAGATTGAGATTCAGCCACTGAGACTTTTAGGGGACCTCATCCTTTCATCACCAGAGAGCACTGACATTATAGTGTGATGATGCAATGCAGTAAAATATTACACAATGCATTTTGATGCGATGTTATGCAATATACCATGATTCAATGCAATCAGTCTAATCAGACGATTAGAGAAGATTCCTACGCGTAGTATCAGATATTGGCTCTCAGTGTTGGAATCACAGCTAATGTAAACATGGGTCAGTCAGGCCTCTAACTTTTATTTTCATGAACAAATCCTAACTTTTACTGGTGAGGTGTAGGGAGGTGTGACGTACTCGTCCCAGGCGTGGTTCTCCCAGCAGAGCCCTGAAGGGGGCGTTGTTCTGAGCGTAACTCCTCAGGTGAGCACACACGTGATCCAGCTGTTTCCTCCAGAAACCTGAAACCATGACGAGACAGTACTGCAGTGATACGGGTCTTTATTCACCTCTGTCCAGTGGTCAGCAGTTTTATCCGCTGTAGTTTTCATGCTATTGTTAGTATAAAAGGTCGTTTTTTTTTACCTCTACCTGGGCTGATGGTGGTCAGCAGCGGCTGGCGGTCTCTGGTGGCGTTCTGCCTGCTGAGCTGTAGTGCCTTCTGCTGCTCCTTCCTCTGCAGCTCAGTGGCTGATGGGTAATAGAGTCCAACAGTCTGCGTGGACTGGTCTGCAGTGGGTGTGGCTAGTTTCTTGGTATGGGCGGGGTCAGCAGAGGGCATGGCCTGCCAGGTGGCATCATGGGTAGCTGGTGTTGATTCCTGCGATGAAGAGGCGGAGATCAGGGGGATGAGGGGATGTCCCAACACCAGAATTTTACCTTTCAAGTAAAAATCTACAGTACTGATTGAATCCCTGGCTCCTCTCCAGCCCCACCCTCTTGTCCAAATATGGTCACATCCAGTTCTTAACTCAGGATGACAGCAACCGTGATATAAATACATATTTAAGTGCCAAAGCAGAAATACAAGTCCTAGGCACTAAACCAGGGTCTCTTTTTGTTTTGATCAATCATAAATTACAGGAAAACATTTCTGCACCAAAACATTGCCAAGGCTTTTGTGCAATTTTCACAACTGGAATTTTTGGACTGATTTTATTGCTTTCCTCAAAGGATGAAAAATAATCAACATGTTTAGTTTCAAACCCATGATGGTGGACAAGTATTGAGAAATTTGACCACTTTCTTGATACAAGCTTAGGTATTACCTGTGGGAACATGTTGGTGGATACCTGTTTAGTTGCTGCACCCCAGGCGTTTCGTGTGATGTCACTGCTGGATGTTGGCGGGGCCGGTGCATCCAGAAAAACTCCACAAGTTGCACAGTAGACAGCGTACGGGTGTCCACTCGCTCCACATCGCCGACAGATCACACAGCTGGCTGCGTGACCAGGCTATAAGTTTGCAAATGTTTTACTACATTTCCCATAGTTCTTCACTTCTCTAAACCTGCAGTTTTCATCTAACCAATCACAGTTATCCTGTAAATACTTCGTGTAGACACACCTCAATGGAAATAATTTGATATCTGAAAGTTCAAACTGCATACAGAGGCTGTCTATACCAACAATTTTTTTCCGTGAGCTGACTGCCCTTTGTTCTATTTTTTGGAAAAACTAGAAGGAAAAAGCCACCAACAACCCCAGCTTCACCAACATTCCATCTTCTGCCTTTGATAATGTCATCCTTTGAAGTCTTTAATAACATCTAGAAAGATGATGTCATCATGTAAAGATAATTAAACATTTTGTCCTCTGCCTTTGATGATGTCATCCTTTAAAGTCTTTAATAACATCTAGAAAGATGATGTAATCATATAAAGTTAATTAAACATTTCATTTTCTGCCTTTGATGATGTCATCCATTAAAGTCTCAACCCAACGAGATCAAGATATATATATATATATATATATGTGTGTGTGTGTGTGGGGGGGGTGCTATATATGTATGTATATGCATGCACAGACTAACTACCATTGTGAGTCTGTGTATTTTTACCTTTGAGCCGCACCAGTCACAGAATCTGGAGTCACTCCGGTTTAAACGTTTACATTTGGAGCATGACAACATCTTGCCGTCTCCTGAAGGGACAGAGGGTACTGACGCTGCCTACAGAGTGACACGTGAAAAAAACGCCATAAATCTCTGAGTATCTGATGATAGATGTGGTAAATAAACAAGAGAATGTTTTTTTGTGTTACCGTCTGCAGGCGGCTCTCGCAGATCAAACAGCTAGTGATGTGGGCCGGATTTCCACTTCCACAACAAACACACACAATATGATCCTACACACAGATACACACAGATACACACAAATATACATCAATATATAAAAAAAATCACAGGGTGAAGATGTGATGACCAGGGAAAATCAGCATCAGTGAAGAAGAGGAATGTGGATTCGCGACAGTAAACCCTCAGAATCAAAGAAGTAGAGCTTGTGTTGCAGAACTATGTTTCAATTTTTTGACCTAATTCATGGTTTCATAAATGACTCAAAGCCCTTTCAAATATTTCATGAACTATTTTAAAGACAACAAACAAAGAGGTGTAGCTGAGGTAAATCTCGTTAGCTGTAGCTACCACATGCTGGCCTGCAGTCTTATCAGCCACCCCCATAATTATGCAGAACTCTACCCTTCTTCTACTAAAAACAGACCAGTAATTAAAAATTCAGCATAATCATCCCAATTCAACCCACTTTTCCAAAAGTTGCCAACCATGGCCTACTCTTTGTCAGAAAGCCCTCAACATCCCCAGCTTCAACAACATTCAAACCTCTGTATGTCACCCTGTAAAGTTCAGAAAACATTTGTCCTCTAGCCCAAAACTGCTGATGGACCAGCGGGCCGCATCATTTGACGCACTTCAGTTACCTTTAGCGTGCGGCTGGCCTGTGGTCGTAGCTGCTGATGGACCGAGTTCTCACAGATTAAACAAGTCTGAGTGTTTACAGGAACCAAAGTGTTACAGATCAGACAGCACGCCATCTGACAACAAAAAACATAAAGACTCATTACGCACAGGAAGTCCACAGGTATATACACGGGAAGTCCACAGGTATATACACGGGAAGTCCACAGGTATATACACAGGAAGTCCACTGGTATATACACAGGAAGTCCACTGGTATATACACAGGAAGTCCACTGGTATATACACGGGAAGTCCACAGGTATATACACGGGAAGTCCACAGGTATATACACAGGAAGTCCACTGGTATATACACAGGAAGTCCACTGGTATATACACGGGAAGTCCACAGGTATATACACAGGAAGTCCACTGGTATATACACAGGAAGTCCACTGGTATATACACGGGAAGTCCACAGGTATATACACGGGAAGTCCACAGGTATATACACAGGAAGTCCACAGGTATATACACAGGAAGTCCAAACATATACATACACAGAACTGGTGTATATGCAGGAAGTTCACTGGAATATAGACAGAAAATCGACTGGTATGTACTCAGGAAGTCAACTGGTACATACAAAGGAAGTATAGGAATGTACACACAGGAAGTACTCTGGTATATCTACAGGAAGTCGACTGGTATTCACACAGAAAGTCCACTGGTTTACACATAGGAAGTCAACTGGTGTAAACACAGGATGTCCAGTGGTATATACACAGAAGTAAACTGGTATAAACAAAGGAAGTCCACACATATACATACATAGGAAGTCCACTTGTATATACACAGGAATTTAACTGGTATATACACAGGATGGTTACTGGTATATGTACAGGAGGTTCACTGGTATATACACAGGATGTTTACTGGTATATACACAGGAAGTCAACACGTATATAGACAGGACCTCAACTGGCATATACACACAGGAAGTCTACTGAGATACACACAGGAAGTCAACTGGTATATACACAGGAGGTCTAGTGGTATACACATAGGAAGTTAACTGGTATGTACACATGAAGTCCACAGGTATACACACAGAAGTCCAAAGGTATATACACTGGACGTTTACTGGTATATGCACAGGAAGTCCACTGGTATATACACAGGAAGTCTACATGCATACACTAAGGAAGTCCACTGGTATATACACAGGAAGTCCACAGGTATATACACAGAAGTCCACAGGTATATACACAGAAGTCCACAGGTATATACACAGGAAGTCCACTGGTATATACACAGGAAGTCTACATGCATACACAGGAAGTCCACTGGTATATACACAGGAAGTCCACTGGTATATACACAGGAAGTCCACTGGTATATACACAAGAAGTCCACAGGTATATACACAGGAAGTCCACAGGTATATACACAGAAGTCCACAGGTATATACACAGGAAGTCCACTGGTATATACACAGGAAGTCTACATGCATACACAGGAAGTCCACTGGTATATACACAGGAAGTCCACTGGTATATACACAGGAAGTCCACTGGTATATACACAGGAAGTCCACTGGTATATACACAAGAAGTCCACAGGTATATACACAGGAAGTCCACAGGTATATACACAGGAAGTCCACAGGTATATACACAGGAAGTCCACAGGTATATACACAGGAACTCCACAGGTATATACACAGGAAGTCCACAGGTATATACACAGGAAGTCTACAGGTATATACACAGGAAGTCCACAGGTATATACACAGAATACCAAAGGTATATACACTGGACGTTTACTGGTATACGCACAGGAAGTCCACTGGTATATACACAGGAAGTCTACATGCATACACAGGAAGTCCAAGCTGATAAGTCCAGTACGCTGATATTCACACTGATAAAGGGCGCAGTAAAACCAGTTTTGGTTCTTTTTGGTGTTTATTTTAAATAAAACATGTATCTCCCTGTTGAATAAGTACATTCTTCATGTGTGCATTACCTGTCCTCCTTCAGTAGGGGGCAGTCTTTGCTCAGGTAAAACAGGAAGTGTAGCTCCACAGTGAGAACAAAAACAAGCAGAGGGGTCGGAAGGACGGAAATTTAAACACCCAGCACACCTGGACAGGTAGAGAGACTGACTGACTAAGTTGTTAAAAAACAGTTTAATGTCTGATAAATTGAAGATCCACCATAGCAATGCCCTGCTTATCTACCATCCCTTCACTTTAATCCCCATCCCTTGACCCTTAACCTAACTCTGAATGGTCACTGAAAATGAAAGCTGACGTGTTTAATAGAGTGTCTGTCAGCATCCTTGTCCATACCGCAGGAAGTTGGTCTCTCTACAGATTCTGGATTTCTCCGTGCTGCTCAGCTGCTTCAACACACCCAGACTCTGACAGACAGGAAGTACAACAAAATAAAAGTCAACTCAAAGCTGCTTTAAAAGCCAAGAGCAGGACTGATGAGCTGGTAGAGTTTGGTTCGGTCACCGCTGACTGAGAGTGACAAGGAGGTCCAGTGCGGGTCGAGTTGATCGGAGAGCCTAGGCGACTGTTCAAGAAGCGAGGACCTGATTGAGGAGAGGCACTACCCATAAACCCCAGCTCTGAAAACCAAACAACAGAAGGGGAAAGAACACCTGTAGAAGAGGTCAACTCTTTCGTAATAACACAGATTTATACATGATGTGAGACATAATAACCTAGACAAAGTGATAAATATCAGAGTCCTCTCTGTCTCATTTGACCATGCGAGATTCTTAGTTTTAGCCATTAGCCAATCATAGTTAAGGATCTTGGAGCGGCACCTTGGTTGACCAGTAAAATCTAGCTCTTCTGCCTCAGTTTAAAATAAACATCCTTAACCCACCTGGAGGCTTCAGCGAAGAACCAGCAAGGGTCTCAGCAGACCGCGAGGTTCCTTCAGACAGACGCTATGGTGAAAATTAATAACTTAATACATTATATGAACATTGACCCAGACACCAGGGCAGGGGATGATGGGAAATGTAGTCTAGAAACAGCTGGGGTTTGTTTACCAGCTGGTCGCTCTGCAGCAAGTTCTTCTCGTTCTCCTTCCTGTTTATTGAGTTCACACGTTCCACTGAGAAAACCTTTGTCACTGTGGCGCTCTCTCTGCCGTCACTACACAAACACAGAGTAATAATTCAGACAGTAAATATTCTAAATTCAGCACAGATGGTAGGGAATAAACACTCACCTGGTGACAGCTACAGCTCTAACCGACACTCGCCCAGCAGGCAGCAGGATGGGCTCGCTGTACTTCCTGCTGCTGCCCGCCAACCCCCTCTGGACCACCACTGGCTTGGATCCGTCCAGAGTGAAGAAGATCTGCACACCTGGAGAGTCTGCAGGAAAAAAAATACCATAACAGAGGCACACCTGATTGTAAGTAGACAGGTGTGTTTTACCTGATTGGATAGAAAGGTGTGTTTGACCTTATTTTATAGAGACAGGTGTGTTTCACCTGACTGGATGGAGACAGGTGTGTTTTACCTGATTGGATGGAGACAGGTGTGTTTTACCTGATTGGATAGAGACAGGTGTGTTTCACCTGACTGGATGGAGACAGGTGTGTTTGACCTGACTGGATGGAGACAGGTGTGTTTTACCTGACTGGATAGAGACAAGTGTGTTTTACCTGATTGGATAGAGACAAGTGTGTTTTAACTGATTGGATGGAGACAGGTGTGTTTGACCTGACTGGATGGAGACAGGTGTGTTTTACCTGACTGGATGGAGACAGGTGTGTTTGACCTGACTGGATGGAGACAGGTGTGTTTTACCTGACTGGATGGAGACAGGTGTGTTTGACCTGACTGGATGGAGACAGGTGTGTTTTAACTGATTGGATGGAGACAGGTGTGTTTGACCTGATTGTAAGTAGACAGGTGTGTTTTACCTGATTGGATAGAAAGGTGTGTTTGACCTTATTTTATAGAGACAGGTGTGTTTCACCTGACTGGATGGAGACAGGTGTGTTTTACCTGATTGGATAGAGACAGGTGTGTTTCACCTGACTGGATGGAGACAGGTGTGTTTGACCTGACTGGATGGAGACAGGTGTGTTTTACCTGACTGGATAGAGACAAGTGTGTTTTACCTGATTGGATAGAGACAAGTGTGTTTTAACTGATTGGATGGAGACAGGTGTGTTTGACCTGACTGGATGGAGACAGGTGTGTTTTACCTGACTGGATGGAGACAGGTGTGTTTGACCTGACTGGATGGAGACAGGTGTGTTTTACCTGACTGGATGGAGACAGGTGTGTTTGACCTGACTGGATGGAGACAGGTGTGTTTTAACTGATTGGATGGAGACAGGTGTGTTTGACCTGACTGGATGGAGACAGGTGTGTTTGACCTGACTGGATGGAGACAGGTGTGTTTTAACTGATTGGATGGAGACAGGTGTGTTTCACCTGACTGGATGGAGACAGGTGTGTTTGACCTGACTGGATGGAGACAGGTGTGTTTTACCTGGCTGGATGGAGACAGGTGTGTTTTACCTGATTGGATAGAGACAAGTGTGTTTTACCTGATTGGATAGAGACAAGTGTGTTTTAACTGATTGGATGGAGACAGGTGCGTTTGACCTGACTGGATGGAGACAGGTGTGTTTTACCTGACTGGATGGAGACAGGTGTGTTTTACCTGACTGGATGGAGACAGGTGTGTTTTACCTGACTGGATGGAGACAGGTGTGTTTTTACCTGATTGGATGGAGACAGGTGTGTTTGACCTGACTGGATGGAGACAGGTGTGTTTGACCTGACTGGATGGAGACAGGTGTGTTTTACCTGACTGGATGGAGACAGGTGTGTTTCACCTGACTGGATGGAGACAGGTGTGTTTTTACCTGATTGGATGGAGACAGGTGTGTTTCACCTGACTGGATGGAGACAGGTGTGTTTTACCTGACTGGATGGAGACAGGTGTGTTTCACCTGACTGGATGGAGACAGGTGTGTTTTTACCTGATTGGATGGAGACAGGTGTGTTTTTACCTGATTGGATGGAGACAGGTGTGAATGTATCGATGTGGTTCTTGACTCGGTGTGATTCCAGATGGATGATGGGAATGATGAGCGGTGCTGACACTGCTCCTGCCGTCATGATGGCCTCCTGTCGATCAATAAATCAATCATAATTCAGTTTAAGCCTTGTTCTTTAAATCAAAGGTAAACTAGGCTCCCAGTCACATCCTGTTTGTTTATTTCATAATTAGCACACAGAACAGCCTGAATGAAAATGAATACAGTCATTAAAAGGAAATCCTCTCTGAATAAGAACTGTCTGTATGACGTCTGAGATATGAAGCTGATACGCTGGGATCAGACTGGTTTAAACGCAAACTACAAGTCTGAGTCTTACTGCGCATGTCCGTTTGTGTATTAAATAATTCAAATCATGTTAAAACTGCCTTACCTCAGATTAACGTGAAGATGTGAACAGAAACAAAAGTCTCTTCTCAAACCGCTGCTGCACTTTCTTCGACCGTTTACGGAAGCGTCACCATAGCGACGAACTCTGCCTGGCGCGCATGCGCTCGCTTTATTGAAAAGGATGTTCAGCAGGGGCTGGGTTAAAAGAATACAAACAAGATCTAAACACCGCCCTTTCCACCGGGATACGCTGGGTTCACGGACCTTTCTCAAAAATGTTCATTGAAGGAGCTGAAAAAGCAGTAGAACCCCTGAGGTCCTGTCTAGACTCCGGCTCACCCCTCTTTATTTACCTTATGATAGAGGTGCTTTAAATCTGCCCAACCTGCGCTGGTACTGTTGGCAGCTCAGCTAGGAGCAGCAATGTGCTATTTTAATAAAACTGATCCTCCAGCATGGGTGAAGATTGAATCCTGTTCTGCCGAGGGATTACCAGCTAACAGCTACATGTATTCAGCTGATCAACAATGTTGAGTAAACAAAGAAAGAACCCCTTTCTTAAAAACACTATACTTATTTGGTTTGAGGCCCAGAAATACTTTAGTGGACCTCCGCCACTCTCAGGTTTCACACCGGTCTGGGGTAAAAGCAAATTTTTACCTGGGTGGAAGGACCCTGGTTTTAAGACCTGGACAAGCAAGGGATGATGTAAAATAATGGATCTCTTCAGTAATGGAGAGTTAATGTCATTTTCTGAGCTGCAAAATAGATATAACATTCCTTTACAGCACTTCTTTAAGTTTTTACAATTCAGACATTTTATCCCTGCTTCCCAACAAAGCTTGAAGAGTTCACTCTGAAACATGTTTCTGGTCGTCGCCAAATGTCTTTGCTGTACAAAATGATGGTAGACAGTTCCCCAGAATCATCAGAGGATAAACGTCAAAGCTGGAGAGAAGAGCTTCATGGGCCAAAGTTTGTCTGACGGCTCAGACACAAACAATTCATACTCGTTTCAAACTGATACAATACAACTGGATTTAAAGAACATAATAACACCATCAAAGTTAAACCACTGCAGTCACAAAGTGCCAGACACTCGCTTCTAATGCAGCCGTGTAAAAGGAACACTTTTCCATTGCCTATGGGATTGCAGAGTAGTTCAAGTTTTTGGGAGGAGCTTCTTGCTTTCATTATTAAAATAACAAATCTAAAGATCCCTTGTTTGCCAAAGCTGTGCATTTTGGGAATTTACCCAACAGGCTTTGCTCCTAACGATGCCCAGCGTGCATTAACAGATTTATGTCTCCTACAAGCTAAAAGGGCGATTGCTATGGAATGGAAAAATGTTAGTAAACCAAGCATGAACAGTACATTAAGGACCTCTCATCCACGGTTGCTGTGGAGAAACTAACATTTATTAAAAAAGGGAAGCCAGACATTTTTGAAAAAATATGGAGAAGATTAATGGAGTTTCTTAAATCTAAAAAGTGGTAGTTCTCAGAAATTACTGTTGGAGGTGATGGCTTATAGGAGCCTACGTTATACACATTTATCTGTATCAGCCTTTGCTGAATGCATGTGTGTTACTAACCTTATGTTCTTACGTTGGTGTGTGTGTTTATGCCTTTATATGTTATGGAGTTGTATGCATAGATACACACCACATGTGATTATATGTATGTCTGTGCTTAAGTGTTTATCAACTAATATTATTTTATTTTATTCATTTTGCACCTGTAAGGAATGAATGCATTTGTCAGACTGTTTATTGTTTTCGTAATACCTTGTTTGTCACAATGAGATAACCCCAATAAAAATATTTATCAAAAAAAAAAAGAACCGCTGAGGTCCTGTCATTTATTAAAGCCCTAAAGTCATGAAAAGAGAAGAAAAGCTCAAGTCCTTCATCATTTCAAACCATTTATTTTATGGCATTGAGCCTATTTTATATATATCTTTTATTTGGTCCTGACTGTGTTGAAAGCATCTTTGCGTCATCCAGAGACATCAACGCCATGCTGCTTGCTCTTTTGATCAATATTGTTAATAAATAAATAAACAAATAAATAAACAAATGAATGAATAAATACATAAATAAATACGTAGATTTTATGTTTAAAGTTGTGACTGGAAAAGACTGACAGAGTTCTGCTTATTTTGTATAGAAGTTTTGCTTCCTTTATAAATGTAAATGTTTTCAAACAAATCCTACTCACAAAATATCAAAAATATATACATAAATACAAGCTTTAACCAAACAATGATGCAAAATATTTATATATTTGTATTTATTTATATATTTATTTTTCTATTTTTTAAATTTATTTACTATTTATTTTAATTATCTGATATTTATATAATTATTTAATTAATTCCTGATATATTTATGTATATCTTCATATATATTATTTCTTTGTATTATTTTACATTATCTGTGATCTATTTCTTTAATTTATTTCGTAATCTAATATTTATTCATTTATTTGTATATTTCTATTGGTTATTTTTATTCATGTTTTTCATTTTTACTGTTATAAAGGGATATTGAGATTTTAATTCTTTCTGGGTCGTATTTTCAGTCAGGCAGATTTTAGGACTCCCCACCCTCAGCTAACTTTTAGGACCCCTAGCACGCCTGCCTGTACCACAACATTAGCAGACAGGCTAGTTTACGGTAGCCCTGCTGAGACTAAAAACTAAATAAAATAAAAACAAACAAATATAAAAATGGCTGAAGTGAAGGTGAAGAAGGAGACGAACCTGTCAGACCCTGCGGAGGTAGAGAACAGGTCAGTCCGCCGATGATGAGCTGATCCCGGGGTGATGTTTGAGGAGAGCCGCTGCAGAGAACTCTGTTTAAATCCAGTCTAATTTAAGGTTTCTGGTTATTTTAGAGGAAAATCAGGATACATGATAAATGAATAAATACTTTTAACCTGTTAACTTAATTTATCAGTGATATGGACATTTATATTCTCTGTCTGCTCCTTCCACCGTTCTTAGAGAGGTTTAATAATAAAGGATGAATTTATAAATTAACTCAGGATTTATTCAGGATCAAGTTTTAGTTTTTAATGTTCAGCCGAATTTTATATTTTCGCTCACAGATGTAGAAACCAGCCGCTGCCGTGTTTAATGGGAAAATTAACTTGATAAACGTGTCATTTGAATATTTATTGTTATTTTAAACCCAGTTTGGTTTATTGTCAGTCACGTTTTTAGAGATTTCTGAAACCAATTTATATTAAATAAATATTAACTAAGTACGTATTAGCTCTTTGTTTATGTTCCAGGCATTCAGACAGCTTTATGAGCAGAAACCAGGATCAGCTGATGATGATGAAACCGTCAGTAACTGAGCTGAAATACCTGAACTTTATCTGCAGCCTTTTAATCCAGGACTCAGGTGTTGGTCTGAGACTAAGTCTGAGACTTAGTCTGGGCTCTTACAGGGTTTTTAAATCAGTCTGTTTGCCCAACAGTTAGTCCATCAGTGTTTTCATGTTTGCCAGTAAATTAACTTTATCATCACAGAAGAACAGAAACTGAAATATTCATCTTTCATCATTATATTCATTATAATTGTACTGATTATCACAGTATTTATTAGCATTATCATTAAATCGATTATCCTTTTCATTATATTGATTATTGTATTGATCACCATGTCTGTGTGCTCAGGATCAAAGAGCTGTGTCAGCAGTTTCCTCATGGTATCACTGACCAGGTGATCCAGAACGACATGCCTCACCTGGAGCCTCAGCAGAGAGCCATGGCCATCAACAAGCTGCTCTCATTGGTCGGTCTGACAGTGATGTCACCGCTCACCCTCTGCTCTGATTGGTTAATTCTATATTAAAGTTTATTGATGATGTCATTGGTGTGTCTCTCCTGTAGGGTCAGCTGGATCTGCTGAGGAACAGCTCCGGTCTGCTCTACAGAATGAAGGACACACAGAGCACCAGGTAAACGCGGCCGACGCCCCCTTCAGGAACGACAACACAACTACAACACGACCACAAAGATCCAACATGTTCCAGTAATAAAGGGAGGATCCAGGGTTAGAGGACCCCAAAGTGACGTTAGTGTCTGTTTCTGTGTTTCAGTAAAATGAAAGGATCAGACAACCAGGAGAAGCTGGTGTACCAGATCATTGAGGACGCCGGAAACAAAGGTAACAAACGCGTGCAGAAACATCAGACCGTTAACGTCAACTATGACCAAGACTTAAGAAATATATGTAGGGCATAGTCAGCAACATCCTGTAGGACCCCAGTATGGTCCTGAGGTTTTGAAAGGATCTCAGCATGGTCCTGTAGATGTGAAAGGACCTCAGCATGGTCCTGAGGTTTTGAGAGGATCTCAGCAAGGTCCTATAGATGTGAGAGGACCTCAGCATGGTCCTGTAGATGTGAGAGGACCTCAGCATGGTCCTGTAGCTTTTAGAGGACCTCAGCATGGTCCTGTAGATATTAGAGGACCTCAGCATGTGATCAGCTGTTTGCGTGTTTATTTTGTTTGTTGTTGTTGTCGTGATCAGCTGTTTGCGTGTTTATTTTGTTTGTTGTTGTGATCAGCTGTTTGCGTGTTTATTTTGTTTGTTGTTGTGATCAGCTGTTTGCTTGTATATTTTGTTTGTTGTTGTTCTGATCAGCTGTTTGCGTGTTTATTTTGTTTGTTGTTGTTATTGTTGTTGTGATCAGCTGTTTGCTTGTATATTTTGTTTGTTGTTGTTGTTGTTGTGATCAGCTGTTTGCGTGTTTATTTTGTTTGTTGTTGTGATCAGCTGTTTGCGTGTTTATTTTGTTTGTTGTTGTTCTGATCAGCTGTTTGCGTGTTTATTTTGTTTGTTGTTGTTATTGTTGTTGTGATCAGCTGTTTGCTTGTATATTTTGTTTGTTGTTGTTGTTGTTGTGATCAGCTGTTTGCGTGTTTATTTTGTTTGTTGTTGTGATCAGCTGTTTGCGTGTTTATTTTGTTTGTTGTTGTGATCAGCTGTTTGCGTGTTTATTTTGTTTGTTGTTGTTATTGTTGTTGTGATCAGCTGTTTGCTTGTATATTTTGTTTGTTGTTGTTGTTGTTGTGATCAGCTGTTTGCGTGTTTATTTTGTTTGTTGTTGTGATCAGCTGTTTGCGTGTTTATTTTGTTTGTTGTTGTGATCAGCTGTTTGCGTGTTTATTTTGTTTGTTGTTGTTCTGATCAGCTGTTTGCGTGTTTATTTTGTTTGTTGTTGTTCTGATCAGCTGTTTGCGTGTTTATTTTGTTTGTTGTTGTGATCAGCTGTTTGCGTGTTTATTTTGTTTGTTGTTGTTGTTGTGATCAGCTGTTTGCGTGTTTATTCTGTTTGTTGTTCTGATCAGCTGTTTGCGTGTTTATTTTGTTTGTTGTTGTGATCAGCTGTTTGCATGTTTATTTTGTTTGTTGTTGTTCTGATCAGCTGTTTGCGTGTTTATTTTGTTTGTTGTTGTGATCAGCTGTTTGCGTGTTTATTTTGTTTGTTGTTGTTCTGATCAGCTGTTTGCGTGTTTATTTTGTTTGTTGTTGTTCTGATCAGCTGTTTGCGTGTTTATTTTGTTTGTTGTTGTGATCAGCTGTTTGCGTGTTTATTTTGTTTGTTGTTGTTGTTGTGATCAGCTGTTTGCGTGTTTATTCTGTTTGTTGTTCTGATCAGCTGTTTGCGTGTTTATTTTGTTTGTTGTTGTGATCAGCTGTTTGCATGTTTATTTTGTTTGTTGTTGTTCTGATCAGCTGTTTGCGTGTTTATTTTGTTTGTTGTTGTGATCAGCTGTTTGCGTGTTTATTTTGTTTGTTGTTGTTCTGATCAGCTGTTTGCGTGTTTATTTTGTTTGTTGTTGTTCTGATCAGCTGTTTGCGTGTTTATTTTGTTTGTTGTTGTGATCAGCTGTTTGCGTGTTTATTTTGTTTGTTGTTGTTGTTGTGATCAGCTGTTTGCGTGTTTATTCTGTTTGTTGTTCTGATCAGCTGTTTGCGTGTTTATTTTGTTTGTTGTTGTGATCAGCTGTTTGCGTGTTTATTTTGTTTGTTGTTGTTGTTGTTGTTCTGATCAGCTGTTTGCGTGTTTATTTTGTTTGTTGTTGTTCTGATCAGCTGTTTGCGTGTTTATTTTGTTTGTTGTTGTTCTGATCAGCTGTTTGCGTGTTTATTCTGTTTGTTGTTGTGATCAGCTGTTTGCGTGTTTATTTTGTTTGTTGTTGTGATCAGCTGTTTGCGTGTTTATTTTGTTTGTTGTTGTTGTTGTTGTTGTGATCAGCTGTTTGCGTGTTTATCGTGTTGTTGTTGAGCTGTTGTTTGTTGTTCTGCAGGGATTTGGAGCAGAGACATCCGTTTTAAGAGCAACCTTCCTCTGACAGAGATCAATAAGATCCTGAAGAACCTGGAGAGTAAGAAGCTCATCAAGGCCGTCAAATCTGTGGCTGTGAGTTCATACCTCAGCTGATATACAGTTATTTTTTAACTTCCTTACCAAATGTATTTTTCAATAATCACAAGCAATACATCAGTCTAACTCAGACTGACCCCTGATTCAACCAGGGCTGAACAGTTTTGATTATTATCTGATTATTTTGACTCATAATGTAAATTCTTTCAGTTTTTTGGAAGAGACTGCTAATTTTTATGTAATTCTATTTTTATTAAGAAAAAACATCAAAAAAATGAGGAAAATCTGATTTTTTTGTAAACCAGTCTTTAAAGAAGACACTTGTGTAGAACAGAACATCACTGCTGCATAAAAAGTTTTAAACTTGTATTTTGACACACATTTCATGTGAAGAATATTTTTGGATTTTGCAACAGGCCATACTGTTATTTAATGTAAATTTTGATGAATTGCCCGGCCCTACCCTCTGCTTGGTTCTAGAGATAGGAGTCTTTCTTTCTGATGTTTTTCTCCTGTCCTTGCAGGCGTCTAAGAAGAAGGTCTACATGCTCTATAACCTGCAGCCCGACCGATCGGTGACGGGCGGAGCCTGGTACAGTGATCAGGACTTTGAGTCTGAGTTTGTGGAAGTCCTCAACCAGCAGTGCTTCAAGTTCCTACAGAGCAAGGTTCAAAACAAACTTTATTTATTCTCATTTAAGCTTAATTTACAAAATAAAATGTGTTTATACTCATTTGAGCTTAATTTTAAAAATTAGCTTTATTTATACTCTTTTGAGATTAATTTAATAATACATTTTCTTTACTTATTTGAGCTTAATTTAAAAAGTTAACTTTATTAACACTAATTTGAGCTTAATTTTAAAAAATAAAATTTATTTATATTTATTTAAGCTTGATTTTAAAAAATCAACTTTATTTTTAAAATTAAGCTCAAATAAGTATTAATAAAGTTGATTTTTTAAAATCAAGCTTAAAATTTATTTATAACTCTTTATACTTATTTAAGCTTGATTTTAAAAAATCAACTTTATTAATACTTATTTGAGCTTAATTTTAAAAGTAAAATTTATTTATAATTATTTAAGCTTGATTTAAAAAAAAAATACTTTATTAATACTTATTTGAGCTTAATTTAAAAAATAAAATTTATTTATAAATTTAAGCTTGATTAAAAAAAATCAACTTTATTAATACTTATTTGAGCTTAATTATAAAAATATTTTTTTATAATTATTTAAGCTTGATTTTAAAAAATCAACTTTATTAATACTTATTTGAGCTAAATTTAAAAAATAAAATTTATCTGAATTTATTTGAGCTTAATTTTAAAAATAAACTTTATTTCTACTCATTTGAGCTTAATCATAAAATACCTAAACTGAAGTGAGGTCTGTTCTTGACTAAATGTCTAAAATCTTGAGCGTCTGAAATCAGATGAAACTTTAACATTAAACAACATGAACTGCTATATGTAGTCTGACCAGCAGGGGGCAGCAGAGTCTCAGTCAACATGCAGACTCTTCTTGAGTCTCTTCTTCTTCATCTTACGTTAATGAACAAACAGAGAAGTGTTTCTGTAATGATGGCTGTCTTTTAGATGCCTTTAATTGTATGAAGAACAATTCAAATTTTAATAGAAGAGAAAGAAAAGCAGTAAATTCTGACATTTAAGCAGCACTTGGAGCCTCTGCCCCTCTAAAGCTCTCTGCTCTGGCCTGTTTTAAAGTGAGGGTTACTACCCAGAGTCAGAGTTCTTATGAAACCACACCTGCTGATGTTTGGAACGCTGACCTCCTGGTATGTTCCTGCACGTTCAGGCTGAGGCGGCGAGGGACAGTAAACAGAGTCCCATGGTCCAGAGGAACAGCTCATTCGCCACCTCTCATGAAGTCTGGAAGTACATCTGTGAGCTGGGAATCAGCAAGGTGAGGCTCCCGAGGCCCCGCCCCCCTTTATGATATCACATGTGTGCACCTGACTGACCACCGTGTTTGTGCAGGTGGATCTGTCGATGGACGACATCGAGACCATCCTGAACACGCTCATCTACGACGGGAAGGTGGAGATGACCGTCATCGCCGCCAAAGAGGGAACGGTGGGCAGCGTGGACGGACAGATGAAGCTGTACCGTGGCGTCAACGCCATCCTGCAGCCCACCGGCCTGGTCAGGACGCCCTGCGGACTCTGCCCGGTAACGGCACACACGCAGAAGAATTCTCAAGTCAAGCATTCTCTTAAAAACACAGAATGTTTTTGAATGGAGCTGAATCCACCCGTCTTGTGTCTGCAGGTGTTCGACGACTGCCACGAAGGAGGCGAGATCTCGCCATCAAACTGCGTCTACATGACCGAGTGGTTGGACTTCTGACGGCTCGTCTCATCCTTCCTTTTCTTCATTCTCTCATTTATTTTCTATTTATGTCAAAGTTCAATTAAAGTCAAAAGAGGACACGTGATTGGCTGATTCTTGATCTGAGAGAGGAGGAGCTGCAGTCTGGCTTAAATGTTGTGATGATCAAAAGCATTTTTAACTCAAATAATAGCCAGAAAATTCTTTTTTTTTTTAAACTGACATGTTTATTTAGCCTTCTACCAAAATCCAAAGAAGAAAAATTGTCTTAAAATTCAGAATATACATATTTTTATGTATCATATTTGATACATTAGGCATATTGCCAACTAATAATCCACTGGAGGTCATTTTTATCATCTATCAGATTATATATATATACATATATATATATATATATATATATATATTTTTTTTTTTTTTAAGATTTATTTTGGGGCATTTTTTTTAAAGCTTTATTTTTGGCCTTTTTTGGATAAAATCGGAAACAGGGAAGAGAGCAGGGAGAGACATGCAGGAAACAGTGCCAGGGGCCGGATTTGAACCTGGGTCGCCTGTGTATATGGCGAGCGCCTTAACCACTTGACTACCAGTGTGCCATTTTTGGGGCATTTTTGTGCCTTTATTACATAGAGGAGGACAGTGGATAGCGTCAGAAACAGGGTCAAGAGTGGGGGAGAGATGTGCGGTGAAGGGCCTCAGGCCAGATTCGAACCCGGGCCGCCCGTGTACATGGGGAGCGCCTTTAACCACTAGGCTACCTGCTCCCAAAGATTATATTTAAAATATTTTAAAGTAATTCAAGGATGATGTTGATTAGATGGAGGTCTCATAAAAGTGTGTATCAAGTATGACACAGTGGGCTTTAAGGGGTTAAAATGTTCTGATCCCTGTTACTGGTCTGAGCCACGTCGAACCAAAACCTCCAAAAAACCTCAAAGACAGACGTAACAGAAAGGAATAAGGCCAGCAGACGACCTTAAGCACACACTGTAGAACATTCTGGTACAGAGAAGTACAGTTTAGACCATGTTCAGGAGTTTACCAGCGGTCTTTCCAAAAAAAATGAAACGCTGTCTAAAATGTAAATAAAAACAGAAGTCGATGATTGTCAGAGCTCTTAAACCCATGTTTGATTCACAATAGAACAGAAACGACAAATCAACATGTTTTCTCTTGGTGAAAGGTCTGGACTGCAGGCAGACCAGTTCAGGACCTGGACTCTTCTCCTGTGAAGCCATGCTGTTGTGATGGGTGTGGTATGTGGTTTAGCATGGTCTTGCTGAAATAGTGGCAGCCTTCCCTGACAGAGACGTTGTCTGGATGGGAGCATATGTTGCTCTAAAATAGTGATACTCAACATGTGGCTCTTTTGTGATTATTTGTGGCTCTTTTCATCTTAATTTTGAATATTATTCCCTCGAAAAAACTTTAAAAAGGGAAAATTTGCCATTTTCACAATTCTTGCCACTTTTTGCCCATTTAAGTTACCTTTTGCCATTAAATACCACTGTTTTTAATGGTTTTTGCCAATTTTTACGATGTCTTTTTTACACTTTTTCCTGATTTTTTCCACTTTTATACCATTATACCATTGCCCTTTTTTAAATCATTTTTTTGCCACTTTATATCCATTGAAACTAACTTTAGCCATTAAATACCACTTGCTTCATTTTTTCCCAATTTTTTGCCTCTTCTTTTTGCCACTTTTTTCCCATTTTTGCCCTTTTTCACAAAATTTTTTGCCACTTTTTGCTTGTTTAAGCCACCCTTTGCCATTATATACCAATTGTTTCCTATTTTTTTGCCCATTTTTGCCACTTTGTACTCATTTTTTGTCACTTCTCATCCATTTTTGCTTCTTTCTGACTATTTTCCACTTTTTCCTCCCCATTTTTGCCCCTTTTCACCCATTTGTGCTTCTTTTTGACCATTTTTGCCACCTTTAACTTAATTTTATTGCTTCAGGCTGTTTTTGCCTCTATTCACCACTTGGATTGTTGCTCTTGCAAAGGTATTTTTCAACAGTTTGGCTCTTTGGTTGAGTAGGGTTGAGTATCACTGCTCTAAAAGCTCTCTCTACTTTCCAGCATTGATAGTTCCTTTCCAGATGTTAGAGCTGCCCACGCCATAGGCACTAATGCAACCCCATACCATCAGAGATGCAGGCTTTAGACCTGAGCCAGGAGAACAAGCTGGATGCTCCCTCTCCTCTTTAGTCCACAGGACACGGCGTCTGTGGTTTCCTCTGACCACAGAACAGTTTTCCATGTTTCCTCAGTCCATTTTAAATGAGCTTTGGTCCAGAGAAGACGGCGCTGTTTCTGGATCCTGTTCACATATGGCTTCTTCTCTCCATGATCCAGCTTTAACTGTCATTGGTGGATGGCACGGCCAACTGTGTTGACAGATAATGATTTCTGGAATGTCCCTGAGCCCATGCAGTGATTTCACTACAGAATCATGCCTGTTTTTAATGCAGTGGCCCCTGAGGGCCCCTGGGGGTCCCTTCAGCCTTGCCCCTTGCTCTCAGAGATTTCTCCAGATTCTCTGAGTCTGTTGATGATATTATGGACTGTAGATGGAGGGAGATTCAGAGTCTTCCCTAAAATCGTTCAACAATTTTAGGCACATTTGTTCACAGATCAGTGAACCTTTGCCCATCTTTACTTCTGAGAGACTCTGCCTCTCTAAAATGCTCCTTTTATACCCAGTCATGTGACTGACCTGTTGATAATTAATCTCATTATTGTCTAAATGCTCCTCCAGCTGTTTTTCATTCGTACCACTTACTTTTCCAGCCTTGTGTTGCCCTGTCCCTACTTTTTTGAGATGCGTTGCTGACCTCAAATTCAATGAGCTTATATTTTTCCTGAAATGGTAAAATGTCGCAGTTCCAACAGCTGATATGTTTTTTATGCTCTATTGTGAATCAAATATGGGTTTATGAGATGTGACAATCATTGATTTCTGCTTTTATTTACATTTTACACAGCGACCCAACTTTTTTGGAACTGGTGTTGTAAGGTTTTACTAAAGAGGAGGTACCTTAAAATAACCAAAAGTAATGATTTTAACTCCTCTTTGTTCCGTTTATTGATTTTTATGGACCAATCCTGTGAGAGGACCGTCCATGTTTATGTTTACTCCAGCCTGTAGAAATCCAAGATGGCCGCCTCTCTAACATGTTAGGGTATGAATGGATGTGAAAACAGCAGCCTGAGCACTCAGCTTCATAACCACGGCTCTCCTCGCTGCTCTGTGTCTTTATCCAATCAGAGAGCTCTTTAGGCTCCAGTGTTTCCCATCAGACATCATTAAGGCGCTCCATCAGGCCGTAATGGGCTCAGTGCTGACGCTCAGCACGGCTCGCCACGGATCAGTTTACACACTACAGGTCCATGATGTCAGGGTACTGTACGGACCAATCAGAGAGCAGCAAGGACAGGAGAAGTCTCATTGACTGTCCCATTCTGTAGTCTGGTTGGTCCATAATAAAACCCAGAGACCAGAGGACATCAGAGAGAATGGACCGACGACTGGGGGTCCCGATGGAGGATGGGGTCCCTAAAGCTGGTGTGATGGTTCCTGCCTAAACCATAAAACTGGAGACCTCAGGTGATTCTTTACCTGTGTCTGATTGTCAAATGGACTGCCGTCCAAACTCTAGACTTTGACCCCTAAGACTCGTATCCTTTTAACTAGACTAGACTCCCTCCAACGTAACTCGGCTCAGATGTCAACCAAGTGGATTTGACTCGTCTCTGGCCGATCTGATCTATTTACCTCGTCCCAACTCTACCTGCTTTTGTCGTTTGAGCTAACTCGGACTGACCCAGCTGTTGGCGCCCCCTTCTGTCGGGGTCCTTGTGATTTGTACACTACAGAAGACCACAGAGGCCACGCAGGGACTCGTTCCTTCACTCAGTGGGCGTGGCTTACTAAAAACTCAGTCAATGCTCGTTAATAATTAACGAGCTTAATGGAGCTGCAGCTGATTCCACTCATCTACATTCGGAGGAAAAACTCCCATCTGCCTCTGCTGCTGGTTAAATATGACGATTTAAAGATGTCACATGATCGGGGGCCATGGTCATAATCTCACAGAGGCCCCTCCCAACACGCGTTACAGTTCCTACACATATGTATCATGTCCAAACAAAGAAACGATTTACTCTCTTTTAAAGATATGCTCAGGAAGTGAGATCAGGCACGGTAGCGGTCAGATTTTGGTGCTTTTGGTGTTTTTGGGACATTTTACTGGTGTCACATCTGAAGCGACTCCTCACAGGGATTTATCTGATTGGATCCAAAATTTTTCCCTCATTCTAGAGAAGTTGGAGGTTTAAAGATATTTTAACTTCGAGTTTTCACCATAGGGCGGGGCTGTGATCAGGCGCCAAAGTTGGAGGACAAATCTTGGCTCTGTGCCAATTATATAAATCATAACTGTTGTGTTTACATCAGTAATCACCAAGCTTCATTGCCATGACAACACTTCCAGCCTGAACACATTCATATTTGTCACAGCGCCCTCGTAGGCATTTTTTCTGAATCATGACTTCTCATAACTAGACGGTTGGTCAGATCCCCTCACCTTGGCCATGCTGCTATCAAAACCTTGAAGGCCTGCCTCTAACCCTGTCACCAAAACAGGAAGTAGGTAAGGGCTTAGCATGCTCGAACAGGCCCATGTTGATAGGTCTTATTAAAAAAAACGTAAAACAATCTTTTAATTTCAAAACACATTTCAATGCTCGCCATCACACAGGAAGTTTCTGTAACTCTCATAAGAAAAGTTTGATTTGCTTCAAATCTCACATGTGATTATAGTCTGGCCCTAGACACAACCACAGGGGAATTTTTAATATTTGTTATAGCGCCACCTACTGCCCTAGCACTCTACCAACACCGCCTCACTGCCACAGAGGAGAAGACTCCAGAACTTAGCTGCACCCCATGGCCGCTGAGCTCCCTGCAGTGGCGACACATCCCACAGGGCACTGGGGAATGGAATGTTTTGTAGACATAGTAGGAAGACATCTCGAAAGGTAGAGGATGGAATGTTTTATAGACATCAAAGAAAAACATTTTCGAAGACAAAGATGGAATATTTCATAGACATCAAGGAATAATATCTTCAAAGACAGAAGATGGAATGTTTTATAGCCATCAAAGAATGACATCTTTAAAGGCAAAGATGGAATGTTTTATGGACATCAAAGAATGACATCTTTAAAGGCAAAGATGGAATGTTTTATAGCCATCAAAGAATGACATCTTTAAAGGCAAAGATGGAATGTTTCTTAGAAATTAAAGGTTGATATATTCAAAGGCAGTGGATGGAATGTTTTATCGACATTAACACATAACATCTTCAACAGCAAAGATGGAATGTTTTATAGACATTAGAGAATGACATATTCAAAGGCAGAGGATGGAATGTTTTATAGACATATAGAATGGCATCTTTAAAGTCAAGGATGAAATGTTTTATAGAAATAAGAGGATGACTTCTCAATGGCAAGAATGGAATGTTTTTAGACATAGGATAACATATTCAAAGGCAGGGGATTGAATGTTTTATGGACATCAAAGAATGACATCTTCAAACACAAGGATGAAATGTTTTATAAACTTAAGAGAATTGCATATTCAAAGGCAGAAGATGGAATGTTTTATAGACATGTGAGGATGACATTTTCAAAAGCAGGGGACCAAGTGCTTTATAGACATGGGAGGATGATATCTTCATGGCAAGGATGGAATTTTTTCTAGACATGGGAGGATGTCATCTTCGGGGCAAGGATGGAATGTTTTCTAGACATGGAAAAATGACATTTTCAAAGGCAAGGATGGAATGTTTTCTAGACATGGGGCAATGATATTTTTCGAAGCCAAGGATGGAATGTTTTATAGACATGGAAAGATGACATTTTCAAAGGCAAGGATGCAATGTTTTATAGACATCAAAGAATGAAATCTTCAAAGGCAGAGGATGGAATGTTTTATAGACATCAAAGAATGAAATCTTTAAAGGCAGAGGATGGAATGTTTCGGAGAAATTAAAGGTTGACATTTTCAAAGGCAGAGGATGGAATGCTTTATTGACATTAGGGAATGACATCTTCAAAGTCAAGGAAGGAATGTTTGATAGACATTACAAGATGACATCTTTAGGGGCAGAGGATGGAATTTTTTACAGGTATAAGAGAATGACATCTTTAAAGTCAAGGTGGGAATGTTTGATAGAATTTAAAAATTTGACATCTTCAAAGGCAGAGGATGGAATGTTTTATAGGCATCAAAGAAAAATATCTTCAAAGGCAAAGATGGAATGATTTATAGACATCAAAGAATGACATCTTTAAAGTCAAAGATGGAATGTTTTATGGACATCAAAGAATGACATCTTCAAAGTCAAGGTGGAAATGTTTGATAGAAATTAAAGGTTGACATCTTCAAAGGCAGAGGATGAAATGTTTCGGAGAAATTAAAGCTTAACATCTCCAAAGGCAGAGGATGGAATGTTTTATAGACATCAAAGAATGAAATCTTTTAAGGGCAGAGGATGGAATGTTTTGGAGGAATTAAAGGTTGACATCTTCAAAGGCAGAGGATGGAATGTTTTATAGACATCAAAGAATGATACTTTCAAAGGCAGAGGATGGAATGTTTTATAGACATCAAAGAATGATACCTTCAAAGGCAGAGGATGGAATGTTTTATAGACATTAGAGGATGACATCTTCACATGCAGAGGATGGAATGTAAGGGACTTTTCCCTCCCTTTTGCTATATAGTAAGCCATAGTCTGCAACTTTCAGAAAAGTGGGTGGAACTGCTGAAAAGGGTTTCCAATCCACATTTTCAGTTGTTGCCAACATATTTGTGCTATTTCAGCTGTATTCTTTCTCTCTCTCTTGCAAAAACCAAGGATGTAATGTCCTATAGACCTCAAAGAGGACAGCTTTTCTAAAGTTGCCAACAAAGGACAGTCAGCATAAGTCAAATATTATTTGTATATCTGTGTTTTAATAATGATAGCGAGATGAAGTATTGTAGTTGGTTTGAGAATCCACCAAGAAGAGGAAAGAAGAAGAGACAACCACTAAGTTCAACATTCCTCCATTGATCAATGGAGGCCTTCCTTCTACTATGGATGTTTTTATTATTTAGAGACACCAACAACGACCCAGTCCGCCTCTTCCAGGAGACTGGAACACAGTCTCTGAGTACAGACTCTGAGTTTGGTAGGTCCACAGGGATCAAATGATCAGGCCCAGGTCCTAATGTGAAACTACCTTTAGACTGTTTAATGCTTCCTTGAAGTTGGAGCTGAGATGTCGGATTGTCCTTGAATGTATCATAAAGTCAACCAGATAAATGATAGAAATCAATCAGAGTCCGGGTTTAATGTGGACCTGCTCTGATGCGGTCTGGGAGGGGGAGTAAGGGGGAGGGATGAGGGGAGGGGGCTTACTGGGGGGGGGGGCAGTGCGGATTCTTTCCCGTCATCCCCTGCAGCAGCAGCAGCAGCAGTGGAGCTCCCTCCCTCCCTCCCTCCTCTCCGTGAGTCTGTCTGATGCAGTTTTTGGACCGTGGTTCGTCGGAGCTGAACTTCGGAGTGTCTCTGCCTCTTTCTGACCAGGTAGGGTCCTTCCCAAGCTTTTTGTCTGGATCTGAGGGGGTCTAAGGGGGTCTACAGCGCTCTGGTGCTGCGGTAGCTGTGATTGGAGGTGCGGAGGGAAACATTACAGCCTCGGTTTGTCCGTTAACTTCGCTTCATGTCGGAGCAGATCGGCTCTGTAAGATCGGCCCGGAACGGAGAGTCTCCCCGGGGACCTGGTCCCCTCCCCCGGACTGATCTGCTCTCTGTGGCCGGGCTGTGGCTCTCCTCTGCCCGCATGCCCGCTGCTTGTCCCCCCGCCCCGCCAGCAGCCATTATTCTGGGCCGGTGTAGCGATTTAAGGAGTGACCGTGCTATCTGGTGACTTCAAGCCGAGTTCGTACGTGGTTGTCGTAGATACAGCAGATGTCGAAATAATGTATTGTAAAAATGATTTCTGTTGATATTATTTGTTATTTTACCTTAAAGGTGTTAATTTTTATTACATCATTGTTATCATACTGTCGATTTTGTTAGTCTTAGATAATTTTAAACTAGGTTCCTAAAACAACATGGTGTTATGCAACAAATATTTAAAATTACATGATAAATAATAATAATGACAGTAATAGTAAAAAAGCCATAGTTTTATCTTATGTATGGTAATTTTTTCTATTTTTTTAATGAAAAAGTTCATGGCATTAAAACTATTTTAATTGACATCAAAACATCTAATAATTGTTATCAATTATTTATTTGTATTTTTGTTGTTATAACCTCCATTTTTTTTAATCATTTGAAAGTTAGTTTTATGATACCAGTGGTGTTGATATGCAACATTACCTCAATGATACAGACTTTATTTAATATGATTTTGAATTGAAATTATTGTATTAAAATTATTACGCTTCATTTTCATATGATGTATTTTTTGTTTTTAATCACTGACCTTACTCGTTATTAATTTTCTATAATTCAAGGAAGGATAGCAGTGCATTTAATATTGTATATAGTTATTAACTTGACTTGCCTCTCTGTTGTCCTTATAATATCATACAATATTTTTCAGATATGTATTTGATTAAAAAACATGAGTATGAAGCCAAATATAAGCGAGGAATTTGAAGTTTTGAACATCCGTTGTATCTTGAAAAGCACGGAAACATTCCGCCGAAAAGCACTAGATAACACAGTCGCTCGTTGTACCGTAACACCAGGGGATGGAGGAGAATAACGGTGCGCCATGTATGGACGCAAAAACAGGCGTGGCCGCGGGAGGAGGAGGCTGGTTGTGTTGGTTCGTGTTGGTGTTTGTTCATGTGTGTATTCAGGACGATAAACAGCCGGGCTAAAACTCCGCTAACACAATATTTAGCGGCGTTATTTTAGCGGCAGAATGAGCGGGATGTGGCCGGCTTCAGGAGGCTGCAGGCCCGTCTGCAGTTTACCGAGCAGCCGCGGTAAAAACACGCCGGGAGAGGGAGAGGAAAGCGGGCCTCCAGACATCCAGAATAAGCCCAGAGCCCCGGTCGAACCGGACTATGGAGGCTACTGTGGCTCTGGAAATGTTAATTTATCAGCTTCTCCTGAATCCTCCTCCGTGAACCGTTATGTTTTCATGCAGGCACAGATCCAGGCCGAGAGGGGGCCAGGGCCAGCTAATCCCCCCCAAACACACAGTCCCAGTGAAGGGGGGTTCAGTCTGTGATTATGTCAATAAACAGGATCAAACACAGTTTGACTGAACAATAAGGGGAATGTTTCAGAGAACAGGAATGTTCCCAAAAGTCCAAAATAATCCAAACAGTCGGATTGAGTTCATACAGCTGAGTATTAAGGCCAGGGGAAGTTAGAAAATGTGTGATTGGGACATTTAGCCTGTTAATTAATGAAATTAAAGTTATTTCAGTCTAACCAGCACTTCATCTCTCTATTGTTACAAGAATAAGGATATTCCAACAATCTTTTGTTGACTGTCCTATGGCCTACTATAAGGCAAAATTAAGGGTAAAAAGCCCCCACATCCCCAGCTTCACCAACATCCTGTCCTTGCCTTTGATGATGTCAACTATAAAGCTTTTAATGGGCTTCAGAAAGATTCCATCTTTCCCTTTAAAGATATCATCAAAGCTTATTAAAAATTCCATCCTTGCCTTTAAAAATGATGTCATCAAAGCTTATTAAAAATTCCATCCTTGCCTTTAAAAATGATGTCATCAAAGCTTATTAAAAATTCCACCCTTGCCTTTAAAAATGATGTCATCAAAGCTTATTAAACATTTCATCCTTGCCTTTAAAGATGATGTCATCAAAGCTTATTAAAAATTCCATCCTTGCCTTTAAAAATGATGTCATCAAAGCTTATTAAAAATTCCATCCTTGCCTTTAAAAATGATGTCATCAAAGCTTATTAAAAATTCCACCCTTGCCTTTAAAAATGATGTCATCAAAGCTTATTAAACATTTCATCCTTGCCTTTAAAGATGATGTCATCAAAGCTTATTAAATATTCCATCCTTGCCTTTAAAGAAGATGCCATCAAAGCTTATTAAACATTTCATCCTTGCCTTTAAAGATGATGTCATCAAAGCTTATCAAACATGCCACCCTTGCCTTTAAAGATGATATTAAAGCTTATTAAACATTCCACCCTTGCCTTTTGCATGCAGGCCAGTCTATGCCCTCATTTGTCATTCCAGCCTAACCAGTACCCTGTAAGGTTTAAGATGGGTTGTTAAAGCTGAGTATGGGCGCACTGACTGAAGCGATGTCAATCTGCACCTTGGTATGGATGTTAATGCAGAGAGCATTGCTGTCTGTTGTTGCTCAGCTACTAAAGATAACTTCTGCTTCCCTCAGTAGTGACTTTCAGGTTTGTAAATATCTGTTGTATAGTTCAGATTGCACTCCTCTGCTTGAATCCAAACAATGATGGAGCCATATGTCAGGGTGCAGAGTTTCATCTGCAGACACGGATTTTACTGTAAGATCTTTGAATGGTTGATATCCTGTATTATACATATGTCTGATCAAGGACAGTCTTTAAGGGCCTGGATCCATTAACTGCCCCTTTGGTGTTCATGACCTTGGTATTAGAGCACCACTCTGCATCATCTCTTGTGTAAAACCTTTATAAAATTACAGCTGGCTTCTTTTGTGATGTTTGCTGGATCTGTTCCATATGCTTCATATTTTCTTGATTGAAGGCAACATCACCAAAACCCATCAAGTGTAAATATTGGCCTATAAAAGGTGTAAATATTGGCCAATATCAGGTCTAAATATTGGCCTATAAAAGGTGTATATATAGGCCTGTATCAGGTATAAATATTGGCCTATATTAGGTGTTAATATTGGCCTATATCAGTTGTAAATATTGGCCTATATCAGTTGTAAATATTGGCCTATATCAGGTCTAAATATTGGCCTATATTAGGGGTTATTATTGGCCTATATCAGTTGTAAATATCAGCCTGTATCAGTTGTAAATACTGGCCTATATCAGGTTTAAATATTGGCCTATATCAGGTGTAAATATTGGCCTATATCAGGTCTAAATATTGGCCTATATCAGGTGTAAATATTGGCCTATATCAGGTGTAAATATTGGCCTATATCAGGTGTAAATATTGGCCTATATCAGGTCTAAATATTGGCCTGTATCAGGTCTAAATATTGGCCTATATCAGGTCTAAATATTTGCCTATATCAATTCTAAATATTGGCTTATATCAGTTGTAAATATTGGCCTGTATCAGGTTTAAATATTGGCCTATATCAGGTCTAAATATTGGCTTATATCAGTTGTAAATATTGGCCTATATCAGGTGTAAATATCAGCCTATATCAGGTGTAAATTTTGGCCAATATTAGTTGTAAATATTGGCCTATATCAGGTGTAAATATTTGCCTGTATCAGTTGTTAATATTGGCCTTTATCAGTTGTTAATTTTGGCCTATATCAGGTTTAAATATTGGCCTATATCAGGTGTAAATATTGGCCTATATCAGTTGTAAATATTGGCCTATATCAGTTGTAAATATTGGCCTATATCCAGTGTAAATATTGGCCTATATCCAGTGTAAATATTGGCCTATATCCGGTGTAAATATTGGCCTATATCCAGTGTAAATATTGGCCTATATCCAGTGTAAATATTGACCTATATCAGTTGTAAATATTGGCCTATATCAGTTGTAAATATTGGCCTATATCAGTTGTAAATATGAGCCTATATCAGTTGTAAATATGAGCCTATATCAGTTGTAAATATTGGCCTATATCAGTTGTAAATATTGGCCTATATCAGGTTTAAATATTGGCCTATATCAGGTGTAAATATTGGCCTATATAAGTTGTAAATATTGGCCTATATCAGTTGTAAATATTGGCCTATATCAGTTGTAAATATGAGCCTATATCAGGTTTAAATATTGTCCTATATCAGTTGTAAATATTGGCCTATATCAGTTGTAAATATTGGCCTATATCAGTTGTAAATATTGGCCTATATCAGTTGTAAATATGAGCCTATATCAGTTGTAAATATGAGCCTATATCAGTTGTAAATATTGGCCTATATCAGTTGTAAATATTGGCCTATATCAGTTGTAAATATTGGCCTATATCAGTTGTAAATATTGGCCTATATCAGTTGTAAATATTGGCCTATATCAGTTGTAAATATGAGCCTATATCAGTTGTAAATATTGGCCTATATCAGTTGTAAATATTGGCCTATATCAGTTGTAAATATTGGCCTATATCAGTTGTAAATATTGGCCTATATCAGTTGTAAATATTGGCCTATATCAGTTGTAAATATTGGCCTATATCAGTTGTAAATATTGGCCTATATCAGTTGTAAATATGAGCCTATATCAGGTTTAAATATTGGCCTATATCAGTTGTAAATATTGGCCTATATCAGTTGTAAATATGAGCCTATATCAGTTGTAAATATTGGCCTATATCAGTTGTAAATATGAGCCTATATCAGTTGTAAATATTGGCCTATATCAGTTGTAAATATTGGCCTATATCAGTTGTAAATATTGGCCTATATCAGTTGTAAATATTGGCCTATATCAGTTGTAAATATGAGCCTATATCAGTTGTAAATATTGGCCTATATCAGTTGTAAATATTGGCCTATATCAGTTGTAAATATTGGCCTATATCAGTTGTAAATATTGGCCTATATCAGTTGTAAATATTGGCCTATATCAGTTGTAAATATTGGCCTATATCAGTTGTAAATATTGGCCTATATCAGTTGTAAATATTGGCCTATATCAGGTGTAAATATTGGCCTATATCAGGTGTAAATATTGGCCTATATCAGTTGTAAATATTGGCCTATATCAGTTGTAAATATTGGCCTATATCAGTTGTAAATATTGGCCTATATCAGTTGTAAATATTGGCCTATATCAGTTGTAAATATTGGCCTATATCAGGTGTAAATATTGGCTTAAATTAGGTGTAAATATTGGCCTATATCAGTTGTAAATATTGGCCTATATCAGTTGTAAATATTGGCCTATATCAGGTGTAAATATTGGCTTAAATCAGGTGTAAATATTGGCCTATATCAGGTGTAAATATTGGCCTATATCAGGTGTAAATATTGGCTTAAATCAGGTGTAAATATTGGCCTATATTGGCTCTACTATCTGTCGTATGTGATATGATATGTCGTCATCATAACTCTGAACTATTTTGCTATCAGTATTGGCCTAAATTGATTTGTGAATATCAGTTTATCCTGAATTGACAACAATCCAATACCATGTACTGTGTTATAAATGAATATTTTGTACTGACATTCTCAGCAGCTGTAGAGCTGAAATTGTTTCCCTGAGAAGATAGGTCAGATTGGTTTCTCCCCACCATTGCTGTTGACAACTGTGGAATCAGAAGTCCTGCCTTTCCCTGATTTTGATTGGTTGTTGGAGAGATGGAACTGACGATCAAAGAGGTGTTCCAGAAGTTTCACTGGAGAGCTGGGTGGTCCAAACAGCTGATGCCGAGGGTGTTTTAAACGTTCTACATAAACACGCGATTGTTTATTTCACCAAATTTAAACCTTCTACATGTAAATGTTCTTTGTAAATGTTGTACATGTAAATGTTGTACATGTAAATGTTGTACATTTAAATGTTCTACAGTGAAATGTTCTCCTCTCCTTGTTAACCATCGTTCCCTCTGAGGAGGTACTCTAAAACAACCCTGAGATGACAGAGAACACATTAGTGTTGGCAGGATGTTAGTGTTCGTCTGTTGGGATCCTTTGGGAATATTCTAGAAGATAATCAATAAGCTGGATCATTAACAGCATGTTTACAGAACATCACAGTAGAGATGTACCGACTGATGATCAGGGCCGATACTGTCGTTCAAAAACTAAAATCAGCTGATAGTACCAACATGTCCTTCAATATTTCTGCAGGTGTGAGTCTGCTGCTGTAGCGGCCTTTCCTGTTAGACCAACATGTGACTACATCTGTCCTGATCCTCTAGATCCAGGTGTGCTAGATGTTAGCGCTACAGCTGACTCAGCAGATTCAACAGGATATCTGATATGATATTGATTAAACAGCTGTGTTGCACACGCCATGCTGCTCTCTCAGTTATGGTTTGTTATCATTTAATCTGGATTATCTCATTTTCATGATTGTGGGAAGCTAATATTATATCCATTATATCCTCCTGAGGCCTGAGCTGGGAAACTCATCATAACGCCGAAGCATTCCAGTCAAATTTTCCCCCAAAATTCCTTGTCAATTCCTTCAAATTTTCAAGCAAATTCATCTTAAAAATTTCAAATCAAAATCATCTAACAAACATCCAAACAATTTCTTTAGAATGTCTATAAAATTTTTAAAACATTTCCAAGAACACAGACCTCCCAAATCCTCTCCCAAATTCCCAAAGATCAAGAAAAATAAATTTCCCAAATGACCATTAAATATCTTGACATTTTGAAGAAAAATTCCCCCAAACATTTCAGTACCCTGAAATTTTCATGAAATCCCACCAAAGAAGGAAAAATTCCAATCAAATTCTCAAACATTTACAAAGAATTTTCCCATGTTTCCATAAAATTTCCATAAAAATTTCTTCTCAATTTCCCACAAACATCGAAACAAATTCCCTTTCATTTCCATTAAAAAATTCTAACTCAAAGGACCCCAGTCCCAAATTCCCAACTAAAATAAAAAGATTACGGCACACCGGTAGTCGAGTGGTTAAGGCGCGTGCCATGTACGCAGGTGACCGGGGTTCGAAGTCGGCCCGTGGCACTATCTCCTGCATGTCTCTCCCCACTCTCTTCCCTGTTTCCGACTCTATCCACTGTCCTATCAAATAAAGGCAAAAAGGCCAAAAAAACCCTTTAAAAATAAATAGATTACAAACAAATTCTCCCAAATTTCCAAAATCTAAAGTTCAAAACAAAATTTCCCAAGAACTTCAAATTGAACTCTCCACAATGTACAAAAATCCTTTGAAAATACTTGAAAAAAATCTCAAAATATGCAAACAAATCTCCTACAGTTTCTATTAAAACTCTTGAAAATTTCAGAGCAAATTCTTCCAACATTTAAGGCGAGATTCTGAAACTTTCATGGACAAAAAAACTCTAAAATGTTCACTGTGTTGTGAAAGTGGAAATGTAACGTCCTATCATGTGCATGTCTGCTTCTATAAATGCTGTAGATGGATGTTGATGAAGGGTCGTCACATTTCACGGGAGCAGATTTCACCACTACACCTCTAACTCAAAATGAGGAGTCGGGGTAGAAGTTAGAACTGGGACTGAACCCTTCGGACCCCAGGACTCAGTAGCAATCCTCATAAGCAGCAGATTTATGATAGACAGACAGCAGAGTGGTTCCTGGTGGTCTAACAGAGCCGGCTTTCACCTGGACTCACCCTCGTTAGCATGAATAATGAAAGAAGAGCGATGGACGCTCGCTGTCTCAGTCATTAGTGCTCTGTTTATCCTGAAGACAGGAAGTGAAGACACAAACATCCTCTCACAGCCAGGGTGAACTTTGGTTTCTAGTAAAAATCAAACACATCGATGCTGTTAAAACCAGGGCTGACGTCCACACTAATGCTGAGAATAATTTAACCAATGGCTGCTACAGACAGAGATGGCTCCCATCACCTGTTCTGGTTCAACGCCCCAGCAGGTCAGCGTTCTCTCCCAGGGCTGATCATGAAACGGGTCGGTCCGTCTATCAGCCGCTCTTTAGAGAACACTTCCAGGTACGTTCTGCACAAGTGTTCACCCTAACTCAAGGATGAACTGGTTAGACTTTGGAGGTCAAAGGTCACCATATATTGTTTTCATAACAGTTCCACCTTATTGGAACCTCTGAGGAGCCGTAGAACCACCAGGTGGTTGTTGCAGTGGACTGAACACGTTTAAGACTGACTCTGAACCAGGGTGTAGAGCAGGGGTGTCAAACTCAATCACAGCAGGGGCCGGTTCTGAATTTGGGTCTAACCTGAGGGCCTAACAGGGTCAAGATTTAACCACTGAGTGTCAACCTAAATGATTTTGAGATTAAAAGGTCAAAACGATAGGTTAAAAACTCAAAATTGGACATAAACAGGTCAAACTTATAAGTTTTAAAGGTAAAAAATGGCATTTAAAATCAAGATAATGTTTTTAAAAGGCAAAATATGAGATAAAAGCTAAAATCATGAGTTTTAAAGGTCAACATATGAGGTAAAGGTCAAAGTTAGGAGTTGAAATGGTCAGCAAAACTGAGATAAAATTCAAAGTCGGGATATTTAACAATCAAAATATTAAATAAACATCAAAATCGTGAGTTTAAAATGTCAAAATATGAGATTCAATTTCAAATTCTTGAATTTTAAAGTTCAAAATAGGAAATAACATTAAAAATCATGAGTCTCAAAGGTAAAAAAATGACATTTAAAGTCAAAATAATGTTTTTAAAAGGCAAAATATGAGAAAGAACACTGAAACCATGAGTTTTAACAGTCAAAATATGAAATAAAATGTCAAATTCCTGAGTTTTAAAAGTCAAACTTTGAAATAAAATTCAGACTCATGAGTTTAAAGGTCAAAATATGAGATTGAATTTTAAAATTCATGTATTTCAAAGTTCAAAATATGAAATAACATTTAAAATCATGAGTTTAAAAGGTAAAAAAACAAGACAAAAGTCAAAGTTAGGATTAGAAAAAGGTAAAAATGTGAGAAAAAGTCAAAATCAAGTCTTTAAAAGGTAAAAAACAGAGATAAAATGAGGAGTTGAAAAAGGTCAAAGGTGAGATAAAAGTCAAAATCATGACTTTAAATGGTCAAAATATGATTTAAATTTTAAAATAATGAATGTAAAAGTTAAAAATATGAGCTAAAAAGTCAAAGTTATGAGACATAAAGGTTGAAATCTGAAATTAATGGTCTAATAATAACTTTCAGTCATAACTGGGAGATGCAAAATTGAAAATATAGACACAAATTCATAAAACACAAATTTCTCCTGTGCTCATGATTTTATATCGAATTATTTTTACTGTTTAATTTTTCTACATTTTATGACTCAGCAGGGATGTTATAAATCATCAAGGTTAAGTTTACATTTTTATACTGGAGGAAATCTGCAGACCTCATACTGGTGGGCCAGTTCTAATAAAAATGTGATATGATCTGGTGGGCCAGGTATAACTGCAACAAGAGCCGGATTTGGCCCCGGGCCTTGAGTTTGACACCCCTGGTGTAGAGGATTCACTGCTGCCAGCTGGGCTACATCAGCTTTAACTGTCTTAACTAGGGATGTCCCATATTAGTAGCATGATGTTGGGACTCCAGATGGGGGGCAGGTAGTGATTTCTGCATAGAGAAACTCTACCAAAAATCCATCTTTGAGCTGTTTGTGACTTTGCCAAGCATTCAGAGTGATAGAGTAAAATCACTCTTTGTTCTAAGGCTGCTTTTGTGTCCTGAAAGTAATGAAATATTCAGGAAAAAAGTCAGAAAGCTCACAGAGAAACAGCAGCAGACAGGAATTAAAAATCCTCCGTCTAAAGCCTGGATGAGCGGTGTCCCAACACTCCTGTATGGACCGTTTCCACGAAGCGGTCCTGGTCTAGCCTTTTAAACTCTGATCTAAACTCGCGATGGGAAATCTGTCTCTTTTTAGAGATCAGATCTTTTGGCTCAGCTCAGTGGAGCTGGTTCTTCATCCCGCCCCAGTTTGACCTTTTAAATGTGGATTAAATGAGGACAAAGGATGGAGGAAAGGAAACTGGCACTCAAACAGGAGCTGGCTACAGTAGCTCACATTAAAGAGCCGTTTAGTAGACCAGACTTGTTCATGAACGGCTCATCATTCCTCGGTCTCTCAGCCCTCATCTGACCACACCAGGAGGTCAGCAGGACTGAGTATTAGTGATACTGATCCCCTCCACACCAGGTAAATCTGTTAGTCTGTGGTAAATCACTGATTTTAAAAGTGTGCAGATTGTACTCTGTGTTTGTAGAAATGTTGTGATAACTGCAGCGTTCAGATCTATTTAGAGCTGTAAAGTACTAACTCTCCTCTGTTCAGATTCACTCCTAAAGGCAGTCCCACTTCCTGGCCTCCATCAGAATCACGTGACTGCAAAGAACCAATAAAAAAAGAGCCACCTACAGTGGACATTACACACTGTGCTGTCATTATTGCACACATGCTCTGTGAAGTGGATGAACGTTTCAGATTCAGGATAGATGAAATCAGTCCGCCATGTTTACGGTTCATTCCTTCTTTATTCTGAGCTCTGAGGAGGAGGAGGAGACTTCTCTTCGATCTCCAGCTGCTGTTTTAAGTCCAGTCAGAGACCGATGGTGGTCTTTAAAGACTTCATCTGTGATGGCGTGTGTGAGCGTGATACCTGGAGGAGGATCCAGGTGTGATTCAGCACAAACCTCAGAGAGATCAGTCTGCCGATAGAGCCACTGTGATGAAGGGCGGGGCCAGCTGACCAGGAAATGACTGTGTGTGTGTGTTCATAAATCTAATAACCCCACCCTGCTCTGCCTGGAGTGAGCTCATTCTTCTTCTGCTGTTTCTGGAACATTAACAGTCAGAGCGGGAGCGTTTTCATCCTGGAGAAACAAGAGGCAGATCAGACGCCTTTTATTCACCGCCATCTGAGCTCGCCAACACTCGGGTTCTTCTAGTACTACGCTTTAAAATGATACGGTATCTGTTGTTATAATAAACACCAGTACAGAAAAGGACCGAAGCTCTAAAAGCTTCATCTGTGACGGTCTGAAGCATCAGCTGCTGACAACAAACATCAACAACATTTCAGGGCATTGCCAATGTTTCCTTTTCTTCTTTCCCCAAAATTAAGGAAACAGCACTACATTACCCAGAATCCCTCACTGTCACAGCATCCTCTGTGATTGGTGGAGCATGGATTCTGGCTGTAGGGTGCCACAAGTGACATAAATGGTTATGGGAAAAGTGGGCGGTAACCCTTGAGCTCTATGGTGACGACAGATGATGCCAGGAGAAAACTGAGGAGTGGGGATTCCTCAAAATTGTGCAAATAAAATTGCCAACATTCATAAACTTTGGTAGATCTAGCAAGGAGTAAGGGCTTACCAAAACTGCACAAAAAGGTTGGCAACATTTAGTAAAGTTGGGGGAAGTTGCAAGGAGTGAGTACAACTTAAAATTGCGCAAAAAGGTTGGCAATGGGGCGCAGGTGGTCCAGCGGTTGAAGGGTTGAATCCGGCCTGTGGCTCTTTCCCACATGTCTCTCTCCAACTCTCTCATCCCTGTCTCTGATTCTGACCACCGTCCTCCACCGTCATTAAAGGCAGAAAAGCCAAAAAAATCTTAATAAAAGGTTGGCAATATGTCTGTAAACGTTGCTGGAAGTCACGAGGAGTGAGGGTTTCTCAAAGTGTGCAAAAAGGTTGGCAAATTTTGTGAAAGTTTGTGACACATGACTGTTTCTCAAAATCTGGGCAGATAGGTTGGTAGCATGTTTGTTTAAGTTGGAAGTTGGCATGAGTGAGTGTTACTCAAAATTGCGTGATTAAGTTGGCAACAGCAAAGTTGGTGGAGGTTGTGAGGAGTGCATCTTTCTTGAAATTGTGCAAATAGGTTGGCGAAATATCTGAAAGTTGCTGGAACTAAGTGGAACTGAGGGTTTGCTTGAATTGCACAAAAAAGGAGGGACACATTTGTTAAAGGTGGTAGAATCTGCAAGTAGTGAGGGTTTCTGAAAAATGCAGAAAAAGGTTGGCAACATATTTGTAAAAGTTGGTGGAAGTTGGCATGACTGAGCATTTCTCAAAATGTGTAAAAAGGTTGACAACATATTTGTAGAAGTTGGGAGGAGTGTGGGTTTCTGGAAATTTTGCTAAAAGGTTGGCTAGTAAAAGTTGGAACTGCTAGCTGGAACTGATGGGTTTGCTTGAATTGCACATAAAAGGAGGAAAACATTTGTAAAAGTTGGTAGAATTTGCAAGTAGTGAGGGTTTCTCAAAATGTGTGATAAGGTTGGCAACATATTTGTAAAAGTTGGTGGAAGTTCTGAGGAGTGAGTATTCTCAAAATTGCATAAAAAGACTTGCAAGATATTTGTAAAAGTTGGTAGAATTTGCAAGTAGTGAGGGTTTCTCAAAATGTGTAAAAAGGTTGGCAACATATTTGTAAGAGATGGTGGAAGTTGTGAGGAGCGACCATTACTCAAAATTGCACAAATAAGTTGAAAACATATGGAAAAGTTGGTGGAAGTTGGGAAGAGTGAACATTTCTCAAAATTGTGCAAATAGGTTGGTAACATTTTTGCAAAACTTGGAACTAGTGAGGAATGTTTCTCAAAATTGTTGGCAATGTTTTTGAAACTCAGTGCAACTAGCAAGGACTGAGGGTTAACCTTAACTGCCTGGACTTGCAAAAAGGTTGGCAAAATTTGTGAAGTTGGTGGAAATTGCAATGCATCACTGTTTCTCAAAATTGCACAAATAGATTGGCTACATATTTGTAAATGTTGCTGGAAGTAGCTGGAACTGAGGGTTCGCTTAAAGTGCACATAAAAGGAGGAAAACATTTGTAAAAGTTGGTAGAATTTGCAAGTAGTGAGGGTTTCTCAAAATGTGTGATAAGGTTGGCAACATATTTGTAAAGTTGGCAGAACAAGCAAGGAGCGGGGGATTCTCAAAGCTGGATAAATTGGTAGGCAATATATTTTTAAAACGTGGAAGTTGGGAGGAGTGAGAGTTCCACCAAATTGCATGGATAAATTGCCAATGCTTGTAAAAGTTGGTGGAAGTCGGGAGTGTGTGTTTTTCAAAATTGTGTAGATAGGTTGGCAACCTTTGTGAAAGTCAGTGCAACTAGCAAGGAGTGAGGGTTAACCTTGATTGTGCAGTTAAGTTGCCAACATTTGTAAAAGTTGTTGGAACTAGAGAGGAGTGAGAGTTTCCCTGGGCTAATATCAGAAGGCTTTTTCCTCTGAATCCAGATTTCTATGGTGTCTTTCAGGTTTAAACTCTGAGGTCGGGTCTCTCGCCGTCGTCTGTGCACTCAGGGCGTAAACAGATGACTTTCTGCTGTCGACGGTTGAACGCTGACATTCCTCACGTTAGCGCGTCATCCTGTTCCTCAGCTGTTAGCAGACAGGTGACAGCAGCTCTTAGGCCGTGTGTTTCCTCAGCTGTTAGCCCGGCTCTGAAGAATGTCCCTGGAGTATTTTAGAGTCACAGCCATTTGTTCACCAACAGTCACTCAGATTCCAGTGATACACTCCCTTCAGTGAGGACGCCGCCCCCCGCCATGCTGGTATTCAGAGCGATCTCACAGAGAGTCAGTGCAGTCTTTGGTAAATAGAGGTTTCTCCGTGTTTTTTTAACAGTGAATGTAAAACAGCTCATTTCTTGATTTTGGATTTGTCATTTTAAAGTGGAAATAGTCTGATCATAAAATATCCTGTTAATCACAAATCTAAACAGCATTATAAGATTGTTGACAGGGATCTGACTCAGACTGGAGGCTGGTGAAGATGCACTTTGTGCATTTATGCTGTTCAACACTGAGGCAAAGCCTGGCGTGGAGGCTATGGAGCATGCTCAGAAGGCCTAGTCCAATTTTCTCCCCACTTTTTAAAACAGCATGGGGAGAGCTGTAGCACCCAGCTGCTTTCAGCCTTGGCGCCCAGCTAAGCTAATCATGAAATGCACTGTATCATGTCTATGTAATGAAGCTAATATATAAGGTTAATAGCATTAGCTCTCCAGTTAGCCATCATCAGCACCAAACACAGGGAGTTAACCGCTGTGTCGTCATGTTTGAAGAATGTGCAGCGATCTGAACCCAAACAGAGCCGGTCCCAGAGGAGAGGGAGGGTTCGCTAACACTTCCTAACCCCCTCCTCTTTAAACCATCAGCCCTCCTCTCAGTCTGCATCCACAGAAAATTAGCCTCTATTTTTATCCTCAGAACGATGATTTTACAGCCAGGGCTGGAACATGGTCCCTTCTTCTTCTTCTCCTAGTAACCTGCGGAAAATATCGGACTAAGCCTGAGTGATGTCAGCTGTTTGGTTACTGAAGTCATCCTTCAAGTCCAGTCTGCAGCGGCTACTAGACTGAAAACGCTGCGAGGGAAACCTGCTCCTGGCCAGTTCTAGCCACTTTTCCAAAAGTTGTCAACAATGGACTACTGCAAAAATGTGGAGAAAAGCCCCCAAAATTCCCCAGCTTCAGCAACAATTCATCCACTGCCTTTGATTATTTCATCCTTCAAATCTAGAAAACATTCCATCCTTGCCTTTGTAGATGATGTCATCCTTCAAAGTTAAGCAGACATATCATCCTTGCCTTTGTAGATGATGTCATCCTTTGAAGTCAAGCAGACATTCCATCCTTGCATTTGTAGAATATATCATCCTTTAAAGTCTAGAAAACATTTCATCCTTGCCTTTGTAGATGATGTCATCCTTCAAAGTTTAGCAGACATATCCTTGCCTTTGTAGATGATGTCATCCTTTGAAGTCAAGCAAACATTCTATCCTTACATTTGTTGATGACGTCATCCTTTAAAGTGTAGCAAACATTCTATCTTTGCCTTTGTTGATGATGTCATCCTTTTAAGTGTAGCCAACTTTCAAGCCTTGCCTTTGTAAATGATGTCATTCTTTAAAGTCTAGCAAACATTCACTCCTTGCCTTTGTAGATGATGTCATCCTTTAAAGTCTATCAAAAATTCCATCCTTGCATTTGTTTCAGAGTTGATTAGAAACTTGTATTCTTTTAAAGACTATACAGTTTCCCATCCTTGGTTTTGAAGGTAATGCTATCCTGTAAACTTTATACAACATTCCAGCCTTGCCAAGATGTTATCCTTTAAGGCTTTTATATGTTTCATCTTTGCCTTTAAAGATTATGTCATCCTTTAAAGTCTATAGAATGTTTAATTATTACCCTCAAAGATGATGTCATTCTTTAGATCTTATTAAACACTCCATCTTTGCCTTTGAATACATCATACTTTAAAGTCTATAGAACATTCCAGCCTTGCCTTTAATGATGATGTCATCTTTTAAAGTCTATGGAACATTTTGTCCTTGCCATTAAAGGTAATACCATGCTTTAACGTTTATACAACATTCCATCTTTGCCTTTGAAGACGTCATACTTCAAAGTCTACAGAACATTCCATCCTTGCCTTTAATGATGATGTCATCATTTAAAGTCTATAGAACATTCCATCCTTGCCTTTGAACTAGGGCTGTCACGATATCAGATTTTCACTTCACGATTATCTTGGGCAAAAAATGTCATGATAACGATATTATCACGATATCAATAAAAATGTAAATAACAATGGGACAATTAATTAAATTTGTCTTTAACTTTTATTTATGTTGTGTTCCCTCTTTTGGCAGATGAATTACACTCAAAATACCTGTCTAAGGAGGTACTGCAGCTGTTGTGTCATTGCGGAGGGTCATATTTCTTAAAAAAATGCAGAAATAGTAAAGTTTTTATTTATTCTGTAGCATGTGATTTTGAGCTTTTCAAAGTAAAAAAAAACATCTGATTTGGTTTTTTTCAGTTTGGCAACAAGAATGAAATTTCCATGTGATCAGCGGGGTCAGTCTGTTATCAAAATCCAAGATATTTCTTTTTACATTCATCAGTTATCAGAGATAACGCACTTTTACCAAAGAAAGATTCTGAGCTTTTGAGTAAACATTAGGGGCGTAGACCCCACAAGCCCCCCCATGGCTCCACCTCTGACTGATAAACTTATCCACCACACAAGATTTACATTGTCCTAATGCCAAAACAGTGTCAGAAACATAGGGTTATAAACACTTCAGCAAATAATTAATTACAGACGTATTTCAAGAGCACCTGCAGCAGTTTTTAACCAGAATGATCCTGTTAGCTCTACTAAAAGAACTGAGTTAGATGGCTGCATTGGGATCAGGTCTGAATTTAATTTTTGCACTAAAACTGTTTAAATTAGTAAACAAGGCACAGTCTCATTTCTTTAAATGTGCACAGAAGCTTTAACGCTCCTCATAGCTGCAGACAGTATGAGCGTCTCCACTGCTCTGATGGCGTCATGACGCACAGGAAGAGACACTGGCACAGAGATACTGAGCCAACATGCTGTTATTTGAGGGGAAATTCCTTCTATCCATAAAAATTGGCCTCTTTTCATAAAGCGTTTAATTTACGGACAAGGACAGGAACAGAGAGGCAAACAGAGTAAAAACGAACTCTCAGAGAGAGCTGACGGAGCACTGCGCTCTTTGGCACTGGCGAACAATGATCAGAAAAATAATTCTACCTACAGCTTAAAAAACAAAGGCTGTAGTCTGTAAATATCACCCTGATGTTACTCTTATCAGTATCGCCCAGTTGATTAGTCCAGGCTGCCAGCTGCTGATGTTTTTGGAGCGTTATAGCTGACGAGGATGTGAGACTTTTTTTTGTGCTTCATTCAGTGAAAAAACTTGGTTTAGAACAGTGAAAAAACCTTATTTGTCAAGGGCAGTGCTAAGTGAACACAGTATTATAATTTATTAAACTGAACGCAGCTTCTGTCATTCTGTGCATTACATGGATGGTCAGACTTTAGGAGGAATTGGACACGCATGATGTGTGTGCAGGTGAGAGAGAGGGATGGCACACACCGCATCAGCAGGTGTTAATGATCAGGAAATCAGGGGAATGGGCAGGTAGGGTGTTAGCTGTCTGACACAGGTCTCTATCTCTACATCCTGTCTGTTAAGAGCTGTGTGAACGAGGAAAAAGAAAACCTGTGTTCTCTAAACGTCTTGCTGGGCTCACAGTGTGCGTATGCTGGGGGTGAGCAAGGAGAGAGAGAGAGAGCGGCGAAGTGAGGCTGGACGGTTTCAGAAGGAGGGGCGCAGAGGTTAGAGGAGAGCAGGAGTTGAAGATCTGTTACATTGATGGGCTTATTAAAAATGTTCAGGGCTCATGACGGCGCTGGAGTGGCACTGGATCATTTACATGATATTATCATATGCACATTTTTAACACGATATTGAAATTTTATTTTTTAATCCCACGGTTATCATCAATACCAGTATACCGCGACAGCCCTACTTTGAACATGAGCCTATTAGCTCTGCCTGGTGAAGACTGTGTCCTTCTTAAATATGCAGACAACCAATCAAAATTCAACCTTGTTACCTGTGGAATGTTCTAGATGTTATTGAGCATTCCACAATGTTCCCAGTCTTTCCTTACTCCTGTCCACACTTTACTGGAACGTGTTGCAGGCATCAGAGTCTTTCAGTGTTTCTTGCAGTGGTGCCTGCAGGTTGCAGCGTCCTCCTTCCTCTTGAGTCAGGCCAGAGTTTGTTAAATGTAAAAATCCATCTGATGTTTTAGTGTCCAGGACCAGGATTTTAGTTTCTGTGTTATCAGCCAGTCCTCAGCATCTCTACTGTGATAAGATCATTCTAGACTGAGCTGAAAATCACAGTAGTACAGGAGATGACCCCCTCCTGACTCTCAGCTGATCAGTTTCCATGTCCAGCAGAGGATTCTGGGAAGTCTGCTCCATTAAGGCAGTGTACTCCCGGTGGATGTCCTCTGGATGTCTGAGTGCTCTGATGGCTCCTCTGCTGCTCAATAACTCCATCTGATGGAGCCTTTACCTCCTCCATTAACCACGACAGCCAATAGGAGCTCAGCACAGCTGCTCCGAGCACCACATCACATAGATGGAACCACACACTAGAACTAAACACACTAGAACTACACACACTAGAACCACACACTAGAACTACACACTAGAACCACACACTAGAACCACACACTAGAACTACACACACCAGAACCACACACTAGAACTACACACACTAGAACCACACACTAGAACCAAACACTAGAACCACACACTAGAACTACACACAAGAGAACCACACACTAGAACTACACACACTAGAACCACACACTAGAACCACACACTAGAACTACACACAAGAGAACCACACACTAGAACTACACACACTAGAACCACACACTAGAACTACACACACCAGAACCACACACTAGAAATACACACACTAGAACCACACACAAGAACTACACGCTAGAACTACACACACTAGAACCACACACTAGAACCACACACTAGAACTACACACACTAGAACTACACACACCAGAACCACACACTAGAACCACACACTAGAACTACACACACTAGAACCACACACAAGAACTACACGCTAGAACTACACACACTAGAACCACACACTAGAACCACACACTAGAACTACACACACTAGAACTACACACACCAGAACCACACACTAGAACCACACACTAGAACTACACACACTAGAACCACACACTAGAACTACACACACTAGAACCACACACTAGAACTACACACTAGAACTACACACACTAGAACCACACACTAGAACCACACACTAGAACTACACACACTAGAACTACACACACCAGAACCACACACTAGAACCACACACTAGAACTACACACACTAGAACTACACACACTAGAACCACACACTAGAACCACACACTAGAACTACACACACTAGAACCACACACTAGAACTACACACACTAGAACCACACACTAGAACTACACACTAGAACTACACACACCAGAACCACACACTAGAACTACACACTAGAACTACACAAACTAGAACTACACACATTAGAACTACACACACTAGAACTAAACACTAGAACTACACACTGGAACCACACACTAGAACCACACACTAGAACTACACACTAGAACTACACACACCAGAACCACACACTAGAACTACACACACTAGAACTAAACACACTAGAACTAAACACAATAGAACCACACACTAGAACTAAACACACTAGAACTAAACACAATAGAACCACACACTAGAACTACACACACTAGAACCACACACTAGAACTAACCACACTAGAACTCCACACTGGAACTACACACTAGAACTACACAAACTAGAACTACACACACTAGAACTTAACACTAGAACTACACACTGGAACCACACACTAGAACCACACACTAGAACTACACACTAGAACTACACACTAGAACTACACACACCAGAACCACACACTAGAACTAAACACAATAGAACCACACACTAGAACTAAACACACTAGAACCACACACTAGAACTACACACACTAGAACTAAACACACTAGAACTAAACACAATAGAGCCACACACTAGAACTAAACACACTAGAACTACACACTAGAACCACACACTAGAACTACACACACTAGAACTAACCACACTAGAACTACACACACTAGAACTACACACAATAGAACTAACCACACTAGAACTACACACGCTAGAACTACACACACTAGAACTAAACACACTAGAACTACACACACTAGAACTACACACTGGAACTACACAATAGAACTAACCACAATAGAACTACACACGCTAGAACTACATACTAGAACTAATCACACTAGAACTACACACTAGAACTAAACACACTAGAACTACACACTGGAACTACACAATAGAACTAACCACAATAGAACTACACACGCTAGAACTACATACTAGAACTAATCACACTAGAACTACACACTAGAACTACACACACTAGAACTAAACACACTAGAACCACACACTAGAACTACACACACTAGAACCACACCTTAGAACTAAACACACTAGAACCACACACACTTGAACTAAACACACTAGAACTACATTTGTGATGTTGCAGATGTTGTCAAGGCTGTCGATGTTGTTGATGTTGCAGAAGTTGGTGTTGCAGATGTTGTTTATGTTGCAGATGTTGTTGATGTTGCAGATGTTGTTGATGTTGCAGATGTTGATGATGCAGATGTTGTTGATGTTGCAGATGTTGTTGATGTTGCAGATGTTGTTGATATTGCAGAAGTTGTTGATGTTGCAGATGTTGTTGATGTTGCAGATGTTGATGTTGCAGAAGTTGTTGACGTTGCAGATGTTGTTTATGTTGCAGATGTTGTTGATGTTGCAGATGTTGTTGATGTTGCAGATGTTGTTGATGTTGCAGATGTTGATGTTGCAGATGTTGTTGATGTTGCAGATGTTGTTGATGTTGCAGATGTTGATGTTGCAGATGTTGATGTTGCAGATGTTGTTTATGTTGCAGATGTTGATGATGCAGATGTTGTTGATGTTGCAGATGTTGTTGATGTTGCAGATGTTGTTGATGTTGCAGATGTTGTTGATGTTGCAGATGTTGATGTTGCAGATGTTGTTGATGTTGCAGATGTTGTTGATGTTGCAGATGTTGATGTTGCAGATGTTGATGTTGCAGATGTTGTTTATGTTGCAGATGTTGATGTTGCAGATGTTGTTGATGTTGCAGATGTTGATGATGCAGATGTTGTTGATGTTGCAGATGTTGTTGATGTTGCAGATGTTGTTGATGTTGCAGATGTTGATGTTGCAGAAGTTGTTGATGTTGCAGATTTTGATGTTGCAGATGTTGCAGATGTTGATGTTGCAGAAGTTGTTTATGTTGCAGATGTTGTTGATGTTGCAGATGTTGTTGATGTTGCAGATGTTGATGTTGCAGATGTTGTTGATGTTGCAGATGTTGATTTTGCAGATGTTGATGTTGCAGATGTTGATGTTGCAGATGTTGATGTTGCAGATGTTAGGGTTGTTGATTTTGCAAAAGTGTTTTAAATCTTGCAGATGTTGCTAATGTTGTCGGGTTGTTGATGTTATGTTGCTGATGTCGTTGTTGATGCTGATGTTGTTGATGTTGCAGATAATGCAGATGTTGTTAGGTTTGTTGGTGTTACAAAAGTGTTTCAAATGTTGCTGATGTTGCAATTGTTGTAGGGGTCCTTGATGTTCATAGTGCTGATGTCATTGTTGATGTTGCAGGTGTTGAAGTTGATGTCAGTGATGTTGCAGGTGTTGAAGTTGATGTCATTGATGTTGCAGGTGTTGGAGTTGATGTCATTGATGTTGCAGGTGTTGAAGTTGATGTCATTGATGTTGCAGGTGTTGAAGTTGATGTCATTGATGTTGCAGGTGTTGTTGATGATGTTGTTGTGGCTGTCTATGTTGTTGTAGATTTTGTCTCTGCTCCTTTACCTTCTTGTTTCCTGTGTTTATTGCATCAATCTGATCGGACCAGTAACCCCGTCTATCAATCTGTCTTTCTTTAATGGTCTCTCCGTCCCTGTCCCGCCAGGACTCGGCCTGAAGCCGTCCATGTGGACGAGTCTCCGCTGACATCATCGAGGCGCGTGTGAGACGTCTGAGGTCATGATGACGGCGGTGGCCGCCGAGTTTGACCACATGGAGCTGCAGCAGCAGTACAGCAGCAACGACACGGTCAACAACCGCTGGGACGATGACTGGGACAACGAGAACAGCTCGGCCCGCCTCTTCGAACGCTCCCGCATCAAGGCGCTCGCAGGTAAGAGCCCCGCCCCTGACAACACCACTTGAATTCATTCAAAGGCTTAGACTAGGGATGTCCCGATCAGATTTTTTCACTTCCAATATGATACCGATATTTCAGCCTTGAGTATCGGCCAATGCCGATATTAGCATGAATCATACATACTTTTATTACTTATTTTGTAGTATGGAATGTTAGAAAAGGCTTGATCAAGTGATATTACTCAGAGAACAAGTCAGCAACAGTAGGTACGAGAAAAACTGACCCATTTATTATTAACCAATGGGTTACATAAATTTTGACCTTAAACATAAGCACATTCTACAATTAAATAGAATTATTAAATAAATAAATTAGACAAGCCTGTCTATACTGTGTTTCTTTCTGTGAGCATGGATGTGTGGGGACAGGCTGTGAAAAGCTGAAATGCTTATCTTCTTAAAAAAGAATCTCCACATCATGCTCAGACTGCAGAAAGTGGAGATGGAGGAGTAGGAAGGGTTTTGTCAGGAATTTAGTTAACTGACTGATTATTATTTGTTTTCTGCTCTTGTTATTAGAGTGAGATGTTTATTTTGAAATTGGAGCTGTGGACTCTTAGAGCAGTTGGACAGTAGACAATATTGTGGTTTTTTTCCCTGCCCTCAGTTGTTCCCACCATATACTGGCAGTAAAAAATTACTGAAGTGAACTTCATTTGTTATTTTGCACTTTATAAGTCTGAATTGTTTTTACTGGATTTATTATTATTAGTCATTTTTCAGGCTTGTCTGATTTATTTTTGATGTATTCTATTCAGTTGTAGAATGTGCTTATGTTTAAGGTCAAAGTTTATGTAACCCATTGGTTAAAAATAGGCTGGAGGTTCAATCAAGCGTTTAAACCCGACATTACTCACCACTGACAGGGGCTGGTCATCGATCTTTTCTGTTATAGCTGATGCCTTTTTGCCGTCCCGTGGGAGTTTATCACGCTTTCCAAATGTTTCGGGCAGCGTCGGTTGTTTGAAGGAGCCAGAGCCTTGTTGTTTCTTTGTGGTCATGTGAAAATCCTCATGCTGTTTTTTGTGATGCTTCTTCAAATGCCCGATGAGGTTGGTCGTATTAAACTTCCCCGGTTCTTTGCCACCACGGGAAACTTGTGCATGACAAGTTTTGCACTCAGCTGCAACATCTTTATCTGACTTTAACGAAAAATACTGCGACACAGCTGACATCACTCCTACTCCTTGCTACTGTGTTAGCGGTTAGCACTGGTTAGCACTCAAGCACGCTGTTGTTGTGATCACGTCGGCTCTGCATGCTGGATCCTGCGGCGCTGCTGGATGGAGGTGCTGGACCAGAGTCTGGAATGGGCTGCTTGTATCGGAGTGCTTAAATCAGAGATTTTAGATGTAATCTGATATAATATCCGATAGTCATTTTTTTTGCTGATATCAGACCGATAACCGATATCAATATCGGATCGGGACACCTCTAGCTTAGACTCCTGACTTTTCTGTAATGTTAAAAATGTAAAGGTATTTTTTAGTTCATACCTGGCTTTAACAAGTTCCTGCGGTCCATGATTAGAAAAGTGACAACCATACGTCTCCTTTTGACTGACGCCATTCCTCACTGACTGAACCGCCTCCTCCTGACTGACATTCGTAAAAACCTCCACAGCCACGTTGTCTCTGCAGAAACACGGCCCCCTGGATGTGTGCTGTGCTGATAAATCTGCTGTTCTCATTTGCAGACTTAATTTTCTCAGTGGGAACTACTTCCTGTTTAAAGACATGGCTGCTATTTTATACTAATCAGGTCCTTACTGATTCCAGATAAGTGAGAGAAACTACAAATGCATTCCAGACTTCCCATGATGCATCACTATCTCTCTTTATAAACCAAACTGTGAACATGTTCTCACTTTGATGATCGTCTGAACACTAGAGGGCAGCAGTGTGTACAGAATAATAAAACAAACACCAGCCATACAGAAGCCCTCTGTTCTCATCATCACATGACCTGACACCTATGACATCACTTCCTGTGGTGTGCCAATAAAATGAATCGTCTGTTTACAGAAAACAGAGAAGGGAAGGAGAGGGGGAAACGGCAAGGGTGGAAGAGTAAAGATGATGGGTAAGAGAGAGGATGGGATAAAGGATGAAGAGGAGGAGAAACATCAGGACTATGAGATTAAATCTCCTCATCTGTCTTTAATAGAGATGTTTCTTCCTTACTGACAGGTATTTTATTGTGAAAGGCATATCTGTGGGTCATTTTACTGTGAGAGGATGTTGTCAGACTCCACCGTGCTGACTCACTGATGACTGATGATCACTGAAGTAGATTCTCTCCTTGCTCTGAGCTCTGACAGCCTACTCATCCTCAGCACCGTCCAATCAAAACCATCTCTGCCGACATCTGATGATGTTCAGCTCATCTGAAGACTTCAGGTCATACGCTGAATTCAGATAGAGCCTGTAAAGTCCAGAGGGTGGATCATGAAGCTCAGTCCACTCTTGGCTCCGGGTTCCAGGGTGTAAACTCGATCTAAAAACAGAGACAGTTGGCACATATTCATCATTGTTCGTCACTAGTGGAGAGTAGGGTGACTACAACAACAATGGAGGCCTCCTCAGTTTTGTTTGTGACATTTTCTCTAAATTTTCTCTCTTTGGAGTTTAGGCTGACTCGTATTAACAACCCCACTTCATCATCCGTCCACACAAAAGTTGGTGGAACAGCTTAGTTCCACCCAATTTTCCAAAAGTTGCTAATCGTGGCAGACTATTTGGTAATAACAAATGTGAAAAGCCCCCAACATCTCCAGCTTCACCAGAATTCTGTCCTCTGCCTAACATTTTGTCCTCAACCTTGAAAGATGATGTAAACCTTTAATATTATAAAAAATTCCGTCTTCTGCTTTAAAAGATGATGTCATCTGTTAGAGATTAGTAAAACATGCCATATTTGGCTTTGAAATTGATATCATTCTTTAGAAATCGTATAACATTCTGTCCTCTGTGTTTGAAGATGATGTCTTAAAAGCCTAAGAAACCTGCCATCCTTGCCTTTGATGATGACGCCATCCTTTAAAACTTAAACACATCCTCTCCTCTGTCTTTGAAGATGATACTATCCTTAAGAGTTTATAAAATATTCCAACCCTGCCTTTAAAGATGAGTCACCCTTTAAACTTAATTGAACATTCCACCCTTACCTTTGAAGATGATGATGTCATCCTTTGAATTTAATAAAACATTCCACCCTTACCTTTGAAGATGATGTCATCCTTTAACTTTGATAAAATATTCCACCCTTACTGTTGAAGATGCTACTATCCTTTAAAATTTATAAAACATTCTACCCTTAACTTTGAAGATGATGTCATTGTTTAACTTTGATTAAACATTCCACCTTAACCTTTGAAGATGATGTCATCCTTTAAGTTTGATGAAACATTCCCCTTTGTCTTTAAAGATGAGTCATCTCTTAAATTTTATTTAACATTCCGCCCCTACCATTGAAGATGAGTCATCCTTTAAATTTAATTGAACATTCTGCTTTACCTTTAAAGATAATGACGTTATCTTTTAAATTTCTTAAAACATTCCCCCCCTTGTCTTTAAAGATGGGTCATCTCATAAATTTCATTTAACATTTTGCCCTAACCTTTGAAAATGAAATCATCCTTAAATTTTGATAAAACATTCCGCCTTCACCTTTAAATATGTGTCGTCCTTTAAATTTGATGAAACATTCCCTCCTTACCTTAGAAAATGATGTCATCCTTATAATTTGATGAAACATTCCTCCCTTACCTTTGAAAATTAGGTCATCCTTTATATTTGATGAAACATTCCTCCCTTGCATTTGAAGATGAGTTATCCTTCAATGCCTCTCACACATTCCATCCTTGTCTTTGAAGATGCTGCTATCCTTTAAAGCCTGTAGATATTCTATACTATTGCCCATCCATGCTGCCCCTACTGTTTATTGTAGTTGTTTTTTTGGGTACATTTTCTTCACAGTTGGTAACAAACACTCATCTAAATGCCCCACTCTTTTCAAATGAAAAAAAAAAAAAAGATTCATTTTCAGTGGATTGTTTTGTGTGGATCCTGGGGCATGGCTTTGGTGGAGTGGCTGGGACAAGACCTTAATCCTGTGCTTTTTTACCTGGAGCCCCCCTACAACCATCTTTAAATGCTGTCACCTTTAAAAGGAAAAAACACAGACGCACTTTAATAATGTTGATTTACCACAGGACAGAGAGAGAGAGTGTATGTGTGCAGGATGTTTGTTTCTCACTTCCTGTCCTTCAGGGAGGAATGTGAGGGAACAATGAAGGGAAACCCCCCCTCCTCTTTTCACACCCGTAATGACATCATCGTTTTGCTGCAACACCATTGGCTGATTAGTGAATCCCTCCTCTAACACATGCACATTTACACACCATGATCACTGTCAGTGGGCGAACAGAGAAACATGTCAGAGTTATCAGAGTAAACTTTAGACCATGACAATAACATCATAAATACACCTCAACCACCTCATGATCCAACATGGACGACCAATATGCTCAGGCATGATTTCTTTCTTCATTAGTAAAATTTCTCCATTTTGGGCACAAGAGCATGAAAACATCATCAAAGGCAAGGATGGAATGTTTATAAGCTTTAAAGGATCATATTTCAGAGGATGACGTATTCAAAGGCAAGGATGGAATGTTTATAAGCTTCAAAGGATCATATTTCAGAGGATGACGTATTCAAAGGCAAGGATGGAATGTGCATAAGCGTTACAGGATTGTATTTCCCGCTGAGGACCAGTGGTTTCCCTTCCTTCTTGCCAGTCCACCCACTTTTCCAAAAGTTGCCAACCATGGCCGACTATCTAGCAAGAATGGAGGGACATCTTCATTAGCATTCTTTCCTCTAGCTTTGATGATGTCATTTAAAGTTTAGAAAACATTCCACACTTGCCTGTCGGAGAGGATGTTATCCTTTAAAGCTGATAAAACATTCCATCATAACCTTTGAAGGATGATGTCATCATTCAGAGTTTATCAACATTCTATACTTGCCTATGAAAGATGATGTCATCTTTTATAGCTTAAAAAAATTTCATCCTTGCCTTTAAGGACGAAGTCTTCCTTTCAAGCTTGTATAATATTCCATCCTTGCCTTTGAAGCATGATTTCATCCTTCTTAGCCTGTAAAACATTCTATCCTTGCCTTTGAAGATTGCCATCTGTTAAAGCTTATATAGCATTCTATTCTTTCCATTAAAACATGATGGTGTCCTTGAAAGCCTATCAAACATTCTTTCCTTGCCATTGAAGATGGCAAGGATAGAATGCTTATAAACATTCCACCCTCGACTTTGAAGTAGATGTCATCCTCATGTTTGTGAAACATTCTGTCCTTGCCTAAGAAGATTGTCATTCAAGCTTGCCGTTGAAGATTCTATTTTTCTTTAGTAAAGTCTTAAGAAATATCCATCCCTGCCTTTAAAGTTTATGTCATTCTTTAAAGCCTATGAAATAAGCCACCTTAGCCATTGAAAATGATGTCATCCTCTTATGCTAATGACACATTCTATCCCTTACAAACATCCCATCCTTGCCTTTGAAGATGATGTCACCCTTTTATGCTGATGAAACATTCTATCATTGCGTTTGTAGATGATGCCATCCTTGAAAGCTTATAAACATTACATCCTTGCCTTTAAATATGTCAACTTGTACAGCCTATCAAACATTCCATCCTTTATTGCTGATGAAACATCCTATCCTTGCCTTGTAAGATAATGTCATCCTTGAAAGCATATAAACATTCCATCCTTGCTTTTGAAGATTTCAACCTTTAAAAGCTTTTAAGAGGTTCCATCCTTGCCACTGAACATGATCTCATCTTTTTATGTTGATGAAACAGTCTATCCTTGCCTTAAAAGATGATGTCATCCTTGATAGCTTATAAACATCCAGTCCTTGCCTTTGAAGATGTCAGCCTTTGTAAACTGTTAAAAGTTCCATCCTTGCCTTTGAAGATGATGTCATCCTGTCCAGCCAATCAAACATTCCATCCTTGCCACTGAACATGATCTCATCTTTTTATGCTGATGAAACATTCCATCCTTGCCTTAAAAGATGATGTCATCCTTGAAAGATTATAAACATCCAGTCCTTGCCTTTGAAGATGTCAACCTTTGTAAACTGTTAAAAGTTCCATCCTTGCCCATGAAGATGATGTTATCCTGTCCAGCCTATCAAACATTCCATCCTTGCCACTGAAGATGATGTCATCCTTCTATGCTGATGAAACATTCCATCCTTGCCTTAAAAGATGATGTCATCCTTGAAAGTTTATAACATGTCATCCCTGCCTTTGAAGATGTCAACCTTTAAAAGCGTTTTAAAAGTTCCATCCTTGCCTATGAAGATAATGTCACCCTGTCCAGCCTATCAAACATTCCATCCTTGCCACTGAAGATGTTGTCATCTTTTCATTCTGATGAAGCATTCTAAACTTGTATAAGATGATATATAATTGAAAGCTTATAAACATCCCATCCTTGCCTTTCGTATGTAACCCAGTCCAGGCCTGTCCATCTTTTACTGTGAAGCCATGCTGTGTAACTCATGCAGGATGACCAGTTACCAATAAACCTTCCTACCTGTGAAATGTTCTGGGTGTTTAAAAGCATTCCTTAACTATCACAGCCTTTCTTAGCCATTTGTCTTGATTTCTTTGGGAGTGTTGCAGACGTTTGAATATGGGGGGTAGATAGGACTTCTGCTGCCTCTAATGTGCAGGAACAGCAGCTGTCATGCTCCAACATGACATCATAAACTTCTCTATTTTATAGCTTGATTAGACGTTTAAATCTTTACCTTGTGCAGGTATTTTCTGGCCTTCAGGAATCTCTTATCTTATTTTTAGCCGTGTATCTCCCCCCTCCTTCTTGTTTGCAGTGGGCGGGTCTTTCTGTGTGTCAGGGAAACTGAGAACAATCAGTCTGAGCAGGAAAAATGAGCAGAAGTAGAATGATTGGAGCGTTGGGCAGGGCAGGATACTCCCAGCGTCACTGTGACCTCTGGACTCTTTTCTCTCTCACCTCCTGGAACACGCGGACAAGTCCAGTCCGTTTTGATTTTCTTCTTCTGTGGTTTTAAAAACGGATAAAATCATGAAGGGGATTTTATTCTTAGAATTTGGATTTACCAGAAAGTTTCCTGCTCTTGAGGTCTGAGGCTTTAACAGGGTCATGTCTGCAGCAGGAGGAGGATTTTACTGAATGAACTCCCTGATTTTATTTCCTGTTGGGTCGTGATAAAGGACTTTAGAGTTATTCATCTCGTCGTCTCAGGATCTGCAGCTCTTCTTCTTCTTTTCCCGCTCATGTTAAAGTGAAACTATGACTCACATATTTTCTGCTCGGCCCGCCGTCTCTGAGCTCTCTGTGGGTTGATCTGCAGGTTTTTTACCCATCAGGCCCTGCTCTACTACAGTTATTTCTGTCTGGGTTGTGTTGAGTTTTTGGATATGATGGAGGCGGAGTGGGCGTCGGCCGAGCCGGTTCACCAGCAGCAGAGCTATAACCTGCTGGAGGGACGGTTCAAACAGCTGCAAGGTAAGAAGAAGGAGGATAGACGCTGAGGACGCCGGTTTAAAAGTTTCTGATTGAGTCAGGGATTTTATTTGAAATATTCGAGTTGGAGGTTGAAGTGATGTTGGCAACTTTTCTGCAGGAAAGTTTGTATGTGCAACTTCATTCTGGAAGATTTTAAACACCTTACCACGGGGACAGCATGGTGCAGATGCTGGCTACACAATTCAGTTCTACAGGGTCTCCAGCAGAGGACGATCGAGTCATACAAAGAACCAAATCCAATAGAAACTCTTATGCGCACCTTATAAGCAGGTTTCAAAAGAGCTGCTCTTTTAGGTCCCGAACAGCTCTTCATTTGGTATCATTTCAAATTTTGAATGCCTTTGCAATAAAAAAAATGGGGAACAAGGAAACTACTTCTCAAACAGGAGCCAGCGCCTGTCCTTCACAAAAGGAACCTGCTCTTAGAACCCGTCTATCCATGAACAAAACATCATGACTCCCTCATAACTGGTTGTCTTAAATTGTTGTGTCAGTTTATTTATCACAACACACAGCAACAATCTTTCTCTAATGTTGACCGTCCTTTGTTGGCAACTTTTCCAAAATGTACTAACAAATTCTTATTATTTGGCAAAAATGGAGAGGAAAAGCCTCCAACATCCCCAGCTTCACAACATTCCGTCCTCTGTCTTGTACGATATCATCCTTCAAAACCCCTAAAAGACTTCAGAAAGGTGATTTCATCCTTTGAAGTTTATTAAACATTCCTTCCTCTGCCTTTAATGATGTCATCCTTTGAAGTTTATTAAATGTTCCACTCTCTGCCTTTAATGATGTCATCCTTCAAAGCCCCTAAAAGACTTCAGAAAGGTGATAATATCATTTGAAGTTTATTAAACGTTCCATCCACTGCCTTTGATGATGTCAACCTTTTACTGCAATCCATTTCACTTAGAAGTAGCATGTTGCGGCTGAGAGTGACATCACACCCAAGTTGAACGTGTTCCTGAACCTACAAGTTAGTAACTTGGGGTACTGAAGTTGCACCAAGTTTCCAACTCAGAATTCCTGGATCCGGGTGCATTCAAGGTGACAAATCTGACTAATATCTCACAATTTCCGAGATCAATCTTTTAAAGATGCCGTGTGTAAAAATGAACATCGACAACATTTAGCAGTCAGTTCTAGACCTACTTATAAATATCTTGTTTCGCTTTTAACAGTTTTGTTCCTCTAAATGCTACTAGGCTAAATATTAGACACTGCGTCTTTAATAGGTTTTAGAAAGATGTTGTCATCCTTTAAAGTGTATAAAACATTCCATCCTTTATTCTTTTGATGTCATACTTATGAGCCTTCAATAGGCTAAGGAAGATGATGTCATCCTTTAAATCTAATAAATATTTCATCCTTGCCTTTAAAGATATCATCTTTAAAGCCTTTAAAACAATCCATCATTCCCTTTGAAGATATCATCTGTAAAACCTTTAAAACATTTCATCCTTGCCTTTGATGATATCATCTGTCAAGCCTTTAAAACAATCCACCCTTGCCTTTAAAGATACCATCTTAAAAGCCTTTAAAACTTTCCATCCTTGCCTTTGATGATATCATCTGTCAAGCTTTTAAAACATTCCACCCTTGCCTTTAAAGATACCATCTTAAAAGCCTTTAAAACTTTCCATCCTTGCCTTTGATGATATCATCTGTCAAGCCTTTAAAACATTCCATCCTTGCCTTTGATGATATCATCTGTCAAGCCTTTAAAACATTCCATCCTTGCCTTTGATGATATCATCTGTCAAGCCTTTAAAACATTCCATCCTTGCCTTTTGCACGTCAACCACCCTAGGCCCCCAGCTGTTATTCCAGTCTAACCAGTACCAAACCAAGATTAATTTTCTAATTGGAATATCAGTTTGTCCTTTCAAAGCAAGTTTATGACAACATGTTTGTGGGGGAGAAAAGCTGCTGAAGAGGCACCGCCAGCCTCTTAGATGGATCGTTAATTCAAGTTAAAGAGGAAGTGACATCAGCTGGTATCCAAATGATGAACTCAGATGATAATCGAGGATAGTGGGTTGCCTTACAAAGCCTAAAGAAGGGACACTGAGACAAATGGAGGCCAGTAGAATCAATGCTGCTGCGCTGACACACAGTGTGACCTCAGAACTGGTTTTAAAGTGGCATCATCAGGAATAGTGACAACAGTATGACTGTTATGATCGGTATTTGTTTTCAGTCACAGAACCTCGTCTCTCGTGTTTAAATCATCCTCCAGGAATGTGACCACGCCTGCTTTTGATTGGCTGATGCTCTTTGATGACATCATGCTGCTGCCTTCATCCTGAACCTCTGTCTGTCAGTGAACCAGTTTTTGTTTCAGTCAGACTTAAAGACATGTGACCACAAACCCACCTATCAGAACACTGCAAGGCATGAATGGAAGGTTTTTTCTCCTCCTGACAGTCTCAGCTTTTATTTTGTAAGGTCAGGAGCTTCTTCCTGCCTTTATTGAAGAAGCTCCTGACCTTTGGTGTCTTAGTGGTTAAAGTTTAACAGTTTACAGATGAACACGCAGACAGTGAACACATCGTGGAGGGAACACTGATAGTGTAACAGGGACATGATAACAGACGTTTCAGACGTCCTTTCATCCACTGTGGATCTGTACGATATATAATATCAGTAACTTTTTATGATTTTATTTAAATCACAAACAGTGAAACCTGTTTGGTACCACAGAAATGACAGCAGATGTCCTACACTGGATGTCGGCTCGTTTATTGATTTAATGATCTAAAGCAGTGATAATCAACCGTGCGCAACAAAGAGCCAAATTTTTGAAACACACATTTGCAAGAGCCACAATCTGGTGAAAAGTGGCAATGAAAATAAGTTAAGGGGGCAAAAGTGTCCAAAAAGCGCCAAACAGTGGGAGAAAAGTGGTGAAAAGGGTAGAATTTGGCAAAAATGGGTAGAAAGTGATCAAAAAATAAGGTCAAGGTGGCAAAAGAATTGTCAAAAAGTGGCAAAAATCTGAAAAAAAGGTTGAAAAAATAGGCAAAAATCATAACAAAGGGTGGGAAAATCAGCAAAAGTGGCATTTAATTGCAAAAGGCAGCTTAAGTAGGTAAGAAGTGGCAAAAATTGGTAAAAATAGGCAAAAAGGGGCAAACACTGAGGGATAATTGACAAAAATGGGGAGAAAGTGGCAAAAAAAGTAAATGGTGGCAAAAAGTGGCAAAATCAGAAAAAGGATGGGAAAATTGGGCTAAAACCTGAAATACAAAGGTGGGAAATATGGGCCAGAAATTGTTAAAAAGTGGTAAATTGGGGCAAAAATCAGAAAAAAATCTGTCATAAAATGGGCAAAAATCAGAAAAAGAGGTGGAAAATTGAGAAAAAATCTAAAAAGAGGGAAAATTGGGCAAAAATCTGAAAAAAATCTGTGAAAAAAGGGCAAAAATTAGACAAAAAGATGGGAAAGTGGGCAAAAGTCGCATTTAATTGAAAAGGCAGCTTAAATGGGCGAGAACTTGCAAAAATAGGCAAAAAGCATCAAACAGCTGGAGAATTGTGATTAAAAAGGCCATAAAGTGGCAACAATGGGTAACATGGTAAATAAATGAGTTACAGGTGGCAAAAATGATCCAAAAGTGTCAAAACTGTGTCAAAAAATAAGTGGAAAGTGACTAAAATGGGCAAAAATCAGCAAAAAAAGTGGGAAAATGGGCAAAATGCATCAAAGAGTGGCAAAATGGAAAATAGGTGGCATTCAATTGCAAAAAGCAGCTTAAATGGGCAAAAAGTGGCAAGAAAGGCATAAAAGGGGAAAAATTGCAAAAAGCAGGATAAATGTGTCAGAGAAAGTGGCAGAAATGGGAATAATGTTTCAAATGAAGACATAAAAGAGCCACACGTTGAGTTTCCCTGGTCTAAAGTGAAGGAAACGCCTGCAGACTGTAAACGTCCTTCAGCTGGATCGTCTGGATTATTTATTCTTCCATTGTTTACATCATTTATCCCAGCAGTGTCTGCCTGGGGGGGGAATGGGCCTGCAGATTATTCTGATAATGAACAACCCCCACTAGACCATGAGGCTGGTGCGTGACTGTACTTAGTCTGGACACTAGGGGGTGCTGCTCTGCTAATTCTGTAAACAAACATTTTGACAAGATTTTTTTGTAAGGCTGTTTTCATGACCAATAACTAAATAAATGGTGAACAAATTCCCAATCAAAATACAGCCTCCATTCCAAAAAAGTTGGGACAGGGCAGCAGAAGGCTGGAAAAGTCAGAAGCACAGATGAAAAACAACTGGAGGAGTATTTTACAACTAATAAAGTTAAGTGTCAAATAATTTTGGTTGTTCATATTAACTCCCGTGTGTTTTTGTCTGTGTTCCAGATGAGCGTGAGGCGGTGCAGAAGAAGACGTTCACCAAATGGGTGAACTCTCACCTCTCCAGGGTGTCGTGCAGGATCACGGACCTTTACATGGACCTGAGAGACGGACGGATGCTCATCAAACTGCTGGAGGTTTTATCAGGAGAGAGACTGGTACGATGCACACTCAGCACAATATACACACCAATGACACACACTGTACACCAGCTACACTCTAGATAATGGGACTTTATAACAAGGGAGGAGGCTGAAGCGTTGGGGATGCCCGTCTCCTGGACCAAAACAAAGATCCGGGTGTTTGGTGATGCTTTGGATGCTGCCACTGAGTCTGTATCTGTGAGAGTGATGTAGAGCAGTTCACCTACCTTAGCAGAGTAATCCATCGATCCGCTGACTGCACTGATGAGATCAACTACAGACTTTGAGTCCTTGGTCCTCCTGGTCTTACTGTACTCTTCTGAGGCCTGGACATTGACTGATGGCCGACTGGACTCCTTTGTGAAGACTTCTCTTCAGTGAATCTTTGGGTACTGTTTTTAAGACCATGTGTTCGATGCTTACGGGCTCAGGAGAGCAGGGATGGGTGCTGTTGATCAGCTGATCAGCTGATGGATACAGGACCATACTGGGTGCCTGTGCCCAGGTGGGTTGGTCCAGACACCAGGGGAAACCACCTGCGTCATGGAGGGGTCAGCTGGGAGGGGAGCGATACCTGGAGAGATGGGGGACAGGCCTTGAGAAAGTCTGGAGGATGGCCATCAGGAGGCCAGAGCGGTACAGGACCAAGGTTGACACGGCATAGGGGTGAACCGGCATATACTCCCATACCTGACCTGAGACGCTCTACACCAGTGGTTCCCAGCGTTCTCCTTGGAGCACCCCTACTTGTATTGTAAACAAAGGTTAGGCCCCTAGGGCCAACATGGAAAATAATTATGAATTGCTGTCACAGACTGTAATTGTTTTCAGTGATAAAGTCCCAGTTAAATAGCCCACACACACTTGCCACTACTAAAACACCTTCTAAGAACCGTCCTGTAAGTGTAACATTGACTTTAGTTAAAATATGCAAACCTGATGTTGACGACCGCTGAGCAGACACAACTTTAGGACCCTCCTGAAACCTCTGGCATCCTCCTAGTGGGGCCAAGGCCCCCAGTTTGGGTACCAATTCTCTACAAACTACACATCTGCCTTTGAAGAGGACAATGCTTCTAAAACTTTCCACCATCTTCCTTTAATGCCTAAAAAACATCCCATCCTTGCCAGTCCAGGCTCCGCCCTCTTTCACTGTGAAGCCATGCTGCTGTAACTTGTTCTTGCTGGAATCTTTTAGGTGTTTTTCAGCATTCCGCAACTTTTGCAATCTTTTCTTCCTGTCCCAACATTTTTGGAACATATAAAGCAGCCAGGGCAGACACTGGTCCGTCATCTGTGGGGTGGATTGGCTCCGCCCTCTGTTCTGCCCGTGTGTGTGTGAGTGGCACCAGGTGTGTCCTACTTCCTGTTTTCCTTCTTCAAATATAAAACTGGACTGAGCTGGTGGACTCTGTGACCTCCATGAGGCGTTTGTGTCTGTGTGTGTGTGTGTGTGTGTGTGTGTGTGTGTGTGTGTGGTCCAGACTCGCCCCCCTTCAGACCAAGGACTTTTCCTGTCCATTCACTCTTCTGCGCAACATTCAGGATCAGGCAGACACACGTTTTCTCCACATCCTGTCTTAAAACACGTCAAAGTCTGGGGCTTTTATTGTGAAAATCTGCCCTCAGGAGAGGCCTAGGTAAAATGGATGAAAATTAGCACAATAAATCATTTTCATTAGAGCTGGGGTTCTCAACCTTTTCAGCCCGCAACCCCCAAAATAAAAGTGCCAGAGACCGGGACCCCCACTGTTTCTGAAGGTGGTTGAACAGCCATGAACTTTCTAGAACAGTCGTCTGCAGACAAGGCTGCCTCCATAGGGGAAAAATGGGAGAGCTTTCTGGATCCCAGCCAAACTGGGGTCCAGCAAAATCCTGGTCCATTGTAAATTAGGCTGTGGTATTTTATATTTAAGCTGAATAAAATCTGCTCGTATCAAAGAAGCGAATAGCATTTGAATTAATTTGTGTAGTCAGTACCCTTCTTAAACATGTAAATCCAGAATTAAAATATGTTAGAAATAGCTAAAATGGGTTAACCCTTTACCTGGCGCCGGCGCTGTGTTTTATATGTCAGGAGAATTATTATTCTTCTCATAAAAGCCAGGAAAAACAAATCCACTTTTGTGTTTTTCTTCTTTAAACTGCTGACAATTCCACATAATGTGCAATAAACATTAACCAGATGTTGAAAAGTCAGGTTCAAGTACTCCTGGGAAAAGGGAGCAAAGCTCTCAGACTGAGGGCATTTCCTGACTATTTTACAGCCAGAATAACAAAATATCTCCAAATCGCCATTTTTAGACTCAGTAGGTAAAGGGTTAATAATGGCAAAAAATGGTGGAAAAGGTTGTGAAATAAGATTTTAAAAGTAGCAGAAATGGGTTAGAAATGCCGAATATTAGATAAATGTGGCAAAAAACAACCAAAAATGGCAAAATGGGTTAAAGTGGCAAAAAAGGGCCTATTGGGTGATAAAAGGGGATTAAAAAGTGGCTGAAATGGCGTTAAAGTGGCAAAAATAGGTGGAAATTTGTGAAATGGGATGAAAAATTGATAAAAATTGGCAATAGAAGGGTTAGCTGAGACAGAAATAGGAAGAAACAGGTTAAACTGGCAGAAGTGGGCATATTAAATTGTAAAATGTGTCATAAAAAGTGGTAAAGAAGGGTAAATAGTGGCAATGATGGGTCAACAGAGCCAACAATAGTGTGTCAAGAATTGGTTTAGAAGTGGCAAAAGCAGGCAGAAAAAAAGTGGTGGAAAGGGTTAAAAACTGACAAAAAAAGGGTTTTAAGTGGCAAAAATGTGTTAAAATGGGCTAAATTGGTGGGAAAAGTGATGAAGTGGGTTAAAATTGAGCAAAAGTGGAATGAAATGGCAACAGTGTAATTTAAAAAATACTTGTAGTTTTTTATGGCATCTGGAGACCCCCTCTCAGTGTCTCGCGACCCCCATTGGGGTCCTGACCCCAATGTTGAGAACCCCTGCATTAATGGACAAGAAAATGATCGTTAGAGTACCAGAATCTTTGACATTGTAGTAAAAATGAAACTGTACTGAAATCTTTTTGCTACCTTGATTGGTCGATCAGTTATCCAATCAGATTGTTAGAAAGTTGGAACATAAATCTGCATCATCGTCTTTTATTTTGACATTCTCCCTAATTTCCGTGTCGTCTTTCCTCTCTCTCCAGCCGAAGCCCACCAAAGGCCGGATGCGGATCCACTGTCTGGAGAACGTGGACAAAGCGCTGCAGTTCCTGAAGGAGCAGCGGGTTCACCTGGAGAACATGGGCTCACACGACATTGTGGACGGAAACCACCGCCTGACGCTGGGCCTCATCTGGACTATCATCCTCCGCTTCCAGGTAACCAGGCAGACCAGGCCGGGGGAGGACACCTGGGGGGGACACCTGTCGTGGCTGTGGTGACTGTGTGTGTAATTGTTTGTGTGTTTTCAGATCCAGGACATCAGTGTGGAGACTGAAGACAACAAAGAGAAGAGATCAGCCAAAGATGCTCTGCTGCTCTGGTGTCAGATGAAGACTGCAGGGTGAGGAGCAGTCCATAAACCCACTTAGAACCAGATTTGTTGGTTTGTTTATGTTCCTGATGCTCTGTGCTCTCATTGGTCAGCCTCTCTGACGTGGTGGAACCAACAGAAAAAACAAGCATTACAGACTTCCTGCTAGGAGTCGTCTCAGATGGGACCTTTAATGGCAGCAACACATCTCAAAAAAATAGGGACGGATCCACCACTGTGTAGTATCCCTCTTCTTTTACCAACAGCCTGTAAATGTCTGGGAAGTGAGGAGACCAGCCGATGGAGAGGAATGTTGTCCCATTCTTGCCTAATGTAGGATTCTAGCTGGGTCTTATTTGCTGGATTTTTCCTTTTCAGTGAAGGTCTGAACTGTAGGCAGACCAGTTCAGGACCCGGACTCTTCTCCTGTGAAGCCATGCTGTTGTGATGATGTGGTATGTGGTTTAGCATGGTCTTGCTGAAATGGTGGCAGCCTTTCCTGACAGAGACGTTGTCTGGATGGGAGCATAATATAATATATAATAATGCAACCCCATACCATCAGAGATGCAGGCTTTAGAACTGAGCCAGTAGAACAAGCTGGATGCTCCCTCTCCTCTTTAGTCCACAGGACACAGCATCTGTGGTTTCCTCTGACCACAGAACAGTTTTCCATGTTTCCTCAGTCCATGTTAAATGAGCTTTGGTCCAGAGAAGACGGCGGTGTTTCTGGATCCTGTTCACATATGGCTTCTTCTCTCCATGATCCAGCTTTAACTGTCATTGGTGGATGGCACGGCCAACTGTGTTGATAGACAGTGATTTCTGGAATGTTCCTGAGCCCATGCAGTGATTTTAGTACAGAATCAGGCCTGTTTTTAATGCAGTGGCCCCTGAGGGCCCCTTCAGCCTTGTCCCTTGCTCTCAGAGATTTCTCCAGATTCTCTGAATCTGTTGATGGTATTATGGACTGTAGATGGAGGGAGATTCGGAGTCTTCCCTTGAAATTGTTAAACAATTTTCAACACATTTGTTCACACATTGGTGTACCTTTGCCCATCTTTACTTCTGAGAGACTCTGCCTCTCTAAAATGTTCCGTTTATACCCAGTCAAGTGTCTGACCTGTTGACAGGAGCCTAATAATTTGTAAAATGCTCCTCCAGCTCATTAGCACCACTTACTTTTCCAGCCTTGTGTTGCCCTGTCCCTACTTTTTTGAGATGTGTTGCTGCCATCAAATTCAAAATGAGCTTATATTTTTCCTGAAATGGTAAAATGTCTCAGTTTAACATCTGATCTGTTGTTTCTGTTCTATTGTGAATCAAATATGGGTTTATGAGATGTGACAATCATTGACTTCTGTTAAATTTACATTTCACACAGTGACCCAACTTTTTTGGAATTGTGGTTGTGTTACCAAACACCTAGTAAGACATATTTTTAATGTCCTTGTGATAGTAATGTGTTACTAGTTTGCCCCGCCCCCTTTTTCCTGGTTTGACTTATAAAGAACCTTAATTTCTTGAATGAACATCCTGCTGTACTGAAGACCATGAACTCATGAATAATCAGCCTCTTTTCTGCCCCCTGCTGGTTGTTTGAAAGAGTACACCTTTAAGGCACTTCTGCATTAGATTCACATTTCTGACCACACAGTGCCTATTGTTTGGTTTATATTCAAACCTTCATGTAAACAGAGGCTAAAACCAGCTATTTATTTCTTCAGGTATCCAAATGTGAACATCCACAACTTCACAACCAGCTGGAGAGACGGGATGGCCTTCAACGCCCTCATCCACAAACACAGGTAACGCCATCATCACACTGCCATCATGTCTTCACCTTCTTTTCAAAGGACTCCTTTTCCTTGGGAATCAGAATTCCCACTGTTCCCACAAACAACATGACATTTCCATCATCATCATCATCAGGATCATCATCTACAAACACGGAAGCATCCTGTTTTTTGTTTTGTATTTTCAGACCCGATCTGATCGACTTCGACAAGCTGAAGAAATCCAACGCTCACTACAACCTGCAGAATGCCTTCAACCTGGCCGAGCAACACCTGGGCCTCACCAAGCTGCTGGACCCCGAGGGTGAGACACAGAAGGCTAAACCTCAGTCTGTTTTATTTAGCACTAATAATCCATTAAAGCTATTATTCAGAATAACCACAGGCTGTATAATCAATCACATATATAGATATTAGGAGAAGGATGTAACTCTGGGGAGATTAAATGAAAGAATCAGAAAGACTGCTTTGTTTTCAAGACAGCGACACAGGTTTCTATGAAACAGGTGAAACATGTTGACATGGATGATATTTAAACACTAATCCTTGTGTTCCAGACATCAGTGTGGACCATCCTGATGAGAAGTCGGTCATCACCTACGTGGTCACCTATTATCACTATTTCTCCAAGATGAAGGCTCTGAAGGTGGAGGGCAAACGTATCGGGAAGGTCAGACTCAACCTAACCTTGAAAACAGCTGAATGAATAAAACATCAAGTGTATTTAAATTATGTTTGAAACTTTCTCTAGATATGAAATGTAGACCAAGAGTATCTCTTTAGATCAGGGGTGTCAAACTCAATCACAGAAGGGGCTGGATTCTGAATTAAGGTCTACCTGAGGGCCTAACAGGGTCCACATTTAACTGTCAAACTCATTTTCGCCACTAATAAATTATGGTGAAAAAAATTAACACTGACGATAAATGATTTTGAGATTTTTAAAAGTCAAATGATAAGTTCAGAAATTAAAAATCTGAGATAAAAAGTCAAACGTATTAGTCCAAAAGGTTAAAACACTAAAGAAAATGTTAAAATAATGCTTTTAAAGGGCAAATAATTTTAAAAAAAAAGGAAGTCACAGTCATGTTTTTGAGGCAAAAATGACTTAGAATTTAGAATAGTGCATCTCAAAAGGTAAAATATGAGATAAAAAGTCAAAATAATAAATTTAAAAAATTGAAAATGTCAAAATATGAGATAAAAATTCAAAATAACACATTTAAAAATTTGAAAAGGTCGAAATATGAGATAAAAGGCAAAATAATATATTGAAAAAACTGAAAAGGTCAAAATATGAGATAAAAAATCAAAATAATTAATTGAAAAGGTCACAATATGAGGTAAAAAGTAAAAATAATAAATTGACAAAGTCAAATTATAAGTTGAAAAGTCAAAATTAAAAAATGAAAAAGCCAAAATATTAGATAAAGTCAAAATTATATGTTGAAAAAGTCAAAATATGACATAGAAGTCCAAATGATAGACTGAAGTCATAACTGTGTAATGAAAAATTTAAAATGTGAAGTGAAAACACAAATGAATTTCTTTTCCCACATTTCTTTTCATGTAATTGTTTTTAATCTTAATTTTTTCACATTTTTATGACTTAAGGATATTTGATATCATCAAGGTTAATTTTTAATTTTTTTCCCGGAGGAAATCTGCAGACCTCATATTTTAGGGCCAGTTATAATACGAATAGGATATGACCTTGCAGGGCGGATGTAACTGCACCACGAGCTGGATCTGGCCCCTGGGCCTTGAGTTTGACACCCCTGCTTTAGATCCACAAGAACTGACATCCGTAATAGAGCTCCACGGTGACAGCCTGCTTCTTTGGCAGTTTTATCAAAAGTAAATTTCCTGACTTTCTGTGATGAAGCTAACGGCGTACGTCTCTGTTTGTGTGTCCAGGTTTTGGACAACGCCATCGAGACGGAGAAGATGATTGAGAAGTACGAGTCTCTGGCCTCAGACCTGCTGGAGTGGATCGAACAGACCATCATCATCCTCAACAACAGGAAGTTTGCCAACTCTCTGCTGGGCGTGCAGCAGCAGCTCCAGGCCTTCAACACGTACAGGACAGTGGAGAAACCTCCAAAGTGAGCACATGACCCTCCTCTGGTCACATCCTCCTTCATCTCCAGTGTCAGACCACATCTTTAACCTTCGTCTCTGCTCTGCCAATAGGTTCACAGAGAAAGGAAACCTGGAGGTTCTACTCTTCACCATCCAGAGTAAGATGAGAGCCAATAATCAGAAGGTGTACATGCCCCGTGAGGGAAAACTCATCTCCGACATCAACAAGGTCAGAGCCGCTCACAAACCCCAGCTACAGATGTCAGATGAACCCTTGAGTTTAATCTTCACTGAAGGGTTCACTTTAGGTCAATGATGCAACATGAGCTGCACAATAGTAACGTTAGGATACATAACAATACTAGGTGGCGTTAAATTTCAAGTTACATCACGTTGTTATGCTACCTGACATTACCTTACATTAGCTTGTGTTACATTGTGTGAACCTACATTAGCTTACAATGTCAAGTTACATTACAATACATCAGGTTACTGTACACTACCTTACAATAGCTTGTATTACAACAGGTTACCCTACATTAGTTTGCATTACATCCTGCTACCTTACATTACCTCATTTTACATTCTGTAACCTTACATTACCTTGCATTACATCCTGTTACCTTACCTTAATTTCCTTTACATCCTGTTACCTTAAATTACCTTGCGTTACATCCTATTACCTTACAATACCTTGCGTTTCATCCTGTTTCCCTACATCACCTTGTGTTACATCCTGTTACCTTACATTAATTTGCATTACATCATGTTACATTACATTACCATGGGTTACATCCTGTTACCTTACATTAGCTCATGTTACATCCTGTCACCGTACATTAGCTCATGTTACATCCTGTCTCCTTACAGTATCTTGTGTTGCATCCTGTTACCTTACATTAGCTTGAGTTACATCCTGTCACCTTACATTAGCTCATGTTACATCCTGTCTCCTTACAGTATCTTGTGTTGCATCCTGTTACCTTACATTAGCTTGAGTTACATCCTGTTACCTTACATTAGCTCATGTTACATCCTGTCACCGTACATTAGCTCATGTTACATCCTGTCTCCTTACAGTATCTTGTGTTGCATCCTGTTACCTTACATTAGCTTGAGTTACATCCTGTTACCTTACATTAGCTCATGTTACATCCTGTTCCTAGTCCTGCCTTGTGTAACAGTAGGTTACCTGACATTGTGTTATCTACATAGTTTATCATGTGTTATCTTGTGTAATGTTGCCTTTCGCTACCTTATATTGTCTTGTGTTACATTGTGTTAACTTCCATTAACCTGTGTACGTTATCTTGTGTTACCTAATGTTACATTATGTTACTGTTTGTTACTTTATGTTTCATTAGCTTGTGTGAACTTATGTTATTTACTTTGTATGTTGTGTTACCTTTCATGACCTTTGCACAGTCATATTTTGAGTTATGTTTCATAATATTACAAAGCCAATTGTTTCATTGCAGAATGTTTGGTTATGCAATGTGTTGAAATGTTATTATGAGAGATATATACATGAGATATACTTTAAGTGATAAGATAGGATGCAGTGTGTTCCGATAGAATGCAATACAATATCTTTCTACGCAACATGATTTTTTTAAAGCTACCTAACATTATATTATGAGACATTAGCATACAATATTGAACAATGTGATGCATTGTGATATGATATGTATTTTAGCCTTCATCACTTTGTGTTTTGAAACATAAAATTATGATGTATTAAATTGCAAGATGAGCTTCAACTTTTGTTGCATAACATTGAGATGTGTAATGTTGAAATGTGAGGTGTCTTGTTACATTTTCTTTTGAAACTCTTTTGAAACCAAACTCTCATAAGTTTACTTATGAATTGTAATGAGAAGTTGTGATATGATATATGGTATAAACAGCACAGTACACAACTTTGAGTTTCTTCATTTTACGCTGTCTGTATTAATGTGGCGTGCTATATTTGTCTGCAGGCCTGGGAACGACTGGAGAAGGCGGAGCATGAGAGGGAGCTGGCTCTGAGGACGGAGCTGATTCGTCAGGAGAAACTGGAACAACTGGCCAGACGCTTCGACCGCAAGGCGGCCATGAGAGAGACGTGGCTGAGCGAAAACCAGAGGCTGGTGTCACAGGTAGCTGAGACCGTTGGGGTCTTTCAGACTGCAGAAACACTAAATTCAGTTTTTATGACCGCTCTGCCGTCTTTTCTCCACAGGACAACTTTGGTTTCGACCTGCAAGCTGTTGAGGCAGCCACCAAGAAACACGAGGCCATAGAGACGGACATCGCAGCGTACGAGGAGCGTGTTCAGGCCGTGGTGGCTGTGGCGAAGGAGCTGGATGTCGAGCATTACCACGACATCAAACGCATCAATGCGAGGAAGGACAACGTGATCCGTCTGTGGGAGTATCTGCTGGAGCTGCTGAAGGCTCGCCGCCAGAGGCTGGAGATGAACCTGGGTCTGCAGAGAGTCTTCCAGGAGATGCTCTACATCATGGACTGGATGGATGAGATGAAGGTATGGTGACTCGGCCATGGTGGACACGGGTCCGTTAGTCCATGTTCAGAGATGACTGGTCATGGGTCCAGCCTAACCCTTTATCCCTCTGGTTTGCAGATGTTGCTGCTGTCTCAGGATTATGGGAAACATCTGCTCGGCGTGGAGGACCTGCTGCAGAAACACGCTCTGGTCGAGGCTGACATCGCCATCCAGGCCGACCGAGTGAAGGCCGTCTCAACCAACGCCAACAAGTACTCCGTCAACGATGACGGTAAGCAGAACGATCATCCTCTTTCTCTCTTTGATTAAGAAGGATTGTTCTGGTCCTGACAACTTCCTTTTCCTGTCCAGGTTACAAGCCGTGCGACCCTCAGGTGATCCAGGACCGGGTCTCTCACCTGGACTTCTGCTACCAGGAGCTGACCCAGCTGGCCGCAGAGCGCCGTGCCCGCCTGGAGGAGTCCCGCCGCCTCTGGAAGTTCTTCTGGGAGATGGCGGAGGAGGAGGGCTGGATCAGAGAGAAGGAGCAGATCCTGTCGTCTGTAGAGCACGGGAAAGACCTGACAGGGGCACTGCGTCTGCTCAGCCAGCAGCGCGCCCTAGAGGACGAGATGAGCGGCCGTGCTGGTCACCTGCAGCACTCCATCGCAGAGGGCCAGGCTATGGTGGAGGCCGGACACTTCGCCTCAGCAAAGATCCAGGACCGCATCGCCGACCTGAAGGCTCAGTGGGCGGGTCTAGAGCAGCTGGCCGCTGTGAGGAAGAAGAAGCTAGAGCAGGCGCTGGCCCTACACCAGTTCCAGGCCGACGCAGATGATGTGGACGCCTGGACACTGGATGCCCTGCGGATCGTCTCCAGTGGAGAGACGGGCCACGACGAGTTCTCTACCCAGGCTCTGGTCAGGAAGCACAAAGACGCCGCCGCTGAGGTTGCCAGCTACCGTCCGGTCATTGACTCGCTGCACGAGCAGGCTGCCTCCTTGCCCACAGAGGAGGTGGAGTCTGAGGAGGTGCGAGGTCGACTGGCGGGCATCGAGGAGCGCTACAAGGAGGTGTCAGAGCTGACGAAGCTGAGGAAGCAGGCGCTGCAGGACGCACTGGCGCTCTACAAGATGTTCAGCGAAGCCAATGCCTGCGAGGTGTGGATCGACGAGAAGGAGCAGTGGCTGAACAGCATGGAGATCCCCGAGAAACTGGAGGACCTGGAGGTCATCCAGCACAGGTAGGACCGCCAGACCTGGTCTACGCATGGGCAAGACATCCAGTTTTCAAGAAATGCACAAATACCATATGTCATTTGAACCATATATGGAAACAGGAAGGAAAGAGGATTCCCCCAAATTGCACTGTTGTGGTAAAATCTGACAGAGAATCATGAAGTTTCTGTACTTTTTTAATCACACCAGTCATTGAAATATAATCATTTCTGCATATCTCCAATCAGGTTCGAGAGTCTAGAGCCAGAGATGAACAACCAGGCCTCACGGGTCGCCGTGGTTAACCAGATTGCCCGCCAGTTGATGCACAATGGACACCCGAGTGAGAAGGAGATCAAGAGTCAACAGGACAAACTCAACAACAGGTAAACTCAGATGTAACAGGAAGTTGATAAACCAGCTGCAGTTTACTGGCTAGATTGTAATCCCATCCTCTGCCTGTAGGTGGAGTCAGTTCCGTGATCTGGTGGATCAGAAGAAGGAGTCATTGAATTCGGCGCTTGGCGTGCAGAACTACCACCTGGACTGTAACGAGACGACGTCGTGGATCAAGGAGAAGACCAAAGTCATCGAGTCAACCCAGGAGCTGGGGAACGACCTGACCGGCGTTATGGCTCTGCAGCGTAAACTCACTGGCATGGAGCGCGACCTGGCCGCCATCGAAGACAAGCTGGGCGACCTGCGGGGTGAGGCAGACCGTCTTGGCGAGGAGCACCCGGAGCAGGCCAAAGCCATCACGGGCCGTCTCTCTGAGATCTCAGCAGTGTGGGAGGAGATGAAGAACACCCTGAAGAACCGTGAGGAGTCTCTCGGAGAGGCCAGGAAGCTGCAGCAGTTCCTGCGTGAGCTGGACGACTTCCAGTCATGGCTCTCTCGCACTCAGACCGCCATCGCCTCCGAGGACATGCCCAACACGCTGGCTGAAGCTGAGAAGCTCATGGCCCAGCACGAAGGCATCAAGAATGAGATCCAGAACTATGAAGAGGACTACCAGAAGATGAGGGACATGGGGGAGATGGTGACGCAGGGCCAGACGGACGCTCAGTACATGTTCCTGCGACAGCGGCTACAGGCGCTTGACACAGGCTGGAACGAGCTGCACAAGATGTGGGAGAACCGGCAGAACCTGCTGTCCCAGTCCCACGCCTACCAGCTCTTCCTGAGGGACACCAAGCAGGCCGAGGCCTTCCTCAACAACCAGGTAGACAGCCGACTTCATCCAAGGGCTGTTGATGTTCAAATGTTTACTGTAGGTCCATCACCTTAATCGTCCTCAATGCGTCCTGATCAGAAAAGCTAATAATGCTCCGATTTACTGTTCTGAAATATTTCCTTGTTCCCTATCAAGTTAAAAGTGCCATATCCTGAATTTCAATCAGGAATGATCAGGTTTATATATATATATATATCACATTTTAAACTTTGATATCCTTTCGTCCGGGTTATTATGATACTTTTAGTACTTTTTGTTGACCTTTTTGCCCTCGCCCTCCAGGAGTACGTCCTCGCTCACACCGAGATGCCGACTACGCTCGAAGCGGCCGAAGCTGCTATCAAGAAGCAGGAGGACTTCATGACCACCATGGACGCCAACGAGGAAAAGATCAACGGCGTGGTAGAGGCCGGCAGGCGTCTGGCCAGTGACGGGAACATCAACGCCGAAAAAATCCAGGAGAGAGTCGCCTCCATCGACGACAGGTCAGATTTAGAAAATGTGATCTTCTTATAAGGTTGAGCGATGTGAACCCTGCACGCCATCAGTTAAAATTCACATTAGATGACAAGGCTGAGGTCAAGAACACAGATGTAGAATTTGTTTGGTCAGTGTAGCTGACCTGCAAAGTCTGACCACACCACCCATTCCAGGGCAAATCCAAGCAGCAATTCAACCAGCTCACAGTACTGTATCTGTGATTGGTTGTTTGTGTTGTAGGCATAAGAAGAACAGGGAGGCTGCAGTAGAGCTGCTGATGAGACTAAAAGACAACAGAGACCTCCAGAAGTTTCTACAGGACTGCCAGGAGGTCAGTTTGATCGCACGCTCCAACAGAACCATGATCAGAGCATTTATTATTAATGATTAATGTCTTATTAATCTAATGATTGATTAATGATTGTTTAATGATTGATTAATGATTGATCAATGATTGTGTGAGCAGTTGTCTCTATGGATCAACGAAAAGATGCTCACGGCTCAGGACATGACATACGACGAGGCCAGGAATCTGCACAGCAAGTGGCTGAAGCACCAGGCGTTCATGGCTGAGCTGCAGTCCAACAAAGAGTGGCTTGACAAGATCCAGAAGGTAGAACACACATGCACGCAGGAACATGCCTGATCCACGTCTGATCCTGAGGTCAGACAACACAATCTTTATGTTTGTTATGAAGGTCAGCGAATCAGATTAGACAATCACAGAACCATACATTTGATTAATAGACGTAACAGACCACACTGTGGTACCCTTCCAATCATCAGGACCAATGTGATGGCATTAGAAGGAAGAGGGGCGGGGCTAGACAACAACCTGAGAAAAGACTAAAAACTTTAAGAAAAGAGCTCCGGTTTTCAAAATGTTGGCTAAACATGGAATTTTGTACGAAAAATATGCTAACATATATACCAAGAATCTTTCCATTATGTTGACCATCCTGTGTGGGCAAAAGTAGCCAACTATGGGCTACTATTTGGCAGTAATGTTCTGAAAAAGACCTAGCTTCATTAACATTTCATACTCTGCCTTTAAAGATGATATTGTCTTTTATAGTTTGTGAAATATTCTGTTCTCTGTCTTTGAATTTGATGTCATCATTTAAAGGTTATAAAACATTCCTTCCTCTGTATTTAAAAATATCATGCTTTAAAATTGATACAACATTCCCTCCCCTACCTCTGAAGACGATGTCTTCCTTCTTAGTTTGTAAAACAATCTGTTCTCTGCCTTAGATGATGTCATCCTTAATCTGATTTAACATTCCATCTTCTGCCTGTGAAGATGATGTCATCCTTTAATCTTATTTAATATTTCATCCTCTGCCTTTGAAGTTGGTGTCATCCTTTCATCTTATTTCATATTCAGTCCCCTGCCTTTGAAGATGACGTCTTCCTTTAATCCTATTTAATATTCAGTCCTCTGCCTTTGAAGATGATGTCATCCTTTCATCTTATTTCATATTCAGTCCCCTGCCTTTGAAGATGACGTCTTCCTTTAATCCTATTTAATATTCAGTCCCCTGCCTTTGAAGATGACATCATCCTTTAATCTTATTTTAATATTCCGTCCTCTGCCTTTGAAGATGACATCATCCTTTAATCTTATTTTAATATTCAGTCCTCTGCCTTTGAAGATGATGTCATCCTTTAATCTTATTTTAATATTCAGTCCTCTGCCTTTGAAGATGATGTCATCCTTTAATCTTATTTAATATTCAGTCCTCTGCCTTTGAAGATGATGTCATCCTTTAATCTTATTTAATATTCCATCCTCTGCCTTTAAACATGATGTCATTTTTTAATTTTTTTTACATTCCAGCTTTGCCGTTTGTATTTTTCCAACATTTTGGTACACTGTTCAATGAAATTTTATAATCAAACTGTTGTTTTCTAAAGACAAACCTTTTTTCCAGAACCCAAAGGAGAAATTATTCTAAATTTAGTGTTTTTAACAAAAAGCAAATGAAAACACATCTATTCTATTTTATTTATGACACAATTTCAGTGCTCATTGCATTTTCTTACATTGTTTGTAAGTTAAAGGGGAAATTTGCCATTGTTATTGAAATAAGGAAATTGAAATCGCATCTTATTTCTGTCTTTTTTAAGGACGGCATGCTTCTGGTGTCAGAGAAGCCAGAGACAGAGGCCGTGGTGAAAGAGAAGCTATCTGCGCTTCACACCATGTGGGCAGAGCTTGAGTCGACCACGCAGACCAAAGCTCAGTGTCTGTTCGATGCCAACAAAGCGGAGCTGTTCACTCAGAGTTGTGCCGACCTGGACAAGTGGCTGGGAGGGCTGGAGGGTCAGATACAATCGGACGACTATGGCAAAGATCTGACGTCTGTCAACATCCTCCTCAAAAAGCAACAGGTAGGTGTTGTAGAGCGCCCCCTGCCGGAGCTGACAACAGCAGCACAGTGAGTTTACTGTAATTGTTGTCGTCTCTTCTGCAGATGCTGGAGAACCAGGTGGAGGTGCGTCAGAGGGAGGTGGTGGAGCTGCAGAGCCAGGTGAAGGCTCTCGGTCAGGAGGTGAAGGATACAGATGAGGTGGACGGGCGGAGGCAGGTGGTGGAGAAGAAGTTCCAGGAGCTGCTGGAGCCGCTGAGACGCCGCAGGAACTTCCTGGTGGCGTCCCGAGAGGTCCACCAGTTCAACCGCGATGTGGAGGATGAGATCGTACGTACCGCTGAGTCCACACGGTTTTCAATATCTGGCTTTTTTCACAGCACAGTGAGGGAGTTTTTTTCCATCTTATTCATGTTCATCATGTTCCCTCATAGAGTCTGTTTCTGTGTTTTTCCTCCAGCTGTGGGCTCAGGAGAGGATGCCTGTGGCCATGTCTACTGATCACGGACACAACCTGCAGACTGTCCAGCTGCTCATCAAGAAGAACCAGGTGATACAGCCATGTTACTTCAGATATGTTAGATGTTAGGATGTCACATCCTGGGACATCACAGTTCTTTATCCAAGGATCTTTCAGTCCAAGTTTGTTTGACGTCTGAAGGCTCTTTAAAGAGAAACTGAAACCAGAGTTGTAGCTTAGGGTGTTAAATGTCAGGATTTAGATCCTATTTGATCAGCACAGGACTGCTAAGTAAACAGTTCCAGAGGTTTACATCTGAGTAAAATGGGTTAGTTTGTCTCAATTTGCCTAAACAGAGGTGGTCAGTGTTCCTTATCAATAATTAACCATGCCGTCGATGTGTGGCTCCTCCCCCTCAGACTCTGCAGAAGGAGATCCAAGGCCATCAGCCTCGTATCGACGACATCCTGGAGCGCAGCGCCACCCTCCTGCAGGACGAGTCAGCGAGCGCCCAGGTGATGCGGCAGCGTCTCGCGGACCTGCAGGAGCTGTGGAATCAGCTGAAGGAGGAGACGGAGAGCCGTCACGGTCGCCTGGAGGAGGCGCACAAAGCGCAGCAGTACTACTTTGACGCCGCCGAGGCTGAGGCCTGGATGAGCGAGCAGGAGCTGTACATGATGTCAGAGGAGAAGGCCAAGGTACGACCTCTGAATGCCTCATTGCAGTCACTACGCAGGGTTTTAAAAAATACCGCCCACATCTCTGCTAAAATATAAAACATCTACATTTTATTTCTTTACTTTAATAACTAAACATCTGCGTGTTTTCAGGATGAGCAGAGCGCCGTCACCATGCAGAAGAAACATCAGATCGTGGAGCAGGCAGTGGAAGACTACGCTGAGACTGTCCACCAACTGTCCAAGACGAGCAGAGGGCTGGTGGCTGACGGACACCCTGAGAGGTACGAAGACTTCACCCACACATATGGGACATTTCTACCAAGGAATCCGGTCTTTGACCATGATCTCGCTCACGTTTCCAAAGCAGATGTCCATCCAGTCTTGCTCATTCCACTGGAAAATGAAGCTAATTTTAGAGATAGAGATTATTTTTCTAATTTCGGTATTAACTGCACTGAAAAATACCCTTGCAAGACCCACAATCTAAGTGGTGAAAAGTGGCAATTAAATAAGCTGAAGGGGGCAAAAATGGTCAAAAACACTGGGAGACAAGTGGCAAAAATGGGTTAAAGTGGCAATAAAAGAAGTTAAAGGGGGCAAAATGGTCAGAAAGCGGCAAAAAAGGGTGAAAAGGGGCTAGTTGGCATGAAAATGTCAAAAACTGGGTGAGAAGTGACAAAAATGTAGAGAAAAAAGTGGCAAAAGGGCAGAAAGGTGGCACAATAATGAGTTACAGGTGGCAAAAATTGGGAGAATGGGCAAAAATTGCAAAGAGTGGCAAAAAATGGCAAAAGGCAGCTTCGATGGGTGAGAAGTGGCAAAAATAGCAAAAAACAGGATAAAAGAGTCAAAACCTGGGAAAAAAGGGCAAAACCTGGATAATAGTGGCAAAAAGTATTGAGAAAAGTGGGCTAAAAGCAGTAAAAATTGATTGAAGGTGGTTAAAAAATTGGACAGTGGATAGACTTGGAAAGAGGGATGAGAGTGGGGGAAAGACATGCAGCAAAGGGCCTCGGGCCAGATTCAAACCCGGGCTGCCAATGTACATGGTGCGTGCCTTAACCACTCTACTACCGGTGCACCCCAGGGGGTTGATGTTTAACAAGTTTTTTAAGACAAAAAGTCCAGGTGAGACATAATAGTTAAAAAAATAGCAGCCGGGGGTTAAAAGGATCCAAGTTGGCACTGATGGGCCGGATCTTGCCCATAGGCCCACATTTAGGGACTACTGTGTTACAGTCTCTGTCGTTTTTGCAAACATGTAGAGATAAAGATGGAGATTCAAATTCCCAGAGAACACCTAGACTCACCTAAAGGAGCCCTACCGTGTCTGTAAATGTACAGAACCTGTTAAGACTACAGCTCCTTCTGGATTAAAGTCAGTAAGAACAAAATAACGGTCCATCATTGGACCACTTTACTCCTCTCTAGTCTCAGCCTAAAGACATAGAGATCTTCTATACTTCCTCATTTAAGGATAAAAAAATGCTGTAAATGATGGTTTATGGTAAATTCAGGTTATGGTTTTGGACTGCTCTAATCTTTACTGGACTCAGGATGAAGAGTAGGTATTCAAAACTCTAAACCAGATTCTACATGTTATATTCCTGTTTTCTCAGCGAGCGCATCAGCATGCGGCAGTCTCAGGTCGATAAGCTGTACGCCGGTCTAAAGGATCTTTCAGAAGAGAGGCGGGGCAAACTGGATGAGAGACTCCGCCTCTTCCAGCTGAACCGTGAGGTGGATGACCTGGAGCAGTGGATCGCTGAGAGAGAGGTGGTGGCTGGGTCACATGAGCTGGGACAGGACTACGAACACGTCACGGTACGTTCAGACTCGTCATCAGCGCTACGGCGTGTCTTCGTCTGTTGTTGTTATCAGCCGTTAACCCGATCTACTGCCTGTCGCTCAGATGTTGCAGGAGCGTTTCCGCGAATTTGCCAGGGACACCGGGAACATCGGTCAGGAGCGTGTGGACGCCGTCAACCGTCTTGCTGACGAGCTGATCAACACAGGTCACGGGGATGCGGCGACGGTGGCGGAGTGGAAGGACGGGCTGAACGAGGCGTGGGCCGACCTGCTGGAGCTTATAGACACCCGGACGCAGATCCTCGCCGCCTCCTTCGAGCTCCACAAGTTCTACCACGACGCCAAGGAGATCCTGGGACGCATCCTGGACAAACAGAAGAAGCTGCCGGAGGAAGTGGGGCGGGACCAGAACACGGTAGAGACGCTGCAGAGGATGCACACAACCTTCGAACACGACATCCAGGCCCTGGGAACGCAGGTTTGACATTCCACACACAGGTTGATTTGGTTTTCTTCGGAGGTGTTTCAGAGTTCTGGGTTTGGATGGGGGTTTATAGGGAGGCTCTGATTAATGTGTATGGGTTGTGCAGAATTTATGGAAACCAGCTGGGCTTATATGAACATGCTTGGTTAAAGAGGACATGCTCTATGGGTTTGTCTGAGCTTCTTTGACTCCTTCTGTGTGTGACCTTTGACCTATGTGCTGCAGGTGAGGCAGCTGCAGGAGGACGCTGTGCGCCTTCAGTCAGCCTATGCTGGAGACAAAGCGGACGACATCCAGCGGAGGGAGAGCGAGGTTCTGGAGGCCTGGAGGGTCCTGCTGGAGGCCTGTGATGGACGCAGACTCCGCCTCCTGGACACCGGGGACAAGTTCCGGTTCTTCAGCATGGTGAGGGACCTGATGCTGTGGATGGAGGACGTGATCCGGCTTATTGAGGCCCAGGAGAATCCCAGGTACAGAGAGCTGCGGGATGGACCTGTATTATCAAACAAACAGCTGTTTTATATTTCAGTTTAGGAAATATATCTAGGTATGTATGTGTAGAGACAGGTAAGGACAGTAGGGACAGGTGTGGACATGTAGGGACAGGTGTGGACATGTAGGGACAGGTGTGGACATGTAGGGACAGTAAGGATAGGTATGGACATGTAGGGACAGGTATGGACATGTAGGGACAGGTGTGACCATGTAGGGACAGGTGTGGACATGTAGGGACAGGTGTGGACATGTAGGGACAGTAAGGATAGGTATGGACATGTAGGGACAGGTGTGGACATGTGTGGACAGGTGTGGACATGTGTGGACATGTATGGACATGTGTGGACAGGTGTGGACATGTGTGGACAGGTGTGGACAGGTGTGGACATGTATGGACAGGTGTGGACATGTGTGGACATGTGTGGACAGGTGTGGACAGGTGTGGACATGTATGGACAGGTGTGGACATGTGTGGACAGGTGTGGACATGTGTGGACAGGTGTGGACAGGTGTGGACATGTAGGGACAGTAAGGATAGGTATGGACATGTAGGGACAGTTGTGGACATGTAGGGACAGGTCTGGACAGGTGTGGACATGTAGGGACAGTAAGGATAGGTATGGACATGTAGGGACAGGTGTGGACATGTAGGGACAGGTATGGACGTGTAGGGACAGGTGTGACCATGTATGGACAGGTAGGGCTGTGCTGTCTAATTAGCTGTAATGACTGTGTTTCGTGATGCCTTCAGGGACGTGTCGTCGGTGGAGCTGCTGATGAACAACCATCAGGGCATTAAGGCGGAGATCGACGCCCGTAACGACAGCTTCACTGCGTGCATCGAGCTGGGGAAGGCCCTGCTGGCCAGAAAACACTACGCCTCAGAGGAGGTGAGGAGGACACTGTAGAACATGATGATTCAGCATAAACTCTTTAGACACCGGCTCCATCATCACATTTTTGAATCTTTTTTGTGTGTGCAGATCAAGGAGAAGCTGCTGCAGCTGACCGATAAGAGGAAAGAGATGATTGACAAGTGGGAGGACCGATGGGAATGGCTACGACTCAGTAAGACCCTCATACAGACACTCACAGACACAGAGGTCAGTCCCAGCAGAGATCAGAGCTCTCTCCTGATTGGCTGCTGCAGCGATGACTCAGCAGTGATGAAGACTCCTCGGGCTCTCGCTGCTCTTTAACGAAGAGACCGAGCTTTATCTGACCGCCGGCTCCGACCAATCGGGAAACACTCGGTGCGCTTCAGGCGACTCATGAGGAGGTGTCATCCTGTCCTCATGTGTCTCTCTGTACGGAGTCACAGAAGGGTCAAAAAACAATAATGCAGCTCCGTCTGCATAAATCTGATAGAAGTAATAAAACAATCATGTGCATGTATTTATTTATTCACTCATTTTTTTCATTTATTCAATAATTTATTATTTTTGTATTAATTCAGACATTTTTATTTTTATTTAGATATTCTGGTTGCATTGATGGACACCAAAGATGCACAGAAATGTTTAATATTTTGGAGACTTGAGTCAAAAACGTATAAAATTTAAAAAAAAAATGTCAGAAATGTTCAGAATTTTTGCTGTTACTTACAAAAATGCAACAGTTAATATTCTAAAAAGAAGTTTTAAAAAATTCCCTCTGATTTTGAAAGATTGTGATTTAAAAAACTACAATTAAAAAACCCTTTTGGGATAAAACATTTCTAATATTTTGTCAAATTTGGTCTCTTTCTTCCAATGGAAAAATTTACATATTAAGTTTTAAATATTAAAATATTTTGCAAAAGCTTGAAAAAAAAAAACTTCTATTTTTTTATCATTGCATGTTGACCAATATTTTTATAAAGGCTCATTTTGTGTTTTTGTTTAGCACAGTTTATTAGAATGATCATGTAGAATTTATTCTGTTATTTCATTTATTTTTGTTGCTTTTATGGAGACAGATATCTGAGGATGAACTCAAAACTGAAACTCCAGTTTTAAATGTTAAAACTTTCTTTCTAATTTTAAAAACATTTATTAGAAAGATTTTGAGTTTTTGTTCTGAGTTTTAAAAACAGGAAAGATTTAAAACTCTGATAAGAAAAGTTTAAAAGACTCTTCAAAAATGTAAAATACTTCAACTTTAGAAAAACTTGATAGAAAAATAAAATTGTACTAGAAATATTAAATATTTGATCAAAGTTTAAGTCTTTTGTAAATGAACTTTTGTGGCACCGTATCGTATTTTAATTAAACGTCAAAGATAAAATGATAAAATATCAAGTTTGAAAAAAAAAAAAGTCAAAGTTATTGTGACTTCTGTCAAAGAATTTCAGAAACTTCGATGATAACTTTCTAAATTTGGTAGTATATTTAAAAAATTTGTTATCTCTCAATATTTTGTCAAAATCTCTAAAACCTTTAGAAAACAACAAGAACTTCTGTGATTTAAAAAAAATAATGATGTGAAAAGTTTTTAGAACTTTTAGAAAAAATACAGAAACTTTTGGCAATGGGGTGAAAAACCTGAATATGTGTTTATCAGTTAAAGAAGAAAATATTTATTTTAGATATTTTTATTAATGTTAAGGCAGATTTTCTGTGAAAGGCCCTGTGTACATCCACCAGCTCAGTCATTTCTTTATAATTCTGATGAATTTAATAAACTAATCCCCTTAAATTGATAAAATACTGTGCATTAGATTAATATTTTAATATTTTTAGAATATGAGAATAAACGTTTCTAAAAGAAATAAAATCCTGCAGCTCTCTTATGGTTCATTTAGTTAAATTATTTCTGCTTTGCTGCTCCTTCTTGTGATGTTAATCTCTGTCAGACAAACATTTCCTGCAGACTTTCACATTAAAAGCCTTCAGGACAAGTGGAGAAGAGTAAACTTTGAGAGGCTGAAGGCTTTTATTTTGAAATGTCTGCTGTGTGTATTTTAACTGACGAAAAGGGAAAAAAATAAAAATGTAAATGTTTAAAGAAAGTTCAGTTCTGACTCCGCCCCTCTTCTCAGTCCTTGAGGTGCACCAGTTCTCTCGGGATGCCGGCGTGGCGGAGGCGTGGCTTCTGGGTCAGGAGCCGTACCTGTCGAGCAGAGAGATGGGTCAGAGCGTGGACGAGGTGGAGAAGCTCATCAAACGCCACGAGGCCTTCGAGAAGTCCGCCGCCACCTGGGAGGAGCGCTTCTCCGCTCTGGAGAGGCTGACTACGGTGAGTCAGGAGGGACAAAACACCCCCAGAATCATGCTTTTATTAGATTAATGATCAAAGAGGAATGGTGATACTGAAATGATGATGATGATTCTCTCAGCTGGAGCTGCTGGAGGTGAGGAGGCAGCAGGAGGAGGAGGAGCGGCTGAGGAAGCCTCCGTCTCCAGAGCCGCCCGTCGTTCAGCAGGAGGAGCCTCAGCAGCAGAGGTCAGTGCTGTGGCTGTTTGATGATGATGATGAGGATGATGGTGGTTATAGTGAGGGTGAGGCATTCGTAAGTTGACCACAGGAAGTGCCACCATGTTTTTTAATATGCCACTACCCTACTCATTTGAAGAAACCCAGCTTAGAGCCGACTCTACCCAGGATATTTAAACGTCCTCTCTAATCTGAAGTCTTGAGGAAACAGAAGCTCATCAGTTGGCACTTAGCTGGAGAGACACGATGTATTTGAGAAGTTTCAGCGTGGTTTAGAAAAAGCTCTTCGCTGAGACTGCTCGTCTGAGGGTGTTAAAGACATTTTAACGTTGTGTGATGGAGGGGACGGCTCTGCTTCATATTCGCTCTGCCTTTGACACTGTTGGCCCCCGTAAAAAGTTCTGGAGGCTTCATGACTGGGTCAGCTAATGGAACATTTTCAGTGAGTTTTGGTGACTGTGAGTCCTCTCCTCTGTCATGTGGGGTACCTCAGGGCTCTGTCCTGGGCCCTTGCTTTTGTCCCTTCATTTGCTGCCCAGAGAGCTTTGGCGTAAAACATCTTCTATATCAGTGGTTCTCAACCTGGGAGTCAGGACCCCATTGGGGGGTCACGAAACACTAAGAGGGGGTCGCCAGATGCCTCAAAAACTGGAAAGTACTTCTGAAATGATTTTTCTTACCCAATTTTGGTACCATTATTTGCCACTTTTTATCAATCTTGCACGATTTGGACCCATTTTTGCCACTTTACTCCATTTTTGCCAAATTTTAACCCATTTTCATCCCCTTTTACGAACAATTTTTGCCAATTTTAAAACATTTTTGCAACTCTAAACCTTTTTTTCATCAATTTTAAACACTTTGCACCAATTTTGACTGCATATTTTTCCTCTTCTAAACCAAATCTTGCCACTTTCTGTATGTTATTGCCTCCGTTGACCCATTATTGCCACTATCAACCCCATTTTATTGCATTTTACACCCATTTTTGCCAATTTCATCCACATTTCACTGTTTAATATGCCCATTTTGACAACTTCAACCCATTTCTGCCAATTTTTGCCTGTTTTTCTGTGCAGTTTAACCCATTTTTGACAGTTTAAAGCACATTTTTCCACTTTAAAATCCCATTTTCACCTATTTTTGCCACTTTAAACCTATTTCTGCCGTTTTCAAATCCCCTTTACCACGTTCTGCCTGTTTTTACCACTTCTAACCCATTTCTGCTACTCCTGAAATCCTATTTTTTAAATATTTTAATTCTGTCCTGAAAGTGCATGGCTGTGTTCAACCACCTTTAACCACCAGGTGGGGTCCCTGATCTCTGGAACCTTTATTTTGGGGGTCGCAGGCTGAAAAGTTTGAGATCCACTGTTCTATATGCAGATGATCTACCATTCTGTTTCACATATGAAGCTTTAAAGCTGTTCAACCTCCAGCTGAGTAAATGTGATAAAGCTCTGAATGGCTGAAGGTTTTAGTTCATAACATCTGTGTCATTTTAGATCATTTTTTTTCACATCAAACAGCCGATAAAATGATGTTTTTAAATAAAGAACTGAACGTCCCTAACAGTCTTTTCCTCTCTGCAGTGGTGTGATCACTCAGAATGGACTCCCCTCAGACCAGGACTCTCCTAAGGTCGGTTTGTTTTTATTTTTAAACCCTTTGGATTAAAAACAGTCATGATATAAGAATTATTATCTGTGATATGATTTTAGTTTTATCCTTGACAATTGATTTCAATCTGATTTACCCAACTAGTCCAAAGTTAAGAAAATGCTTAAAACAGTTAATTTTAAATACTTGAGTTTATAACAGGATCACCATCGTGTCTCTTTGCCTGATTCTTTAAAAAAAAGATCATTATTGACAGAGGTCCTGGACAGCCAATAGCCAATATCAGTAAATGTATTTTTATTGATCACAAACTGTGTTTAAACCCTCCTCAGACTAAAATGACCAAAAATCACTGAGGTTAGAGGACTACGTAAAGGATTAGGTAAACCAGTTCACTTCCTGTGTTCACTCTTGAATGTCTCTGTGTTTTTGACCCACCCAGGACGGCGTGGACGGTGGCGAGCTGGTGAATGGCGTTACCGATCGAAGCTCGAAGGAGCCGAGCCCCGGCGCGTCCCCGACCACCGGCAGGAAGAGCAAAACCAGCCAGTCGTCCACGCTGCCCTCCAAGAACCAGGAGACCTCGTCCCAGCTGGAAGGCCTGCTGCACCGAAAACACGAGTGGGAGGGGCATAACAAGAAGGCGTCCAACAGGTAACAAAGATCCTCTGCTGCAGGAGAGGTCTCACTCTGTCCAGGGATTATTGTGAGACTGCTGGGTCATGAAAACATCAAAACATTTTATAAGAAAATTTTAAAACTTTGTCATACATCAAAAACATTGTAAGAACTAAGAGATAAACACCAACATTTCTATGTAAAAAAAGTTTGAGAAAATGAGTGTTTGTTTTATGTGTCCAAAATTTCATAGAATTGTCCAAATTTTCAGAAGTAAAATAAAAATATTTAAGAATTCAGAAACATGATTAAGGACAATAAATTGGAAGAATTTATGCAAAAAACTATCAGAAAATAGAAATGATCAAAACAAGATATTTTTAATTTTTTATTTCTAAATGAATACATTTTGTATTGAAAATATTAAAACCTCTTGGTCAAAAATATTGTAAAGTTTTGATGGAACATTTTTTGACCACGCTGCTCTCTCATTGGCAGGTCGTGGCACAACGTGTACTGCGTCATCAACAACCAGGAGATGGGTTTCTACAAAGACAGCAAGGCAGCGGCCCAGGGCGTCCCGTACCACAACGAAGTCCCCGTCAGCCTGAAGGAGGCGACCTGCGACGTGGCGTCAGAGTACAAGAAGAAGAAACACGTCTTCAAGCTCAGGTGAGGCTCAGGTTAAACATTTACTCGGTCTCACCTGGTGGCCACGCCCAGGTGGCCTTGTTAAATCATGCGTGGTGGGCGGAGCTGAGCAGAGCGTCTCTTCTCATCAGAGCCCCCTAGTGGCAGTTTATACACAACATTCTTAAAGGGCTGTAAAAAAACCACAGGTGTTTAACCCTCAGGCATCACTAGGGACATTTTTGTCCATTTGGGTAAGTTGTTCCTCTTTCTCTGCTCACCATTTTGGCTGTGTTTGTGCATATGGTCCTATTTTGCAACAAAATTTCTTTCTAGGCAAGTTTTTTAATTCAAATTTTATCGCTCTGAGAGCCGGCTCTCTGAAAAGAGCCGAACTTCCCATCACTAATGAGAGCGTTTTGGAGTTGTTGGATTGTGTATTTGATGAGTTTGATGCGGGAAAGCAAAAATTCCGTCTGCTAACATAGCGTTAGCTGTGCAGCTGGTATACCGGTCCCCCCAGATCTGGAAACAGCTTGCACCGACAACTAAAGGAAACGGACCTATTACTAAGACTATAGGAATTATGGCAATGGGCGATTTAGCCAAAATGTTGAAGTATCCTTTTAAAGACTCAAAGGGATAGCAAATTTTAAATCAGATGCTACACAAAAACTTATAATGCATCAAAGTCAATATTTTGGCTAATCATTGACATATCCGAGCTGGATTTAGAAATGTTCCCCAGCCATCCAACATTGAAAACAACATTGACTTAAAGTAATCAAACTTGCATCTAAAGGGTTAAAATCCTTGAAATGATTGAATGTTTGGTAGGTGTGAGCACAGCTGAAGTTGTTTTAGAAATTTACGCAAAGAAAAAGCAGAAAAAAATATTAATCTGTTACATTTTTATAGCAGTTTTTTGGAAGTGGACATTTTTGTTAATGGTTTAAAGGGTAGTGAATCAAAGTGATGCCTGAGGGTTAATTTAGGAAAAAACTGAGATTAACAGATATTTAATACACAGAAAGTGTTTTTCAGTGTGGCCTGATCGTCGTCTCTCTCGTTTCAGACTCACTGATGGAAATGAGTATCTGTTCCAAGCCAAAGATGAAGTAAGTCCAACTGTTGTCGTGTCCATTGTTGGTTTTAGTGAAAATGTAGAGAAGGGGGGAAAAACATGATACACATCTATATACTGTTTATATGTATATTTTATTTATATGTATATTAATCAGGATTAACCACAGCATCATGCTGTAATTAATCTATTCCTGTCCTGCCGCTCCACCATATGAGGTCTGTGAGCTGCACTTTGTCTGGTCCCTCACCTAGGACCTGCCTTGGGAGACCCTACCAGGGGCACGAAGCCCCCGACAACATAGCTCCTAGGGTCATTGAGACACGCAAACCCCTCCACCACATTAAGGTGGCAGCTCAGGGAGGGGTCATTTCATACCCCTATCAAAATTCATCTCTTTCTCTGAGTCAAGCCAAGTCTCTGAAATGGCAATAACATTAAAAGGTTTCTTGAAGTGCTATAGAAGTTTGCATATAAGCTTCTACTATTTATGTGTATAATGGATAAACAGTGATTTGATGTGAATTTAGTGTTAAACTGCTCATCAGTTAAGGAACTGCAGTTACTATTTATTTTGTTAAAAAAAATTGCTTTCCGGATCTAAATCCAGCTCTATTTCAGGCATAAGGAAAGTTTAACATCACTCTTGAGATTTGCAGTGTTGGTTGTGTCTGTTCATTACCTAGTAAGGCACCTTTTCACCCCAGGGACGTACACATCCGCAAAGGAAGACTATGGGAGGAAGTTGTGGTCAAACGTAGTCATGTAATTAAATTGCTTTATTATTTTTTTAACTCGTTAATCTTTCCGGATTAGTCACGAGCGTTGACGCTTTTATATTAACAGGCCTAATATATATACAGTCATGGATGAAAGTATTGGCAGCCCTGGATTTTTTCCAGGACATACACCATTTCTCCCAGAAATTGTTGCAGTCACAAATATTTTGGTATACACATGTTTATTCATTTATGTGCATTGGAAAAACACAAAAAACAGAAGAAAAAGCCAAAATTGACATAATTTTACACAAAATTTAAAAAATGGGCTGGACAAAAATTGTTGGCACCCTCAACTTAATATTTGGTTGCACATCCTTGGAAAAAAAAACTGAAACCAATCACTTCCTATGACCATCAACAAGCCTCTTACAGCTCTCAGCTGGAATTTTGGACCACTCTTCTTTTGCAAACTGCTCCAGGTCTCTCAGATTTGAAGGGTGCTTCTTCAATAGCAGTTTTGAGATCTCTCCATAGGTGTTCAATGAGATCTAGATCCGGTGTAAGTACCAGATCTGTCTGGGGGCTGCGCCTGCTGATGACGTCACACATTGTGATTGGCTGTGATGACATAGCACATTTTTATTGGCTGGAAACTCACGCTGACTGATAGCGAACCAGTTAGCATTCTACGATGCTAGCGTTGAAAGCTAATTTCAGTGTCGTAACGTTATTTATACCTAGACATTCTCTTTGCCTCCGACTACCTGCTTCAAACCCTCTGAATGTTTGGCAATGATGCTGAGGGCGTGAAAAACGTAATTTTGAATGTTTGATTTTGCAATTTAACAAAAAGATGATCTTTGTTGACTATGGCAACTCCATGTGGACAATCCACAATGCAGCCGAGTTGATTGATGGATTGATATTGTAATCAATCATTTTAAGATAGATATTCTTGTTTTAACTTAAAGTGAGCAATTTTCTTTTGTAAAGTATTTATTACTTTTAACTGTAAATTGAATGCTAACGGGCTTGCTATCAGACAGTGTGAGTTTCCAGCCAATAAAAATGTGCTACGTCATCACCGCCAGTCACAATGTGTGACGTCATCAGCAGGCGCACCTACACCGGACTCATTGCTGGCCACTTCAGGGCCGTTTCTCAATTCACAGTTCACAAGTTCGAACTTGCCTTCTCTGGAAGTTTGGACTTGGCAAGTTCGTTCAAGAGTTCGGACTTCTGGGGTACAGGAGTCCGCCGAACGATCCTACTACTATTGGAACAGCAGCGGACTAGCTAGCGTCCCCTTCTACGTACCTACACGTCACATCCAGTTGTCCCGTTGCTAGTGTTTCCAAAAACACTGACATCGTCCATTTAGAATTTATCAAGGATGAATTTTATCCAACTCATCCAACGTTTCTAGTTTTCAAACACAATTCTATCACAAACAAGCAATTTATTTATATTTTTACGCGGCAGCAACAGTTACTTACAATTGTGTGATTTCTCCTCCACCATTGTTTGAGTTTCCCGCTGAACGGTGCGAATTGCATTGTGGGATTGTAACTGTGAAAAGTCCGCTCAAGTTACGTCCAGCAGCAGACTCGGTAAAAGGGGCGGGGCAAGTCCACATCCGGGTACTTCGACAGAACTTGTTTTGATGCGGACTTTGAATAGGAACAGAACTTTGGCTTTGATTGATGACGTATCACAAGTCCGTAAGTCCAGGAGTACGCTGAAGTACGCATATTGAGAAACAGCTCAGAACTCTCCAGCGCTTTGTGATGACATCGCTCTATGGCATTGGGGGAATCCCCCTCGCTGTGATGACATCGCTCTATGGCATTGGGGGAATCCCCCTCGCTGTGATGACATCGCTCTATGGCATTGGGGGAATCCCCCTCGCTGTGATGACATCGCTCTATGGCATTGGGGGAATCCCCCTCGCTGTGATGACATCGCTCTATGGCATTGGGGGAATCCCCCTCGCTGTGATGACATCGCTCTATGGCATTGGGGGAATCCCCCTCATTGTGATGTCATGACTTTGATCTGGACCGTAAGTCCATCCAGAGCGGATAAAGTCTGTACCTACAGGCCGGGCAGATTCTCTGTGGGAATAAAGTTAGGTCAGTTCAAGACTTTATTACAGGATTGAGGTCCAAAGAATAACTGATTGTTCACTGATTCTTTCAAAATGAGTCAAAACAAAGAACTTATCACGCCTACAAGGCAAGAAATGCAAAGGGTTGTAGGATGGCATTTAAAAAGGCAGGAAGAGCTTGTAGGTGAAATAGCAGACAAGGAAATTCATGTTCGGGAGATTTCCAAAGTAAATGAGGAGCTCCGAGCAGACCTTAAGAAATCAAAAGAGCAGAATGAGGCCCTCAGAGCTGAGCTCAAAGCGAGCCGAGCTGAAACTGAGAGGGAATGTAAGCAAGTTCAGATCCTCAGCAAACAAGCGGAGAGGGGCCTTCAAAGAGTTAACAAAAACTGGCAGAGTAAATTTGAGCAAACCGAGGAAAATCACAAGGCTGAGGTCGATAACCTGAACAAGAAGCATGAAAAAGCCCTGGAGCGGCTGGCACAGTCGAAACAATCCCAGAAAACCCTGGAGGAAGAACGGGAAAAAGAGCGACATGCCTGGGAACAGAAGGTGGAGAAATTAGAGGAAGAAGTCAAGAAGGAGAGAGGGAAACAACAAATTATTGACAAGCTGAAGAAAGAAAAACTACAGCTGGAGAAAACTCAGACCAATCTAAAGACTGAATTAGAAAGCAAGACCCAAACATTCAAAGACAAAGAACAGCAGATCAGGGGTAAGTTTATTAGGGAGAACGCTCTCCTACAGTCAAAGATCGAACAATTACAGGAGGATCTGGCTAAATTAAGACAACCAACTGATTTCAAAAGAGAGATCAATGCTTTAAAGAGCAAAATTGAGATATTAGAGAGGGATAAAGGATTTGTCAGTCATGAGCTCAGATCTACTCAGAATCAGAATAAAGAACTGGAGAAAGATCTGAAAAAAGCCAGATCCAACAAAATTTATTTGAAGTACAAAGATAATATCCTCTCTTCAGACTATGAGCAGCTGAAAGAAAAGTATGACGCCCAAACAAAACAACTGAAAAAAGTCAACGAAAAACTAAAGGCGTGCTCAGAGGACTTGTTTCTCACGAAGCAAACAAACACCAATCTTAATATGCACAAAAAAAACATGAAAAAGAACCAAGAAAAGGACAAGGAAGAAATCCGCAGGCTGACCACAAAACTGAACAATGTCAAAAAAGACATAGTGGCAGTCAGTACCCAGAAGACCAATCCTACAGAGTTAAAGAGAGCAGTCACTAAACTCTACAGGATTTACGTAGAGGAGGACAAATCAGCGACGGCAAGCCTGCATACGATCGTCAACAAGGACAAGGAAATAATCCACCAGCTGACCATGCAACTGGACAATATCAAAGCAGACATAACGGCAGTCAAGTCCAAGATGACCAATTCCCTACAGTTCAACAGAGCATTCCTCAAACTCTACAGGATTTACGTAGAGGAGGACAAATCCCCAAAGCCAAGCTTAGATTCGACCGCCACAGACGACCCTGAAAAGCTCCCTCTCCAGAAAATACTGCAATCAGCTGAAAACGGCATCAAGCGCAAAGATGCAACCATCCAAAGACAGGAACGAGGCCGACTCCAACAGAAAAGAGAAGCTCAATCAACCCACAGTTTCCTGATCTCTGAGGTCAATGAGCAGCGTTCAGAGATTAGCCAGCTGAGGGAAGATAAGAGGAAGCTGGAACAGGAGCTAGCTGAAGAAAGACGGCAGAGAACAGCGTCTCAAAAGCGCCTGGTGGAAGTCTCCCGGGGTTCAGGAGGAGCAACATGGTAGCACCGCAGTCGGAGTCGTAGCTGCAAAAACAGCTGCCAGACGGCCAGAACGTGTGGACCAGCGTAAACAATAAAAAGCAGAAATAAAAGATTGTTGTTTGAAAATTAGCTGTGAACTAAGAAAAGGAATACTGTCAGAATTACAGACCAGTATCAATTTTAAACGTTGATTATAAAATGTATACCTCAACTAGATCAAAACTGTTTCAGCTAAAACTGCATGGGGATGCTAACAGCTGGATTGTAAAAGAACTGCTGAAAATAGCCAAAAAGCAGAAAAATAGCTGAAAATAGCATAAAATGGCATAAAAGTAGCTGAAAATGGCATTCAATAGCTAAAAAAGGGTAAAACTAGCTGAAGGTAGCCTAAAAAGCTGAAAATAGCATAAAATGGCATAAAAGTAGCTGAAAATAGCATTCAGTAGCTTAAAAAGGATACAAATAGCTGAAAATAGCCTAATAGCTTAAAATAGCATAAAATGGCATAAAAATAGCTAAAAATGACATTCAATAGCTTAAAAAGGATACAAATAGCTGAAAGTAGCCTAAAAAAAGCTTAAAATAGCCTAAAATAGCTGAAAATAGCTTAAAAAGCTGGAAGTAGCCTCAAAATAATATAAAATGGCCTAATAGTAGCATTAAATGGCATTCAATGGCTGAAAAAAGCATAGAAATAGCTCAAATCGCATGAAAATAGCTGTAAATAGTAGAAAGACGGAGTAGCCTCATGAGTCTACAGGCTGAAGGTGTGTGAGACTGTGCCTAAGATGGAGGAGATATTGTTCACAGCAGTGTTACTCAACCAAAAAGTCAAACTGTTGAAAAACACCTTTGCAAGAGTGGAGAAGCAAAAACAGCTTGAAGTACAATGACAATAAGTTAAAGGTGGCAAAAATGGTCAAAAAGCAACAAAAATGGTTGAAAGGGAGTGAGAATGGGGAGGAAAAGTGGAAAAGGGGTCAGAAAGTAGCAAAAAAATGGGTGAGAAGTAGAGGAGCCCTAGGCCCGAGGGGCCTGACAGCCCGACAGCCCAAGGGCTGGGCTTCGGGCCAATGATCACATCATTACCTCGGACATGGGCCGGGCTCGGGCTCTTTTGTGTTAAACCTGCCAATTAGAGCAATGTACCCTGTTTGTGTTTAACCAATTTAAATGGCAACACTTGAACGCAGCAGCTGCTCTGCCCCCTCCCTTCCCGCTCTACGTGTCCCAGCCAGCGGTAGCAGCAGCGAGTGCGCTTTCAGCGCAGCTGTAAGAGTTATGGAAAGGAGGACTGGACTTGCCCCTTAAACTGTGATATCTGATGCTTTTCTTTTTCTGCACGATGCCAAGTAAACAGACTGTTCTTCTTGTGGTGTTTAAAGAACAGAGTTTGCCATGTTAAGCAGCTCACTGTTGTTGAATTTGACGTTGCCCTGTTCAGAATTGATTAATAGTTCTACTATAGAATAGAATAAAAGTGTTTATTTGTTAATAGGCATACAATTGCTGCGATATGCAGGTCAGCTGTGCTGTGCGCTGCTGCATCGCGCGCGCGCAAAAGAACCAAAACAAAGTCGGGCTTGATATGGGTTCGGGCCTGATAATTCTGAAAACCTGTCGGGCCGGGCCGGGCTGGGGCTCCAGCCCCTCGGGCCAGGGCCGGACTCGGGCCCAGATAATAGGCCCCTGCAGGACACTAGTGAGAAGTGACAAAAAATGAGTTAAAGGGGACATTTAATGGTCCAAATGTGGAAAAAAAAAATTTTTGCCACGTGACTAAAATGCCCAAAAAGGAGTCAAGAAATAGCAATTTCACAAAACACAAAAATATTTTCCAAAATATAAATATTCACAAAAGACAAATATATTTCAAAAAACACAAAAATATTTCACAAAGCTTGAATATATTTTACAGAACACTTGAATATTCACAAAACATACAAATATTTCACAAAACACAAATATATTTCAAAAACACAAAAATATTTAACAAAACAAAAAAAAATTCACGAAACAAACATATTTCACAAAACAAAAATATTTCACAAAACATAAATATTTAAAAAAACACAAAAAATTTCATGAAACAAAAATATTTCACAAAACTCAAAGATATTTCACAAAGAAAAATTTTTATCTAAAAAATCACAAAAATATTTCACAAAACAACAATATTACACAAAACAAAATTATTAAAAAAATTAAAAAACAAAAAAAAATTCATGAAACAGAAATATTTCAAAAAACACAAAGACATTTCACAAAACAAAAATACTTCAAAAAAATTAAAAAATATTTCACAAGACAAAAATATTTCACAAAACATATGAATATTCACAAAACACAAAGATATTTCACATAACAAAAAATATTATACAAAACAAAAATATTTCACAAAACACATGAATATTCACCAAAACACAAAAGATATTTCACATAACAAAATATTTCACAAAACGAAAATATTTCAAAAAACACAAATATTTCACAAAATAAAAATATTTCAAAAAACACAAAACATTTCAAGAAACAAAAATATTTCAGAAAAACCAAAAATATTTCACTGAACAAAAATATTTTAAGAAAATAAACATATTTCACAAAACAAAATATATTTCATAACACAAAAATATTTCACAAGAAAAAACTATTTCACAAAACACATGAATATCTACAAAAGAATATATATTTCAAAAAACAAAAATATTTCACAAAATGAAAATATTTCACAAGACAAAAATATTTCACAATACAAAAATATAAAAAAAACAAAAATATTTCAACAAACAAATCAAAAAAATCATGAAACAAAACACAAATATATTTTACAAAACACATGAATATTTACAAAACACATAAATATTCATTTAGAATTTAAAAACCAAAAATATTTCACAGAACAAAAATATTTTAAAAATGAACACATTTCACAAAACACAAATATATTTCATAACACAAAAATATTTCACGAGACAAAACTATTTCACAAAACACATGAATATTTACAAAAGAAAATATATTTCAAAAAACAAAAACATTTCACTAAACAAAAATATTTCACAATACAAAAATATATATAAAAAACAAAAATATTTCAAAAAAAACAAAACAAAAAAACTATGAAACAAAAATATTTCAAAAAACACAAAGATATTTCAAAAAAATCAAAAATATTTCACAAGACATAAATATTTCACAAAACACATGAATATTCACAAAACACAGATATTTCATAAAACAAAAATATTTCAAAAAAACAAAAAATTTCATGAAACAAAAATATTTCACAAAACAAAAATATTTCAAAAAACACAAAAATATTTCACAAAACAACAATATTACTCAAAACAAAAATATTTCAAAAAACAAAAATATTTCAAAAAAAATTTCATGATGTTTCACATAACAAAAAATATTATACAAAACAAAAATATTTCACAAAACACATGAATATTCACAAAACACAAAGATATTTCACATATCAAAAAATATTTCACAAAACAAAAATATTTCAAAAAACAACAAAAATATTTCACAAAATAAAAATATTTCACAAAACACATGAATATTTACAAATCAAAAATAAATTTCACAAAACAAAAATATTTCAAAACCACAAAAATATTTCACAAGACAAAAATATTTCACAAAACACATGAATATTTACAAAACAAAAATAAATTTCACAAAACAAAAATATTTCAAAACACAAATATTTACAAGAAACACATGAATATTCACAAAACATAAAGATATTTCACAAAACAAAAATATTTCACAAAATGAAAATATTTCACAAGACAAAAATATTTTCAAAAACACAAAAAATTTCATGAAACAACAATATTTCACAAGACACAAAGATATTTCACAAAACTAAAATATTTTTAAAAAATCAAAAAATTTTCACAAGACAAAAATATTTCACAAAAAAATATAAAAAAAAAACCCAAAAATATTTAACAAACACAAAAATATTTCAAAAACACAAAACTATTTCACATAACACAAATATACTTTTAAGCAATTTGTTGTAGGAGTTAAGACATAAGTAAATACGTATTATGAACACTGGGGATATAAGGGTTATATTGATGTAAAGCAAATAAAAATACTATGGGTGCACTGATCGCAATTTTCTGCCCAATCACCGATCACCGATCTTTGAAAAGCCTGACCTGCCGATTCCGATTTTTGCAGATACCGATTTTTTTTTATAACTGACACCATACACCTTCAATGTTCCAATCTTATTTTATTAAAAACATTGAACAATACTCATGAAACAATACAAACTTGTTATTTTAGCTGCATGAGGTAGTTCTCTCAAATATAAATGAAAAGTTTAGAGCATTGCTGTCCAAACTACTAAATTATATTAGTTTCTTTAGTCTTTCATTGTTCACATTTTAGTAGGTAGAGGCATATTAAACCGATCTTATCCACCGATCTTATTTACAAGGATTGGCCGATCACTGATCTCCTAAAATTAAGAAAATCGGCGCCAATACCGATTTTGGCTGATCGTTCGGTGCACCCATAAAAAATACTGCCAAAAATTGCACCACAGTATGTAATAATGTAAGAATATGCCCTTGCAGACTTGCACAATGGTAGGTTTTAAAGGGTAAATGCAGAGACAGTGTTCATTGTTTTGTTAAAAAAAATAAAAATATAACGGGCATTGTATATTTTGAATTTCTATCGTTGTATCTTGCTCTGATTGTATCTCAAATAAAAAGATTTTAAAAAACTGTTCATATGAGCAGAAAATAGTTTAAAAAATTCCTGTTTTGGTTATCAGTGATGCTTCCACATATCCTGATAACTTTAGCGTAGCTTTCTTTGGTACGACGCTGCTTTAAATCCCACACTAACACGTTGTAACTATGATGTTAGGGCGAGAATACCATATAAAGTATTATTATGATGCAGAAAGATGGAGGAGAAACCAGAGCTGTCCTGTCCTGCAGCTCTACTCTCGTCCGTCCACTCCTGTGGCGTTCAGCCCACTCTTGAATCAGGTCTTAGATCTACAGGTCTCAGGGACACAGGGGTTGAGATTCTATGTTGACGTGGATCATGTATATTTTATGTGATTCATACATGACCTGATGACTTTGATGCCCTCAGAGAAACATGCAGAGCGTGTGATTCATATGCAGAGACTACTTCCTGTCTCTATGTGGATTTCGTGGCGTGACATCATATGCTATATTTGACTTTGTGTTGTCGCCCCCTGCAGGAAGAGATGAGCACCTGGATCCAGGCCATCCTGAACGCCAGCACGGACCGCTCCAGCGTTCAGGGCAGCCACCCCGGCACACCAGTGTCAGGGCGCGCTCAGACGCTGCCGGCCACCGTCACACTGACCACGGAGTCGAGTCCCGGGAAGAGAGAGAAGGACAAAGAGAAGGAGAAGGAGAAGCGCTTCAGTCTGTTCAGCAAGAAGAAGCAGTAAAGAGGAGAAGACAAGGCGCTTTGGTGAAACGAGTCGGACTCTCACTCTGAAACGCCACATTTAGCTTCTTTAGAAACATCTGATTTCTCATCTGCTGGAAATAAAAGAACTGGAACCGGTTTCAGAGCGAGAGCCTAGACCTGGTCTGCTTTTAGCTTCATGAAGGTCAATCTGCTGCCTAAACATCGTTCCTAGAAAGACCTTTAGTTAGTTAAACTATCTAACTCCACCAGCCGCCGTCCCTCCGTCATTTCCTGTTCTTTAAAACAAACTGAGTCCCCTGACGTCTGAAACAGGAAGTCAGCTAAGGATCTAAGCCTCCATGAATAAACTGCCAAACCCTCAAACTGTGACACCAAGCTTCGTCTGAAACATCCGTCCTTTCGCCTCATTGCAAAAACATCCCGTATTCTGCACTCCTCATGAGCTTTTAGAGGATGGACGTAGAAATACGTCCTTTCTTTAAGGACACAAACCCACGACATCACCACAGAACAGCCAATGACGGCGGATGGCGGCTCAGGAGGCTGGAGTGAGGAGCAGATTTAAAGTTTTCACCAAAGCGGGTGTGTGCGTGTTTTGTGTTTGTTCTCGATGCAGTTTTATACGTTTGGTTTGTTTTTCTTCGTGCGGTCGGGCGGAGAGGCGGCACTCAGGACGAACACAGATACTGTGCCAGAGAGCGAGAGCAGCATTTACGTGGCGTTTCACCGTGAACCAAACTGGAAAAGATTCGCTTGCACGCCGATGATGACGCGCTGTTTTTCGTCACCGCTGCTCTCGCTCCGTCTCGGTGACGTCAGCGGGGACCACACGCTCTTTTTCTTTGTTTCTTTTGATTTTTCTACTTTTTTACGTTTCCGTTTTCTTACATTTTTGTTATTTTTCTACTTTTTGAAGCAGGTCTGAATTATTTCCTCAATTTTGTGAGGGTGTCTGAAGAGACAGCCTACATTCTTCCTCTGCCGTTGAGAAATTGGACCAATAGTGCTTTTTGTTCGGCTATTATTTGAACTTTTTTTGTCCTCTGCCACTCCGATCTTTTTTGTTTACGACTTTAGAAACAGCCAATCACCTTAGAGGAAGCGTATGATGTAGAAAAGTTCACTTGCATGCTTCGTCAGGCTCCGAGCATCGCCTGAAACACTCACCTGAAACTACAAATCTCTTTTTTTTTTTTTTAATCTTCGTTGGGACAGATCCAGAACAGAAATAAAGACGAGTATGTAAAATAATAAACACTAAAGGTGTGATGGTGAACGTCCATGGGGAGGTCCGGGTGAAGGTTGCTTGCTTGTCGTCGGCTCTTGGCACCGCACTGCGTTCGAGATTTTCTGCTCTTTGATACTCGTGTTGCTCTGCGTCACTGTATATCTATTGTACTGAACATGTATGGAAGTTAACGCCATCTTATTGCACAATCAGAACTACATCTATAGGAATGATCCAGAAGCTGTCTGAGGCCCCGTATTTAAACTTAGACCATAAAGGCTTCTCTCATGTATGAAACTGCACCTGTAGACTTTAAAGCTCTCTCTCTGTCAAATATGTGCGATGTCATTAAAGCTTTTAAACTTTAAACCTGTCTGTCCTCATCTTTTCTGCCTGCTTTTAAACAGCTTTCATTTACAATCCTAGTTCCGAAAAAATTGGGTCACTGTTGAGGTGGAAATAAAAACATATGTCAGTGATTGCCACATCTCATAAATCCATCTTTTATCCACAATAGAACATAAATGTGTTGGATGTCTCTTTACGTTTGTGTTAGTCTAGAGCAGTGGCTCCCAAACGGTCCAGCTTTGACCCACCACCAGTTGCATCATGGGAAATTAATCCTATTCAAAAGACTGAGCTGTTTGGACTCCAGATAGTACAGAATAAGACCCAATAAACAAGAAAGAAAATAAGAAAGATGATAGAAAAAGAATACAATTTCACAGAAAGACTTGTGAAACTTTTTGGGAAAAATCCCAGATATATATGAACATTGCTCTAGGGCAGCAAGCTCACAGCATTATTCTCTTTGACCAAGGTCGGAAACCTCCAGGGTCTGCCCTAGAATATTTCAGATGATTTCAATTTCTGTAACAAATTACCAAAGAGCACCAATTCTGCCAAATTCTGAAATTTGGAAATTGTTTTTCTTGTATAACCTTAATAATACTGTAAAATTATCAACGTATCAAAATTGCACTTTGAATTTATGACCTGAAATGTTTTAACATTTTAGTGTTTATCATTATTTTTTTAACGTAATGAATTTGCACCTACCAGTCTTTGCTGTGTAGAAATCCTGCCAACAATGCCATTTTGATAATGACAATCCTAAAATTTGACTGGAGAAGATTTCTGGGAAAGAATAACTCCTCAAACTTCATGAAAATCTCGAGTTCCGTGTGATTTTTTCTAAGCTTTACAGGAGAGGTCTAAGAGAAGAGTTTCTAGTAAATGTAAATGTCCTTTAAAAATTATTTGTGATTATTATTGAATCATCCAAAGGAAATCTGCAACTTAAACATCAGAACAAAATCACTTAACAGACTCTTTGCTGAAGTGTTTCTTCCTGGCACACATTCACAAAAACACTGAAAACAGTTCCAAAACATTAGAAATTAGAAACAATTTGTGTTTTTTGGCCATTTCAGAGGTCCTAAAGGCCCATTTATGCTCAACGTTAAATACGGATACAGACGGAGCCTTCTGTGCGTGCTTCGCGTTCATTTCGTCCGTATTTCTGCACGTTTCCACAAAGCTTACGGATACGGCCCAAACGGAGCAGTACCACCGGAAACCGTGGGGGCAGTGTTGCTGTCACTACCCGATACGTAGCTCTAGTGAGACATGAAGAAGAAATAACAATGGTGGAACTTTTTGAGGAAAAGTTGTGCAAGTTGGTAGAAACGCTGCCTCCATTTTTGTCTTTTATGGAAGAGGTACATGATCAATACCTCCTCCACAGTCGCCATGTTTGTTTTTGAGTTTGCTGTTATCATAAACTTTTGACTCTGGGCTATTACAACTTGGGAACTTATTAGTTTTTATTATTATTATTAATATCATTAGCAGTGGTAGTTGTTGTTGTAGTAGTACTAGTATTATTATCAAATTCACTTCACTGAGCTTTATTGGCATTAAATACATATGTTACTGGTGTTAAAACAAATGGGGTATGGAAGAGTATTGGGGCCACTGAAAAAAAAATTTTGAGACGAACATTTTTTTTTTCACTTGTGAGAAAAAAGTCAGAATTCTGAGATTAAAGTCAGAATTCTGAGATTAAAGTCAGGATTTTGAGAAAAAAGTCAGAATTCTGAGATTAAAGTCAGAATTCTGACATTAAAGTCAGAATTCTGAGAAAAAAGTCAGAATTCTGACTTTATTCTTCAAATGAAAAAAAAGTCTCAATTTTTTTTTCAGAATTCTACGATTAAAGTCAGAATTCTGAGTTTAATCTCAGAATTCTGACTTTAATCGTAGAATTCTGACTTTTTTCTTACAAGTGGAAAAAAAAAATTCGTCTCAAATTTTTTTGTTCAGTGGCCCTAATACTCTTCCGTACCAAATGTACAAATAAATGTTTAATTTTTTTTAGAATATGAATACTATATAAACGTTTCGTATTCATATTATTGTTATTTTTATATATTAATAATTTTTATATGAATATGTTGTATTATTTTATTTGTAGTAGTTGTGATGATACTAGTATTATTATTACCATGAACAACATAGGGGGGAAAAAATTATTGGGTAGTTTTTGTTGTGGATTATATTCCACACAATTTTTGCCGATCTTTTTGCAATTTTTGGTTATTAAAAGTAGATTAATTGCCCTGCTACCTATCGACCCACCTACCTGATTGGAAGTAGATATCAGTATATTAAGAGGCTAAACGTTATCTAACTACATCTCCCATCGTGCACTGCGAGCTCCTGAAGATTCGCGAAGCCGCTGCCCTCTGAGTGGACCTGCGCTGAAACACCTGACCCGCCATTCTGCTGGAGGCGGGAAGCTCGCGGAGTTGAGCGCAAGGGAGAACGGAATCGACGGCAGTGGCCTTCAAAATAAAAGCAAGCAGACGGATCTATGGTACTTTACACATCGTGTTAGCCCCTGAAAATTGGAAAATTATGACGAATGTTGCTCAGATGACCCTTCCTGTCAGTTCAAGCTAACGTCCCCTGATAGTTCATCAGCTTTAATGCTGAAAATGCAACCATAATGAAAACACGCACGTATTTTTTCACTCAAAAACGCGTAAATGTGACGATTTTAGTCATGTCCTTTTGTGTGAAGTCAGAATTTTTATTAATATCTGCTTGTTGTGTTTTCGAATATGCCTTTATTTTTATTTGTTTTTTACTGAACAAGCAGAGGGAACCGAGATGCAGCTTTGTTTTGAAAGCCAAACACGGAAGTGTTGGCGGTTGTTCTTTGGCTTTGACGCTTTCGGTGATCCCAGGGATTCCCGTTAATATCCCGACTTTCCATCACCGTTTTTTCTGCATTTTTAATGGCTGTTTGTGATCCGGGGGGCAGCTGCGGGTCTCTGCCGGGTCTGAGCGTCCCTCCGGCGGCCTGCGGGCGCAGCGGGTGTCGGTGTGCGGAGGTCTGGATGCTGCTTTTCCCCGTGGTTTGGATGCGGACTGGCGGTGATAAATCGGCGCTGTAATCTCCGGGTTTTAACTGGAAACGGCGAACAGACGGCGGCAGGAATCACAGAGGGATTTTATGTGGTTTCAGCCTCAGACTCTTCGTTTGTGGGATTATTTTAATTTGACATAAACTGCTGTTGTTGTGTGCTAACGGAGCCTCGGTCTGAGTAGTGAAGATTTCCCTCATATTCCTCCACCTGCTCAGTAATTCTCCTACAGAGAGACATGTGCTCAGAGCTGATGGGTGGTTTTACACTGATTATTAGAACCTTTCTGAAATATCTCGGTTATTTCTGATAAAGACAGTCCCCGTTATTTCAACGGTCTGGGTTTTTAGTCCAGTGTATGGGGTTTTCACCGAGCGTTAGATTCATTAAAAATGTCCCTGAAGGCTGCCGTAGCTGTCATCTAAATTCATAAGGACCGTTATTAGCTCTGCTGCTAACACGAAGACCTTTATTTTGATGGATTCTTAAACAAAGCTTAAATACTATGAATTTACAGCAACAAAGGGGCTACAGTAGAAACTAATGATATTAGACATCCTATTGTTAAGGTGACAGAATATATATTAATATATAATTTATTGTATTAAGCAGAATATGCATCTCTCTCCTCCATTAGAGGATTTTATTTGTTTGTATTGACTAAATAAGACTCTCTGCTGCTCCTAGTTCTATTTAAGTGCCATACAGGCCTGCCTTTTACGATAAATATATAAATATACCATACTGTGGTAAGGATATACATTTTGATATTTAAACTCTATATAGAATACATATTATACATAACTTACTGTTTTTACCTGCGTTAAACTACCTGCATTCACAGAAATATCCCTCCTGAACCCCAAATAAACCCCCAAAACGTCCATTTTCCTCTGTTAAATTAACATCCTGGTAGTTTCAGTGTAATGTGACTTCATTAAAATGAAATTAAAGCAAGGATAATTCACCCAGCAGTGTTTAATCATGCTGGCTGCACAGCTACAATTACTGTTTTTTTATTTATCATGATACATTTTGGCCCTAAATATTGTTTTTATTGCAAATGCTCATACAGCGATAAAAAGGCGATTAATTGCACAGCCCTAGCCTAAATTCTACTCAAACATAACCATTAGGCCTGAACGATTTCAGAAAAATATCTGATTATTTTTGGCTCCGATAGCAAATGCAGCGTGAACTGTTTTATTGAAGGGAATGGTTATTTTTATGTCATTCTCATTTAAACAAGTATAGCATTTAAAACATAAGGAAAGTAGAATTTTGCAAACTATTCTAGAAAGAAAATTACACTTAAATGTTTGAAATATAACATCTCTGCTGCAATATATATATTTAACTGGGTTTTTGACACAATTCAGGTTATATGCAATTTAGAAAATTGCATTTAGGCATATTGCAATTCAGTCTAAATCTCAGTTCATTGCAGAGCCTTAATAACCATTCACTGATGGTGGAGGCTGCTATGACATGTAACTACAGGAACCCCAGACTTATCGGTTGAAAACTGCCCCTTGTGCTGCATGCTTCAACACAAATCAGGCTTTTTTGTTTTGTAAGTCGTTTAAAAACCATTCAGTAAGTGCGCTATTTTAAACATTTACTGATTTTGTATAATAGTAATGTTGATTTTTTTTAATCCAGGTGACCTTGGAAACCAACAGAACCTCTCCATCATGGACTAGTTTTCCTTTAAAAAACAAAATTGGTCATTTACACTGATGAACTTTAGTGATCACAAAGAAGGGAATTGTGGTGTCACAGCAGCTGGATATCAAGCAACTAAAGCAGCAGAAGAATAATCAACAGTAAACAAACTCTAAGAAATATTGAAAAAAGAAATATCTAGATCCAGGAGCTGCTGCAGTAGGCTGAGGGGCAACAACCAAACTAAAGAAATCCTACTACAAGCCGACCCAAACTATTTGTCTCAGGCATTTGTGTTTTAATTTTTAGGAGCTTGCTGACTTTAGGAGGTCCCTTTTTATCATAATATTATTATCCAGCATTTTAAAGAAGTTTCTTGAGGTCTGATAAAGTAAAAATAAAAACCTGCTGACACCTTGCTTGTTTGCACGTGGTGACAGATGTAGGTGTAAACCCAGGGATTATCCTGCAGTCATCCTCTAACAGCCCTCTTTATAGGTGAAACGTGCAACGTTAAAGAGGGACACTCCAGCCCTCCAATCAGCATAAAGATTCAAAAACCAGAGCTTTTAAACTGCTATTTCATAAAGTAGAGCCCATTATTAGAGGGTAGGACTTCTGTTTTAGTTAGTATCAAATATTTTTAGTATAATATATTAAAATGTTGGTGTCATGACAGCCTCAGTCCTGCAGCTCTCTCATTTATTCAGCCCTGCTGAGTAGGTAAAAGTCCAACATTCAGACATAAGATGAGGAGGTGAAACTGTGCTTTACTTTCTGAATGAAGGCTGCAGAATGGAATTATGGGACATGTAGTTGGAATTTTAATTCTGGACTTCAACTAGCCTTGGATGGACACAGTCACTACCTTTTCAGTGTTTGCAGAGGAGAGACTTTCTTCCTGGTTTGACCTGTTATTTTTTCCCTCGGAGGAGCTTAAATTATTCTGAGTTTAAAGCAACATGTCGGATAAGACGGCGCCGCGCTGCCAGCTGAGGCTGGAGTGGATCCACGGGTACAGAGGTCACCAATGCCGTAACAACCTGTACTACACCGCCGGGAAAGAGGTGGTGTACTTTGTGGCCGGGGTGGGCGTGGTCTACAACACCAGGGAACACACCCAGAAGTTCTACCTGGGACACAACGATGACATCATCAGGTGAGTTGGAACAGCTGAGTGTGCTTTTGACTTAAAGTGGGACCACTTTTATTAAGGGAAGCATAATAAAGGGTTTTTGACGATATCAAAAACACTGATGTTTACACATTTATATCAGCTGATTGATATGTAGATGTAGTTCAGACCAAAAACATCAGAACTTAGACACATTTAAAAGAGGAAAGAATAAGGATGAACAAGGAAAGAGACTAGCTAATAATGGTCAGTGTTTACAGCTGATATAGACTGATGTTTACAGCTGATATAGACTGATGTTTACAGCTGATATAGACTGATGTTTACAGCTGATATAGACTGATGTTTACAGCTGATATAGACTGATATTTACAGCTGATATAGACTGATATTTACAGCTGATATAGACTGATATTTACAGCTGATATAGACTGATATTTACAGCTGATATAGACTGATATTTACAGCTGATATAGACTGATGTTTACAGCTGATATAGACTGATGTTTACAGCTGATATAGACTGATGTTTACAGCTGATCTAGGCTGATGTTTACAGCTGATCTAGGCTGATATTACTTTACATATACTTTATCCCATAATTTATCCAGCCATTATCCATCCATCCTTCCATACATTCATTCATTCATTTGCTGCTTGACGAGACAGCGTGTTTCCATGGGAGATGATGCTGTGAGGTTGTTCCTACTATGGTTTCTTCTTTGACAGATGTTCCAGCTGCAGGCTCACCCATAGGCTCAGTGATGGTCTCTCTGTGACCCTGGTTTCTCTCTCTGACACTCAACAAGAGAGGCTTTATGAGGTTTAGAAGGAGGAATTAAAGGATGAGTTCACTGTTTTACATCAAAAACACAACCATACAGCAGAGAGAGCATGAACCGTGTGCTGATCTAAAGAGGGAAAACAACAACAACCACAAGCATCTGTGGTTATTTACATCCCCATTATCCTCTTTCATCACATCACAGGTTCACGATCAGACTGATGTCACACAGGTGTTTTTACCTGATGATCATGATGTAATTTTTGGCCAACAAAAGTGCTGTCAAAGTGGTTTCAGATGATGGTAGAATTAAAATCAGTGGAATGCTCCTTTAACAGTTCACACCAGAGAAGGCAGCACACTGAAGGGCAGAGCTGTCCAAGCCCAGTGGCATGATGGGAGCTGACAGCCGGAGGAAAAACGCTGATGATAAAGACGAGGTGATGAAGCTGCTGAGTGTTTCCCATCATGCTTTGCTCCGACAGACAGCCTCAGCTAGCTTTTAGTTTCACATCAGAAAGATAAAAATGCTCCGTCAGCCAATCGGAGCACAGGCCTTTTGTCTGTGGTCGCCGTTTCTCTGAGGTCACGATGATGAGGACTGATGAGCGGACAGTCACGTCAGAGAAACTGAACTGAGACAGAAATTCACATCAGTAGTAATGTCTGAGAGCGTCTCCTCCTCCGCTCTGATTGGTCAACCTCGTTTAGATGTTTAAAAAACGAGCTGCAACCTCTGGATTTAAAAATCCAGAGAAGCTGCTGTTCCTGCTGTGAGTCAGTCCCATAGAGCCCCATGGTAAAAGAGATAAACGTTATATAATAAATGTTTACAGCCTGACTTAGTATCTGTTGGAGGCTGAAAACTGCAAACATCTCAGTGTGCAGCACAGATACTTCTTATTTTCCACATAAAGGGGGCTGATATGGAAAAATGTGTCAAAATTTTATCATAATTTTTAAGTTAATGACCAAAAGAAACTAACTCATTTCTTATTTAAGTCTTTTAAATGCAGAAAAATGTGTTTACAAGTTCAGTCTTTCAATCATATTACAATATTTGCCATTTATAGTCCAGGTAACAGTCTGGACGTCTTCTACCAGAACATTTACCATCCAAACATTTTAGCTTCCTGTATTCTGATCTGTTTATTTATCATTTTTAATCTTTAAAGGTGCAGTATGTAGAAGTTGGCTGCATTTCGCCAAACAGAAACAGTGTAAATGGGATCTAATGTTTGTATATTTATGTGAAGTATGTTAAAATAAGTGTACAATCATCCGCTTAAAACTTTAGTTCTCTTTTTACAAAATTAGAAAAAAGCTTTTTAAATTTACATTACCTTGGGTCGCACTCATGGAGGCTGACATAACGAACCGCCATGTTGTCTACGGCAACGTTTTGGGGACAGAATGGGCGAAATGTCATTTTTAGTTACGAACCTGCCCGTCGGTCCTGAAATCTACCTGGAAGGCAGGCGGAGAAGAAGGCTGACCTTTAATCTATAAAATAATGGTTACAAAAATGAATGAGTAAACCCTCACCTCGTCACTGCTGTCAATGATGTCTGGCTCCAGCTCAATCCTTTTTGGTCCTCACAGGCTCTCGTCACTTAGTGATGTGATGTTTTGGTAACAGATCGGCTCATTCTAAAATCTGGACGCTTGATGTCGTTAAAATTCCAGTTTCTACACTCTGCACCTTTAAGCAGTGTATCTATCAGTAGGGCTACATGTATTGACAAGTGATTCACTAACTGCGCTAGCTAGCATGACTCACCTTTTCACATAAAACTAAATAGTAAGAAATGACAAAGAACTACTTGTTTATACACAAAAAACAAATCAATAATCTCTCAAATTACATAATATGAATGTACATAACAAGTCAGTGGCAGAAAATAGTTGAAAAGAGTTTTTTTCTGAAGGTCACAAAACACCAAAGTTTTGAGGCGACTTTATCTGAGCCTCCTTGAGACTGCACCAATGTAGGCGGGCCTTATTCAATATCTACAAATGTGATTGGTGCCAAACAAAAACTGACATATACTTAAGAAATTGTGTGATTGGACAAAATAATGTATATCATTAGACAGGCCCCTCTTTTTTTTTTTTTTAATTGACTTCAAAGCTGCAAGTGAGCTTAAATGGTGCCTGGGCTTAATGAGTACACTTACCGTAATTATTATTGCTATCCATGAAATTTCAAATTTACTGATTTACAAAAAACCTGAAAAAATAGTAAAGCACATTAATATTTCTTGATGAATATGTCAAATTATAGTTATTTACTTGCATTCCTGAAGAGAAAAATAAGTTTTAGTGGTTGAATGTTATGCTTGATTCATTTCTGACTTCTTAGAGAAGCCCAGTGAGCCGGCTCACATTTGGGTATAAAAAGGTGAATTCAGTTTGAAATTCCTCATTCCTGTTCAAAATGGTAAAACGTGGAGAGCTGACTGAAAATGACAGAGTCTGCATTAAAGCACTTCATGATGCTGGATGGTTTCTGAGACAGATATCACAGGTGGTCTAATACATTTGTTAAGTACTGTAGATGTACATGTATTTTTAAAAAATCATGTTGAAAAACAAAATGACAGTGTTTAAGGGCCACCCTTAAAGATCAAGACATTTGGAGGATTCATTAAGTTTTTGGAAAAATCTGGAAATTTCGGGGAGGGGCTGACCAGTGGGGTCATACACAACAAGATGCAACACAGTTTATAAAAACTAGAATACCTGTCTTTAGGTTATCCCTGTTGGAGGTGGCTGTGTTTCTGTTTAGGTGACACTATGCCTTCAAATTCGTAACAGAAGCTTTTCTAGTGAGCCTGGAACCTGGGGGACTTTCTGGGTCTTTAAAGATCAAATCCATCCATCCATCCAATTTCTATACTGCTTATCCCATTCGGGGTCGTGGGCAGGGGCTGGAGCCTATCCCAGCTGTCACTGGGCGAGCGGCGTGGTACACCCTACCTTGGACTGGTCGCCAGTCAGTCCCAGGGCTGACATACAGATGGACAACCAGGCATGCTCACACTCACACCTACGGCCAATTTAGTCACCAGTTAACCTTGTGAACCCCGAGGTCCCTCAATTGGGGGACTTTGAGAGGCACTGGCAAACACGGTGTGAAATAATGCACTAATCATGATGTTGATGACATAGTGATGTTGCACATCAAATTAAACAGCAGAACCTGGGCTACAAGACTATATAAACCATTTTTACATGCCCCGAACACAACTCAAATAACAACTTCATGAATTAGGACATATCAAACTCCACACTCATATGTAGTACTATGGTCTGATAAAGGTTTAGAGCTGCAGCTACATCATTTTTAAAGGGATATTCATCCTGAAATTGCTTTCTGTAGGCAAACCTACATTTTTTAAATTTTTGCTGTGTGCCATCTTCATTTACTCTTCACCAGTATCACATATACTCATATTAACAAATACACAACAAATCTCACAAGTGTTCCCTTTACTATGACACCAAAATGATTCAAATAGACCTTGTGGTTGCAGAGATATGCCCATTTTATTATGGGTGTGCAATTTTGAGCAGAAACCTAAAAAATAGAAAAATAGCCTCAGGGTTCAAAGGTTAACCTAACAAGTATGTTTGTGGTGGTGGGAGGAAGCCAGAGAACTCACGCATGCACACGGAGAACATACAAACTCCACACACAAAGACCCTGACTGGGAAGCGAACCAGAGACCACCTTGCTGTGAGGCAACAGCGCTAACCCCTGCACCACCGTGCAGACCCCAAGATCAAATCCACATCAGTAAATTTGATATTGAATGTCTTTTAGACATTTTCAGTTGTTGCTGCTGCTAGCGGCTTATGCTAAATGCCAGTTTATCCCACAATGTTTTGTGACAGGCTGTGACAACCACTGGCAGGCTGTCCTGTTGTTACTTCATACTTTTTCAGGTCTTCTCTCTTAGATGGTTCAGAGATGGCCTGAATGACTCAGAGAGAAAGAGACACAGAGAGCCCGTGACGTGTCTGAGTCTTTGCAGGAACTGCTTTGAATAATGACTCAAACAGAGCCAACACAAAAATATTTTGAAGACTGTTTGTCACAGAATGTTTGTTTTCACTTTTACAAAGTTTAAAATCCTCGTATGGTGATGACCCTAGTGTCAGGATTTCCCGCTGATTACGAGGTTCTTAAACATCATTGTTCAACTTCATTGTCCTTTTTGTTTCAGTCTGGCGATGCATCCCGATAAGATCCAGGTGGCGACGGGTCAGGTGGGAAAGGACCCCTACATCTGTATTTGGGACACGTACGCCATGCAGACCGTCTCCATCCTGAGGGATGTCCACACTCACGGAGTCGCCTGCTTGGCCTTTGACTCTGACGGACAGGTCAGGCCACGCCCTTCTGGTGGTGATGTCACTGTGACAGGAATCACCCCCAAAGTTTCTTTTGGTTGATAACAGTTAAAGACCACTGAACCACTCTCTCTGCCAGCTGTGTAAAGGAGGCTCTTTGACTCTGACATGTTTGTTTCTCGTAGCGCCTGGCGTCTGTCGGTCTGGATGCCAAGAACACGCTGTGTGTTTGGGATTGGAGGAGAGGACGAGTCCTCGCCACGGCGACCGGACACTCTGATCGGGTAATACTTCTTATTCCATTTGATGTAGGATGCAGGACGCGGTAATAATGTGTGATTGTGATTATACTAGACAGTATTCAAAAATCATCCACAGATGGTGTCATAAGTCTGTTCTTCCGTTTTTGAAAATACAGAACAACAGTGGCTTTATTATAAACTTAAAGGCCTTCCTGCAGACATTTAAGTAAACCTTTACAGTTCTAATAATTACTGCCTTTAGGCCATTTTGTAATTGCACAGTCTAACACTACGATTGCTTTTACATGAATTGTGCAGTACTAGTTTGATAGCAGATTTAAACCTTGTCTGATCCACTGGATTGTTCCCTGAGGTATTGTATATCTGGTTTTGTTAAGATTAAGTACTGTTAAAATTGTCCCGCTCTGTTGCAGATCTTTGACGTGGCCTGGGATCCGTTCACGTCCAACCGTCTGGTCAGCTGTGGCGTCAAACACATCAAGGTCAGACTCAGACCTTAAATCAGGGCTGTCAAACTCAGTCACAGCAGGGGCTGGATTCTGGATTCAGCCATAAACTGTCAACCTTATTTTCACCAGTGATAAAATATAAAAAAACAGCAATGATGATTAATCATTGAGAAATTCAAAAAGTTAAAATGAAAAGTTTAAAGGCTCAAATCTGAGATAAAAATTCCAATTTATTAGTTCAAAAGATCAGAACACAATATTAAAAATAGAAAAATAATGTTTTTAAAGAGCAAATATATGAGGAGAAAGTTAAAATCATCATTTTAAAAGCCTAAATATGACTTAAAATTTTAAATTGTGAGTCTGATAGTTCAAAATATAGGATTAAAAAGCCAAAATTAGGAGTTGAAAATGTCAAAATATGAGCTAGAATTCAAAAGGATACTTAGAAAGTTAAAAATATGACTAAAAGTCAAAATTGGGAGTGTAAAAGGTCAAGCATGATATAAAAAGTAAAAATTATTCATTGAAAATGTCAAAATATGAGAACAAAATTGAAATCATATGTTAAGTCAAAATATGGGATTTAAAACCCAAAGTAAGGAGTTGAAAAGGTCAAAATATGACTTAAAGTTAAAATTGGGACTCTAAAAGATAAAAATGTGCCAGATAAAGTCCAAATTATGAGTTGAAAAGGTCAAGGTATGAAATGAAAAGTTTGAGTTGTAATCTTGAGATGCAAAATTGAAAATATGAAATAAATCACAAATTACCCCTCCTCCCGAACCACATTCTTGACTTTTTATTAAATCTTTCTTGCTCTTTCTTTTTCAGATTTTTATGGCTTAACAAGGATATTTTAAATGATCAAGGGGAAGTTTACATTATTATACTGGAGGAAATCTGCAGTCCTCATACTGGTGGGCCAGTTAGAATACAAATATGATACGATCCCATGGGCCAGATACAATCGTTCCATGGGCCGGATTTTGCCCCCCGGCCTTGAGTTTGACACCTGCGCACAGATACTGTCTAAAAAGATAATAATGGCGAATCAGTGGTGATAAACTGTATGTTTTTGTGCAGTTCTGGGCGCTGTGTGGAAACGCTCTGACCCCTAAGAGAGGGATTTTTGGGAAGACTGGCGACCTGCAGACCATCCTGTGTGTCTCTGCAGCCAAAGAGGAGCTGACATACTCCGGCGCTCTGAACGGAGACGTTTACGTGTGGAAGGGGATCACTTTGATCAGGACGGTGCAGGCTGCACACGGGGTAAATACTGATGATACAATCACACATACACCCTTAATGAACACAACAAGGAGTGCTTAAAATGTGTAAATATATACTGAACACTTCACAGGGTACACCTTTTAAACAGCTCAGTAACAGAAATATCTATTCAGTCAATCACATGGCAGCAACCAATTCATGTAAGCATGATGGCGTTCTCAAGAAGATGTGCTGAAGGTCAGAGCGAGCTCCTTCCTTGTCAAAAGGGTCGTTTAAGTGACATTGAAGGTACCATGGTAATCAGTGGATTGGTCAGCATTCACACGACTGCAAAAAGCTGCAAAGCAAATACAAACAGCTGCAACAAGAGTGCAGACAGCTGCAACTGAATGCAGACATCTGCAACAAGAATGCAGACATCTGCAACAAGAATGCAGACATCTGCACCAAGAATGCAGACATCTGCACCAAGAATGCAGACATCTGCAACACGAATGCAGACATCTGTAACATGAATGCAGACATCTGCACCAAGAATGCAGACATCTGCACCAAGAATGCAGACATCTGCAACACGAATGCAGACATCTGCAACATGAATGCAGACATCTGCAACATGAATGCAGACATCTGCAACATGAATGCAGACATCTGCAACAAGAATGCAGACATCTGCAATGCGAATGCAGACATCTGCAGCATGAATGCAGACATCTGCAACATGAATGCAGACATCTGCAACATGAATGCAGACATCTGCAACAAGAATGCAGACATCTGCAACACGAATGCAGACATCTGTAACAAGAATGCAGACATCTGCAACATGAATGCAGACATCTGCAACATGAATGCAGACATCTGCAACATGAATGCAGACATCTGCAACAAGAATGCAGACATCTGCAATGCGAATGCAGACATCTGCAGCATGAATGCAGACATCTGCAACATGAATGCAGACATCTGCAACATGAATGCAGACATCTGCAACAAGAATGCAGTCATCTGCAACAAGAATGCAGTCATCTGCAACAAGAATGCAGTCATCTGCAACGCGAATGCAGACATCTGCAACACGAATGCAGACATCTGCAACGCAAATGCAGACATCTGCAACACGAATGCAAACATCTGCAACAAGAATGCAAACAGCTGTTACAGGAGTGCAATCAGCGACAACATGCACAGCCACAACCCTGTAGCAGAGAAATAGATTTCAGACTAGAGATGAAAGTGTATAATAATAATGGGAAATGGGGTATTGGATCATTACGTGTATCATGCTCTTCAGGCAGGGATCTTTAGCATGCATGCCTGTGAGGAAGGATTCGCCACTGGAGGACGAGATGGCTGCATCCGCCTGTGGGACGTTGACTTCAAACCTATCACCAAGATTGACCTGAGGGAGGCAGAGCAAGGATACAAAGGTGAGGATACTTGAGTCAGGTTGTAGCTAGGGATGTCCTGATCAGTTTTCCTGCTGTGAATGCAGATTCCTGTCATCTATGAGTGAATTAAATGAGGCGACAAAACGTTACATGATGTTGTGTTTCAGTCTGGTTTAGTTAATGCCTTATCAAGGCTGATTTTTGCTTCCATCAAGTACCAAAAACACGTGGGCAGATGCTGGAGGTTGCTCAGGGACTGCTGGGTCTTCAGAAGTGCCCAGTTCCTCAGTAGTGACCAAGGCTGCTGGTTGCATCCCCTGAAATGTGGCTGAGGTGCCGTGGGAGGTCGATTCTTGTTGAATCAGATTGAATATTGGCCCCAACCCAGAGCCTTCAACTGTTTTATTTCATGTCTATCTGTAACTGAGGCTCAGAAGTAAAGATTTTTGTAACTGTTGGATTCTTGTACAGGTTTTCAAAAAAAGGCTGTTTTATCAGCACTTTCTTCTTTTAGAAATGTTCACCAAGAGGATCAGATGTGTCTGGTTATCTGTGAAACACATGAACACTTGGATTAATATGCGTTTTCTGTCTCAGGTCTGTCAATTCGCAGCGTGTGCTGGAAAGCAGACCGGATCCTGGCTGGGACACAAGACAGCGAGATCTTTGAGGTCATGGTCCGAGACCGGGACAAACCGGTGCTTCTGATGCAGGGTCACAGCGAGGGCGAGCTGTGGGCACTTGACCTGCACCCCAAACAGCCGGTGGCTGTAACTGGGAGCGACGACCGCTCCGTCAGGTGGGTACAAGTCACTCAAACCTCTGTAACCATTGATGGTGATCAGCTCACCTAACGTCTACTTCGTTTCTCTGTCAGGCTGTGGAGTCTCCCAGATCACACGCTGCTGGCTCGCTGTAACATGGAGGAGTCGGTCCGCAGCGTTTCCTTCAATAACGATGGCTCTCAGCTCGCTCTGGGGATGAAGGATGGCTCATTCACAGTGCTGAGAGTCAGGTTAGACCAGGATCTAAACCTTGGTACTTGGTAGATCAGGAGTTTAGTGGAGTGTGTGATCAGAGTCTACCTCTGTATGTTAAAAGGCATTTTGGGGCTCTTACCGAGGGGATCATGTCAGCAGCCTTGTTCCCGACTGCGGATAATGACTCACACAGGTTGACTTCTCTTTCAAACTAACTGCTGTGCAGTTAAAGTAGACAACGGGGGAATGTTTGAGGTGTTCCACAGAAACTTGTAACACAGCTGTCAATGATTGCTTTTGTCATATTTTAGCGTTTTCTCTTACAGCAGCATGCACTTCAGACTGGTCTAGTTTCCACGTTTGTCAAACATCAGCAATGGTTAGCGGCGTGTGTCCGATTTTTTGCTGAACTGCCGATGAAGGTTCACGTCGGCTGATGGTCCACCAATGAATCGGTGCATCGCTAATTAAAACACATTTTGAAAAAAATATTTCCCAAAGAGAATGATTTTAACTAAAGCTAAATCTAAAGTAAATGGTTAACTGTTAAACCAAAGAGGACCCAGGACTGAGCCTTGAGAAACTCCACACATCATGCTGTGACTACAGGGTGGAAAGTTGTGATCACCTCGCTTATTTAACCCCATGTTTCCCTCAGGGACATGACGGAGGTCGTGCACATCAAGGACAGGAAGGAAGTGATCCATGAGCTGAAGTTCTCACCAGACGGTTCCTTCCTGGCAGTGGGGTCAAACGATGGCCTAGTGGATATCTACGCCGTTGCCCAGCGCTACAAGAAGGTGGGCGAGTGTAGCCGCTCCGCCTCCTTCATCACCCACCTGGACTGGTCTGTGGACAGCCGCTTCCTGCAGACCAACGATGGCGCCGGAGAGCGGCTCTTCTACAGGATGCCAGGTACCACCTGAAACATGCAAAACCTTAACGTAATATCACGTAGTGACTTCAGCTGTACTTGGGGTCAAATCCACCTAGATTTAGGACTTTAGATTTGTCTTTAGTTTTATCACTGACTTTTTCCTGATGTGTTGATCTACTCTTGGCGTCCTCCAGCAGGGAAGCTGGTCCCCAAAGAAGAAGCGAAGGGGATCCACTGGATGACCTGGACGGGTGTGGTTGGGCCGGAGGTGAATGGCCTCTGGCCAAAATACTCCAACATCACCAACGTCAACTCTGTGGACGCCAACTACAGCAGCGCTGTGGTGGTGACCGGAGATGACCTTGGATTGGTCAAACTCTTCAGGTTCCCCTGTTTGAAGAAAGGTGAGTCTAAATCTCCCTCCATGGTATAAAACCATGGGACCATGGGGGCTGGTGTAGCTCGGATGTTAAGAGAAGCATCCAGTACAGAGGCTACAGTCCTCGTTGGTGCTGTTTGATGCATGTCTTCCCTGTCCTATCAAAATAAAAGGGAAAAAAAAACACGAGAACTCATTTAGTTTGCTAATTAGCCATGGGATCAATAATTCTTTTTTTTTTTTTTTTTAAGATTTATTTTTGGGCTTTTTCATGCCTTTATTTGACAGAAGAAGGACAGTGGATAGTTCTGGAAACAGGGAAGAGAGTGGGGGGAGACATGTGGTAAAGGGCCACAGGCCGGATTCGAACCCGGGCCGCCCGCATACATGGGTATTGTCTTAAACCACTCAACCATCTGCGCTCCCGGGATCAATAATTCTAAGTTTTACTAGACTTGTTTTCATTTCAGTTACGTATTTTTATCCCAGCATTAAAGATTTCTGTCATGATCTTTGTTGAACAGGAGCCAAATTCAAGAAGTACATTGGTCACTCAGCCCATGTGACAAACGTTCGCTGGTCAAACGACCTGCAGTGGGTCATCAGCACTGGTGGGGCCGACCACGCCGTCTTCCAGTGGAGGTTCCTGCCTGAGGGCGTCATGAACGGTGTCCTGGAGCCACTCCTCCAAGGTAGCAACACCAAAGACTACCACAGTGTTAACCTGGCAGTATCAGCCCATTCCTTTACTCTCGCTGTGGATGACACAAAGCTTCTCCCATTGGCTGTTTTAAGTCACATGATCCTGATGGCAAGGCGGGGGGGGGGTCAGGAAGTGAAGAACAGCGGGTCTGTATAAATGTTAATGTAGTAAGATAGTCCGTTAAAGCTCTAGGTGGCGCTGCAAGCTCTAGTTACCATCAGAACATTTCTACATCCATCAGCTCTGATCCGTACACAGGTGGACTGGTTTACCTGGAGAGGAGGTGATCCAGATCACCAGTGACTAGATCCTGCAGACCTCCTACTACAGGACTAGACAGATGATGGAAGACCAGAGTCTAGAAGAGTCTAGGACTGAGAACACAGTCAAGAGGAGTCTAGGACTGAGACCAGAGTCAGGAGAAGTCTAGGACTGAGACCAGAGTCTAGAGCAGTCTAGGACTGAGACCAGAGTGTAGAGGAGTCTAGTACTGAGACCAGAGTGTAGAGTAGTCTAGGAGTGAGACCAGAGTCTAGAGCAGTCCAGGACTGAGACCAGAGTCAGGAGGAGTCTAGGACTGAGACCAGAGTCTAGAGGAGTCTAGGACTGAGACCAGAGTCAGGAGGAGTCCAGGACTGAGACCAGAGTGTAGAGGAGTCTAGGACTGAGACCAGAGTCTAGAGGAGTCCAGGACTGAGACCAGAGTGTAGAGGAGTCTAGGACTGAGACCAGAATGTAGAGGAGTCTAGGACTGAGACCAGAGACTAGAGGAGTCTAGGAGTGAGACCAGAGGCTTGCTTGGACTGGCCTGCATGCAAAAGGCAAGGATGGAATGTTTGTCAGGCTGGGTCCTTTTTCCTTCTATTTTTGCCAAATAGTCGGCCATATTTGGTAACTTTTGCAAAGTGGGTGGAGCTTGCGAGGAGAAGGGTTTCCCTCGTCTAGACTCTGGTCTTCCTTTGCCAACAAAGGGCAGTCAACATGAGGAAAATATTGTAATGATGTTCTCAGAGCCAGCTAACATTAAAGGGATACTTCAACATTTTGGCAAATTCGCCCATTGTCATAATTCCTATAGTCTTAGTAATAGGTTCGTTTCCTTTAGTTGTCGGTGCAAGCTGTTTCTAGATCTGGGGGGACCGCTATGAAATAATCATGGAACATTACGAGACGGAGATGTTTTAAATTTAAATGCAAAGCCAGAACTACACTCCAGACATGGCTGCTGCACTGACTCACTCCGCCCAGTGGTTCACTCAAGAAATAGTTCAGAGTATTTGCTTCATGTGCCGTAATGTTACATAATTATACGTTATTATTTCATAGCGTGGTGAATGTGCAGGTCACAACTTGTCCACAAGAGCGTTTTGGAGTTGTTGGATTGTGTATTTGATGAGTTTGATGAGGGACAGCAAAAATTCCGTCTGCTAAAATAGCGCTCGCGGTGCAGCTGGTTTAACGGTCCCCCCAGATCTTGAAACAGCTTGCACCGACTAAAGGAAACGAACCAATTACTAAGACTATAGGAATTATGGCAATGGGCGAATTTGCCAAAATGTTGAAGTATCTCATTAAAATGTGAATGACAGTGCCAGTTTCCTTTCCCCCCTCCTTTGTCGTTTCTTAATCCACATTTAAAAAGCCAAACTGGAACCAAATGAGGAGCCGTTTATTACTGAGCTGAGCCAAACGATCCAGATCTCATAAAAGAGATGGATTTCCCATCACAACCGGCAAGGCTGGATGGACTTCTGCTCTGGAACCACAAATAAGTTTAGGGTTTACCATGACAAACTGGACTGAACCAAGCTGTACAACCTGGTCTGGAAGCAGACCATATGTGAGCATTGTCTGACTCCGCCCCTCCAGACTTTAGATGGAGGCTTTAAGAAATGTTTGCCTGAATCTCTTGCTACTTTCAGGAGGTAAAAGGTAGCTCTAATTTTCCTGATTTGAACAGTTGTCACAGCCATGAGTAGAACTAAACTCTGGCAGTTTGATAGAGCTTCTCTATGTGGAAATCACTTCCTGTTACCATCTGAAGTTTCCGAGTTTCTTTGGCCACAGTTTTTAAATTCTATCCTAAAGTTTTTTTTTTTTTTTTTTTTTTTTTGTCCTGGTTTGTATCAGAGGGTTACGCCGACTCCAACAGCGGAGAATCAGACTCGGATGTTTCAGACGTCCCAGAGCTCGACTCAGACATCGAACAGGAAGCTCAGACCAGCTACGAGCGTCAGGTGACCAAAAGAAACCAGTCGCATGATATGAATCCCTCTCCATGTATTCGTCTGACTCTCGTGTGTCCATCTGCAGGTGTATAAGGAAGATCTACCTCAGCTAAGGAAGAAGCTGATTGGTTCCCTGAAGAGGCAGAAAGCTCCAGAGGAGGGGCTCCGTCTGCAGTTTGTCCATGGGTAAAAATTTAATAATCAATGTTTCCGCCCAATCAAATCATCCTTTTGGTCTAAAAACAGAACTTTTATTGTGGCGGTCTTGCCTCCTGTGTCCTCAGTTATCGGGGTTTCGACTGCCGTAACAACCTGTTCTACAGTCAGACGGGTGAGGTCGTCTATCACGTAGCCGCCGTCGCCGTCGTCTACAACCGTCTGCAGCACAGTCAGAGGTTTTACGTCGGCCACGACGACGACATCCTCAGTCTCACCGTCCATCCGCTCAAAGACTACGTGGCCTCCGCTCAGGTACGCCATGGGTAATTTAAACGGCAGCGCATCGCCGTGACACAGACTTAAAAGTCTTTCTGATTGGCTGTCATTGTCCTCAGGTGGGCAGAGACCCAGCCGTTCATGTGTGGGACATCCAGACGCTGAAGTGTTTGTCTCTGCTCAAAGGACACCACAGCCGAGGAGTGTGTGCGCTGGAGTTTACAGGTAACGCCTGCTGGGCCATCAGGTAACCCTGAGTCAACACCTGTGATCTACACCTGGAACTCTGCACCCAGAACCCCCAAATCACCTTTTAATATCTCACAAGATTAACCCCCGAAATTAACCCCACTTCCTCTAGGATGAATTACTACTTAAATTTAAATCCTAGATAGTACTCTGTCAAATTTTCCAACTTAGATTGATTCCTAAAGGGCGTATTGTCAAATGTTGCCCCTTCAGATGGCACCCTACAGCAGCGGTTCTCAACCTTGGGATCAGGACCCCTTTGGGGAGACACTGAGAGGGGGTCACCAGATGCCTTAAAAAAAACCAAGAATATTTTGTAATTACACTGTTGCCACTTTACACCAATTTTACCAAATGTTAACCCTTTTGATCACTTTTTAACACCAATTTTGCTCATTTTAGCACATATTTAACCCTTAAAACCTAATTTTGTCCATTTCAAACCCTTCCCACCACCTTTTTCTGCCACTTCTAAACCAATCCTTGCCACTTTATGCCTATTGTTGCCTCTGTTGACTCATTATTTACTCTATCAACCACTTTTTACACCACTTTTTGCCCATTTTAACAACAGTTAACCCATTTTTGCCTGTTTTAATCAAATTTCCTCCCCATTCCACCTAATTTCAACCATGTCTTTGCACTTGAAAGCCATTTCAGCCCTTTTTAATCCCCTTTTACCACTCTGTGCCTGTTTTTGACAATTTTATCTAATTTTTGCCACTTTTAACCCATTTATGTTCTTTAAAAATCCAATTTCACTATCTTTTCCACCGTTTTTGCCATTATTTACCAATTTTAGTAATATTTAACCCACCTTAAGAAGGCAAAATAAATAACTAAAGATTTATGTTTGTTGATAAGAGTGGTTGTTCTTCAGGTCAAATATAAAATATGGTTTTCACAACTTAACTTCCCAATGGACCATGATTTTGCTGACCTCCATTTGCCCCCAGTTTGGCTGGGTCCCAGAAACCTCCCCCTTTATCCCCCCTTATGGACAGCCTTGTCTGCAAATGACTATTCTTGAATGTTCATGGCTGTTCAACTACCTTCAGGTACAGTGGGGGTCCCGGTCTCTGGCACCTTTATTTTAGGGGTGACGGGCTGACAAGGTTGAGAACCCCTGCCCTACAGGACACTTTATTAAGTTTACCTACCTTTAGGATGTCTAAGAGGGCACTTACACTGGGGGGGTAAGGCAGTAAGGCTGGTCTCCTCTAGGATGAACAAAGCAGAGAGTCAACCTCAGCAAGGCCATAAATACTGAAGAAGAATATGCTCTATCTGTCCCTCAGGACATGGGTTTTCAAATGGTGGGTCGGCACCCAGAAGTGGGTCATGAAGCCATTTTCAGTGGCTCCATGTGTGCCTGATAGGCTTTTATTTTGAAGGAAATCTCTTCATGTCTTTGTTCTGGCTTTGACTGATAAATTCCAGAAATTTGGGTGGTGATCTGTCATTGATTGTTGTGGATCCTGATGTTCAGAATCACTTCTTTAAAAGCACCTAAAGTCATAGTTGGGAACCCTCACTCAGTGGATAGTTTCACTCATGGTGCAAATGTTTCTCACATCAAAAAACATTGCTCAGCCAGAAACATGAACAAAAGAACCCAAGTAGGGGTCTCTCAGAACAACAGACAACACCTAAACACACCCAAACAGTCTGCCCAAGGGCATGATGGGTAACTCAACCAACACATCTCTCCAGATTTGAATGGCCGATCTTATCAACACTCCAGTTTTTACTGTGTATGGATGTGAGGAATCATTCCCTATTTGCTACTGTGAAGGCAACAGAGGTGGAAAGAAAACAAGATTGAGTACTCTAGTCCAGTTACTCTGGGTAAAACTGACTGAAGTAGAGGAGAAGTTCTGATTTAAAAAAAAACGACTTCATTACAGTAATCTGAGTAAATGTAATTAGTTACTCTCCACCCCTGGTTTTGACCCTTATCTTTGTCTTCCTGTCCCAGCGGATGGGAAGAGTTTGGTCTCGGTGGGCATCGATGAGTTTCACTCGATTGTTATTTGGGACTGGAAGAAAGGAGAGCGCCTAGCCAAGGCCAGGTAAACTCACCTGACTGTTTTTATATATGTTCATAGATAGTATTATCCCATCCTACAATAACTCCATACTTTGTCCTGCAGGGGGCATAAAGATAAGATCTTTGTGGTGAGGAGTAACCCGTTCAGGATGGACAAACTGGTGACAGTCGGCATGAAGCACATCAAATTCTGGCAGCATTCAGGTGACGCCCCCTCATCTTCATCCTGCCCCTCCTAGAGCACATTATGTGTTTTCATTTTCATGTTTTCACAGTAATGTTTGAGATAATAAAGATCAAATCAAAACCCTAATCTTTGACTCAAGGGCTAAAATCTCCCCCCTCTCCTCCTGCAGGGGGCGGTCTCACCTTTAAGCGGGGGATTTTTGGTAACCTGGGGAAGCAGGAGACGATGATGTCGGCGTGTTATGGTCGATCAGAGGACCTGGTTTTCTCCGGGGCGACAAACGGAGACGTTTACATCTGGAGGGACACGACGCTCATCAAGACCGTCAAAGCACACGACGGACCCGTGTTCGCCATGTGCTCACTCGACAAGGTAGCCTTTGGGACGCACCTGGGGCTGTTACCTGGTCATGTTGGTGGTCATTGAGGATGTTTAAAGCCTGCATAAACACTGTGGTGCCTTCACTGTCCAGGGCTTTGTGACGGGGGGGAAGGACGGCATCGTGGAGCTGTGGGACGACATGTTTGAGAGATGTTTGAAGACGTACGCCATCAAGAGAGCGGCTCTGTCTCCTTCATCCAAAGGTTTTTACCTTATTTATCATCTGGCGTACTATTTGGGAAAAATTGAGGGGAAAAGGCTGCAACATCTCCAGCTTCACCAACATTCCATTCTCTGCATTTAAAGATGATATCATTGAACCTTAAAAAAACATTCTGTCATATATTTCTGAATGTAGGGTTGTCGAAGCCTTTTAAACATTCCATCCTCTCCCTTTGAAGACAATGTTATTAAAGGTTATTTAACATTCCAACCTTCCCTTTAAGGATGAAGGCATTTACCCCCTAAAAATTCCATCTTTGCCTTTGAATATGATGTCATTTAAACTTATTAAACATTCCATCCTTGCATTTGAAGATAGTGTCTTTTAAACGTATAAAACATTCCCATCCTTGCCTTTGAAGATAATGTCATCTGAACGTATAAAACAATCCATCCTTGCCTTTGAAGATGATGTCATTAAAGCTTATAAAACATTACATCCTTGGATTTGAAGATAATATCATTAAAACTTAAAAAAAACATTCAATCCTTGCCTTTGAAGATGATGTCAGCAAAGATTATAAAATATTTTTACTTTAATTTTAAAGATGATGTAATCTTATCTTCTCAAATAACCCATCCTTGCCTTTGAAGATAGTGTCATTCAGGCTTATAAAACATTCCATCCTTGCCTTTGAAGATAATGTCATTAAAGTTTATAAAACATTCCATCCTTGGATTTGAAGATAATATCATTAAAACTTAAAAAAAACATTCAATCCTTGCCTTTGAAGATGATGTCAGCAAAGCTTATAAAATATTTTCCCTCTAATTTTAAAGATGATGTCATCTTATCTTATCAAATAACCCATCCTTGCCTTTGAAGATAGTGTCATTCAGGCTTATAAAACACTCCATCCTTGCCTTTGAAGATAATGTCATTAAAGCTTATAAAACATTCCATCCTTGGATTTGAAGATAATATCATTAAAACTTAAAAAAAAACATTCAATCCTTGCCTTTGAAGATGATGTCAGCAAAGCTTATAAAATATTTTCCCTCTAATTTTAAAGATGATGTCATCTTATCTTATCAAATAACCCATCCTTGCCTTTGAAGATAGTGTCATTCAGGCTTATAAAACACTCCATCCTTGCCTTTGAAGATAATGTCATTAAAGCTTATAAAACATTCCATCCTTGGATTTGAAGATAATATCATTAAAACTTAAAAAAAAACATTCAATCCTTGCCTTTGAAGATGATGTCAGCAAAGCTTATAAAATATTTTCCCTCTAATTTTAAAGATGATGTCATCTTATCTTATCAAATAACCCATCCTTGCCTTTGAAGATAATGTCATTAAAGCTTATAAAACATTCCATCCTTGGATATGAAGATTATGTCATTAATACTTATAAAACATGTCATCCTTGCCTGAAAAAAATAGATGCTCTCTATCAGTGACAAATCTGTTCCTCTGATTCTGATCAGACGTTTGTGACCGAAGCCAGATAAAGTTCCTGCAAGTCGGCATTCCGGTGCTTGAGAAAAATGGATACAAAGTTGTTTTCTTAAAAAATTATTATTTTCTGTTTTTTCTCATTTTATGCAATTCCGACATTTTAACTACTCATCTGATGAAAAAAGTAACACAAATGTGATATTTTAAAGCGTTAATTTTGTGTTTTAAAATGCCTTATTCTCGCAGTTGCTGCAAGGATATTGAGGGTAGGGGAAAGCGAAACTGCTGGGTGATAATTGGCCACACAGTCTGCCATTGTTCCCAGTTTCAGCCATTGAGATGGACAATAACAAACACCGCATGGTTCACACGCCACCCCCTAGGCATGTAACTACAGCTGTTTCTAGTTATCACCTTTAACAACAAGCCTCAAGATGCACCCTGCAGGGAAGAAAAGTAGAAGAGATGATGAAGAAGCAGCAAGAATTATCAACAGACTTTGAACAACTTCAAGATCACTCGACAGGGCAAGTTTGATGACGGCGGATTTGCTTTGGGAATATTTTGATGAGCGTCACCAGTCCGATTCAGAAGCTTGGTTTGGGTGGACTTAATGTAAATGTGGCTCTGTTGTTCACGCCCATCTCCCGGCCTGCCTGAAGGTAGGAGAAGTCCTGAAACTTTGAGCCTGTTTTTCTCAGAACAAACAGAAACTAGAATTTAACATTTAAATGAGCATATCTTTGTAAAATATGATCAGATTAAGGTGTATGATACACCATTTGAAAGCTTGGAATCTACACTTTCATAATGTGTAAAAAAAACTCAAAAATGACCTCGGACGACTTGCAGGACTTTTTACCAGCTTTGGTCACATTTGGATTCATTGATCCAGTTTACCGCACAGTAATCCACCGATTTATTGTTTCAGTCTTTCTATAGGGATCCTACCTTTCTATTATTAGACTGGTATGAAGACATTTGGGGCTTTTTGAGGGGCTTGGTCCTTGATGTTGGGGCGAGGAGTCCTCCTCAGGGACTTTTTGAAGAATCTAAATCTGTTCTGATGCTGTTATTCACTGTTGGCCCATTACTGCCTTTCAGGTCTGCTGCTGGAGGACAACCCTTCCATCAGAGCCATCACTCTGGGTCACGGTCACATCCTGCTGGGGACCAAGAACGGAGAAATCCTGGAGATCGACAAGAGTGGACCCATGACACTACTGGTTCAGGTCAAATACATTTGTGTGTAGTATTGTATGGTATGAAATCGTAACATCAAACAAAAACTGAAACATTGGCTGTGATAGATTTACTGACATCAACAATGTTCCTCTCCCTGCGGATTTTAAATGTTTGTTTGTGTTGCATTCAGGGTCACATGGAGGGTGAGGTCTGGGGTTTGGCGGCTCATCCTCTACTTCCTGTCTGTGCAACTGTCAGCGATGACAAAACTCTGAGGATCTGGGAACTCTCCAACAACCACCGCATGGTCGCTGTCCGAAAACTGAAGAAGGGTGAGGCATCTGTAGGGAAATCTCAGCCCTCTGAGCTCCAGCAGACAGAACTCTCCTCTAGTTATAACTGGAACAAAAATTACAGTTTATATCCAACCTGAGGAGATGACAGCAGAGAGAGAAATATTAAAGAAGGAACAGCTGAATTCAGCAGACCCCCCCTCTTTCAAACTGTTGCATCATCACACAACTGTGTGTGCGCTTCATCAGAATCTGCTGACAGCAGGATTGGCAGCTTCTGTTTTTTAAATATGCTTTATTTTTAGGTTAAATATGTTGGTTAGGTTTGTTTGGGTTCTGTTGCTTTCTCCTGCAGAACCTTGAGAACTCTTGAATAGTCTTGAATTGCACTGTCATTAAAGGTGTATTAAATGTTCTCAGTTCTGGTCTTAAATTGTTCTTAAATGATTTTTAAAAGCATTTATGAGTCCTGCCTCCTATCTTTGCACATGCTAAAGCTTTTACAAACCTTTGTTTTAAAAAGCTTTACAAATAAAGTTATTGCTGAGTTTTTACTTCAGACTGATGACTTTTTTAAATCCTCTGGCCCTCTCTGAGGACCTGGAGGACCCTGACATTTCCTCACTGCCTGCTCATGACTCTCTGAGTATCACCTGGTGGTTACCTGTGCTTTACCTGTCAGGTGGGCGGTGCTGCGCCTTCTCTCCAGACGGTAAAGCTCTGGCGGTCGGTCTGAACGACGGCAGCTTCCTGGTGGTGAACGCCGACACACTGGAGGACATGGTGACCTTCCACCACCGCAGGGAGCTCATCTCTGACATCCGCTTCTCCCAAGGTACCTGAACGCACCACTCGGCTGCAGCTGAAGATGATTGGTGGGTTTGTTGGTGATGTCACTGGTGTGTGTGTGTGTGTGTGTGTGTGGGTGTGTTTCAGATGCGGGGAAGTACCTGGCTGTGGCGTCACATGACTCCTTCGTGGACATCTACAACGTCCTGACCAGTAAGAGGGTCGGGATCTGTAAAGGAGCCGGCAGCTACGTCACGCACATCGACTGGGACTCCAGAGGTAAAATGATCTGTGCATATGCTACGCTAGCACAATAAGTGTTAGCATAGAGGATAACTGTTAGCATAAAGGATAACTGTTAGCATAGAGGATATATGTTAGCTTAGAGGCTAACGGCAGCAACATCACACACATCCACTAGGACTCCAGAGGTAAACTCACCTGTACACGTGCTATGCTAACACACTAACTGTAAGTATAGAGGCTAAGTATAAGCATAGAGGATAACTGTTAGCATAGAGGATATATGTTAGCTTAGAGGCTAACAGCAGCAACTTCACACACGTCGACTGGGACTCCAGAAGTAAACTGATCTGTGCATATGCTACGCTAGCACACTAACTGTAAGCACAGAGGCTAAGTATAGGTATAGAGGATAACTGTTAGCATAAAGCATAACTGTTAGCATAAAGGATAACTGACAGCATAAAGGCTAACAGCAGCTATGTCACGCACGTTGACTGGCAACCCAAAGGTAAACTCGCCTGTACACATGCTATGCTAGCACATTAACTGTTAGCATAGATGCTACCTGTTAGCATAGAAGCTAGGTATAAGCATAGAGGATAACTGTTAGCATAAAGGGATAACTGTTTCCATAGATGTTCTGTTAGCATTAAAGCATAACTGACAGCATAAAGGCTAACAGAAGCTACATCACATACATCAATTGGGACTCCAGAGCTAAACTGATCCGGACACATTCTATGCTAGCACACTAACTGTTAGCACAGAGGCTAACTGTTAGCCTAGAGGCTAAGTGTAAACATGGAGGATTACTCTTAGCATAAAGGATAAATGTTTGCATGGAGGCTAACTGTTAGCATAGAGGATATATGTTAGTATAAAGGCAGCTATGTCATGCACATCGACTTGGACTCCAGAGCTAAACTGTACACTTGCTGTGCCAACACGCTAACTGTTTGCATTGAGGATAACTGTTAACATAGAGGCCAACTGTTAGCATAGAGGCTAAGTATAAGCATAGAGGTTAACTGTTAGCATACAGGCTAACGGCAGCTATGTCACGCACATCGACTTGGACTCCAGAGCTAAACTGTACACTTGCTGTGCCAACACGCTAACTGTTTGCATTGAGGATAACTGTTAACATAGAGGCCAACTGTTAGCATAGAGGCTAAGTATAAGCATAGAGGTTAACTGTTAGCATACAGGCTAACGGCAGCTATGTCACGCACATCGACTTGGACTCCAGAGCTAAACTGTACACTTGCTGTGCCAACACGCTAACTCTTAGCATAGAGGCTAACAGTTAGCATAGAGGCCAACTCTTAGCATAGGGGCTACATGCTAACATCCTGACCACTACATACCCAAATGAAATGCTTTGATGCTGCATCCTGAACATGACTTTTGTTTCTAGGTAAGCTGCTCCAGGTGAATACGGGTGCCAAAGAGCAGCTGTTCTTCGAAGCGCCGCGAGGGCGAAAACAGAACATCACCGTGGCCGAGGTCAGTCTGCGTTTGGTGCATGAACTTTAAATCAAAATAAACGTACACGGACAGTCACTCAAGCGTTGGTGTGTTTCAGTTCGAGAAGTTGGAGTGGGCCAGCTGGACGTCGGTTCTGGGACCGGCCTGCGAGGGAATCTGGCCGGCCCTCAGCTTCGTTAACTGTGCCTCCCTCAGCAAAGATCGTAAACTGCTCGCCACTGGAGACGACTTCGGCTTCCTCAAACTGTTCAGCTTCCCATCCAGGGTGAGATGTCATAATATCAGAAATTACACTTTGATAGGATTCCAGTCAAAGTCTGACAAACTAACAAAAATAGAAGGACTAGACTCCTGATGATGGAGAACTTCTTGTTTATAGTTGTACAAGATGCAGGCTATCTTTTCAAGTTATCTAAATTGAAAATACTTTGGGAGCAATTGGAAAACTTGGTTGAAGTGGCGAGAAGCAAGAACTATATTGACATCATTTGGAAAAAGATGTTGGCAGTATTTGAAATAGTAGGTAGAACATTTGGGAAAGATTGTAGAAAAGCAGATGGAAGTAAGGAGCAAGAAAAATGTTGGAAGAGCTGCCAGAAGTGGTAAGAAAACAAGAAATAAGTTGGCAACATTTGGAAAAGTTGGTGGAAGTGCTGCAGAGCGTTGGCCTCTGCATACTTCTCTAAATGTTGGCAACAAACTTGTGCATTTCAGACATGGCTCTCACCTTGTTGCTCACTTAGTTTCTGTCTGACTCTGTCGACCTCAGGGACAGTTCGCCAAGTTTAAGAAATACGTGGGTCACAGCACCAACGTCACCAACGTCCGCTGGTCCAATGACGACTCTCTTCTGCTGTCGGTGGGCGGGGCCGACACAGCGTTGATGATCTGGAGCAGAGAGCCACCGGGCCACAAAGAGAGCAAAGCTGTGGACAGCGAGGAATCAGACGATGACACAGAAGAGGACGGAGGTAAAACAGAGAAGCTTTAATTTTGAAAGTCTTCCCATGATATGTTGATAAGGTTTTGTAGAAGAAGCGGAGGATTTCTTCTTTTTTTACTTTAACCCTTTAAAACCTACCATTATGCAGGTCCGCCAGGACATATTCTTACATTTTTACACACTGTGGTGCCATTTTTAGGAGTATGTTTATTTGCTTTTCATCAATATAACCCTTATATCCCAAGTTTTAATAATATGTATTGACTTATGTATTGACTTAAGTGCAATAAACCTAAAAAAGATGAAAATCTTTTTGGTTTTCACATATATTTCAAAATACAGAAATTGCACAGCTATAGCCCTCAAATTTGTAAATTTAAAAAAGTTGCACAGTATCCTTTGGAACCACAGGAAATTTATTTGGAGTCTGTACATAACTTGCTTTTAGAGATATAGTCAATTTTGTAACCTGTAAAAAAACAAACCAGATGAGTAGTTGAGCTCCTCATCCAATGCTGTAATTAGTTCGAAAGCTTCGCGCCAGCTCTAAAACTGTTTGGCACGATCAAGGTTTTGCAAATCCATAACTACATATGTGTGGAAGTGTGTCAAAGGTGTGTGTGATGGATGTCTCGTGTGTGTGGGTTGTGTGTCTGAGTGTTTTTGTAAAAAAGTAGGGGTGAAATGAGAGTGAGGGCGAGTATGTGTGCAGGTTAAATTCTTCAGTGTATTACATGGAAAAAATACAACTCCCAGGAAAATAACGCCACTTCCTGTTGTTGTGGCGGGGAGCCTATGAGGTAGAGACATTTAAGAATCATGTGACAGGTCATGCCCACAAGGTCATGACGTTTATTTCAACATAGGAAGTGCTGCAAATACCTGTGGTCTCTTTTACAAAGATTTTTGTTCCGTGCACTTTATTGTGTATTTTAACAAACCCATCACTGCAACGAAAAAGCGCTCTGAAACATGAAGAATGTGTGAAATGTTAGTGTGACTCCCCAGGTTTTATATGCAAAAAGAATGACTGATCTATCTTATCCTGTTTCAAATCTACCACCAATAAAAAATGGATATGTTTATCATAGCGCCGGGGCTGCGCTGGGTTCTATAGGGTTAAAGTTGTGCTGTTTTTCAGGATACGACAGTGACGTGGCGCGGGAGAAGGCGGTGGACTACATCACAAAGATTTACTCGACTGGTATCAGGAACATGACGGGAACCAGACCTCACCTGCAGCACAAGGAGCTTCCTGTGGACGAGAGGTAATGTGTCCTGACAGCAGATCAGACGTGTAACTTCAGAGACTGTGGAGGGACCCCAGGACTAACCTCTATCGCCCTATCGCCCCCAGAGAGAGGAGCTCCTTTACTTCATTATGATCTTCTCTAGCAAGACTCTTACTGAAGGAAGCGAGATAATAACCACCCACACTTTAAACCTCTGAAGTGACGCGGTGTTCATCAATCATGAAAGCACATCATTAGATCAGTGCTTCTGTTGTAGATATTCAGTTTTCTCCCAGGTCTTTATTGGTATTTAAATGATATGAGATTGGAGTTTCCTTCCTTTATTCTTCTCAAAAGAAGCATCAACAAAGATTTTATTTTAAAACATGTTTAAAGTATTGAACAAGTTGACCACCTTTAAAAGAGGTGATATTGAAGATTGCATTGTGTCTCTATCAGGCCTCCAGTGAGTCGAGCTGCTCCGCTCCCTGACAAGCTGCTGAAAAATAACGTGACCAAGAAGAAGAAGGTGGTGGAGGTATGAACATGGTATCAATACGTGGTTGTCTCATTTTTAAAGGGTAACTAATCAAAAAAACTAAATAAAGGAACTGTTTTCTGTTTGTCGTGTTGTGTTTAATGACCTTGTTATGACCACGTGTTTGTCATGTTGCGTTCAGGAGCTGGTGTTGGAGCACGTCTTCGGCTACAGAGGCTTCGACTGTCGGAACAACCTTCATTACCTCAACGACGGCAATGACATCATCTTCCACACCGCCGCTGCTGTCATCATCCAGAACCTGTCGGCTGGTCAGTAACACACTCATGCTGAGCTGCTTCTTCTTCTTCTACTGTTTCAAATGCCGTTCGTGATGACATCACTCTCTCCTCTTGTCCTGACAGGAACTCAGAGTTTTTACCTGGAGCACACAGACGACATCCTGTGTCTAACCGTCAACCAACACCCCAAATACCAGAACATCATCGCCACGGGGCAGATCGGTGAGTCCCTGAATTAACGTCAGCTTCACGTTAGTTTGCTGTTGGCTTCTTGTTGGCTTCATATAGAGGCTGGTCATGATGTCACGGTCAGAGTGAGTGTCGCCGCTCAGCCACTGAGGGGCAGAACTGACAGAAATCAGTGTGGAGTAAACAGTTTTAGTTCAGCTGAAGAGTGCCGTCTTTTTAATAACTCCATCCTGACGGTGTTCACCGTGGTCAGTCCAGATCCTCAGCTGATAGAATCTATTTATAGAAATGTGCGGAGCCTCAAGATAAAGCTAGGCTGTTACAGTAGATACAACAAGCATTCAGTTTGTGATGAGTAGAAGCTAAACCCCACTATACACTCCTTTCTCTGACCTTAAGGCATGCTAACTCTTTCTAGAATAAACTCATAATGATGTCCATGGTTATAAATTAATTTAATATCCAGTAAACACTGCTGACAAACGTGTTTGTTGATGTTTCTAGAGATCTGTCAGAGGCTGATTATTGATCACTGTGTTGTTCTCATGCATGACGCTGCTTTCTGCTCGCTGCACCTCTTTTTTTTTTCCACTGCTTCCTCATCTCACCGCCTCACCTCATCACCAGGTGACATCAGCGACCTGCCAGGTAAGCCCTGTCACTACCTCACTCTCTCACTCTCTCATCACTCACTCGCCCATTCTCTCTCTCCCTCCTGGTCGTCTTTGTGTTCATGTGGAGAGCTCAGTGTTTCTAACCTTGTTGGTGTCGTTCGCTCTCGTGGTTAGAGGCTGATGTGTCGGGTGAGTATCAGCAGTCAGGATCCAGAATGTTCTGTTTGTAGATCTGTCCCCTGACCCCGGTCTAATGGATCCTAATGAAAACACGGTTTATTGTCCTCCCTCAGCTCCATTGCTCAACAACACCAGCACACAGATACAGATCTATGGATGTCATTAAAATAAGAAACATTAAAGGCTCTACTGTTTAAATGTTGGCTTTATGTTTTTTAAAGCTACGTCCACTCCTTAAACACATCCTTTGATAGGGTAGAAACCTTTTCATAAACCGTGTTTTCATGTTTGCCCTGATCTGTTCGAGCATCTCCAGTGTTAGCCTGGATCAGTGCCATCTTTGGTGTGTTTTTGTGATTAGACTGTAGTTCAGATGCAGATTATCTCAAAGTTTTGTCATAGATAGTGTACACATTGGTCACAATTATTGAAATGGGGATCAGCTGAGTTCAGTGAGTGTGTCTCAGTGATTGTAGTATAAAGACACCTGTATCTGGAAGGTCCAGTCACTGGTTCATCAGTATTCCTGGCTACCATTACACCATGGAGACACAAGAACACTCCAAACAACTCGGAGAAAAGTTGGAGGATGGAGACAAAAAAAACATTTCCAGTGCTCTGAACATCCCCCAGAGTTCAGTTAAATCCGTCACCAAAAGTCATGTAGGAGACTCCGTGGTCAAGGGGCAGCATCATGCTGCGGAGAGACTTCTCAGCAGCCGGCCCTGGAAGGCTTGTAAAGGTAGAGGGTGAAATGAATCCTATTCAGTCTGACAGAGAACTACAGCTTGGGAGAAGATTTATGTTCCAGTCAGACAATGAGCCGAAGCATCCAGAGAAAGCTACACAGAAATGGTTTAAAGACAACAAGGAGAATGTTCTGGAGTGGAAGAGTCAAAGCCCAGGCCTCAGTCCAGTAGAGCAGCGGTTCTCAACCTTTTTGAGTCGCGAACCCAAATTTAACATGCACTGTTGTCCGCGACCCCACTCCCCCCACGCTTCTCCCAAACACGCACGCTAACCACCATCCACCCCTCCCGTGCGCGCTGTCTGCGATGCTGAAACAACAAACGGTGCAGGTATAGGCCTACTGAAAAAACAACTGAAAATTGTAGTTACTTAGAGTTTTTATTCTACTCCCTTTACTGCTTGTCAATAAAATCCTTGCTCCAATTTCACTCTAATGTCAGTGGAGAAATCAAAAGATTGCAGAAACATTTAAGTGAAGCAATCGTCAACAAGTGTGAGAGAGAAGAAAAACAGCAGCTTTGCCTCAAGATTTTGAGGGCTATGTCTGTATATGATGAATAACATGTACAATAAATCTAAGTAGATACTTGTTTTTTCATGACATTCTGTCTATATTCATAACTTCTAATATTTTAAAGGTGTTCCGTGTCTTTTCTGCTGCTTACACGCCCGACCAATACAGCATACTGTTAGTGTCTGATTTACAAACAAGCAACTTAAGCTCACACTTAAGCTATCAGTTCCTTATTGAGACACAGGTCTTACCCAAAGGCACAATAACATCCTAGTTTTTGGCAAATCGCTTTTGGATTTATTAAAAAACATGTAGCAGCATCACAATAACTCTTTAATGTGACCAACAGACTGACAATGGCCGCTACATCACATCATACTGCTGGTAGTTGAGCCAGTTAACATGTAAACAAATAACGAAAACTTTATTTTTCTTTTAAATTAAAGAAACCGATATCAACACATACTAATTAAAGCCTTAAGAAAACACAGTGGGGAGGAAAATGTTGGACATTTCTGTTGCTCAGAGCCTGCTAACATGAAAACACTGCAGATGTTCTGTGTTGTTTCTGCTCGTGCGTGAAAAGCCATATTTCAAAAAGTGGGGCTGATATTTACGGAGCTCGAAGCTCTGATATCAGCCAGGGCCTTACATTTCTCAGCTGGTGGAGCTGCTGTTAGACTTTCTGGTGACTTACCTTGAAACCCCTTCTGCTGCTGACCCAGGTCTGAGCTGGAACACTTTTTCTGTGAAGCCAATCGCTCCATTATTCATCAGGTAGCTAGCAAACTTGCTGTAGCTGCAGCTAAGGCAACAACATGCGAGCTTTTTTTCTTTCTCTTTGTTTCTTTTTTTCCGCTGTCATTGAACAGAATCTCCGGCGACCAGTTCAGATCTTACAAACTCAGCTGAGACAATGAATTTTTGACAAATAATGAATCAGAAAACAACTAAAATGACTCCCTGTCTAAAATTATGTAATTTAATATTAATTATGTGCATTTATATTTTTCCAAAATGATTTGGCGACCCCCAGAAATCATCTCGCGACCCCAGTTGGGGTCGGGATCCCAAGGTTGAGAATGGCTGCAGTAGAGAATAGTGGCTGGAATTAAAAGGGGTGTTCCCACCTGATCCCTGATCAACCTGACAGAGCTTGAGCAGTTTATCAAAGAAGAAGGGAGTAAAATTCCAGAGTCCCAGATGTTTGAGCCTGACTGAGACCTATCCACACAGACTCAGAGAGACTGAGACCTATCCACACAGACTCAGAGAGACTGAGACCTATCCACACAGACTCAGAAAGACTGAGACCTATCCACACAGACTCAGAGCTGAGACTGAGACCTGTCCACACAGACTCAGAGAGACTGAGACCTGTCCACACAGACTCAGAGCTGAGACTGAGACCTGTCCACACAGACTCAGAGCTGAGACTGAGACCTGTCCACACAGACTCAGAGAGACTGAGACCTGTCCACACAGACTCAGAGCTGAGACTGAGACCTGTCCACACAGACTCAGAGCTGAGACTGAGACCTGTCCACACAGACTCAGAGAGACTGAGACCTATCCACACAGACTCAGAGAGACTGAGACCTGTACACACAGACTCAGAGCTGAGACTGAGACCTATCCACACAGACTCAGAGAGACTGAGACCTGTCCACACAGACTCAGAGAGACTGAGACCTGTACACACAGACTCAGAGCTGAGACTGAGACCTATCCACACAGACTCAGAGAGACTGAGACCTGTCCACACAGACTCAGAGCTGAGACTGAGACCTGTCCACACAGACTCAGAGCTGAGACTGAGACCTGTCCACACAGACTCAGAGAGACTGAGACCTGTCCACACAGACTCAGAGAGACTGAGACCTATCCACACAGACTCAGAGCTGAGACTGAGACCTGTCCACACAGACTCAGAGCTGAGACTGCAGCCAAAGATGACCCTGCTAAATTACATTGATCATGATTGGTTTATAAAATCAATAAAAGAGTAAAACTGGGACCACACATGCACAGGGAGAACGTACAGGCTGACACAGAAAGAGGTGGGAGTTGTTGAAAAGTGAGACAATGTCAGGACTGATTCTGGCTTCACAGTAAAAGAGGGCGGGGCTTAGACTGGCTAAAAGATCAGACTGAATGTTTTATAGGTTTCAAAGGATGATTATCATTGGAGGCAAGGACGGAATGTTGGTGAAGCTGGGGAAGTTGGGGCTTTTTTTTCCCATTTTTGCCAAATAGTAGAAAAGTGGATGGAACTGGCGAGGAGAGGGAAACCCCTCCCTCCTCGCCAGTTCCAACCACTTCTCACAGGATAGTCAGCATAAGGGAAAGATTTTCACTTTCTTTATACTGACCAGACACAGTAGAGCAGTGGTTCCCAACCTTTTTCCCACTAAGTCCCCCTTCACATATCTCAGAAGAGCTGTGGCCCCACACGACACACGAAAAAAAGTATCTTATTGCTGTCAGGAATACACATCATTTTAATAGTTTTCATCATTTAAAGCCAAACAAAATAGCCAAAAACACAAGTGTTATTAGTAAAAGAGTTTTAGATAAACCATTCCTGTGTTTTATCGTGATTTTAGATGCAGATGGACCCTCATGCCCCTCTGAAATCTCTGGTGCCCTCCCAAGGGGGTCCTGGACCCGAGGTTGGGACCAAGGCAGTAGAACAGGGGTGTCAAACTCAATGACCTGAATTAAGGTCTAACCTGAGGGCCTAACAGGGTCCACATTTAACCAAACTGTTAACCTCATTTTTGCCAGTAATAAATTCTAGGGAAAAAATAAGCACGAATGATAAATAATTTTGAGATTTAAAAGACAAAATGATTAGATAAAATGTCAAAATTATTAGTTCACAAGGTCACAACACAAAATGAGATGTTAAAATAATGCTTTGAAAAGGAAAATATATCAAAAAAGAAAGCCACAAATGTGTTTATAAGGCAAAAATATGACTCAAAATTTAAAACAAGGCGTCTAAAAGGTCAAAATATGAGATAAAAAAGCCCAAATAATAAATTGAAAAGGTCAAAATATGAGATAAGCCAAAATAATAAATTGAAAAATCCAAAATATTGGATAGAGTCAAAATTATAAGTTGAAAAGGTCAAAATATAAGACAAAAAGTCAACGTAATAAATTTAAAAGGTCAAAATATAAAATAAAAGTTCAAATAATATGTTGAAGTCATAATTGCGCAATGAAAATTTTAAAATATGAAATGAAAAACACAAATGAATTTGTTTTCCCATATTTCTTTTTATCTAATTATTTTTAATTTTTTCCATATTTTTATGACTTATTATATTTAATATGGCCAATAATATTTGATATCATTTTTGATATTATGGTATGGATATTATTATTGGATATTTGATATCATCAAGGTAAGTTTATTTTTTTATACTGGAGGAAATCTGCAGACCTCATATTTTAGGGCCAGTTATAATAAGAATGGGATATGATCTTGCGGGCCGGGTGTAACTGTACCATGGGCTGGATTTGGCCCCCGGGCCTTGTGTTTGACACCCCTGCAGTAGAGGACCATTTTGACTGATAGTTAGCTGGGACTAGCCTTGAATGGGGCCATGCCCCCCGGTGACTGGAGTACCAAATCAGTCAAAAACTCGTCCTAAAACTGTCTGGCTTGTAGCCATCCTTATTCTCTTACTGACTCCATGTTTCTGTGTGTTCTTTAATACTGCTGTTCATCAGTTTTGCTTCCATACTTTCTTCCATTCTTGATTCTTTGGGCTCTTTGCATTCATCCCTGAGGTCTTTGGTTCCTTAAAGCCTAGTCCTACAGTTCCTGATGGTCTTTCTTTCTTAGTTAGACTCCTTGGTCTGACTGTTCCTTCAACCCTTCCCTCACAGTTGGAAGAATGTTGAAGTCCTTTGTGTGTTTCCTTCGTTCTTGTGTTCCTTGGTTCCTTTAGGTCACAGGATCTGTTGATCCTCGAATCCTCACAACATCAGCTACTTTAGCCCCACAGCATTGTGGTTCCAGGATGCCGTAGGTCTCACTGTTCCTCAGTGAAGGCTCATGGGTCCACAGTTTCTACAACTTTGGGTTCTAATTTCTTATTTTTTCGCACATCCGTCATCTACTTACATATTTCAGATTGCCAAACTAATGTCAATATTAGACAAAGATAGCCTGAGTAAATACAAAAGTCAGTGTCAGGGTAAATCCATCCAATCATTGTCCTGCTCCATAACCCAAGTGTGCTTGAGCTTGAGCTCATGAACTGATGGTCGGACATTCTCCTCCAGGATCTTCTGCTAGAGAGCAGAATTCAGTCCTCAGAATATTTTCCCAGAAGTCTTGGGGATCATCAGGATGTTTTTAGTCAAATGTGAGACGAGTCTTTGTGTTCTTTTCGGTCAGCAGTGGTTTTGGTCTTGGAACTCTCCCATGATGCCATTGTTGCCCAGTCTCTTTCTGATTGTTGAATCATGAACTCTGACCTTAACTGAGTCAGTGAGGCCTGCAGGTCTTTAGATGTGGTTCTGGGTTCTTCTGGGACCTCCTGGATGAGTCGTCCATGTTCTTTTGGAGTCATGTTGGTAGGCCTGCCTCTCCTGGGGAGGTTTACCACTGTTCACAGTTTTCTCCATCTGTGGGTAATGGCTCACAGTGAGTCCGAAAGTCTTAGAAATGTCTTTGTAACCCCTCCAGACTGATAGATGTCAGTGACTTTGTTTCTCATGTGTTCTTGAGTTTCTTTAGATGGTTCCATGATGTGTTGGAGATCTTTTAGCCTACTTCACTTCATCAGACAGGTTCCATTTAAGGGATTTCTGGATTCAGCAGGTCTGGCAGTAATCAGGTCTGTGTGTGGATAGTCAAATTAAGTAATATCAAAATGTTTTTGATGACCTGAAACATTTAAGTGGACAAATACACCAAAAAAAAAAAAGAAATCAGAAAGGGGGCAAAGACTTAGACTTTAGAGTTTCTGCACTAGAAAGTGTCCAGATCTCTGTCTCTCTGGTGTCCCTGATGGTCTTTTGAGATCCCTGTGAGCCAGCGGAAACTTAAGGGTTTCAGGTGCGCATGCAGAACTTCATCCAAAGTTTTGCACCATAAAGTCCCTGTAATCTCAGGTATTCCAGCCCTCATAACAGGGAATTTTAAGGAAAAAATAACTTCAGGATTTAAGTAGAACCTGGTTTTGTCCCACTCACCTCTTAGAACCCCCATGGAAAGTTCCTAGATTACAAATTCAGCTTACTCCTCCTACCCTTTAGCTCTTGGCCTCCTTCTGTCCTTGTTTTTGGTTCCTCAGTCGTGTGGTTCCTGTGTTTCTGGCATGTTCTTCACAGGCCTCGCTCCATCCATTCACGTGTGGGACGCCATGACCAAGCAGACGCTGTCCATCCTCCGCTGCTCTCACGCCAAAGGTGTCGGCTACGTCAACTTCAGCGCTACTGGGAAGCTGCTGCTGTCGGTGGGGGTGGAGCCTGAGCACACCATCACGGTGTGGAGGTGGCAGGAAGGTACAGGTCTAAATATTCTTTGATTTCAACAACAAAGCTGTAGAGTCATGTAAGAACATTCACAGCCAGTCATGGGGGGACAGTCATGGTCTTTGGGGGTAGTATCTGGTGTCCCAGTGCTGTAGCCTCCCTCTGATCTTTCAGGCACTAAGGTGACAAGTAAAGGAGGCCATGCCGAGCGGATCCTGGTGGTGGAGTTCAGACCAGACTCTGATACTCAGTTTGTGTCTGTGGGCATCAAACACATCAAGTTCTGGACTCTGGTGGGAGGTTCACTCGTGTACAAGAAAGGAGTGATCGGCTCGGTGGAGGACGGACGGATGCAGACCATGCTGTCTGTCGCCTTTGGTGCTGTAAGAGAACAAACATTTAGGACCTTCTAACAGGATTCCAGCTGAAACTGTAACATTTTATTTCATTTTGGCTGTTTGTTTACATGAAAACAGCCCAACTGGTGTCCTTCTGCAAACCAAAACAGACACAATATAAAAAAAATCAGCTTACTACATTGCTCTATCGTTATTAGAACACAGAGCATCTTCCCTTGTGTTGACTGTTTTTTTCTGGCAACTTTTGAAAATGTAGGTGGAAAAAATGGCCACTGTTTTGAAAAAAATAACCTAGAGAAGAAGCCCCCAACATCCCCAGCTTCATGAACATTCCATCCTGGCCTTTGAAGATAATGTCATCCTTTGACTTTTCTAAAACATTCCATCCTGGCCTTTGAGGATGATGTCATCCTTTGACGTTTCTAAAACATTCCATCCTGGCCTTTGAGGATGATTTCATCCTTTGAATTTTCTAAAACATTCCATCCTGGCCTTTGAAGATGATGTCATCCTTCAAGTTCACAAAACATTCTTTCCTTGTCTTTTTTATGCATTCCACCCCATTGTCTGTCTTCACAAAAATCCCAAGCTTCCAACATCCCAGTTTTGGAAACATTCAGTAATTACCTTTGAAGATGGTGTCGTCCTTCAAAGTTTATAAAACGTTCCATTCTTGCCATTGAAGATAATGTCATCCTTCAGAGTTTGTAAAACATTCCATCCTTGCCTTTAAGGATGATGTCATCCTTTAAAGTTTATAAAACATTCCATCCTGGCCTTTCGCATGCATTCCACCACATTATTTCTCTACACAAACACCTCAAGCTTCCAACATCCCAGCTTCGGAGACATTGCGTCCTTGCCTTTGAAGATGATGTAATCCTTAAAGTTAAAGGAAAATACCATCCTTGCCTTTTGCATGCATTCCATCACAATGTCCATCCACACAAACATCCCAAGCTTCGCAAACATTCCATTCTTGCCGGTGAAGATGACGTCATCCTTTGAAGTTTATAAAACATTCCATCCTTGCCTCATACATAGATTCAGTCTCATAGGCCGCCCACACTGGTGTGTTAGACATTTTTGGATGTTTACACCTCTGCTCTGTAGAGGGAAGTGGATGTTAGCATGCATGTGTTGATTCAATATAATGTCATAGCGCCACCTACTGGCCTGGCATGGCTGCTAAGATCTTTTTGTTGTATTAAGTGTTGTCTGAAGGCAGATCTTCTTAGAAACCCATACACTTTCAGTGGATTGTTTCCATGTAAACTTTTGACCGAATCATTTTGCAGAGTTTTAAAGGATGTGAACTTTTATGTCATCCAGAACAATCTGACGTTCACTGGTGCTATCAACGGAGACGTGTATGTGTGGAGGGAACACTTCCTGATTCGTGTGGTGGCGAAGGCCCACAGTGGTCCAGTCTTCACCATGTACACAACGCTGAGGGACGGGCTCATCGTCACTGGGGGAAAAGAACGACCGTGAGTGGTTCAAAGTTCAACGATTATTCACCAGTTTTCTGACCCACCAGGTCTAAACCATCCCAAACCAGCCGAAACTTTTCCAGTGCTCAGACACCATGATGGAGTCCACCTGCAGAGGTCTTCTGTCTCTGTTGTTATAGTATCAGACAGGTATTGATTTTAACTTATCAGTGATGATGATCATTTGCTGATATTAAACTCCTCACTCTTTAAGTATGAGGTCATTACATTTTGGCTTTCCTACAACACAGCGATCATTTCTGCTGTTAGAATTTTTGAGAGAAAAGTCCAGAATGTCCATTAAAGTCAGAGTTTTGCTTGGCTTGTTGGGATAATTTGCTCTGAAATTTCATGTATTTTTGTTGAAGTTTGGGGAAAATGTTTGTTTATTTTGGAGTTTCATTGGAAGCTGTGGGGAAAAATAGCTTTTAACTTTTTTATGGGAGTTTGTTTGGATATCTGGGGAAGTTTGGAAAACTGCAAGGCCTTTTCAAGAAAAAATGGGAAATCAATTTGTATTTTGGGGTGTTTTCATGGAAATTTATTTGTAAAATTTTGGGAATTTGTTCGGGAATGGAGGGTTCTACTTGGAAATTTTAAGATTTTTAGGGAATTGGTTTGGATGATTGGGGTAATTTTCTGTAATTTTCATGGAATTTTGAGGAACATATCAGTACATTTTGGGAAGTTTGGTAAGAAATGTAAGGGGTAATTTGTTTTGGAAGCTTGTGGAATTTGCTTCTCACTTTTCAGGAATTTAGCTGCATCCTTGGGAATTTTTTATTGGAATGTTAAGGCTTTATGATAAAGTTTCCATGAAACATTTGGGGGAATATTTGAAGACATTTTGGGCTACTTTTAAAAAGATGTTTAGGATTTCTATAAGAAATTTTAGGTCAATTCTTGGAAATTTTAATAAGTTTGTGTGGATTTTTAAGAGGAACTTTTCCAAAAGAGTCAGAACTTTTAGTATAAATGTTGTTGATGCTTGGCCTTTATCTGTCCTCATGGTCCGTCATCAAAAGGAGTCCCTCATCCCTCTCTGACACTGTTTCTGACCCCCAACATTACTCAGCCTAAACATCTGCGCTAAAACTGATCCAGGTCTGGATTTTATGCAGAAACTGTCACATTTGTGAGGAGTTTAAACAAAAAGCATACTGAAATGCAGGAATAATAAACTTGATTTATTCCACAAAAACCTGACTTCAAAAGTCCAACAAGAAACAACACGAAGCATGGAAACTGTTGGAATAATAACAGAAATAATCAGGAAACACAAGGAGAGGAACACTGAAAGATAACAGTGAGACAGGAAACAAAGAATGCTCTGAAACTCAGAATGAAAACTCAGGATCATGACAGAAACAGGACCTTCAGGAGATCTTTTTGGTCTAAACTACTTCCGGTGCCAAGACTTTAAACTGATCAGGTCTTACTGATCCCAGACAAGAGGATTCAAACTAAAGCTCAGGTCTCAGGGGTTAAAGTGTAAAATCTTGGTATCATGACGACCCCAGGGCAGATATGCATCCAGTCAGATGTGAGAAAATAATGATGCTTTGTGTGCGACAGGACCAAGGAGGGTGGAGCTGTGAAGCTTTGGGACCAGGAGATGAAGCGCTGCAGGGCGTTTCAGCTGGAGACCGGTCAGCCAGTGGAGAACGTCCGCTCCGTCTGCAGAGGGAAGGTACGCACCGATCTGATGATTAAACAAAAATCTGATGTAGTAAAAACAGAGCGATAGAAAATGAGCTCCATTCCCTGTCCAGTTCCTGAGGGGTCATGAATTAACGTGGCTGTGCCTGTTGGTAGTTTTGGAACATTTTTAGGTTGACAACACAAAAGGACTGGGGTTGATTAACTGCACAGAATCATTTAGACATTTCTGAGTCCTTAAAATGGTCTGTGCTGTATTCATATGTTGTGTGCACACGCAGGTGTGAAAACTCTTAGTCTTTAAGAAATCAGAGATGCTGGTTGGCTTTTGAATCTCACCAGTCACAGCAGCACCTTTCTTCAACAGTTATATTCAGTGTTAACAAACCATCCTGGTCATTTAGTTACCAAGTGGTGCCTCTTTAACAGCTTTTCTCCCTCGTATTGTCATAAATGTTCTTCTAAAGGAAACACTGAAAAACTGTTACGACAGTTAATTGTGGAGAATTATTAGACTGGAATGACAGCTTGGGGCTAGACTGGCCTGCAAGCAAAGACAAGGATGGAATGTTTTAAAAGCTTTGATGACAAAACTTTTCTAAAGACTTCAAAGGATGACATCATCATCAAAGGCAGAGGATGCAATGTTGGTAAATTTCTGGCACTTTTCCCTCATTTTTTGCCCAATCCCAGAATTCCAAGATCAAAGTCAGAATTATGACATCATTAAAGTCAGAATTCTGAGATCAAAGTCAGAATTTCTAGATTAAAGTCAGAATTCCAAGATCAAAGTCAGAATTATGAGATAAAAGTCAGAATCGCAAAATCTGAGTCAGAATTCCAAGATTAAAGTCAAAGTTCCGAGATCAAAGTCAGAATTCTGAGATCAAAGTCAGAATTTCAAGATCAAAGTCAGAATTCCTAGATTAAAGTTAGAATTCCGAGATTAAAGTCAAAATTATGAGATTAGACTTAAAATTGCAAGGCCAAAGTAAGAAATTATATATATTTTTTTTGAGACACAACTTTTTTTTGTGACTTTGATCTCAGAATTAAGAACAATCGGCACAATCGGCTCTCCTCCACAGACCAGAAAAAGTCAACATCATGAAGTTTAAATATGCTTAAATGGAAGTGGGCCATAGTTGTCAACTTTTTAAAAAGTGGGTGGAATCTGCGAGGAGCGAGGGCCAGCTCCGCCCATTTTTTTAAGAGTTGCCAACCAAGGTCAGACAACATCAGAGAAAGATTGTCGGCATATCTTCGTTCTAATAACGATTGAGGGATGAAGAATGCTGAATAGTTTTGTAACTCATTAGCCACGAGCTAAGAGGCTAGTGGTGCCTCTTTAACAGCTTTTCTCACTCCTGTGCTTTAAAGGACAGGCTGATAAACTGTTTAGGCCGTAAATCTGGTGGGTACTGTTAGATTGGTATGACAACTCGATTTAAGACAACTAGTGATGAGGGAGCCTTGATGTCATTCACAGAAGAGCCAGTCCTAAGAGCTGGCTCCAGTTTGAGAGACGGTTTCCTTTTTCCAAGTTTTGTTGAAAATCTAAAGACATAAGAAACCAAAATGGTTCCAAATGAAGAGCAGTTTGGTAGCAGAGCCAGAAGATTCTGATCATTACAAAGTTAAAGAATTCCTGTTCCAAGTTTTATGGGTTCTGAATGATATATTTGAGCATTTTTCTTCAGAATATAACCAGCAGACTTTCTGACCCACGTCTTTTATTCCAGGGTAAAATCCTGGTTGGAACCAAAGACGGAGAGATCATCGAAGTCGGAGAAAAGAACGCTGCATCCAACACCATGATCAATGGGCACACTCAGGGCGGGATCTGGGGTTTGGCAACTCACCCCTTCAAAGACGTCTTTATCTCGGCCAGCGACGATGGGACGATCCGGATCTGGGACCTGGCTGATAAGGTGTGGCTCTGTGGAGGACGGGGTAAGAATACAGAGTAATGTTTCCCGGTCATCTCATGCGCCGCTTTTCCTTGTTTTTGGTGTTAGAAACTTCTAAACAAGGTGAGTCTGGGCCATCCTGCTAAGTGCACCTCCTACAGTCCAAATGGAGAGATGGTTTCTATTGGGATGGAGAATGGGGAGTTCATCATCCTGCTGGTCAACTCGCTCACCGTGTGGGGCAAGAAGAGAGACCGCAGCGTGGCCATCCAGGACGTCAGGTACAACGCCAATCTCATACCAGGAAACAGTGACATCACTGTTTGATTTCCTATGATGGTAACTAAAGGTTACTTCCTGTCCAGGTTCAGCCCTGATAACAGATTCTTAGCGGTCGGTTCAGTGGAGAGCGCCGTAGATTTCTATGACCTTTCTCTGGGGCCATCTTTGAACAGGATTGGTTACTGTAAAGACATCCCGGGATTCGTCATCCAGATCGACTTCTCTGCCGACAGCAAATACATCCAGGTACAATTTAACCCAGGTAAATTATGTCGAGGTACAATATAACCCAGGTAAATTATGTCCAGGTACAATATAACCCAGGTAAATTATGTCCAGGTACAATATAAACCAGGTCACTTATGTCCAGGTACAATATAAACCAGGTAAATTATGTCCAGGTACAATTTAAACCAGGTAAATTATGTCCAGGTACAATATAACCCAGGTAATTTATGTCCAGGTAGAATTTAACCCAGGTAATATAAATCCAGGTACAATTTAAACCAGGTAATATACATCCAGGTACAGGTTAACCTAGGTAAATTATGTCCAGGCACAATTTAAACCAGGTAAATTATGTCCAGGTACAATTTAAACCAGGTAAATTATGTCCAGGTACAATTTAAACCAGGTAAATTATGTCCAGGTACAATTTAAACCAGGAAAATTATGTCCAGGTACAATTTAACCCCGGAAAATTATGTCCAGGTAGAATTAAACCCATGTAATATACATCCAGGTAGAATTAAACCCAGGTTATATACATCCAGCAACAATTTAACCCTGGTAAATTCGGTCCAGGTACAATTTAAACCAGGAAAATTATTTCCAGGTAGAATTAGACCCAGGTAATATACATCCAGGTACATTTTACCCAGGTAATATACATCCAGGTACAATTTAAACCAGGTAAATTATTTCCAGGTACAATTTAAACCAGGTAATTTATGTCCAGGTACAATTTAAACCAGGTAATTTATGTCCAGGTAGAATTAAACCCAGGTCACATACATCCAGGTACAATTTAAACCAGGTAAATTAAACCAGGTACAATTTAAACCAGGTAAATTATGTCCAGGTACAATTTAAACCAGGTAAAGTAAACCAGGTAAATTATGTCGAGGTACAATATAACCCAGGTAAATTATGTCCAGGTACAATATAACCCAGGTAAATTATGTCCAGGTACAATATAAACCAGGTCAATTATGTCCAGGTACAATATAAACCAGGTAAATTATGTCCAGGTACAATATAACCCAGGTAAATTATGTCCAGGTACAATATAACCCAGGTACAATATAAACCAGGTAATTTATGTCCAGGTAGAATATAACCCAGGTAAATTATGTCCAGGTACAATATAACCCAGGTAAATTATGTCCAGGTACAATTTAAACCAGGTAATTTATGTCCAGGTAGAATATAACCCAGGTAAATTATGTCCAGGTACAATTTAACCCAGGTGAATTACTTCCATGTTATATCCAACTAAATTAAAAAACATCCAAGAAAAATTTGTCCTGGCTAAAAAAAATCATCTAGTTTAAACATTCAAGTAAAAACATCCAGGTAAGAATGTGTCTTGGTAAAATCTGTCAAGAAAAAAAAACCCTCCAGTTTAAGAATCACTGAGGTCAGTTCATCTAGTTAAAAAATTGTTAGGGTAAAATTAAGTCACAAGGAAAAGATCAAGGTAAACTCTGTCCAGGTAAAGTTATGTTGAGTTCAAATACATCAAAATAAAATAACTCCAGGTAAAGTTTGTCCAGGTGAGTTTAGTTGCTAGTCTCACTAACTCTTGTTTCTAAAAATAAAATCTCTATGGTCTCCATCTCAGGTGTCCACGAGCACATACACTCGACAGGTGCATGAAGTCCCGTCTGGTAAAATGGTCACAGAGCAGGCCGTGTTTGAGAGGATCACCTGGGCTACCTGGACCAGGTGAGTCTGGCTGCCAACGTTTAGCTATAAGACCAGAACTACACTGATGCTACCATGCTTCTGTAAGGAAAACGATGGTTCAGATCATTCTTAAAGTTATGACTGATTGACTAATTGATTGATTGATTTGATTGATTGATTGATTGATTGACTGATCTCACATTTTGTATCTTGTGTATCTTGAACGCTAAGTGTTACTCAGTTAAAAAAGTGCAAGAATCATGTCAGAGTTTATTCTTCTGGTGTCAAAATAAATCTAAGAGTCTCCTGTTTAATCCTGATACTCTGTTGTTTCCCAGCATCCTCGGCGATGAGGTTCTCGGCGTCTGGCCTCGTAACGCTGAGAAGGCCGACGTGAACTGTGCTTGTGTTTCACACGCCGGTCTGAACCTGGCCACCGGAGACGACTTCGGCCTCATCAAACTCTTCGACTTCCCGTGTTCAGAAAAATTTGTGAGTATGAAAGTCTGAAGGTAAATCCTGGAAGAGCGTGGACTGTGGTACCAACTGTTGGCTCCGCCCTCTTTTCCTCTACAGGCCAAACACAAACGGTACTTCGGGCACTCGGCTCATGTGACCAACATCCGCTTCTCCTGTGACGACAAATACGTCATCAGTGCCGGAGGCAGCGACTGCAGGTGAGACTCAGAGACCCTTTAAAGTCGTCAGAGAGGACGCCAGTGTGTATGGAGTCAATACCGTTACAAAGCTCAAGAGCAGGACAGTCAGCATGAATGGGAGGAGAATGGTTTAACTAAAGATTAGAGATCAGGTTGACATTTAGAGCACAAACTGAAAATCTGGGAACAATGAGGAAGTTTAGCGCACAAAGGCAGGTTTGAGGAAAAATTGGAGTCTGAAATCAAAAAGTTATGACCTCAAAATGTTAGAAAAATAAATGTTGCTGCCAATCATTGACCAATCTCAGAGCCTAATAGAAAATAATCAAATACTCAGTAAAATGTTTTTATTGAATTTATTTCAGTTTTATTTTTTTCAATAAAAAACAGTGGAGTTGTGTAAGCATACTGGCCTTTTAAGGGTTAAAAACCCCCAAAATATTATCAATATTTGATGTGTTTATTCCAGGCTGAAGTAGTTTAGAAGACTGACTCATTTTAAGTGGAATAAATATAAATACATTTTTATTTTTTTAATCTGATTTTAGGAAGCTGGCAATTTTTGTCATTAGAACTCAAAAGTTTAAGCATTTTTTTTTAATCTAACACTGAAAAAAAAAAAAAAAACAGTGCATCAAAATAAATGTTGCTGCCAATCACTGACCATTCTCAGGGCCTAATAAGAATAATAATCAAATACTCTGTAAAATGTTTTTATTGAAATTAGTTTTTAGTTTGTTTTTTTTCAATAAAAAAAACTATGGAATTGTGTTAACATACTGGCCTTTTAAGGGTTAAAAAATATTATTAATATTTGATGTTTATTTCAGGCTGAAGTAGTTTTAAAGATTTATTAATTTTAAGTGGAAAAAATATAAATATATATATATTTTTACATTTGGTTTTAGGAAGCTCGCCTTTTTTGTCGTTTTGGACGTTATAATAATTTTGTTTTGTTTTTTCAGTAAAAAACAGTGGAACTGTTTAAAAATACTGGCCTTTTAAGGGTTAAAACCTCAAAAATATGATCAATATTTGACGTGTTTATTTCAGACTGAAATAATTTTAAAGATTGACTTCTTTATTTTTTCATTTTTTATAAGATTCATTTTTGGGCCTTTATTAGAGAGAGGAGGACAGTGGATAGATTGGGAAACAGGGAAGAGAGCGGGGAGAGACATGCGGGAAATGGTGCCACAGGCTGGATATGAACCTGGGCCGCCCACGTACATGGTTCACGCCTGAACCACTCGACTACCGGTGCGCCCCAAGATTGACTTGTTTTAAGTGGAAAAATTAAAAAATATATATTACTTCTACAGCAGCTTTTGGGAAGCTGACATTTTTCTGTCCTTAAATGTGTTAGGATATGAAAGAAACTCTTAAGGGTTAAGTTTTGTACCTATAATGACTCCATAAGTGTGCCGTGGTTATGATCCCTATCCCAGCCGTGTTCAGCCTATCCTGGTTTGTCCAGGGAGGGGGACGGACTATCGGAGGGTCTGCACTGAGACGTCTAACTGCCACAGTGTCCAGGATTCTTTCAGAGACCTCTAGACAGTAAAACATTAGAAAAAGCTCTCATAAAGGTTTATTTATGGCTTTACTTAAAACACCTGACCGTCTGTTTCTCTCTGCAGTTTATTTGTGTGGAAATGTCAGTGAGATCTACAGAAACCTGCACAGTCCACCTGGATCCTCCTCGTCTTCCTCCTCTTCCCCCTCCTGTGATGCTGCACTCCTCCTCTGAGCCTCGGTCCCGTCCCCCCGACCGTCAGAAAAAGAACAAACTGAGCTGATGAACTCGGACCTGTGACCTGAACCTGCTGCAGGAAGCTCCACCCCCTGTCAGCTGAGTCGGCGCTGCAGGTTCAGTCTCTTCCTGTCGTGGTCGTTCTTATCGTTCGATCAGAAGTGAAACTGAAGTTTGTTTTTGAACTCTCCTTAAAGAACGTGTAGCTGTTCTCATGTAGCGTCGTCTCTGTCCGTCAGTACGTGCCTTTTTCACTGACTCTGACCAAACATTTGATACGACTTTATTTCTACTGTGGTGCTATGAAACGTGATCATTTAGGGCTTTTACTGATAGAGTACTGTCCTTTAGCTTTTGTATCTCGTACTGTCTCTTAATGATGATGCACTCAATACTTCTGCTCATTTCCTCCTGAGCTACCGGCTCAGCTCGGCTTCACTCTGCTCCTCTTTAGGGCCAGACTCTTCTGGTAGCTCCTATTGACCTCTGACCTCAGATACTCAGAGAATCCAGTCTGAATGCCCTCTGAAGTTAGAACGGTTTATACTTCAGTGGTTCCTCCTCATTGCAGCGGAGTGGAAAACCGTAGTGAAGTCTAACACGACAACAGTGGAGGACACAGAGGTGATAGAGTCAGAGACGGTTGGAGGCATCCATCATTCTTCCCTTTAGGGACTGCAGCCAATCAGCAGCTGTCATTGGGCAAGAGACGGGGTCAAACCCTGGACTGGTCACCAGCCAATCACAGGTCAGGTATGGGAGCATATACTAGTTCATGTGGCCCAACTTCCCTGGTGCTAAGCACCCAGTATCAGTGAGCTGGATCAGATCCGTTCCGTAGAGGCTCAGCTGCCGATCAGCTGACCCTCTCCTGAGCATGTCAGCATTAGACACACAGTCTAAAGACAATACCTAGAGATGCACCGAAGAGAAGTTGTCAAAGGGGGCCATCTCTGGCCATCAGTCAGGAGGACCAAGGACCCAAAGACTCTGACTTTGGTCTGCTCCCCGCCTTGCCCAGGGAATCCATCGCCCAGTGCATGAGTCTGCGTTTGATCTCAGCCTCAGCGGATCTCCGCACAGACTTGATGGCAGCACCCAAGGAATCCCCAAGCACCTGGCTCTTTGTTTTGGTCCAAGAGACGTGCATTCCCAACGCCTCAGCCTCCGCGCTCATCAGACCGCCCACGAGGACAGGGATCACAGCATCATCAGTATCTGGACACTGGAATTGCTAGTCCATGGTTCTCTGCCCCTGTTACCTGCCCCAGACCATACTGGTACTGAGGAGCATAGGGGCTAAGACCCACCCCAGAATCAGACAGCCAATCAGACTCACACCTACGGGCAATTTAGAGTCACTAATGAGCCTAACGAGCATGTCTTTGAACTAGTGCTGCATGATTTAATTAAAGAAGCTAAAAGTATTTCCTGTTTTCAAAATAAAGGTACTCCTACACACGTCCATAGTGGCACTACTGCATTTTAGTAAAACCCTGCAGTTCTACTGAATACTGAAATAACTACAGCCTCTGTGAGTAGATCACTGCTGCAGCTCTAGTTTGAGGAGGCTGGAGTTCCTGGAAAGAACTTGGGCATGGAGAGAATGGGAAAACCCCACAGAAAGACCCTGACAGACTGGGACTTGAACCAGGAACTGTCTAGCTGTGAGGTGGCAGTGCTAACCACTGCTCCACCATGCAGCACCAGTTTGAAGCCAATCAAATTCTACTGAAAAGAACAGGAGAGTTTGGGATGAAGACGACCATCAGAGGGGTTTTATTCCTGCGTGGGACATCCTGCTGGTGACGACGCTCTCTGACCAATCAGGGGCCAGCTTTGTCTTGATGTCATACATTTAGCACCAGCTCAACCTTGCTGCAGGTGATACCAAAACCAGAACCACTGCCAGGTGGTTCTAAACCTCTAAAGCTTCCAGCGCTGGACAGTGAGAGTAGAGCAGAAAGGCTGGGACGGTCTTCTGATCAGGGTGGACCATGAAGCCCGATGACCTCAGCAGGCTAAACATTCATGCAAAGTTTTTAGTAAACCCCTGCAACCGTCTAAAGATAATCCTGTACATAAGACCGGCCTGGGACACAGAAGTCCAGGGAGAGTGGAGCTGAGTGGAACCAGTTTCACAGTGAGGAAAAGCACCGATACTGAAGTGTTAAAAAGGAAAGATGGATCCGTGTCGATCCCAGCTGTTAAAAATGAAACTAGATATTAAATAGTTTATTAAGAAAAATTAAAGAACTCTACCTCAAAATACAGAGAAATCTAACTAAATGATATTTAAGGTAGAACATAGGTGTTAAATAGGATAAGTCTGATATGTCAGGATATGTCAGAGCACATGTGATGTTTTTAGTTTCTGTAGGAAGAAAACTTGAACTTTGATTTTTAAACATTTCATCAGGATTTAAAGGGAAACAAACCGGTTCTTAAAGGAACCGCAGAGAAATGAAACAGAGCTGTTTATACGCCCAAAAATATCAGTTTTTTTTTTTTATTTTACCGCGTTTAGGTTCAGGTTTCAGTTTCTCTGAGGAATATTAAATAAAACATCACAGAGGCTACTGAAGTTAGTCACCTGTTTGTCCTGTTTTTACCTCAAAGATCAGAACGTTGATTTAGCCGGTCACAGACACGTCAAAGTGACGGTTGCCGGGTAGAAATCATCCTGTGGGATAACCTTCGCTGACAATCTGAGAGCTCCTCCTAAAGATGCTCCGAACAGCGTCTGTATCTGCTGGAGGGAATCAGCTATGATTAATCTGTTTTAATGATTATGAGAATAAACAATAGCACAAGATTACTGATGCAACAACCAACGTGTCCTCTTTGTTCGTGTTTTAGCTCACCTGTTTCTGCAGGTTTCAGGTGTGCATGAAATAACGCAGACTCTTTCTGATGTACCCCCACTGTTAACATGATCACATACCGGTCTCACAGGTAGGATGTGGTCAAAGAAAGGGGTGTGGCTCCATCTTTGATACCCATCATCAGGCTGTCCTCCTCTTTGTTTAAGTCGCTTGTTTTTCTTACCTGAAAGTCGCCACTACATTTTCCGGCTGTTCTGACAGCGTATGATGTTTTGATCTAGCCTCGCTGACCCTGCTGCCATCACTTCAGGCCCCAACAAGGGCCACAGGCCCCACTTAAGGAATCACCGTAATAATGGTGTAATGATATCAGTCCTTTTTTGTCAGTTTGGACTCAGGAGATGGAAGGATATTGTGTTGCTTTGGAAATAGAAAGTTGGCGTTGTCGGCAGGATGAAGGAAGATGTTGAAGGCCCTGAATCTAACAATGCAAGGTCTGAACCAGTGGTTCCCAACTGGCTGGGCATCAGGACCCGTGTCCACCAGCTTGAGAGAAATCACAACCCGGATCTATAAAACATTCAACCACTCAGATTTATTTAAGAAGTTTTGGACCCTCAATTAAAACAACAAAAACATTGAACAAAGAGACAAAGACACATCATCTTCTACATCTTATTTTCTCAGCACAGAAATGTGGTAACTTCTTCAGGAATTTCCTTGTTAACTTTGGAAAATCAGCCAAAGAAAAGACAAGTCAGCAGAGAGCTCGACAAAAATAATGAAACATATTCCTAATCATGGGATAAGCTCAAAAATATATGGATGAATTTACCTTATGTCCACTCAGGGCTTCTGTATGTAGAATTTCTGGCTCTCATTCACGAACCGCTGAGATACGCTTCACGGCCCACTTTTGGTCCCGACCCACCAGTTGAGAACCACTGGTCTAAATGATGAGCTGTCGTTCAATCAGTCATCAGAACAATCACAGGTAACAGTCCAGGCCTAATGAGACGATTCTGGAGCACACTGATGATCAAGCCGAGGGCCGAAATGTCTGCGAGCTCTCTGCTGCAGCAGGCCATGACCCGCCCCTCAGGGTCCGGCTCCCGCGGTCTTTAGATTTATCGCTGTGACACAGACGTCAAATATGAAATCAGGAGGTCGTTCAAACAGAGGAGTGTCATGAAACTCCTGAAGCGATTTGTCTCTTTCTCGACTCATTTTGCTGAGATCATACGGAGATCCTCGTGTGTTAGCCTAGCTTAGCACAAAGACTGGAATCCTATGGGAACTGATAGCATTTGATGCTTCCTTCCATTGTCGCCCGGTTTGTTTTTTTATTCCTCATGTTGGTGCTTTTTTATGTGTCATGAGAGTAATCAGATCTCCGTCCTCCTGCTGCTGTTTCTAAACGACTCTGTCTGAGATTTTTGGGTCTTAAAAAACCTGGTTCAGTTTTTCTGTTCATTTTTTCATCAAATAAAGTTTACAGTGTTTAAAGGAAATCTAAATGTGATGAGAATATAAAGATCATTGTTTTTCAATAAAAATGAGAGTGAAAATGTTTCAGTGTCTCTTTCTGATCACATTTGAGCTCATTTCTACGGTGGCCCTAAAGGTCCATGAGACATGAAAAGATTTCCGTTTACTGAAATGACAGACTCCGTATTCCCCCAGTCTCTCTGTTTATTGAAATGTTTTGATCATCAGTAAAATGGTTTTAGATTTCAGTAAAAATGTGCAAAATAATAAACCTGACACACATCCATCTGGGAAAGCTTCACTAGGAAACGTTTGAGAAAAGGCAGAGGCTCTGATTGGATGAACGTTCTGTCTGTCACATCTCTACAGGCCAATCAGAGCAACAAAACACGTGACGTAGCAGCTATTGAGCTGCTCGTGTGCAGCTACTGAGGAATAACGTGAAACATGGCGACTATAGACATGTCAGTACTCTGCTTTTTTCGTTTTTGAAAAGAAAACAACTCACTGCTGTTCTTTGTTCTTCTTTTAATGAAGAAATGTCGTCAAGTTCTGATAAAACTGGCGCTTTAGCAGCATCCACGCTAATCTCTCCCTCCATAACTGCACCAGCTCTTGCTGCTGCTTGTTTACGTCACGACTCTGCTGCACCTGAAAGTACGGCCCCTCGTCACTGATTGGTCCTGTCACTTTGAACTGGGCCCAAACGGTTCAGATGGGAGCTTTGAAAGATGGATTCACCAGTGAAAAACAAGGAAACGGGCAAATCCATCTGCTTTGTACGGTGGCGTATTGTATTCACATGAAAATAAAAGAAATCCTCCTGTTTTTACGAGATACTATCTCATAAAAACTGGAATTTATTATTTTTGACTTTCCTGTTTTTATGAGATACCTCCTCTGTTACCATCAAGCATAAAGAGAACAGGCCAAGCGAACAGTTAGCTGACACAGTTTGGCGTGAAACATGCAACTGTTACCTAAAACACATTAAAAAGCCTACCTTACCTGTGTGACCCTGCACCTCTAATTACTGGCTGACAAATGCAGCAACCAGTCATGCAGGAGAGCGTCAGGGGAATCCTGTTTTTAGGAGATAGTATCTCCTAAAAACAGGAAAATCCAAAATAAATTACAAAAAATTCTGTTTTTATGAGATAGTTATGTCATATGAACAGGAGGATTTTTTTTAACATTTTCAAGTGAATACAATATGCCACCGTAGCTTTGCAAGGTTACAAAATAATAACAACTTCAGATATTTTCTTTAACTCATACATAACTAGATAGGCACTCAGAGAGCGCAGACCTACACCATTAGCCCTACCCCCAAATAGTGAAGAATCCTTTAAAAATTCCTGGATCTGTCCCCATGTGCCCCCCACCACAGCATTCGCCGATTACTCCTTCCTTGGTGGGGTGGAAACACGGTGAGGCAGAGTATTGGCTTCGCTACAGGTACCATCGGATGGACCCATGGTCTCACCAGGCGACTGAAAGTCATGGCAGAGAGTGAATATTCCTCTATTCCTCCTAGCATTGTATTCTCGTTATAATTTGCTGTCTTTCTCTCAGTTACACTCTGACTCGTCTCCTCAACCGGGCGTTCATCTTTCAAACTCTACACACTCCAAAACTTTGAATAGAAACACACCCAAAATGCTGCTGGGCTTGAAGTTACTCATGTCCGTCATCTCCAGGTGCAAAGTGGTAACAGCGCAGACCTCTGCCATTAGCCCTATCTCCCAATAGTACAGAATCCTTTAAAAAATTCCTGGATCTAGACGGTGATCCAGAACAGTCCCAAAATCTAATCAGTTCTTCCTTATGCCATTTCTGACATTTCCTGAAAATTTCATCAAAATCCCTCCACAACTTTTTGAGTTATGTTTCTAACAAACAAACGGACAAACAAACCCACCAGATCACATGACCTCCTTGGCAGAGGTAAAAAGTTTGAACTTCCTGTTAAATGCTTTCCCCGCCCACAAACACGACGCCACACCGGTGTGGGAATCCCGTGGTTTTTAGGAGTCCTGAGAAGATGAAGCCTCTGCTGTTTGACTGTCCTGTTCAAGCTTCTGTCCCAGACATCCTGAATTTACTTCAAACGTGGAGAGGAAGAGGATGATGATGAAGATGTAGGTCCCAGAACCTCAGAATAATAACTGTACAAGTGGACATTAAATACAGTTGAAACCAGAAGTTTACATACACTATATAAAAAGGCACATAGACTTTTTTTTTCTCACCGTCTAACATTAAATCAGATTAAACTTTTCCTGTTTTTGGTCAATTTTGATTACCAAAATTATTTCTATTTGCTAAATGCCAGAATAATGAGAAAAATTTTTTTTTTTAGACCATTTCTATTACTTTCTTCAAAGTCAGAAGTTTACATACACTAAGATTACTATGCCTTTAAACAATTTGGGAAAGCCCAGATGATGATGTCATGTCTTTGGAAGCCTCTGATAGGTTTATTGACAACATCTGAGTTAATTAGAGGCACACCTGTGGATGTATTTTAAGGCACACCTGAAACACACTGCTTCTTTGTGTTCATGGGAAAATCAAAAGAAATCAGCCAAGATATCAGGAAGAGAATTGTGGACTTGCACAAGTCTGGTTCATCCTTGGGTGCAATTTCCAGATGCCTGAAGGTGCCACGTTCATCTGTTCAAACAATTATACGCAAGTATAAACACCATGGGAATGTCCAGCCATCATACCGCTCAGGAAGGAGACGGGTTCTGTGTCCCAGAGATGAACGTGCTTTGGTCTGAAAAGTGCATCTCAACCCAAGAACAAAAGCAAAAGACGTTGTGAAGATGCTGGCTGAAGCTGGTGAGAGTGTGTCATTATCAACAGTCAAACGAGTCCTGTACCCACATGGGCTGAAAGGCCACTCTCCCAGGAAGAAGCCATTACTCCAAAAGAAACATGAAAAAGCCAGATTACAGTTTGCAAATGCACACAGGAACAAAGACCTTAATTTCTGGAGACATGTTCTGTGGTCTGACCAAACTAAAATGGAACTTTTTGGCCATAATGACCATCGTTACATTTGGAGAAAAAAGGGGGAAGCTTGCAAGCCTGAGAACACCATCCCAACTGTGAAACATGGGGGTGGCAGCATCATGTTGTGGGGTTGTTTTGCTGCAGGAGGGACTGGTGCACTTCACAAAATAGATGGCATCATGAGGAAAGAACATTATGTGGAAATACTGAAGCAACATCTCAAGACATCAGCCAGGAAGTTAAAGCTTGGGCGCAAATGGGTTTTCCAAATGGACAATGACCCTAAGCATACTGCCAAACTGGTTACAAAGTGGCTTAAGGATAACAAAGTCAATGTTTTGGAGTCACAAAGCCCTGATCTCAATCCCACTGAAAATGTATGAGCAGAGCTGAAAAGGCATGTGTGAGCAAGGTGGCCTACAAACTTGGCTCAGTTACACCAGTTCTGCCAGGAGGAATGGGACAAAATTCCTGCAAACTATTGTGAGACGCTTGTGGAAGCATATCCAAAACATTTGACCCAAGTCATACAGTTTAAAGGCAATGCTACCAAATACTAATGAAATGTATGTAAACTTCTGACTCTCAAGAAAATAATAAAAAATTGTCTAAAAAATGATCTCTCTCATTATTCTGGCATTTAGCAAATAGAAATAATTTTGGTAATCCTAATTGACCAAAAACAGGAAAAGTTTAATCTGATTTAATGTTAGACGGTGAGAAAAAAAAGTTTATGTGCCTTTTTATATAGTGTATGTAAACTTCTGGTTTCAACTGTATGTTGTATTAACATAAATCTCTAAAAATGAGGGCTTTAGATTTTTATAACGGTTTCTCAGACAAAACAAGTTGACGGAGAATATATTTATTTAAATTTAAGTTGTGTATATTTGATGCACACAGTCGGAGTCAGAATTGTTCCATGTTTTACTGTTATCAACAGATTTACTTTAGACCATTATTTCTTTTAATAAATGTTGTATTAAGGTGACCAAGGGGAAACATGAGAATCTGTTAATATTTGAGAAAAAAAATGAATTAATTTTCTAGTTTAAAGAAGTAATTGATTTACGAGAACCAAAATTTGGAATTTTGGTGATAAGTCTTAAAAAGCCAAAAGTGTTGAAAAAAAATTCCCACCTGAAGAAGCTGTTTTTTTTTTTTTTTTTTTTTTGCACCAGTCCTGCAGCTGACATCGTAATCAAATGACCATATTTACTGGGATAACTGGGACCAACATAGAAATCCTATTTCTGCAAACTGGATCTATCTAACATCTGTTTTTAGTTTGGTTTCTCTAAAATATGTGACTTTACAAATTTGACATTTTTGGGTTTATAGTAATAGTATAGTATAGTATTACGTTAATCTTGAAAAGAAATCTGAATTTAGAGTCTCATGGATTGAAACTTTAAAATCTCAAGCATTTTGATTTCCTCCCATTTTTTCTCAAATATCAAAGAAAGCTCTTTATATTTTTATTTTTAGAGTGGCCTTGATACATAGGTACAGAAGATGATTGAGGCCACTGATACAAATTTTTCAATCAAACTTTTAATGCTAAAATTAGAGTTAGAATTATGAGATTAAAGTCAAACTATGATTTGAAAGATGATCATGGTCTTGTAGTTCCCCTCCGGACCTTTAGGCGTCACTGTCTCTTCCTCTGTGCCGCTAGCTAACTGACTGTCATGGCGGCTCCCTGCTGGAGGTTTATCTCACGGTGAAACTTCATAACGGATTAATATTTATTTCAGTATGAGCTGAGAGGACGAACACGACTTTCTGAGGTGAGAATGAAGCTGAAAAAGAAGCCGACTCTACCGGAAACTGCTGTAATGTTTCCCGGTCTGTTTCTGCCTCCTGCTCTGTTATCATGGTCCCTCCACCAAACTCAGGTTAAATCTGAACTAATCCGGTGTGTACCTGTAACTACAGCGGGCCTGTGCCAATCAAAGACTGTCATTCTGAAATATGATATTAACCCAGGGAATTCGGCCAAAACTAAATCAACAAAAATATCTGGTTTCTGCTGTTATTCTCATTATTTTCTCCGCTGTCACCTTATGTCAGAGAAAGTTTGTTTTAAAGCTGTTCCCGGTGTTTTCTTTCCAGTTCTAAAACATTGTTTCATATTTTCCTCATATATTCAATCTTAACACAAAAATCGGCATCGTTACAATCAACAAACTACCCATGGTTTAGTTTTTATTAACACTAATGTCCTGGATGGCGTTATAGGCATGGATGCCGCTTTGGGGCTGTACACATGCGTCTACGTGGGCGCCATCTTGGAGAGGGGTAGCTGCAGTTTAATATAAATACCCACACGACTCTGTCTTTTTGAAAAATAAAATCTTTACCATCTTAAATAATGCCTTTTCTAATGCAAATTTAACTGGCGGTACTATAGAGAATTACAAATTGTAATTCGATTATTATTGTAATTTACATTAACCGTATCTACCCTATTCCTTAATCTGTACAGGGGTGGAAAAAGTAGAAGACAACCAAACTCCAACAAAATTACAGTTTGTTAAAAATTACTTCAGTAGAAGTAAAAGTAGTTGGTCTGTAAATCTTCTCAAGCAAAATAAAATCATATAATGATTATCATGATGATATTTTTTTATTTTGTATTGTTTTGTTTTGTGATGCAGGCAGAACAAGATAGGAGATGAGTAGCTACCTATTATTGTCCTATTATTACCATAAATATTATTATTTCTATTTCTATTATAGTTATTATCTGTATATGTATCATGATTATATTACCTTTATTATTGTTATGTTATTATTATTTGAATATTTAACTATGTCTGTAACCTCCTGCATCCTCTGCAGGTATGAATGTGATGCCATCGATGATGCGTGGAGCGCGGCGGCTCGTCCATGCCGACCCAGCTCTGCTCAGTAACTTTCTCTCTTTGCCCCGCCTTTGTCCGGCTGGAAGCTCCGCCCCCCAGCTCCTCTGTCCACTGAACAGAAGGTTTGCCTCCAAACAGGTGAGACAGACACTGACTACCTGCTTGTCTCTTTCAAATGAGGGAGAAAAGCTGTTAAAAATGGCTTTCCAGGTTAAAACTGTGATTGTTCCCAGAATGCTTTGGGACTCTCTCTCTGTTACTGCTTTTCGTTTAATCTTGGATGAAAACCATGTCTTTATTTTCAGGTCAAAGGTCATAAGAAAGAGCAGAAGACGCAGCAGGTGAAGCCTAAAGCCAATAAACAGACAGTGGAGATCAGACAGAGGATGACGGTGGCGGCGCTGGCTGAGGCGATGAACAGAGACTTTGGTAAAACCAGCAGAGATCCTCCAGTATGTTCAGAGAATCTGTGTCGATAAAGCTAAATTTGAATGTTTTTGACCCTTTAGATCAGGTGATAGAGGCTCTGCTGAACACCTCAGTGGACCTGGACTCGTTGGAGCCAGACTCAGTGCTGGAGGAGCGCTGGATCAAAGAAGTGGTGACTCGATCGGGGATGAAGTTCAAATGGGCCAAACTGAGCGAGACACGAGAACGGGTCAACAAGGACGCTTACCGAAGGTACGTACACAATACACAACACCTCTGCAACAAATATGCTACATCCACACTACAAAAATGCTACATCCACACTACAAAAATGCTACATCCACACTACAAATATGCTACATCCATACTACAAATATGCTACATCCACACTACAAATATGCTACATCTATATTACAAATATGCTACATCCACACTACAAATATGCTACATCTATATTACAAATATGCTACATCCACACTACAAATATGCTACATCCACACCACAAATATGCTACATCCACACTACAAATATGCTACATCTATGCTACATCCACACTACAAATATGCTACATCCACACTACAGGTATGCTACATCCACACTACAAATAAGCTACATCTACACAGCCCCTATGCTACATCTATGCTACATCCACACTACAGATATGCTACATCCATACTACAAATAAGCTACATCTACACAACACCTCTGCAACAAATATGCTACATCCACACTACAAAAATGCTACATCCACACTACAAATATGCTACATCCACACTACAAATATGCTACATCTATATTACAAATATGCTACATCCACACTACAAATATGCTACATCCACACTACAAATATGCTACATCCACACTACAAATATGCTACATCCACACTACAAAAATGCTACATCCACACTACAAATATGCTACATCCACACTACAAATATGCTACATCCACACTACAAATATGCTACATCTATATTACAAATATGCTACATCCACACTACAAATATGCTACATCTATATTACAAATATGCTACATCCACACTACAAATATGCTACATCCACACTACAAATATGCTACATCCACGCTACAAATATGCTACATCCACACTACAGATATGCTACATCCACACTACAAATAAGCTACATCTACACAGCACCTATGCTACATATATGCTACATCCACACTACAGATATGCTACATCCATACTACAAATAAGCTACATCTACACAGCACCTATGCTACATCTATGCTACATCCACACTACAAATATGCTACATCTACACTACAAATATGCTACATCCACACTACAAATATGCTACATCCACACTACAAATATGCTACATCTATGTTACAAATATGCTACATCCACACTACAAATATGCTACATCCACACTACAGATATGCTACATCCACACTACAAATAAGCTACATCTACACAGCCCCTATGCTACATCTATGCTACATCCACACTACAAATATGCTACATCCACACTATAAATATGCTACATCCACACTACAAATAGGCTTCATCTACACTACAAATGTGCTACATATATGCTACATCCACGCTACAAATATGCTACATCCACACTACAGATATGCTACATCCACACTACAAATAAGCTACATCTACACAGCACCTATGCTACATATATGCTACATCCACACTACAGATATGCTACATCCAAACTAAAAATATGCTACATCTACACTGCATATATGCTACATCTACACAACATCTCCAATACATCTATGTTACATCTATGCAACATCTAAGCAACATTTTTACAACTATGCAACAACTTCACAACATCTATTCTACAGTTACACTATTTCTACTCTATATGCTACATTTACTTGACTTCTATGCTACATCCACACTACAAATATGCTACATCTACACTACAAATATGCTACATCCACACTATAAATATGCTACATCCACACTACAAAGAGGCTTCATCTACACTACAAATGTGCTACATATATGCTACATCTACATTACATCTATGCAACATCTATGCTACATCTAATCTACAGCTCTGCTACATCTACATAACATCAATGCTACATTTACACTACATCTATGCTACACCTACAATACATCTCATCTACACTGCATATATGCTACATCTACACAACATCTCCAATACATCTATGTTACATCTATGCAACATCTAAGCAACATTTTTACAACTATGCAACAACTTCACAACATCTATTCTACAGTCTACACTACATCTATGCTACATCTACATTACACTTCTATGCTACATCTACACTTCATCTATGCTACATCTATGCTACACACTACATCTACACATCTATGCTACATCTACATTACATCTATGCAACATCTATGCTACATCTAATCTACAGCTCTGCTACATCTACATAACATCAATGCTACATTTACACTACATCTATGCTACACCTACAATACATCTATGCTACATCTACTCTACATCTATGCTACATCTACACAACACCTATGCTACATCTATGCTACATCTACACATCTATGCTACATCTACATTACATCTATGCTACATCTACATTACATCTATGCTACATCTACACTTCATCTATGCTACATCTATGCTACTTCTATGCTACATCTATACTACATCTATGCTACATCTACAATACATCTATGCTACATCTACTCTACATCTATGCTACATCTATATAACATCTACACAACACCTATGCAACATCTATGCTACATCTACACTACATCTATGCTACATCTATACTACATCTACACAACGAGGCATACACAGGGTAAACACAGAATCTAAATACAGGGAGAGAGGGTCAACAAGGACGCACACAACAACTACACGGAAGAGGAACGTTTCTCTCCAGCCTCACTGACTCTTTAAATGGACCTTTGACCCCATCAGACCTCCTGCGGACCCATCCAGCCTAAAGCCCCGCCCCCCGGTGGTCACCATCATGGGTCACGTGGATCACGGTAAGACCACGCTGCTGGACAGTCTGAGGAAGAGCCAGATTGTTTCCACAGAGGCCGGAGGAATCACACAACACATCGGAGCATTTCTAGGTAACAGCATGCTCACTGAGCACGCTCACAACTGATGCCTCAGACTGCATATCACTAGATACATTTCCAATGTTGTTAAATGTGTCTTTTAAAACATTATTGTTTTACCTACAACCCTAATTCCAAAAAAGCTGGGTCACTGTGGTGTCAATGAGATTTAAAATGAGCGATTATTTTCCTGAAATGGTAAAATGTCAGTTTAACATCTGATATGTTGTGTCTGTTCTATTTTATAAATTTGGGTTTATGAGATTTGACAGTCATTGTTTTTATTTGCATTATAGACAGCAACCCAACTTTTTGGGATTGGGGCTGTAAATGCATATTTATCCCTGATATCCTTCTCTGTTTTTTAGTTATTTATTCATTGATAAATTCAATAGTTTTGCAGCAGAAGGAGCTGTCAGTGTTGGCGTGTTCATCATGATTCAGTTCAAGTTAAGAACCTTACCCGTCATCTTCTGATCATAAATCAATGAGTCATCAGGAGGGTTGGGTTTCTCTTCCAGTCCAGCTGCCTACAGGTGAGAAGATCACCTTTCTGGACACTCCAGGTCACGCTGCCTTTTCCTCCATGAGAGCCCGTGGAGCCAACGCCACCGATATTGTGATCCTGGTGGTGGCAGCTGACGACGGCGTCATGAACCAGACGGTCGAGTCCATCCAGCACGCCAGGAGGGCTAAAGGTGAGAGCGCTGCCTGTCAGTCAGAGCTGAGGGATCAGTTTACCCCGTGGTTGTATCGTGTTTCTGATCTGTGGCAGTTGTGTTTCAGTGCCGATCATCGTGGCGGTGAATAAGTGTGACAAACATCTCGCCGACCCTCAGAGAGTAAAACAGGAGCTGCTCGCTCACGACATTGTCTGTGAGGAGTTTGGAGGAGACGTCCAGGCCATCCACGTCTCTGGTCTCAAGGTCAGAAACACCGACCAATCAGCACACAAATAGCACACACTTTCCTGTGGCGCCCTCTGCAGGCTGTCAGCAGCTCCTTTAAAGAAGGTTGAAATCAGGTCATTTTAAAACAAGACCTTGACATCATCACTGTTGTTTCCAGGGTGACAACCTTCTGGCTCTAGCTGAGGCTACGGTGGCATTGGCCGAGGTGCTGGAGCTGAAGGCAGAGCCACACGGCGCTGCGGAGGGACTCATCATCGAGAGCCGCACGGACAAAGGCAAAGGGTGAGTTACTGATGTTGCGGTTTTCTGAGCTCTGATTGGTCCAGGTCAATAACCTGAGTTCTCTGAGCCCTGATTGGTCCAGGTCAATAACCTGAGTTCTCTGAGCCCTGATTGGTCCAGTTCAGTAACCTTAATAGTTCTGGTCAGAAACCCTGGTTCTATGAGTTCTGATTGGACCTCCTTATTAACCACGGTTCTCTTAACTCTGATTGGTCCTGGTCAGTAACCCCAGTTCTCTGGTCATGTCCTTTAGTCCCGTGACCACAGTCATCGTCCAACGGGGGACCTTAAAGCGAGGTTGCATCCTGGTGGCGGGGAAGAGTTGGGCCAAAGTTCGCTTCATGTTTGACGAGAACGGGCGAGCGGTGACAGAGGCGGGGCCTAGCGCAGCGGTGGAGGTGGTTGGCTGGAAGGATCTACCATCAGCAGGAGAGCTGCTGCTGGAGGTGGAGTCAGAGGTAAGGACCAATCACAGCGGTCCATAGGGGCAGAGTCACCAATTCTTTAGAGGTTAACCTTCTGACCTCTTCACATGAAGAATTATATCTCAAATTTATCTGTAGTATATTGTTTTTTTTGTTTTTAAAGATTTATTTTTTGCCTTTATTAGATAGGACAGTGATCTCTAGTATTTTATTATCTTTATTTATAGAAGTATATTGTTTTTATCTCTAGTATTTTATTATCTTTATTTATAGAAGTATATTGTTTTTATCTCTAGTATTTTATTATCTTTATTTATAGAAGTATATTGTTTTTTTCTCTAGTATTTTATTATCTTTATTTATAGAAGTATATTGTTTTTATCTCTAGTATTTTTTTTTTATTTATAAAAGTATATATTTTTTTCTCTAGTATTTTATTATCTTTATTTATAGAAGTATATTGTTTTTTTCTCTAGTATTTTATTATCTTTATTTATAGAAGTATATTGTTTTTTTCTCTAGTATTTTATTATCTTTATTTATAGAAGTATATTGTTTTTATCTCTAGTATTTTTTTTTTTATTTATAAAAGTATATATTTTTTTCTCTAGTATTTTATTATCTTTATTTATAGAAGTTTGTTTTTATCTCTAGTATTTTATTATCTTTATTTATGGTATGATATTGTTTTATAGTATGGTTTTATGGTATTAAATTGTCAATATAAATGGTGTTAACTCATCGTACGTCTGTGTTTGTGGGGAGCAGCAGAGGGCCAGGGAGGTGGTGGACTGGCGGAGCCATGAGGAGGAGCAGCAGAAGCTCCTGCAGGATCAGAGCGCCATCGAGCACAAACAGAAGCTTCACCTGGAGGATTACAGGAAGGAGAGGGCGGGGCTAGAGCACCTCAGCTGGAAGCAGAGGAAGTCAGCCCTGTACAGAGCCAACAAGACTAAGTTCGCCACCAGGCCGAGTGAGAAGACGCAGAGCGACCAGCTCAGCCTGCCAATCATCATCAAAGGTTAGCGCCCAATTCAGAATGAAAGAAATCATAATTCTGTGATTAAAATTCCAAAATTTTGAGATAAGGAAATATTAATGAGATTTGGCAGTGACAGTCTTCCATACCAGGTAATCCTGATTCTTTAATCTGTCTCTGTCTCCCCAGGAGACGTGGACGGCTCGGTGGAGGCCCTCTTGAACATCGTGGATAGTTACGACGCTCAGGAGCAGTGTCAGCTCGACGTGCTGCACTTCGGCATCGGAGACATCACGGAGAACGACATCAACATGGCCGACATGTTCACAGGTGACAAGCGATGGCGATAAATATGCAGCAGGCCGGAAGTGGAAGGGCATCATATCTGATTAGTGAGGATGACGGTGATTGTAGAGGTCTAAAGGACTGTTTGAATCAGATGTTGATTTCATCGACATCTGGGATTTAACGTTATCATCCTCATGGAGAAGTTTGTTTAGCAGCTGGGTAGAACCATAAACTAGAGAACAGCTCAGGTACATAGATGACATCAGGAGAACATGAGGGCACATCTCAGAGTAGAACATCATGGGACAGGAGCAGTGACCACCAATATCAGAGGTAGGGTACTGCTGCTGATGAATCTTTGGTTAAACGTCTGTCTCTCTTTTTCAGGGTCAATCTACGGTTTTAATGTGGCAGCGAGCAAGTCTGTCCAGCAGCTGGCGGCGCAGCGAGGCATTCCACTGCGACTTCACAACATCATCTACAAACTGATCGACGAGCTGAAGGAGGAGCTGAGCAGCAAACTGCCTCAGCTCGTCTCCGAGAACATCATCGGTGAGGAAGGCGCCGTCTTTATGCTCGATCCGTTAGGGTTAAAATGGCGTGGAGCGTGATTTCTGGAAGATGACGCTTTGACTATGTGATGTGTTTGAGTTCCTCAGTGTGCGCTGGATAAACCAGCGCTCTTTCTGATCTGTAATTTTGTGTCTGCCCTCGTAGGCGAGGCGACGGTGCTCGCCATGTTCGACATCACCGTGGGGAAGAAGAAGGTTCCGGTAGCTGGCTGCAGGGTTCACAAAGGTCTGCTGGACCAGAGACTGAAGTTCAGGCTGATCCGAGGACGGGACGTCCTGTGGGAGGGTGGGTCTCAACGTTCTCTTAAACCTGTGGTTCTCAACTGGTGGGTCAGGACCCGGAAGTGGGTTGCAGAGTTGTTTTCAGTGGGTCAGGAATGTCTGCTTTTCTTTGTTTTTTACCTTCTAAGCTCCAAACTGCAGAACTTTAAATAAATCTGATTGGTCCAAAAGTTCTGGAAATTTGGGTCACAGTTATCCACCAAGGACTTGGTGATAAGTGCTGAGACTAGAACAGCTGAGATCTACTGCTTTAAATGGTCCCAAACATTCTTTTATTATTCCCTCAAACCTCCCCTAACATTTCTTTAATGCTGCATTCAAGGTTCACTGACATTCCTTTCTTCTTCTAACATTCCCTAATATTTCTATAACATTCTTGTACAATCCTATGAAATGAGCCCTAAGGTTCCCAAAATGTACACATATCATAACCTCAAGCATTCCTTACATTCCTTGTGTGTTCTTGTATCATTCCCTTTAACATTCCCCAACATTCCTAAACATTCTTTAACATTCCCTCAAACCTCCTCTAACATTTCTTTAATGCTGCATTAAAGGTTCACTGACATTCCTTTCTTCTTTTAACATTCCATTAACATTCCCTAATATTTCCATAACATATCATGTATCATAACCTTAAACATTCCCAACATTCCTTTAGTGTATTTTGTACCATTCCCGAACATTCTTGTACCGTTTCATCAAAAATTTCCCCAACTTTCCCTTAAACATCCCCTAAAAGTCCTATGGCATTTTTTGTCATTTCCTTGGACATTTCCTTGAATGTTCTCCAACATTCCTACAAAGGTCTTGGATGATTCCCTTAAACCTCTAACATTCCCATAATGTTCCATCCAACATTCCATAACACTCCTATAATGTTCTTGTAACATTCCCTTGAACATCTTAACCTTCCCTTACATTCTTAAATCATTCCTATATTCAAACTTTCCCCAACATTTCCTTAAATGTCACCTTAACATTCCTATAACATTCTTTTGCCATTTCCCTGAACATTCCCTTGAACATCCCCTAATATTCCTACATTTGTGTATCATTCCAGTCATTGTTTTGAACGTTCTCCCGCAGACTCCCTCTAACATACTGTTGACGTTCTGCAGCAGGTTCCCTCTAACATTCTTTTATGTTCTCCCACAGGTTCCCTGGTGGCGTTGAAGCACCACAAAGACGACGTGCAGACGGTGAAGATGGGGATGGAATGCGGCCTGTCAGCGGATGGTTACGGAGACTTCCAGGCTGGTGATGCCATCGTCTGCTATGAGGAGGTCAGCGCTCCACAGGTTACATCGTGGAACCCTGGCTTCTGAAGTCCAGCAGCAGAGGATCATGGGAAGTTGTTTGGACGCTGTGTAAATGTAAATCTGATAATTCAATTTTGTCTTTGGGATAAATGTTGTGTACAGCTGTTTTGTTGTTTGAGATTACAGCTGTGCCTAATAAATTGGCTGCTGTGAACCCATCACTGTAAAAAACCTGCAGTCATGTGATGGACTCGTTACTCCTTTAACAACATGCAGACGTTTGAATGTTCCTGAGAAACAGAAAAACTCAGACGGACGCTCGGCTTTATCGCAGATCTTTTAATAAAAGTTTAAATCTTCTGTTTTTATTTTCATTTGTGAAACATCTAAACTCATGTTGGTTTAACTCAGCGGTGTCCCAACTTTTTAGAGGGCCAAACAGAAAAACCAGGATGATGGCTTATCTATAAAGATACAAAACTAGTGGAAACTGTGGCCATGTTTCTTTGTTCCCCCTTTGGTGCCCCCGATTAAAAATAGACCAGTCAGTCTCTGAGCAGGCCGTAGTCTAGACAGCTCTCACAGAATAAATCTGAACATAAATACAAAAATAAGACAATCCTGCTCTCTGATTGGACGTCTAATCAAAGATTTGTTGAACACAGAGTTTCATGACGGCCTCTATGCGGAGTAAAACGAAACCAAAACAAAACATTTACAGATTTACAAACTAAAAAACTCCAAAACCAGGGTTGACAGCGGGCTCCACCGATCAGGGACATCGCTCCACATTTTAGGATTGTGGGTAATGTAGTTTTTTGCCCGGAGATTTAAATGAGGTTGATGTACAAACTTGTTTCATGTATGAAGATGTTTGAAGGAGTCTTATCCCTGAACTTCCTGGTTAGAAGCTGAAACTCGGGGGTTCATTAAATCTTTAAGTCATCTGAAGCGTATCTGAAACGATCAGGTTCAGATTTTAAACCAAAATCTTCAAAATCGCCAAAAAAGAAAAAATCTCAGACCTGTCCATGTTTTTCTAAATGTTAGAAATTCTGAGTATGACTTTCCTCAGAGAAAAGTGCAGACTCTTCCTTTGCATGTCTTTTTTTCTCCCTTTAACCTCTGACCTTACTTCCTCTTGCTCTTGCTCGGTTTGGCGAGTAGGGCGGGGTCGATCTGATCTGGGGTCAGTCCTCGGACAGAGAAGAGACGGGCGGCTCGCTCTGCCAGCGTCCCTCCGCACTTCAGACCGCGACTCATGAGCTCCGCCTTCAGGACGTCCAGACCCAGAGCCTCCAGCTCGGAGGGTGAGGACACCGAGGACAAGTCCACATGAGATGCATCTGCCGGACTCACGCCGGTCTGAGACGCGCCTGCAGGACTCACGCTGGTCTGAGACACGTCTGCCTGAGTCACGCTGGTCTGAGACACGTCTGCCTGAGTCACGCTGGTCTGAGACACGTCTGCCTGAGTCACGCTGGTCTGAGACACGTCTGCCTGAGTCACGCTGGTCTGAGACACGTCTGCCTGAGTCACGCTGGTCTGAGACACGTCTGTTGGAGTCACATTGGTCTGAGACGCGTCTGCCAGAGTCATGCCAGTTTGACAGACCTCAGCTGAAGTCGCATCATTCAGAGACCCGTCCTCCTGAGACATGCCGTTCTGCAACTGGAGAAGAGAAACAACAAAACTTAAACTCTCAGGTCTGAGGGTTTCTTGCTGCTGCTTCTTTAAATCAATCATTCCTTTGTTTAAAATAACTTAAATGATCAAACTAAAAGCAGCTGTGATGCCTTCAGATTTAATTTGTTTCCATGTTGATAGATCAGTGGAATCGATGTGGAACAACCACCTTTATTCATCAGTGATTTCACACGTCAGGTCTAAACTGATGGACTGATCACTGACCTGCTGAGACGGACCGCTGGCCTCCTGCTCGTCTGACAGTCTCTGATCCTCTGGCAGAGGACGGTTCGGCTCTTTGGAGGTCTCTGGTGGTCTGATGTTCTGAATGGAGGATGAGCTGCAGACAGAAGAGCTAAAAGCGAAATTATTTCATAGATTAGAAAAGAGAAAGATCCTGATATGAGAAAGCAGAAACCTTCAGTTCTGCTCTAGCTGCATAAAATCATGCCGTCGCTTATTCACCTGGCCCTGATAAAACCCCATTTTCAGACGTTGTTGATGATCTGTGAGTGCAGCCGTTATCTTCAGTATGTTGGCATAACGTGAAACTTTGTATGAAAATTAATAGTTTTCGCGTAAACATGACATTAGCCCTTAGAGCTCACAGCTGTTTTTTTCACCATCATGTCTCGTCTGGACTTTCTGTCTTAAAAAGCTTGTAAAACATCAACACTGTGGAGCAGTCAAGCTCTATAAATGCTTTTTCTCAGGACATCCTGGGCTTTAAGAATATATCTACTACAGTAATGTCACTGGAATTTTCAAAGTTATACGACTCTAAAGACAAAAGAAAAAACTAATTCAGAATTTGAAACTCAGATTCTTATTTATAACACTCAGAAAACAAAAGTGACTAAGCCTTTTCTTTGACTTGTTCTCCATCTCTTGGGGACAAAACAGTGAAAAAATAAACATTCTGTGACTAACGGTTTTCAAAATATCTACATATACAAAGAAAAGTCTGTGTGCTTTTTTGCAGTTAGATTCATTTGTGCCATTCCCAAAGCAGTATAGGTGCAACTGGTTTACTACAACTCCCACAATGCATTGCAGTAAAAATCTTTGCAATGCCCTGGGCAAAAAGTCAAAGTAAATGATCGAAAATGGATTAAAAATGGATAAAAAGATGCTTATTATCGGATCTAACAACGTGGATTCAATCTGTAAAGACCCCGAAAAGTCACTGAAATTCCGGGCTCGCAAGAGCGGCGTCCTTTAGGGCTACGGAGACATTGAGGATAGCAAACGAACGACAGGAAAGTCAGCTTTCATTGGAAAAAAAGAGTATGACTTGTGGTTCAAAAGTTATTAACGGTTTTTTAAACTTGTCACTTCTTATTTATGACAACACTGTCCTCAGAGACCCCAGAGACTCAACAAGTTCAGGGCTCACTAGAAAATGTTCTGTAAGAGCTACGAATGCTTGGAGAACATAATCAGAAAGGCACAACACTGAGCTTTCAGATAAAAAAACAATGAAGTGTCTGCGACCCACAGTTCAAATGTTACCAAGTGATTTATGAAGGGATGTGCCTGTGGCACAGATCTGTGTGAGCTCTAAGGGTTAAACTATCTGGGGAGGAGCCCTCTCCTCTCCAGCTCCACCCTCTTTTCTAAAAGTTGCCAATCACGGTCTACGATAGGGCAGAATGTTGGGAAAAAGACCCCAAACATCCCTACTTTCACCAACATTCCATCCCTGTCATTAAGGACGATGTCATCCTTTGTGGTTCAGAAAACATCCCATCCTTGCCTTTTGCGTGTACCACACTGCCCCCTACTGTCCCTTCATAGATACTTCAGTGTTTCTGGTCTAACAGATCAGTGTCAAATCTCTGGCGTCTACATTATAAACTTTGATAATAAGACATTCTGATATCAGAATCTGGTTTTATCATAGACATGTCCTCAGTCTGGATCAGGTGTGATGCGGCCTCTACCTGCTGCTCTGCTCAGACTCCTCCTCCCTGTGCGTCGTCATGGCAACGGCAGCAGCTCCACAGCTGGAGGAGGACGTGGAAGGAGATTCGTCCCCTTCCTCATCTCCGTCATCGTCTTCATCGTCCTCAGAGCTCGGCAGCTCGCCCACACCCGTCCTGTTACCATGACAACAAGTTCACAACAACAACTGATCAGTTTCATCCTGCCTGGACAGGTTCAGTCTAGACAGAATGGAGGACTCGACCTGTTTGATGGATCTTTTTTCATTTGTTTTTGGGGCTTTGATCATCATTAGAAACAGCAGCAGGTAGAGGAAGTAATAAAGGAGAGAGAGAGGAACGACATGAGGGGGAGGAGTCACAGGTCAGACTTGACCCCAGGTTACTGATTGGAGGACTCCAGCCTTCAAACTATTAAAAACAGCAATTCTTCACTTCCTGACCTTATCTGACATTCATGTGTCGTCTACAACAGAAGTTTGAAACTGAATCCAGTGATTTCATTCATCTAAAGCAGTCATACTCAACGTGTGGCTCTTCTGTGATTATTTGAGGCTCTTTTATGTCTTAATATTAAATATTATTCCCCCAGAAAACCTTAAAAAGGGAAACTTTTTTGCCCATTTTCACAATTTTTTGACACTTTTCATCCATTCAAGCTACCTTTTGCCGTAACATACCACTTCTTTTTCTACTTTTTTGCCCATTTTTGACACTCTTTTCTATTTTTTGCCACTTTATCCCACTTTTTGCCCATTTAAGCTACCTTTTGCCAATAAATAACCTTTTTCCCTTTTTTGGTAAACATTTTCATACTTTTTTTGCAACTTTTTACTCTTTTTTCCCACTTTTGTCCCATTTTTGTCCTTTTTCACAGTTTTTTCTCCCCCATTTTCACCCACTTAATCTACCTTTTGTCATTAAATACAACTTTTTCCCTAGTTTTTGCCCATTTTAGCAACTTCTTTTTGCCACTTTAATCCCATTTTTGCCCTTTTTCACCATTTTTTCCACCACTTTTCACCCATTTAAGCTTCCTTTTGCAATTAAATACCACTTGTTTCCTATATTTTTCCCATTTTGCCACTCTTGACTGCTTTTTACCCGTTTTAGTCAATTCTCACTCTTTTTTTGGCCACTTTTGGACCCTTTTTTTGCTACCTGTAACTCATTTTTCTCTAACTTCTGACCCGTTTTCCACTTTTTTCTCCTCATTTTCACCCATTTTTGTTGTTTTGACCATTTTGGCAACCTTTAGCTTATTGTTATTGCTACTTCAGGCTGTTTTTGCCACTTTTCACCACTTAGATTGTGGCTCTTGTAAAGGTATTTTTCAACAGTTTGGCTCTTTGGTTGAGCAGGGTTGAGTAACACTGATCTAAACCCTTCCAGCTACCGTACACGCAATATCAAAAACCAAAACTAAACAGGAGGATAGAAGAGAAGCTGCTGACTCACCAGAAACACGCCGCCGCCGCTGCCGTCGTCGTCTTCCTCTTCTTCTTCTGTGGCTGCTCGCTCTGATCGGCACTCGCTCTCTTCACAGCAGAGACGTCATCAGCTTTAACCTGGCTGCTCGACGATGCCTGCAGACCTGGAGACAAACATCACGGTCATCTACCGCAGTGGTTCTTTACCTTTAATGATAATAATGAAGCCACGCCCCCTGACCTTTGATGACCGAGTCCTCGAGTCGCTCTGACAGGTCGTGGCACTGCTGCTGGTACTCGGGGTCGGTGAAGTAGTGTTTGGGTTCGGCCAGTTTCCTCTGCAGGCGCTCCAGACGACGCTGCTCCTTCTCCGCCTCACGCTCCGCCTGCTTCTTCAGCCACTCTGCCATCCTGCCACCAACGAAGAAGAAGCGCCTATCAGTATGCTTACAATAACGGTGTTAGAACTGATTCATCTCCATCCTGAGAGACTTGCTGACATGCTGACATTGCCTGCAGACTCGATACTCAGTCACATCATGATAAATCTGCTGATTTACACCCTCAGTAACTCTGATTAACCCGTGTCCTCTCACTCTTTCTCGTGGTTGACGTCTCGGAGTCGTCGTCCGCTCAGGTCTCTGCAGGCTTCACGATTCGTCGTTTTCTCGATCTGAGCCCCGAGAGCTCGCAGCATGGAGCCGAACCCTGAAACAGACAGAAGAAGAAACCTGTATGGTCAAATCTGCTTCAGTAAAAGGTTGTCTTTTTTGTCTGCTTCTCATAACTCACCTCCTTTCCCGCCACAGAGGCGGAGCTCCAGGTGATAGACAGCTCCATGCAGAAGAGGGTCATCCAGATCTGACAGACGTCCATTTCTGACCACGTAGAAATCCTCAGAAGAAGAACCTCCCTGTAGAGACACAGTCACTGTTAAAACAGAGATGAACACAAACACGCTTCGCTGCAGTGTGACTCTACGTAGCAGATTTGCAGGCTCAGAGGTCATTCTGGTACGGCGTCTCAGTCATCATGACCACCATGTCAGAATGTTGGATCATGGCTCATTTTACAGCATATTCTGTATTCACTCTGACCGAGGATTTACTGAGAGGCAGGGAGGAGAGTGTCCTGGTAAAGTCGTGGTTAAAAAGTCGTCTGTTTGTGTTCACACACGCAGCTCGCCCTCAAAAACCCTGGAAATTTTCTGGAGTTTTGTGAATGAGTGAATAGGCTTAGTGAGTATGTGAACATCCCCCAGGATGTATAATAACATAGAAATACATCCTACTTAAAGAATAAATTAATGTGGCATTTATTTAACAAAAGAAAGCAGGATATTAATCAGAATCAATAACCACAGGAGACAGAAATTTGCTTAGAAAATTATCAATACCAGCAGATTTATGATATTTAAAACGGATGTATCTCCTGCAAATACAAGTTTATTCCTTCTACTTTCAAGTTTGTTTTCATGACTTAAATTTGAGGTCTAGACTGAATATGTTATATAAATAAATATAGTTATCAATATCTGCTAAATTATCTTGTTAAATATCTGCAAAAGTCCCATGTCGTTCACCTCTACATGCCAACATATCCATTCTTTGTACGTCTTTTATTCAAATATTTAACTCCAGAACTTTTAAATAAAGGGGAAATAAACAAAAAAATATTTCAGAATAATCAAAAGCAGCATTTAAACAGTTAAAAACTGGAAACTATCTGTAGCACAGATGGGCAAAGGTACCATTTACAAAAATAACTGAATCTGCTTAAAATTAAGCATTCAGAAAACGCTTACTGGTGTTTAGGCTAAATGTGTGTCCGTGTTATCTGGTGGCTTTGTGCCAAATGATTTAAGGCAGTGGGTATCATGTTAAAAGCTTAGAGCAGTGAGTCTCAACATGTGGCTCTTTTATGTCTAAATTTGAAACATTATTCCCATACAAAACCTTAAAAAAGGGAAACTTTTACCTCAGAAATTACTTATTGCAAGTCACATTAATCAGTTTGTTTCCCACACTTACACAGTAAGCTTAAACTGTCAAATTTAATTCTATTACATTTTGTCTGCATATTTCCATCACCCTTATTTGCAATTTTTTGCATCTTTAATTCCATTTTTACTGCTTTTAGCCCATTTTTTGACACTTTTAACCAGCTTTTTACAATTTTTTGCCCCTTTAAATGCCACTATTTTCCCATTTGGCCACTCTTTCAGGCTTTTTGCTTCTTGCTTTTTATCTGATTTTTGTCCATTTTAATCACATTTCACTCATTTCTCAATGTTTTTGCCACTCTTGGACCATTTTTGGCACCTTTGACTTATTTTTTTTTCCTATTCTCATCCATTTTTTTCTACTTTCTGTGCTTTTTGGCACTTTTTCTCCCAGTGTTCGCTTCTTTAAGCTCATTTTTGCCACTTCTTGTTGTTATTTTCTCCCTTTTTTGACACTTTTATCCTGCTTTTTTGCTCCTTTTCACCCATTTAAGCTTGCTTTTGCAATTAAATGCCACATTTTGACCATTTTTCCCACCTTATTCTTCAGATTTTTGCCCATTTTAGTCACTTTTAGCTCATTTTTTGCAACGTTTTTGCCACTTTTATCTCACTATTTGGTGATGTTGCCGCCTTTTCTCCCAGTGTTTGCTGCTTTTTGACCACTTTTGTCACCTTTAGCTTATTTTAATTGACACTTTTCACCGCTTAGATCGTGGCTCTTGTACATGTATCTTTCAACAGTTTGGCTCTTCGGTTGAGTATCACCGGATTAGAGGTACATCTCTATGCTCCTCTGTTCAATCATTACATACATAAATGACAAAGACAAAGACGCTTCCGCTGTCACCAGTTAGCACGGTCACTGATTGAACCGTTACATTGTTTAGTTTGCTGTTGAGCTAACACAGTTAGCCTCTGTTTGCTAACTATCATTAGCACCTGAGCTAACCACAGACATCAGACTAACCTTTAAGAAAACATGTAACCCTCGGAGAGGTGTGGACTCACCTGGCTGTGGATGAATCGGTTCAGAACGTCTCTGACCACCGAACCGACCGGAAACTGAACATTAGTACACCGAAAACTCGGAGCGTTCACAAACACTTCCATGTTGTCTTCGTCACACTGGCGGCCTCACTGCGCATGCCCGGTCCCTTTGCATTTGTCACTAGGAGCAGACTACACTACGTCGTTCAAGAACAGCGCCGCCTGCCGACGACTGTAGATAAATTCACCAAAGAAAGAATTACATTTAAAAAAACCTTAAATGAAGTTAAAAATAAAATAAGATGGGGTTAGGGATCAGATTTTGTTCTTTTCAATCAAATCACTGATTCATTGTTTCTTGTTTTAGTTTTCATTGTACTCTACGTCTGCATGCCTTTGCTGTGAATGTAGCATAGAAACAGTTTTTACAACATTGAGGATAAATAACCGGAAATAAAGAATTATAGGCCTGACAGTAAGGCTGGGAAATATTTATCTCTTCAGCCAGGATGTAAGAGTATTGTGTACACCAGGATTGTTTATATAGCTCAGTGAAAGACTGGTTAATGGCTGCTGCTAAAAATACTGTATGACCTTTGACCCAAACGGGTTTGTCTTAAATGGTCTTTAGCTCTGTCACTGATTCTGTTAAAGGAGCAGCCAGGGGAGGAGGTTTCTGGTTTTGGGATCCTAGAGTTGCCCTTTAATATTTTGCAGATGATCTCTGTTGGCCTCTACAGTCAAGGACTGAGTGGTAAACGGCTGGGGTGAGGGCAGGGGTGTATTCCAGGGTACACGTAGTTACACAGAGTATATCTGCTTATCCTTAGAGTACTGATCATCAACTGGCGGCCCGGGGGCCACGTCAGGCCCCCCAAAGCTTCCTGTCCGCCCCCGAAAGATCGTTAAATTCAGAAAAGGAGGAAGAAAAGATTTTAAGAGTATCTTTTGGCTTTAAATGTCTGCAGCTGTTAGATCCATCCCACAAAAAATAACATTGGAATAGTTTTAGAATGACTTAACATTTGATCTGTTCTTTCAGAGATTTACTGTCATTATTAGTAAGTATTTTAAAAAGGGTTAAGGTTGGCAGAGGTGCTGCAAAAATGACCAGATAAAGTGGTGAAAAGAGGTTAAATGTGGCAAAAAAAAATGGTAAAAAGGCACAAAAGATATCAAAATTGGTTAGAAATGACAAAAAAGTAGTGCAAGAAAGTAATGAAAAGGCGTTAAAAAGTGGAAAAATTGATAAAAGAGTGGTACAAAGGGGATAAAACGTGCAGGAAAAGTGGTTTAAATGGGGTTAAAATCTTTCAAAAATTGTGTTAAAGAGGCAACAGTGGGCAAAAAGTATCAACAATGGGTTAAAAGTGGGAAAAATCGATTTAGAAGTTGCAAAAAAAGATGTTTTAAAAAAGTAATGAAAAGGGGTTAAAAGTGGCAAAAAAAGTGGCACAACTTGGATAAAAGAGTGTCACAAAGGGGATAAAACATGCATGGTGTTTTAAATTGGGTTAAAATCTTTCAAAAATTGTTTAAAAGAGGCAACGGTGGGGCAAAAGTATCAACAATAGGTTAAAAGTTGCAAAAAAATTTAAAAATGAAATGAAAAGGGGTTAAAAAGTGGCAAAATTAGAATAAAAGTAGCAAAAATTGATGAGTGTCACAAAGGGGATAAAACATGCATGAAAAGTGGTTTAAATGGGGTTAAAGTCATTCAGAAATTGTGTTAAGTGGGCAAAAGGGGGCAAAAAGTATCAAAAAAGAGTTAAAAGTGTCAAAAATGGGTTAATATTGGTGCTAAATGACAACTGGGGAAGGCCCATTCTCTGTGATTTTCAGGGGTCCGGTCTATTCTGGTGTCAGGCCTGCTGTGTTATAGATAATAGATAGATCTCTCTGGTAATGCCTAAAATAATATAAAACATTTCTTTAATCTTTGTGTATTTGAAAGTCCGGCCCCCAGGGTTTCTGTTGAGACTAAATCCCTTGTGCAGATGTACCTGATGACCTCTGCCGTAGAGTATACCCACCTCTAACGCTGGAAGGAATACTGACTAGTTCACTGAAAATAATCATGTATTTGTCTCAACCTGCTCTCTTTGGTCATTAATTTAACTGATCATCTTTTCTCCCTGAAGGGTGGTTGTTCTATCCTTGACAGGAGACTTAGAGAAATGTGGTCAAAGTCAGAATTCTGACTTTAATTTTAGAATAAAATATTGGAATTTAAAAATAATAATAATAGAATAAAATAAGTGTCCCTTTTCATCTTCCGTGCCTGTTCTTTCTTAACTCCACCGCCCTCTCTTCCTTTATTTATTTCTGTTTTTATCAGTAACTCGACAGAAATGTGACAAGGTGACCTTTAAACCGCCCTCTCGGAGCCTCCAGGGGGCGCTGTGAGCCTGACGGCTGTACCGGAAGTCAAAGTAGGCTCTCTTCTTCGCAGGTTGTTATTGGACAACATGGCGGCGCTGTGTAAGGTTGTACAGCGGTGTGGAGCTCGGTTCTCTTCCCCCGGGTTCTCCAGGTTCTCGGTCTCCTTCTGCTCGGAGTCGGGCGGCGACCAGCCCGCTTCCTCCGCTCCCAGCTCGGGCTTCGCCGCTGCCTTTGCCCTTCAGTCGGAGCTCCAGCGGGAGGCTGAGCGCTCCGAGGCCGGCAGAGGAGGCTCCCCTCCCGGACACGAGGAGAGCTTCTCCTCGCTGCTCCGCCGCTCTCCTCTCATGCAGCTCGGTCCAGCCAAAGGCAAGGTGGTCATCGGGAGGATCTTCCACGTGGTCAAAGACGACCTGTACGTAGATTTTGGGGGGAAGTTTCACTGTGTGGTGCCTAGACCGCAGGACGGAGAGAGGCTGCAGCGGGGAAGCAGAGTCCGTCTGCGGCTACAAGACCTGGAGCTCACCGCCCGGTTCATCGGAGGCACCACGGACACCACGCTGCTGGAGGCCTCGGCGGTGCTGCTGGGACCGGCAGAGGGGAAGGAAAGCCAGGGCAGGGACCCACAGGGCCAGGACTGACCGAGGGAGACAGTCACCTCTGGATGGAGTTAAATCACCGAGAGAGAGACTTGGAGCTGGATGGAGGCTATTAAAGGGGGCCTGGTTGGACTCTGAAGAACTGACCTTTGACCTCTCTCTAAAGGAGATAAACTGAGACTGGAAACTTCACTATGAAGCAGAAACTGTGCAGACAGTGAAGCTGAATCCTCCTGGATGTTCAGTGATTTATGGACTAAATATTAAATATTCAGTTATAAACCTTCTGTCTCTATCACTGTTTTCAGAGTGGGGATCCTGATCCACATCTAACCAAATTAATTATTATTATTTGTAAAAATAAGTAAATATTTATTAAGCTGCTGCTCCTGTTGATCATTTCCAGAAATCAGGACGTCCCAGTAGAGGCTGATGCTTTACAGCAGGGGTGTCAAACTCAATCACAGCAGGTCTGACCTGAGAGCCAAACAGGGTCAACGTTGAACCATGAACTGTCATCTGCACCAGTAAAAGAAATAGGGAAAACTAACTGGGCACTGATGATAAATGGTTTTCAGGTTTAAAAAGTCAAAATTACAAATTTAACGGCTCAAAATCTGAGATGAAAGTCAAACTTATTAGTTCAAAAGGTCAAAAGTCAAAGTAAGTTTAAATGGCAAATATATGAGATAGTGTGTCAAAGTTGGATTTTTAAGATTGGAAATGTTACATAAAATTCAAAATCATGAGTTTTAAAGGTTAAAACCGGAGTTAAAATTTTAATGTGAGTCTAAAAGATTAAAATGTGGGATTAAAAGTCAAAGTTAGAAGTTGAAAAGGTCCAGTTATGACTTTAAATTCACAACTGAATTTAAAAGGTGATATTTTGATATAAAAAGTCAAAATTGTGAATTCAAAAGGTCAAATTATGAAATTAAAGCAAATTTTCTTTTACTTATTCCTGATTTTTTTTTTTTATCATATTGTCTTAATATTTTGACTAACAAAACTCATGATTTCCAGTTTTATCTCGTAATTTGAACTTTAAAACTTATTTTTAATTTAATCTAATATTTTGACAAATAAAACTTGTGATTTCCAGTTTCATCTTGTATTTTGACCTTTAGAACTTATTTTGTATTTCATCTTAAAAAATTTACTTTAAAACTTCTGTTTTTGACATTTTATCTGATATTTTGAAATGTAAAAATTTATTTTTCTGAATTTTATCTCATTTTGTTTGATAAAACTCAAGATTTACAATTTTATTTCATATTTCGACCCTTAAAACTCATTATTTTGACTTTTTTTTCTCATAATTTGACCTTTAAAACTTATAGTTTGACTTTTTTAAATATATTTTGAAGAATAGACGTATTATTTGGTATTCTATCTCATATTTAGACCTTTAAAACTCATGATTTCGACTTTTTATCTCATATTTTGAATTTTAAAATGTGGTATTTTGAATTTTATCTCACATTTCGATGGACAAAACTGATTTTATTTCATATTGTGACCCTCAAACTCATAATTTTTTTTTTTTTTTTTTCAAATTTTGACTGATAAAAATCATGATTTCCAGTTCTATCTCATATTTGGACCTTTAAAACTCATGATTTTGACTTTTTTAATCTCATATTTTGAAATTTAGATGTTTTATTTTGTATTCTATCTCATATTTGGACCTTTAAAACTCATGATTTTGAATTTATTTCATGTAACTGCCTTTTAAAAACTTTTTGACTTTTAATTTCATGTTCTGACCAAGTTTGACTTTTTAATCTCAGGTTCTGAGCTGTTAAACTTATCATTTAGACTTTTTCATCTCTAAATCATCAGAGCTTAGTTTTTTCCCATAATTCATTACTGATGATATGATGATGACAGTTTCTGGTTAAATGTTGACCCTGTTCGGCCCTCTGGACCTGAATCCAGAATCCGGCCCCTGCTGTGATTGAGTTTGCCACCCCTGATTTTGGCGTATCTGTTGAAGATAAAGGTGAGGAACTTGAAAATTAATCACATATTAAATTGCAACCACAGTATTAAGGGAAAAGTGTGATTAAATTATTTTCCCAACCCCTCAGCTCTCTAATAACCAACATCTTCATGACATAAATCAGACTCGGTCTTTGTTCTGTTTCCTTTATTCACCAAACATGAAGCTGAGATTCTGCTACAACAGTGTCCATTCATCTGGCTGACCCTGAACACCTCATGACACCTCTACTGTCCTCTGGGGGTCGTCATGGCCACAGAAAAGTAAACATTGATATGATTGTACTAATCCTTATCACGACCTCATGGATACGATGGCAGCATAAATAAATAAATGATCAAAAACTGCAGACAAACTCCTAGATGCTGTATAAATCTGTTGGCAATATTTCTGTATCGTGAGGTTCGATGCTAAAATCAACCAACCAAATGTAACCACGTTTCAAAATGACCAGGTCTGTTCTGAAGATCGCAGGGATCTAAATATTCAGAAACTCCAGAATCTTCAGCCAGTGTTTTAACCAGAGCATTGTCTAAACTGCACAAATATGTTGGCAACTTTTGGAAAAATGGGTGGAACACATCCTCGGCAGTCCCACCCACCTTTCCAAATGTTGCCAACTATAGTTTGCTTATTTATGAAAAAATTAGCTCTTTCAAAGTCCCATCCATTTTCCAAATGTTGCCAGCAGATTGGTGCAATTAAGAAACCCAATAGCTTTGGTCGGTTCCCCCATCTTTCCCAAGTGTTGCTAATGGGTTTCCACTCATAGTTTAGAAACGTTGCCAATGTATTTATGCAATCTAGACATCATGTATGAGTTGCCTTCAGTTTTTTTTGGTAAAAACAATAATTTACCCAGTAACAGGTGTGTAGAAGCAATATTTTGTTGTTGATTATAGATCAAATAAACATGAAGTGATTGCTAAAACAACACCTGAACTCTGAGTGGAAAATGTATCAATGAATCCATGGAGAAGGAGTTTATCAGCAGCAACACACCTGTCATACATCATTGATTAGTTGGGGTTTTTGGACACTTGATCATTGAAATAAAAGACTAAATTGCTTAAAAAACAGAAGCATTGACCCCTATCTCATCCTCTGACTTGAGGAGAGATAAACTCAGGTGGAGGTGTGATGGAGGCAACAGGAAGCAGCTCGGCCTCTTAAATACCAAAGATGTCAACGTGTAGAAGCAACTTTCAGGCTTTGTCTTTCAGACCCCATCTTGAAGAGGGGTAGCCTCCACCCAAAATAGTTGCAAGTCTGATGTATGATGGTGGGAGGTCTGTCCATGCTTGAAATATTCAAAACTCACTGGACATGAATGGATTTTCAAGCTGGTTATTAGTCACAAACCTCAGACTTACATTCATTATGAGCCACAGCTACACCTCACCAAGATGGTGGCTGTTTGTTCCAGTGAACAATGACGACCAGGCAGCATCTACGTGCATATTTCAGTAATACATAGATAAATAAATAAATAAGTACAGATGATGTAGCATTTAGCGCCCCCTGTCTGTGGCAGGTCGAATAAATAAAGCAGCAGGAGAGCTCTCAGTGCAGCAGGCTTCAGTACTAACATACTGTAGTTTTACTGTAACATCACTGTAGTGTTACTAAAGAGTTACTGTAGTAATATTACAACAGGATATTTGTAATATTACTGTAGAGTTACTAGATTGTTACTAAAGTGCAATATTCTAGTAATATTACTGTAAAATTACTGTAACACTACAATAATAATACTGTAGTGTTACAGTAATTTTACTGGAGTGTTATTGGAGTGTCACTGGAGTGTTTCTGCAGTGTTACAGTAATATTACAGCAGTGTTACTGGAGTGTTACAGTAGTATTATTATAGTAACTGCAGTGTTACTCTAATATAGTACTGTTACAGTAATGTTACTGCAGTGTTACAGATGTGTTACTTTAATGTCACTATTGTGTTACTGCAGTGTTACTGTAGTACTACTGTAGTATTACTGTAGTATTACTGTAGTACAACTGTAGTATTACTGTAGTATTACTGTAGTTCAACTGTAGTACTACTGTAGTATTACTGTAGTATTACTGTAGTACAACTGTAGTATTACTGTAGTATTACTGTAGTACAACTGTAGTATTACTGTAGTATTACTGTAGCACAACTGTAGTACTACTGTAGTATTACTGTAGTATTACTGTAGTATTACTGTAGTTCAACTGTAGTACTACTGTAGTATTACTGTAGTATTACTGTAGTTTTATTGTAGTATTACTGTAGTTTTATTGTAGTATTACTGTAGTATTACTGTAGTTTTATTGTAGTATTACTGTAGTTTTATTGTAGTATTACTGTAGTTTTATTGTAGTATTACTGTAGTTTTACTGTAGGTATGATGGAGGACTGTAATAGGATGTCCCTGATGGTTCTGATGATCCCTGCTGTCAGAAACTCAACTGTAGTTTCAGTATTTTTTCACTAACTGATCCAGATACATCACTCTTCAATCAATCAACCACCATAGCTGGTGGTGACTCAGATACTAAAGCAGACATGTTTGTGGGTTAAGGTTTAGACTGACTGGTTCTAACAGCAGTGATCATCGTTAAAGAGGCTGGAAGACGACGATGATGTCAGCATGGTACTGTAGTAGTGCTGAAGTAGTTTTGTGTACTGCAGTTTAGTAGTCCTGTTGTGGTTCTGTTGTAGTTCTGTTTTTGTTCTCTGCAGTTGTTCTGTTGTGGTTTTTTGGTTCCTGGTTTCTTCTTGTTGGAGGCACTTTTGAAGATCCCGTTCTTGTTGTTCAGCCACACATGGTCACACAGAGCCACTGAGGACAAGACAGAAGATTTTACACACCTGTAGCAACAGGTCAGACACCTGTAGCAAACACCTGAATTCAATAATTAACACGTGTGGCCAAATACTTTTGTCCACATACTGTATGTTCAAACAGTTTATCAGATTGTTAAAATGACTATTGGAGGGTTGTTAAATAATAAAATCGGGGGGGGGGTGCAGTCTGAGATAGCAGGCAGTCTTCACTGATACAGATATTTCATGACAAACATACTTTATAAATGTTTCTCTCTGCACAGGTGACGGTACTGTCTTTGAGGTAAAGCTAAAAGGGAAGATGCAATGGAAAACATCTGTCGAAGTCAGATTAAACTTTGTTATTTTGATAGCACTTCCTTATGCAGAAATCATTTCCAGCTAGCGCTGCTAATCTTACTGCAATTGCAGTCAGATATCAGGCTTTGCAATTACATAACAGCATAAAAAGCTGCAGTTGTTTTTGTAAGAAGATGTACTTGAAAGGTACTTAAAAAGTCCTCAGAATTGACTCTTTATCAGCCCTCTGATTGACCACCGACCAATCAGAGAGCCCCTGTCATAGCAACAGTGATGGTCAAACACTGGCCCGGGCCACACCTTTCCAGAGTAGCAGTGAAAGTCTGGATGGTTAAAGTTGAAAGATTGTCTCAGATCTCCAATCAGGAGTATCATCATCCTGTTTCCTAAACCGAAGGTTTAACATCAAAACGCCTTCTTGGATTCAACCCACTCTGGTAATTCAACCATCAACAATCACAAAGGATGCAAACTACTCCAAAAAAGTTAGGATTTGTGTAAAATGTGAATAAAAACAGACTACAGTGATTTACAGATCCCTGTGACCCATGTTCACTTGACTCCAGCTCAAAGATATTTAATGTTCAAACTGATCGACTTTAATGCTTCATACCTCCACAATGTTCATCTCTGCGCGCCCCGTCCCATCTCGATCCAGTTCCTGGAACGTCTCTGAGAAAACCAGGACAGAAAGGTCAGAGCCACCTTTACCCCGAAAGATTTATCCCTAAGTTTGAGAAAGGATGACATCATCAAAAGCAGAGGACGGAATGTTGGTGAAGCCAGGGCTGTTGGTATATCTGTGTTCTGATAATGAAATTAAAATAACAACTCAGCTGTAAGTGTATCTGCAACACCTGCAAACTAATAACTGCACAGAGACATAATAAACCACAAATGTCACAGCAGTTACCTAATGCAAACTTAGTTACTGTAACATTATTTTGCAGGGATTTATTATGATTGTTGGAGGGTAAAACTCCCTGTCTGGGTGAACCGTGTTTCTGTATGTTATTTATATTTTCCTTAGAGCAATGGTTCTCAACCTTGGGGTCGGGACCCCCATGGGGGTGGGAGACACTGAGAGGGTCTCCACATACATTTTAAGAACTAAAATTTTTTTTCAAGTTATACTGTTGCTACTTTACACCAATTTTACCAAATGTTAACCCTTTTTCATCACTTTTCAATTTTGCCCATTTTGAATCATTTTTGCCATTTAAAACCTATTTTTGTCCATTTTAAACCCTTTCCATCACTTTTTTCTGCCTAGTTTTGCAACTTCTAAACCAATTCATGCCACTTTCTGCCTATTGTTGCTTTTGTTGACCCATTATTGCCACTATTAACCACTTTTTACACCCAATTTTGCCCATGTTAACCACAGTTAACCCATTTTTGCCAGCTTATATCAATTTTTATCCCATTCCACCTAATTTCCACCAATTTTTTGCACTTAAATGCCGTTTCAGCCACTTTTTAATCCCTCTTTACCACTTGTTGTGCCCATTTTTGCCACTTTTGTTTAAGTTTGGACACTTTTAACTCATTTATGTTATTTGAATATCCAATTTTACCACCTTTCCCATCATTTTTTGCCATTCTTTACAATTTTTTGCTATTTTTAACCCATGTTAATTAGGTTTTTAAACAAAACTTTTTTAGAAGGTCATTTACTACACAAATAAACAAAGGGGGGGTCACGGCCGGAAAAGGTTGAGAATCCCTGCCTTAGAGCGCTGTTTTGAGACATTATAATCCACTCTTCTAAGATTCATGGCTCTACCAGTGTTTAAAGATTGAAAAAACTACTTCCTGTTTCATGGCGAAAAAAACATGTTCTACGTTTTTTGATGTGACTTGAGCTTAAGCTAGTTGAACCCTGTTGCTAGTTGTAAAAAGGCTTCAACAAACAACAATGAGCACAAACATTATTTTTCATGTTACATTTGAGGGAAATTATTAAACTGTCTACCTTCTCATAAACGTAAAAATATCCCTGTAAATGTGATATTTATTGTGTTCGTGCTACTGTGCTATTTTGTCAGATTTTGGATTATTACGTTAAAAACTACAGATCTGTGCTACTTTTGCGGGTGTAACAGTGCCTCACAGTAAGTGGTTCATTCAAGGTTCTGACACGCTGGCTAATAATCAGTTCTAAAAGCAGCAGAGACTAAATGAAGTTGTGGCTGATGAGGGACAGTAGGAAGTACGGAGTGGGCGTGTCTTATCCCCCCTCCCGCCCAGCCTCTAGAATGATCACGTACTGAACATGGCCTCCAGTTTGACCAGGCAGCAGGTGAAGTTGTCGAAGTCGATCACCTCGTTGTCGGCGTAGCGAGCGACCAGCATCTGATACAGCTTGTTGTTGAGTTTGAAGCCTGCACACAGATCCAGGGTCAGATTCATAAAATCCTTCATCGATATGATAATCAATAAATCATGATAAGATTTACCTCCGTTCTCCAAGGCCAGACGCATCTCATAGGAGCTCATACAGCCGGATTTATCCAGGTCAAACTCCCTGAAGATCCCCTGGACACAGAAACAATCAATGCTAGCTCACTGGAGAACAAACACAGAGTTTAATATTTAAAGGGTTAAAGTTAGAACATCTCCATTCTCATCATCATTAATCAAAGACTCACAGAGGCGTTTAACCATCAGGAGGATGTTCTACTTCTCTTTTTCTTTCCAACATTTCTTTGTTTGATGTGAAGTTTAAAGGCAGTCTAACTGAAGAGGTTCTGTGTAAAATCATAAACTCATAAACTAAAGCTTTAGCTGAAACCCTATTGGTTAGTTTAGTCCAGGGATACTCAACGTGTGGCTCTGGAGCCACGGCTGGCTCTTTTTTGTCTTAATTTTAAATATTATTCCCCCAGAAAACCTTTAAAAAGTGAAACTTTGACCTCAGAAGCTGTTCACATTAATCAGTTTGTTTCCCAGACTTATACAGAAGGCTTCAATTTTCAAACATAAGTGTCCAATTTTAGCCACTTTTCACCCATTTGAGCTACCTTTTGCCATGAAGTACCCCTTTTTCCCATTTAAGTAACAATTTTTGCCACTTCTTTCTGACACTTTTGTCCCACTATTGCCCTTTTTCACAATTTTTCTTAATTTTTCACCCATTTAAGCTACCTTTTTAAAAATACCAATTTTTTCCTACTTTTTGCCCATACTGACAATTTTTCACAACTTTTTACCCATTCTTTGCCACTTTTATCACATTTTTGCCCCTTTTCACCATCTTTTTTCCCCATTTTCACCCATTTATGCTACTTATTGCAATTAAAAACGACTTGTTTCCTCTTTTAAGCCTATTTTTGCTATTCTTGACTGCTTTTTGCCCGTTTTAATCACTTTTCACTATTTTTTGCCACATTTGGACCATTTTATGTCCCCTATAACTAATTTTTTGGCACTTCTCCCCCATTTTTGCTACTTTCTGACCCCTTTTCCACTTTTCCTCCCCATTTTTACCCCTTTCCCCCCATTTTTGTTGCTTTTTGACCATTTTTGCCACCTTTAACTTATCTTATTGCTACTTCAAGCTGTTTTTTCCACTTTTCAACGCTTGTGGCTCTTACAAAGATATTTTTCAACAATTTGGCTCTTTTGTTGAGCAGGGTTGAGTAACACTGGTTTAGTCCCAGTTTATGTTTATGTGTAACTCCTACTAGTTTTTAATTTTCACAGAACTCAGCTCTGATTTTAGGAGAAAAAATATTTTTTATTGCTGTCCAAAAATAAATTGGAAAATAAAAATGGTACCAGCCACTTCCTGATCTTGTTCCAGAGAAGCTGAAACTCTAGCAGACCGAGCCGGGCGCTGCCGTCTTTCTGAGCTCAGGTCAAGGTCTGTACCGTAGTATTTACACCACAGAAGAAAAAAGACGAAGAGGAGGAAGAAAAACAGACGGGTTAGTTACCGCACAGTGGTTCTCCCTGTTCAGCGTGGTATTTACACCATAGAAGAAGAAAACGAAGAGGAAGAAGAAGAACAGACGGGTTAATTACAGCACAGTGGATAACGAAAAGTTTAAACTACAGCCTCTACAGCAGAGAACATTTACACTAATATACATGAGAGCCATGAGAAGGAGTCAGAGGGAGGATACGTCCATGAGGCTGACCATGGCTCTGCATGACTCCATACTGAAGCCATCAGTCTGCAGGTCTCTGTCTGTAAGACACCACAGAAGAAGAATAAAATGAAGAAGGGGAATGCAAAGAAAAGTAGAGAAAGAAGAAGACACGTTAACAGCTTTTACACTGTTGGTTAAAGTTTCAGCTTCTTCTGTGACGTTGTCATCAATGTCTTCATGTTTACATTTTTTAAGTAGAGATGTCTTTCAGCAGATATTAGCTTAAAAAGTTAAATATTGGTACCAGGCAAGAGGCCGACCCACAGAATTGTCCCCTTATTAACCCCTGATAAACCCAGAGATAGACCCTGATAAACCCAGAGAATGGACCCTGATAAACCCAGAGATAGACCCTGATAAACCCAGAGAATGGACCCTGATAAACCCAGAGATAGACCCTGATAAACCCAGAGAATGGACCCTGATAAACCCAGAGATAGACCCTGATAAACCCAGAGAATGGACCCTGATAAACCCAGAGAATGGACCCTGATAAACCCAGAGAATGGACCCTGATAAACCCAGAGATAGACCCTGATAAACCCAGAGAATGGACCCTGATAAACCCAGAGAATGGATCCTGATGAACCAGAGAATGGACCCTGATAAACCCAGAGGATGGACCCTGATAAACCCAGAGAATGGACCCTGATAAACCCAGAGATAGACCCTGATAAACCCAGAGAATGGACCCTGATAAACCCAGAGATAGACCCTGATAAACCCAGAGAATGGACCCTGATAAACCCAGAGATAGACCCTGATAAACCCAGAGAATGGACCCTGATAAACCCAGAGATAGACCCTGATAAACCCAGAGAATGGACCCTGATAAACCCAGAGATAGACCCTGATAAACCCAGAGAATGGACCCTGATAAACCCAGAGATAGACCCTGATAAACCCAGAGAATGGACCCTGATAAACCCAGAGAATGGATCCTGATGAACCAGAGAATGGACCCTGATAAACCCAGAGGATGGACCCTGATAAACCCAGAGAATGGACCCTGATAAACCCAGAGATAGACCCTGATAAACCCAGAGAATGGACCCTGATAAACCCAGAGATAGACCCTGATAAACCCAGAGAATGGACCCTGATAAACCCAGAGATAGACCCTGATAAACCCAGAGAATGGACCCTGATAAACCCAGAGATAGACCCTGATAAACCCAGAGAATGGACCCTGATAAACCCAGAGAATGGATCCTGATAAACCCAGAGAATGGACCCTGATAAACCCAGAGATAGACCCTGATAAACCCAGAGAATGGACCCTGATAAACCCAAAGATAGACCCTGATAAACCCAGAGAATGGACCCTGATAAACCCAGAGATAGACCCTGATAAACCCAGAGAATGGACCCTGATAAACCCAGAGATAGACCCTGATAAACCCAGAGAATGGACCCTGATAAACCCAGAGAATGGACCCTGATAAACCCAGAGATAGACCCTGATAAACCCAAAGATAGACCCTGATAAACCCAGAGATAGACCCTGATAAACCCAGAGAATGGACCCTGATAAACCCAGAGATAGACCCTGATAAACCCAGAGATAGACCCTGATAAACCCAGAGAATGGACCCTGATAAACCCAAAGATAGACCCTGATAAACCCAGAGAATGGACCCTGATAAACCCAGAGATAGACCCTGATAAACCCAGAGAATGGACCCTGATAAACCCAGAGATAGACCCTGATAAACCCAGAGAATGGACCCTGATAAACCCAGAGAATGGACCCTGATAAACCCAAAGATAGACCCTGATAAACCCAGAGATAGACCCTGATAAACCCAGAGAATGGACCCTGATAAACCCAGAGATAGACCCTGATAAACCCAGAGAATGGACCCTGATAAACCCAGAGATAGACCCTGATAAACCCAGAGATAGACCCTGATAAACCCAGAGAATGGACCCTGATAAACCCAAAGATAGACCCTGATAAACCCAAAGATAGACCCTGATAAACCCAGAGATAGACCCTGATAAACCCAAAGATAGACCCTGATAAATCCAGAGATAGACCCTGATAAACCCAGAGATAGACCCTGATAAACCCAGAGAATGGACCCTGATAAACCCAGAGAATGGATCCTGATGAACCAGAGAATGGACCCTGATAAACCCAGAGGATGGACCCTGATAAACCCAGAGAATGGACCCTGATAAACCCAGAGATAGACCCTGATAAACCCAGAGAATGGACCCTGATAAACCCAAAGATAGACCCTGATAAACCCAGAGAATGGATCCTGATGAACCCAAAGATAGACCCTGATAAACCCAGAGAATGGACCCTGATAAACCCAAAGATAGACCCTGATAAACCCAGAGAATGGACCCTGATAAACCCAGAGATAGACCCTGATAAACCCAGAGAATGGACCCTGATAAACCCAGAGATAGACCCTGATAAACCCAAAGATAGACCCTGATAAATCCAGAGATAGACCCTGATAAACCCAGAGAATGGACCCTGATAAACCCAGAGGATGGACCCTGATAAACCCAGAGAATGGATCCTGATGAACCAGAGAATGGACCCTGATAAACCCAGAGAATGGATCCTGATAAACCCAGAGAATGGACCCTGATAAACCCAGAGAATGGATCCTGATAAACCCAGAGAATGGACCCTGATAAACCCAGAGAATGGATCCTGATAAACCCAGAGAATGGACCCTGATAAACCCAGAGAATGGATCCTGATAAACCCAGAGAATGGACCCTGATAAACCCAGTCAATTGCTAAAATCCAGTATCATTATATAATCCAACAGCCTAGTTTTAAGTGAAACTACTCTGATCTGTTGATATTAATTATTTATTCTTCCTGTCTGATTACTCTGGTCTCTGGTTGTTGGTGATGCGTTCATGGTCCCTCTCTCTGTTATATGTCATATTAAGTGATGAGTGTGAGGAGAGGAGGACTCACGTTTGGAGACGACTCTGTTGAGGATGGTCCTGAGCTCTCTGACTGAGATCTCCATGTCCTGATCAAACAGACGGATTAGTCTCTGAATGAACTCTGGTTAAATCATCACAGAATCACTTCTTCTCTGGTCAAACTCACGTCTCCAGACAGCTGAGCAAACATCGACCTGAACGAGTCGTCCACGTCGCTCTCTGACACTTCCTCCTGCAGAAGAAGAGCCAAGGGTGAAAAGTCAGCGCCACGCAAAGACAGGAAATGATCAGCTAATTTATTTCCTGCTCTGATATAAATATTATACAGAGAGCAGACTACTTTATTCAGGCTTAAATGCTCGCTCTTATCTGATTCAATATTAGCAGCATTCATGAACAGGAGATGGATTAGAGATAAATAAATATTTTTACCTCTTCTTCAAAGTTTGCCACCACGTCATCGTCCATCTCCCTGCAGAGAAACACAAGGTTTTTTGAACTATGTTTTTTAATAGAGCTCTGTGTGATGAATATAATCTCTTAGCCCGTTAGTTTTGGGCTGAAAATCCACATCCAAACTAAGCGCCATTTTTGATCATTAGGCCTCTACAGCATCAGAATAGGGTACTATGAAGAACGTTTAGGCATGTTCAGGCCAGGAACAGCAGCTAAAGCCCCTGAGGGAACCATCAGACAGGACAGAGGATGAACACAACCCCAGTCATGCTCTGGACGTCCTTACGTTTTACCAGGAGCATGGGGAAATAATCTGCTGGACTCACTCGGTCTCCGACTGTTTCTCCGTGAACACCCTCAAGACAAAGTCCGCCTCCTTCGACGGCTCAAAGGTGGACGGGACGATCAGGTACTCTCCAGGTGGGAGGCGGAGCCTGGCGCTCACCTCTCGCAGGTTGATGAACGTCTCAGAGCGAGCGCAGGATGAGTGGCGCAGAAAGAAGTCCTTCTTCATGTGAACGCTAGGAGAGCCGCGGTACTGAGAGACACAACAACAGGAAGTTATCCACATGAATGTCGGATTGGAATATTTATTTATTTATTATCATAATTATTCCATCTGTTCTCCAGCAGGCTGACTCACCTCGTCTGGAATCTGTGAATAAAACCAGAGAAGAAGAAGAGTCAGAAACATTTATAAAAGCAGTTGATCCTAACTTACCGTAGACACACAAACGAACAAAGATGCTCTCTGTACACAGATGCTCTACGCTTACTTTTTCTCTGAAACCAAAAAACAACTTTCAGGTCTGAGACATGGAGTTAACGCTGAAATACCGAAAAGCTGCTAAAACTATACTGAAAACATTCTGGTCAGTGAAGTTCATGTTTTCATAACACAATGGATGGGGGGACTATGATGCCTGCAGCGTTTCAAAAAAGTTTGGATGGGGTAAGAAAACTGTAAAAGTTGAGGAATACTCAAAAACACCTAGAACATTCCACAGGAAATAAAACAAGTTTATTACGTGATTGGTTGTCTTGCTTATTTCAGTCAGACAATGCAAAGACACATTCCACAGGAGCCACGACAGCATGGCTTCACAGCAAAAGTGGGCATGGCTTAATCTGGCCTACATACAAAAGACAAGGATGGAATGTTTTATAGATTTCAAGCATGACTTTATCAAGTTTTAAGGATGACATCATCTTCGAAGAAAAGTTTGCAATGTCTTAAACAATTAAAGGATGACATTGTCTTCAAAGACAAGGATGGGATGTTTCATAGGAATTGAAGGATGACATCATCGTAGACAGAGGACAGAATGCTTTCTAAGCTTCAAAGGATGACATCATCAAGCCAAAGATGAAATGTTCGTCAAACTCTCAGAGATGACATCTTTTTTTAACGCAAGGATGGAATGTTTTATAGATTTCAAGCATGACTTTATCAAAGAACAAGGATCGAATGTTTTTTGTAAGAATTAATGAAATTATCCCCAAAGGAAAGTTTGCAATGTCTTAATCAATTTAAGGATGACATCGTCTTCAGATGCAAGGATGGGACGTTTCATAGGCATTTAAGGATGACATCATCAAAGACAGAGGATAGAATGTGTTTTAAACTCTCAGGGATGACATCTTTTTTAAGGCAAGGATGGAATGTTTTATAGATTTCAAGCATGACTTTATCAAAGAAAAAGGATTGAATGTTTTATACGTTTTAAGGATGACATCATCTTCAAAGGCAAGGACAAAATGTGTTATAAGCATTGATGACATCATTCTAAAAGGACAGGTGGGAAGGTTCTAATTAAAGGATGACATCATGTTCATAGGTGAGGTAAGAATGTCTTAAAACAATTAAAGGATTAATTCATCTTCAAAGGCAAGGATGGGATGTTTAATAGGCCTTAAAGTTTGACATTATCACAGACAGAGGAGGAATCGTTTTGAAGTTTAAAGGATGACATCAAATTCGAAGGCAAGGATGGAATGTTTTTCAAACTCTCACAGATGACCTCTTTTTTAAGGCAAGGATAGAATGTTATATCAGCTTTAAAGGCTGACACCATCGTCAAATGCAAGGATGGAATGATTTAAAAACTTGAGAGGATGACATCATCTTCAAAGGCAAGGAGGGAATGCTTTACAAGCTTTGATCACCATTAAAGACATAAGATGGAATGTTGGTGAAGCTGGAGATGTTGGGGTCTGTTTCCTTCCAGTTTTGAGAATAGTAGGCTGTAGTTGACAACTTTTGGCAAAGTGGGTGGAACTGGCGAGGAGTGAATGTTTCCTTTGCTTCTCATCAGTTCCGCCCCCTTTTCTAAAAGTTGCCAACAAAGATCAGTCAGTATCTGGGAAAGATTGTTCTAACAATGACAGAGAGGCTTAAGTATGCTGAAGTCTCCTATTATATTATGTGGTATCATAACACATATGTTGTCTTGGTGACCTCTGACCTCATAGACGGCGAACCCGATGGTGTGCATGTCCTGTCCTTGGCGCCGGAAGCGGCGGCGGTCTTTCTGCATCAGAGCCACCAGGAAGCTGCAGGCAGCCTCGTCATCATCAGGGTCATCATCCTCCTCCAGCAGGCTGATCTTATACTGAGGGTTGATCCAGAACGTGTCTGCAAAGCATCATGGGACATAGAGTCATCACAGAGAGCATTACTGAGCCTCAGCTTATATCAAACTTAGACGGAGAAGATGGATGACACAGCGCCACTGTCAGAGCTCCCCCTGCTGGCTGGCTGCGGCATAGGCCATGTTAACAGATGGGACATAAAAAGGGACATAGGGACATAGAAAGTATATAATGTTTATCAAACATGGTTCTTCTCATAATATCTATCACTTATTGTGCTGATTTCTGTCGCGTTACTAATTTTTCTGATAAGTTAGATAAAAGCTATTTGATGCTATAAAGAGTTAAAAAAACATGTTTGACACCTGTGTTGACCAATGAGATGCCTTCATTGCTGTGCATGAAATTATCAGAGTAGAGGAGGATTATTAAGGGGTTTGGCTTCACTTTGTCCAGCAGAGGTGTAGCATATCGTCCATCTATATATAGTTAGGGCTTCAAAACAGAAAGAAGCAGCCATTATTCTGGCTGCTGTGGACTAAAATCACTCACTGGGGTGGTTCCTGCAGCCCCCCGCTGTGCTCCCTCTCCTCCAGCCGCCCTGGAACATGGTGGTGGTCCAAAAGGAGGTGGAGTCTTGACTGAGGGCATCTGCCGTCAGATTACAGATCTCAAGTCTGGAGAACTGACGGAGAAACTCCTGGAAAGACATCCTGAAAGACACATCAAGACGTCTTAAAGAGCTGCTGGAAAACAATGCTCCCAGAATGCAATGTGGGAGGTAGAGCCTTCAGTCATCAGGCTGGGTAGAGGTAACCCTTGGTCTCTAAAGTAGTTTGGGAGATAGAGCATTCAATTATCAGACCTGGTTGACATACCTGCGGTCTCTAAAGCAGGACAGGAGGTAAAGCCTAGAGTTGTTTGGCCTGATCGTGGTACTCTAAATCTCTAAAGCAGTTTGGGAGGTAGAGCCTTGAGTTATCAGGCCCCTCTTCTTTGGAATCATCTACCAGTCAGAGTTCAGGTGGTAAACACTTAAACAGTAGGGTTAAAACTCTCCTCTCTGATAAAGCTCATAGTAAGGACTGGCTCAGGTCTAGACCAGCCCTACCAGAGGCTCAGACTGATCCCACATGTTCAGAAACGTACCAGAACTCTCCATCCTCCATCTTACACAGCATCTCGTCTTTCTCTGCAGAGTCGATGGCGCTCCATTCTGACGAGCTGAGACACAAACACAAAAGTTAGTGTCTCTGCTGTGATTGGTTCGTTACAGGGAGGTGAAAGGTAAACACTGACTTGTCGCTCCACGCTCCCGTCCACTCCACCTGACCCCATGGGTTCCTGATCCGGATCAGACGCTCCCGACGGCCTCGATAATCCACCTGCACCGACGACACAAACATACAGACGTCAGAGTCCAGCTCAGACGCTACAGGCTGTTAGCGTGACAGGTGAGCTTACCTGTCTGAGGCCAGTCACTGAGTAGGCGTGGCCTTTGACCAGCTTCTTAAAGGTCACCGCCTCCATGTCGAAGGCGCTGGTGATCTGAGGATGAAGAATTGCCATGTCAGAGAGATAATCGGTGGTTGATGATCATTTATGAATATGATGATTATTAATTGGGCTTAGGGTGACTGATCCCATTTGTTTAAACTTTAATAAATAATAGATCACTGATGCTGCTACGATGGTTGTTGCCAAAATACATTTTGTTGTATAGAAATATGCGAGACAATAAAGTACCTACCTACAACATCAGCGGAAGGTTTACGTTTCAATTAATCAATATTTGTGCAATTTCAATGTTACAGAAAGAAAACCACAGGCAAACTTCTGCAAACTGCTTAAATTGAACAAAAACATTGGCAACAACCCTGCAGGGAGAGATTACCAATGGTTCTGTCCGATTTAAACATTGTGCAGAAGTTAGCTCGTCATTTTTGACGGTTTTATTTCATGGATTTATTTTCTCACCTGACTTCCTTTTTGATGAGACTAAAAACCAAATGTTGGCAGCATTTTGTGCAATTTAGACATTGCACAATTAAAAATGCAGTAAAAACAAACTTTAACTGCAATATTTTTAAATGCAGTAGTTATAAGTAGTAGGCATAATCCAGACCAGCGGTTCCAACCTTTATTCCTTAGCCCCCCTACTCGCATTGAAGTAAGCAAAGCCCCCCTCAGACCCACTCGGAAAAAGTACACATCATTTAAAATTGTTTTCATTGACAAAATCACAACATAACAGACCTAACAGACTTGTTCTTGACTAAAGATCTAGGCTATGTCCAAATCAAGATTATAATAGTTTTGGATTTTTCATTTCTTCTTAGTTTCTATTTCGTTTTTCACTTTCTGTGTTTGACTTCAGTTTAGTTTTTATTAGTTTTGACTGCTGGTTTGTTACTTTAGTTTAGTTTTATTAGTTTTAGTGTTACATTTAATTTTTATGAATAGATGTCAGGGCTGAGTGAACGTCATACTTTTTTAAAAACATATTTAAACAGGCTACTCTTCACTTATCATTTATTTATTTAATGATGATGTTTGAATACAACTCCAGACATAATACTACCACTGTGTGAAGTCTTAACCAATCAGATCAGGCTATTTTACTCCCCAGACTCTGGTGTAGGTGCCAGTCAGTACGGTTGTGTAAAAGACTAAAAATAAGGATATTTTGTCTCCATTTTTATCTTATTACCTCCGCCAAGGAGGTTATGTAATTGGGTAGGTTTGTTTTTTTTGTTTGTTTGTTTGTTTGTTTGTTAGTTTGTTAGCAACATAACTCAACAAGTCATGGATGGATTTTGATGAAATTTTCAGGAAATGTCAGAAATGGCATAAAGAAGAACTGATTAGATTTTGGGACTGATCCGGATCACCGTCTGGATCCAGGGATTTTTAAAGGATTCTGTACTATTGGGAGATGGGGCTAATGGCGGAGGTCTGCGCTGTTACCACTTTACACCAGGAGATGGCAGACATGAGTAACTTATTCAACGTTTTGGAGCGTAACAGACAGAAAGACAGCAAATTGGTGCAAGAATACACACAATGCTGGGAGGAATAGAGGAATATTCACCCTCTGCCATGACTTCCAGTCGTCCAGTGAGACCATGGGTGCTTCCGCCATGACAGTCCACACATAGTGAAGCCAATGCTTTGCCTCACCATGTCTCCACCCCACCAGGGAGGGAGTGATCCGGATCACCGTCTGGATCCAGGAATGTTTTTAAAGGATTCTGTACAATCTGGGAGATAGGGCTGATGGCGGAGGTCTGCGCTCTCTGAGTGCTTTTCTAGTTTTAGTTAGTTTTGTAGGCGCACTATACAGTTTTAGTTAGTTTTCGTTGATTTGGTAAAGCTTAGTTTTGATTTAGCTTCAGTTAACTAAAATGATTTTTGAATTTTAGTATTAGTTATTTAGTTAGTTTTAGTTAACTATAACAACCCTGGTCCAAACTATCCGGTTTTATAACAGTGCATTAGGACCACTACTAGAAAAAGAAAGGCTAATTTCAAGAAAAAAAAAATCAGGTTTAAAAAGTTGAATCCTAAGAAAAAAAATACATTTTTATGTCTTTAATGTCCCTGAACCCCAGGTTAAAATTTTTGAGAATATAAAGCCAAAAACCAAATTCTGACCACTGTTTTCAGTTCAGTTTCTTGTAAACTTTTGACTTTACAGTGCTTTGAAATAAGTATTTAAAAAACATTTAAATTTTCTAATTTCTAATGTCAATTTAAGATTTTTTAAATAATGAAATTTTGATTTTTTTCTCCTCTGAATTCCAGACTTTTGAAACTCTGAAATGTTGTAAATATAAGACTTTCTAATATAAAAAATTTGGATTTTTTTTTCCAAACAAATTTTGACCTTTTTGATTAGAAATCTACAGATTATTGTTATATTTTAATCTTTCAGGTCGGCTCCTATACTCTATTGTACATTAGGTCTGTAATCATGATTTTTTAAAATGAATATCTAATAATGATAATGTCAGAGCAGACAGGTTCCCGCGCTCCCCCTGAAATCTTTGGCGCCCCCCATAGGGTCCCTGTACCCCAGGTTGGGAACCACTGATCTAGCCAACGTGCAGGACTTTGTCTGGATGTTTCCTAACCAACACAGAGAGCTCTGTCGAACATTTGAAGGAGAAAGTAGAGCTGCAGAGGAGCAGGACTTTCTCTTGGTCCTCTCTGGCTTCACCACCTTGTCCAATTGTTGTCAACATATTTGTGCAATTTAGACAGATTTATAAAATTGCAATGCAATAATGCTGAGGACAAAAATAGTTGCTAATTTTTGGGTGAATTTGGATGCTGACAGGAGTGTTTGGTGAAGTTTTATGGATGGACTTCCTGATTCTACGGATTCTGAAATAAGAACCATTCCATCAGTACTGCTGCATTTTAACTATTTCTGTGCTGTCGTTTTACGTTTGAAATAAAGATAACCCTTAAGAGTATTGGTACCGATTCTAAATGGTATTGAGAAATATTAAATATTTGGGCATTGTTGGCATGTGTCATGTGACTGACGTCTATGGAGCAGCCCAGCAGCGATCCTCTCTCCAGAGCCTTGCCGATGATTCGATAGAGATCTCTCGGAGCTTTCTTCAGCTCGTACATCTCAGCCACGCCACCTGTAAAATCCTCGAAGCCTTCGGTGGTGCTGCCGCCTGACAGAGCCTCGTACGAGCCGTTCAACCTCAAAACACACAACAGACATGACATTTATATATATATATATATATATATATATTTTTTTTTTTTTTTTTTTTTTTTTTTTCTACAAAAAAAGTTACAAAAACCCTCTTTTATATCAAAATGAAAACAGATTTCTTAAAAGTAAAGTGAAATAAATTGAAATCTCTAATGTACAGTCATGGATGAAAGTATTGGCACCCCTGGAATTTTTCCAGAAAATTGTCCGGCCCATTTTTTGAGTTTTGTGTAAAATTATGTCAATTTTGTCTTTTTCTTCAGATTTTTTGTGTTGTTCCAATGCACATAAAGGACATAAACACATGTATACCAAAAACATTGGTAACTGCAACAATTTCTGGGAGAAATGGTGTATTTTCTGGAAAAATTCCAGGGGTGCCAATACTTTCATTCATATTCCCCTTTAAATTTACTGACCTAACCCAACAGGACCAGACAGTTGGTGCTCGTAGTCTCACAATGAGGTCAGTGGATGTGTCTCAGTGATTGTAGGATAAAGACACCTGTGTCTGGAAGGTCCAGTCACTGGTTCATAAGTAACCCTGGCTACCATTACACCATAAAGACAAAGGAACATGCAAAGAAACTCAAAGAAAAGGTAATTCAAAAGTCTAAGTCAGTGGATGGAGACAAAAACATCTCCAAGTCCCTGAACATCAGAGTTCAGTTAAATCCATCATGAAGAAATGAAGGAATATGTCACATGTGTAAATCTGCCTAGTGAGAGAGGACACCAAGACACCTATGACTACTCTGAAGGAGTTCAAGCTTCAGCAGCTGAGATGGAGAGACTCTGCAGACAACAACTGTTGGCCGGGTTCTTCACCAGTCAGAGCTTTATGGGAGAGTGGCAAAGAGAAAGACACTGTTGAAGAAAACTCAGATTCAGTCTGGACTAGAGTTCATAAGAAGGACTGTGGGAGACTCCATGGTCAAGAGGAAGAGAGTTCTTTGGTCTGATGAGACCAGAATGGAGCTTTGAGACCATCAGACAAGACGCCAAACACTGATCACAGAGGATGGACTTGAAGGAGGCTGTTCACTCCTGATCCCTGTTAACCTGACAGAGCTTGAGCAGTTTATCAAAGAAGAATGGAGTAAAATTTCAGAGTCCAGATGTTTGATCCTGACTGAGACCTATCCACACAGACTCAGAGCTGAGACTGCAGACAAAGGAGACTCTACTAAATACTGACTGCATCATGATTCTTATCATGAATTTGTAAACTGCCACAGTAATGCAGACTGATGTGTTCCATGCTAATAAAGCCCTCTGACCTGCAGTGAATCCGTATCTCTCTCTCTCTCTTACTTGGCGTAGGCTTTCTCCAGCAGAGCGCTCCAGAACTCGCTGCCTTCAGCCGAGTGGACAAACACCAGCTCGCCATCTTTAACGGGCAGACGGTCGTCGATCACCACATCCACCCACTCGCCAAACTGCCAGAACTACAAACAGAGGAAGAGAGAGAGAGAAACAGCTGATTTGAAGTCTCTTCATACAGAAACACTGCTACAGAGTTCAGGAGTTTGTCTGTTATTGATGATCAGTATTTGGGATTTAGGACCATCATAGTGAAAACTCCAGTGTTTACCTGGAAGTGGAAGATTCCGGCGTATTCCTGGCTGAAACTCTGACCGTGAGGAACAACTCGGTGAAGCAGACGCTCGTTCAAAGTCAGAGAGCCAATGGCGGCGAGCAGCCAGCAGTCACCTGACAAGGACCACACAGGTGTAGGCGTGTTATTGATGCCACTCATCATCACAGCCTCTATTTTCCTGAACCATTTAAATCCTGTTTATAAAAGGTTTTTATGAGGTTACGCTGGGACTCTGTAGGATCAGCGCCCTCTGCTGGACACCTGCAGACTCACATGTTGAACTCCTGTCATCAGTCTGCACCATGCTGACCCTGTGGTAAGTTGATTTATCGTTAACCTCTCTAAATCCTTTAGAATCAGCTCTGTTTCTAGGTCAAAGTCACATTCATCCATGATGTATGTTTGGGAGAACCTCTGACACCAATATCAAACATTGCTACGATGATATTGATTAGTTATTGATTGATTTAGGATCAGCATGCTGTTATGCTACACTGACTAAAATCACAGCTCCACCATGGATCTCTATGGTGTCAGTAGCTACGACCAACTGTCAGCTGCATCAGTCATTCTTAACATGGAGGTCTGTACAGAGAATAAAATCACTTCTGAGGGTCATAGACGGTTATGGGGATAAATAAAACATCTACCAGTGATATGATTTTTCTGTTTGAGGCTGTTCTGCCCTCAAAAAGGCCATGAAACCGCTGTCAGTAACATTTCTTGTCATTTTAGTTGTCATTAGAATATAAATTGCACAAACACAAGTGAGAAAAGCTGGAAAGAACGAATGTTCCTTTGTTAGAGAATAGGTAAAGACATCTGAAACTAACGATCATAAACAAAACACTGGTTTTCAGATTCTTTTGAAATTTGACTGGCTGCAAAAAAAAAGTTATTCAGCGTTCAAAACTCAAAGGTTGCAGCCATGGCAGCTCAAACTTTGATGTCTCGCCATGGCACAGGATCTGGATCTCTAAAAAACCAGAGACAAACACTATCAGGCTGCCAGAATCTCTGTTGGTTTCTAAAACCAAGAGTGAAATTTGGCAACAACGTGCATCATGACAGGATGTACAACAAAGCTTCCTGAAACCATTTGATAAAAACAAAAGGAAGTCGAGCATTTGGAGTTTTTGTTTTAAAAAATGGGTAAAATAAGAAATTTCTGGGCCTCTTTCTTGGATTAATAATCCTCCCAATGAATAAAACTGACTTCAAACATGTAGACCTAGAGAGACCTCGTAAAACGACATATCGTCAGCACTGGTACAGAACTCAAAGGGCATGGCTGTGATTGTTTGCCAAACTTTGATGTCTCGCCATGGCACAGGATCTGGTTCTCTCTAAAAAAAACAGGGACAAATGCTATCAGGCTGCCAGAATCTCTCTAAAAATTGGTTTCTAAAATCTTTGTATCAACCCAATCGCATCATGCAAAGATCACAGATCTACAAACAAAGCTTTTGCTGTGACAGTACGCCATTAAACAGGAAGTTGTTTTTTAAAGGGCCTACAGTTTCATTCTTAAATCCCTCCCACTGTATCATGTAAAGCACAAAGATCTACTGGCCTCTGGCAGGAGGTATCGCAGCCTGAAGTGCAGAACGGTCAGGTTCTGCAACAGTTTCATTCCCCACGCAATCAGACTGTTAAACTCAAACGGTTTTGGACTTTAAACTCCACACCACAAACTCAAATAGCTGAGGCCCGCATTGTTTTAAAGGCACTTTAGTGGGTGCATCTTAGTGCAATAGATTTGCAGCTGGAACGCACTTTATCATGTTTCTTTTAGATGATAGTATTAATTATATATTTTTTACAGCTATTTTTTAACTTACTTGTGCTTTAACTAAGTGTTCTAGGCCATAGTATTTCTGGAGCCGATGCAACGAAATTTCGTTCAGTTGCACAGTGGTGCATTTTTGAATGACAATAAAGTATCTCTCTATTTATTTATCTATCTATCTGAGATTAAAGCTGTGGCTATGACAATATTCCATTAAACAGTTTTAAAAAGTTTTATTAAACTAATTTGTAGAAGAGCTTAAAAAACTTACTGCCATTAATATTTGCTGAAAATTTCCAAGTTAAGAAACAGTAGAAAACTAGTTTTGGATGTATAAGTGGGCATGGCAAAATAGCTCAGTAGTGCCCCTACATTTCTTTTTTAAATTTAGCCCCTGATGTACGTTGCACCTTCAGCTGTAAAATTTGGAAGGCACATGCATCATGACAAGACCTACAAAAAATCCTCAGAGAAATCTGACAAAACCAACAGGAAGTAGCACTAGAAAGACCTTTAAAAGTTGTTTCTTCAGGACTTGTACAGAACTCAAAGGGTGTGGTGGTGACAGTTTGTTAAACTCTGATGTCTCACCATTAAACAGGAAGTGCTGTGTTATACACAGCACTTCCTGTTTAATTTCCAAGGGTTTTAATGACCCAGAGATGTCTGCATGAGAGCTTTCAGTCACTTTCACTGTTTCATTTATTTCATGATCAATGCAACAAACATAAGAGGTCAGAGGATGCTGACGCTCTACTGCCAAGCCACAAGAAGACGTGCCAAAACCAGACACGTGAGAAGGTGTGAGGGTCCATGCAGTGCTGCTCGCAGCCCTGGTTTTATTTGACATGCAGCAGAATCAGGAATCAATCCTGAGACCAATGCTTTGAGGACTGTAGTTTCAGAATACTGGCACCTGCTCTTCAACTGAGCTAAAGCGGCGTTCAAATTTTATTTCTAGGACAACGCAGAATCATAACGTTCAAAAATATGTAACTACAGGAGTGATATGAAGCCAAAACTAAAGGGTTTATTCTAATTTAAAGGCCATAAGGAGTCTGAATGATCCACATCAGGACCAGGACTTCTAAAGAGGCGATGGCGAGGGTTTAAAAGCTCCATGTGTGAGGAGAGAAGAGGCTCTTAAATTTCCATAGTTGTTTGTTTCAAAGGCGTATTAACTTTACAGGAAGTGTTGACACTGCAGCGGCTCATTCCAGAGAACATCAGCTGACTCCATTATCCTCTGATGGTCTGTGGGGACATGCTAATGCTAAGCTAAATGCTAACATCAACAACATTAGCTGCTAATGTTTCCTGCTAATGGAGCCATCAGACTGGTCAATAAGGCGATCAATAACAGGTCAGAGATGGGCTGAGTGCTGCCTTCAGGTGCTCCTTGGACATCTCAGTTATGATCATTCATGATTTTAACTGCTGTCTCCAGAGATAAACACGCCTTCATCTGTTTTTTTTTAGAGTTATGATGTCATAGGGCGCCCTCTCTGAGCTGTGATGTCATCAGCGACCAGCAGGTGGAGCCAGAGGTCCGGCTAGAGCTTCGCCTACAGAGAGGGAGGGAGTACATACTGATCATTCCAGTCCAGACCAGTGTGACAACCGCACATGGCCACGCCCCCATGCTGCTCTGAGATCAGAGTGAAACATGTCTGAATGGGGAGACGCTCCCAGAGCATGCTGGGAGATCCTGCTCATCCAGACTACCCTCTGTGTTCAGGGGCTGTTGGGGATGTTCTTAAAGCCCTCACATTCCTCAGGGTCAGGGCTGACAACAGAGGCTGCAGCCGACGGCGTGATTCTGAGCATCGATTACATCATAGCAGGGCGTCGGTGCTGCCCCGTTATCAGACGATTCCCTGTGTTCCTTTCTTTCTTTCTAAGGTGAACTGTTATCAGTGACCAGAGGTTGAGATTAGGATTACAACATGAAAGCAGAACTACAGACAAAGACTGAGTCATTGGAAGAAACTGAACCATAAACAGGATAAAAACGGATGGACTGAGTAAACAATGAAAGCCAATGAGAGTTAGGGGAGAGTGGGGTAAGATGAGCCAGTGGGTAAGTTATCCCCCCACAGGTTTAGTCATGTGACCATGAATTCAGGAAGTATCTGTCATTTCTATCTTTCTGTGTTGAAGAGAAGCACATGAGAGAAGACGTAGGAACTTTTCTTTTACTAAAATAATCTATCATATAACATATAAAACTAGGGGTGCACAGATGCATCAGTTAAAAGGGGACATATCATCCAAAAATCACTTTTTCAGGCTTTTCTAATAGCAATATGTGCCCTTGGCCTGTCTACAAACCCCTCCAGTACCACAAAAATCCATTCCCTTCTCCCTCTCTTCCTCCACCTTTCAGAAAATGTGTGCTGAAATGAGCCATTCTCAGATTTTCCCCTCGTGATGTCATGTGGGGAGTTGGCCCCGCCCCCAGGTTTAATTGGCCCTCCCCACTTGGAGAAAAGTACTGCCCTCCTCTCCTGATCTTCTGAGAGGAAAGCCACACCCATTTCCTGAGAGGGGCGGGGTCTGGGGCGGAGTCAGACAGCTCAAATTTCAAGCCACAGACACAGAAACAGCTCGTTCTGAGCAGGGCTGAAACAGAGGAGTTTCTAGACATGCAAACATCCAATACTGGCGTGTTTATCAGCAACAAACTTCACAGGCATGTTTAGGGGACCTCTGAGACCGACAGAAACTTGTCTTAACCCTTTAAAATCTACCATTGTGCAAGTCTGCCAGGACATACTCTAACATTTTTACATACTGTAGTGCCATATTGGCAGTATTTTTATTTGCTTTACATCAATATAACTCTTATATCCCAAGTTTTAATAATATGTATTGACTTATGTCTTAACTACTACAAAAAATTGCTTAAAAAAAACTAAAAAAAAAAAGAAAATCCTTTTGTTTTTTTCACATATATTTCAAATACAGAAGTTGCACAGCTGTATCCCTCAAATTTGTAAATGTAAAAAAGTTGCATAATATCCTTTGGAACGACAGGAAATTTATTTGGAGTCTGTACATAACTTGCTTTTTGAGATAAAGTCAATTTTGTAACCTGTAAAAAAGTGAGCCAGATGAGTAGTTAGACTCTTCATCCAACGCTGTAATTAGTTCGAAAGCTTCGCGCCAGCTCTAAAACTGTTTGGCACGACCGGGGTTTTACGGATCCATAACTACACGTGTGGAAGTGTGTCAAAGGTGTGTGTGATGGATGTCTGGTGTGTGTGGGTTGTATGTCTGAGTGTTTTTGTAAAATAGTAGGGGTGAAATGAGAGCGAGGGCGAGTACGTGTGCAGGCTAAGTTCTTTGGTGTATTCTGAGGAAAATCTAAAACTCCTGGGAAAATACGCCACTTCCTGTTGTTGTTGGGGGGGGGGCCTATGAGGTAGGGACACTTAAGAATCATGTGACAGGTCATGCCCACAACGTCATGGTGTTTATTTCAACGTAAGAAGTGCTGCAAATACCCGTGGTCTTGTTTATAAAGATTTTTGTTATGTGCATTTTATCGTGTATTTTTACAAACTCATCACTGCAACGAAAAAGTGCTCTGAAACATGGTGAATGTGTGAAATGTTAGTGTGACTCCCCAGGTTTTATATGCAAAAAGAATGACCGATCTATCTTATCTGGTTTCAAATCTACCGCCAATCTAAAATGGATGTGCTTATCATAGCACCGGTGCTACACAATACTGGAGTGCTTTTTCAGCATGTTTTGAGGACCTCTGAGACCGATATAAACTTGTCTTAAAGGGTAAAATATGTCCCCTTTAACATCAGTATATGTTATACATGCAGCAGCGGAGAACTCCAGACGGGGGGCAGGTAGGGATTTCTGCATAGAGAAACGCTACCAGAAGGCCACGTTAGGAGCTGTTTACGACTGTGCCAAGAGTTAAAAGTTAAAAAATATAAATATTCTTAATTCTTCAGGTACTTTTGTGTCCTGAAAGTAGTAAAATATTCAGTCAATTAAAAAAAAGTTAAAAAGCTGACAGAGAAACAGCAGCAGGCAATAATTAAAAAGCTTCAGTCTAAAGCACAGGTGTATCAAGGCCCGGGGGCCAAATCTGGCCCGTGGAACAGTTAAACCCGGCCCGAAAGATGATCTGATATTTCTGTTCTAACTGGCCCATCAGTCTGAGGTCTGCAGATTTCCTCAAGTATAAAAATGTGAACTTATCCTGATGATTTAAGATTTCCTTGTTAAGTCACAAAATCTGGAAAAGTAGGAGTAAAAATATTTAGATAAGAAGTCAGGAATGTGGGAAAATAAATTAATTTGTGTTTTAATTCCACATTTTCAATTTAGCATCTCACAATTAGGACTCAAACTTATGATTCTGACTTTTAATTTCATACTTTGAGCATTTCAACTCATAATTTTGACTTCTCATATAATAAGATTCATGATTCTAATTTTAAGTGGTATTTTGACTTTTTCAACCAGTGATTTTGTATGTATTTTGTATATGTCTCTTTTTAGAAATCCAGATCATGTGGCTCAGTTCAGCAGAGCTGATTTCCCAGTTTTTCTTTTTAAATATGGATTAAATAAGGACAAAGGGTGGAGGAAAGGAAACTGGCACTCAAACAGGAGCTGGCTACAGTAGCTCACATTAAAGAGGCGTTTAGTAGAACGGGATCGATCATGGACGCCTCATCATTACTCGGTTTATTCTGTTGATAGTTCATCACTGTTTCAGTTAAAAGCATATCAGTGTCTAAATTAAGTATATTTATATTAAAGGGTCTCAGCGAGCCTCTTAGCTCAGTCCTCCACTAGACTCCTGAACCACAATTCAAAACCAATGTCTGATTTTTATAAGTTAATTTTCGGTGCATTTTCATTCATTATTACTTTGGTCAGTTTTGTTATTTTAGTGAACATTGAGGGTTTTTCTTTCTTTAACAGAGGGGTACCAACTATTCTGTCTATGTGTTGGTATGAAGGTTGCTCTATAAATCTACATTTGTGAAATCTTGGTGATAATTATGGCGATATTCTAAATCAGCTAGTTACGGTACAGCTGCTGGGTTCACATGGCACCCATCATCAAGGAGGATCCCAGCAGACTAGTCCTGGTACTAACAGAGACCTCAGACTCACCCAACGCTCCCTGACAGATGTCCGTCCTGGTGGCTCCGCCCACTATGAACTCCGGTGTCTCTGCCAGTTCCTGGAACAGCCAATCAGAGATGAGTATTTAACATTCCATCATGTCAAGGTTACAATGATAACCAGAGCTAGATAAACAGTGTACACCTAGATGGGACCATGGAGAACACAGGGGCAGGTATAAGTGGGCGGGACAAGAGAGGAATAAGCAGGTATCACTGTTTTCTTTACATGTCTGTTTCTGACAGATTCAGAATTTAACATGAAGGTGATCAAAGAGACTCTGTCAGCTGAGTTACAACAGCGTGGCTTCACAGTGAAATAAGGCAGAGCTATTCTGGTCTGCATGCAAAAGGTAAGGACAGAATGTGTCATAAACTTTTAATGAATGCATTCATTTTAATAAGAGCAAGGATGGAATGTTTTACAAGCTTCAAGGATGGAGAGTTTAATAAACTTTAAGGGATGGCATGGTTTTAAAAGGCAAGGATGAAATGTTTAACAGGCTTTAAAGTATGACATCATCATCAAAGGCAAGGATAGAATGTTTATCTATCTTCAAGAATGGAATGTTTGATAAACTTTAAGGGATGGCATGGTTTTAAAACGCAAGGATCAAATGTTTTACTTGCTAAAAGGATGGAATGTCTAACAAGCTTTAAAGTGTGACATGATTTTAAAAAGCAAGGATGGAATGTTTTACTAGCTTAAAGGATGGAATTTGAATCAACTTTAAGGGATGACATGGCTTTGAAAGGCAAGGATGGAATGATTTACTAGCTTAAAGATAGAATGTTTAACAAGCTTTAAAGTATGACCTCATCATGGAAAGGCAAGGATGGAATGTTTTACAAGCTTCGAGGATGGAATATTTAATAAACTTCAAGTGATGACATGTTTTCAAAAGGCAAGGATGGAATGTTTTACTTGCTTCAAGGATGGAATGTTTAATAAAATTTAAAGGATGACATTATCATCAAAAACAAGGATGGAATGTTTTACTTGTTTAAAGGATGAAATATTTTCTAAACTGCAATGGATGACATGATTTTTAAAGGCAAGGATGGAATGTTTTAATAGCTTCAAGGATGAAATGTTGAATCAACTTTAAAGGATGACATGATTTTAAAGGCAAGGATCGAATTTTTTACAAGCTTCAAGGATGGAATGTTAAAATAACTTTAAAGGATGACATGGTTTTAAAAGGCAAGGATGGAATGTTTTCTAACCTTCAGACTATGATGTCATCATAAGACAAGAATGGAGTATCGTATGAGCTTACAGAATGTCATCAACAAAGGTCAAGGACAAGATTGTGAAGCTGGGGATGTTGAGAGTTTTTTTCCCTCCACTTTTCCGGGGAACAGTCTGCCATACTTGGCCAACTTTTGGTTGCTAACCTCAGCCAGGAGCCAGTTCAACCTGCTTTTCCAAAAGTTGCCAACAAAGGACAGTCAACATGAGGGAAAGATGGTTGGTATGAATTCTAATAATGACAGAGATGAAGTATAGGAATGTTTTTAAAATAACTCGACTGATTTAATTGGAAGAAGGCTGCCAATTATTCATAATAAGGGGCGTGTTTTAGCTGTTTGTCAGAAGGGGAGCAGGTGTGAACTTTTTTTCTGATCATTAAAATTAATAAATCAGATGTGTAAGATTATTTCTTTGTTACTGATGTGTCATAGTGATAATATCACCAATCATAGAAAAGAAAAACTATATTTTCTATTCAGGGTCAAACAGGAAGCTTCTGTTTCAGCCAATCAGAGAATTGGATTCCTCCCACAGTGTGCCAATGTGTGAGAGGATCAGCTGATGTGAGGACAAAGAGCCACTGTGTGAGAAACATCAGAGAAACAGCAGGTCTGCTCATGTTTTTATCACAGGGACCAGCTGATCTAATCCCCAATCAGCAACGCATTCTCTGATCTGACATCCAATACAACTCTGATTATTAATACTGGAGAAAGACAAACTATAATATGACCCATCCAGCCATCCATCCATCTATGCATCTATTAATGCATCCATCTATCCATCTATCTATCTATCTATCTATCTATCTATCTATCTATCCATCTATCTATCTATCTATCTATCTATCTATCCAGCCATCCATCCATCCATCCATCCATCCAGCCATCCATCCATCTATGCATCCATCCATCCATCCATCCGTCCATCCATCCGTCCATCCATCAATGAATGCATCCATCATTCCATCCATCCATCCGTCCAGCCATCAATGAATGCATGCATCCATCCATCCGTCCATCCTTCAATGAATGCATGCATCCGTCCATCCATCCATCCATCCATCCATCCATCCATCCATCAATGAATGCATCCATCATTCCATCCATCCATTTATCCATCCATCCATCCATTAATGAATGCATCCATCATTCCATCCATCCATCCATCCATCCATGATCCTGGGACTGTCAGCTGTTGCCAGTCTTGTTTCTCACCGTGGGTCTCTTCCATTCCACCCCTCTGGTTTTGGCTGTAAAAGGTCCCAGTTCCTTAAAGCCCAGCGATGAAGGTTCTGCAGGGAACATGGGGTCCTCAAACAGATTTTGGTTCTGCAGACAGTCCTCCCTCAGACCCCTGTAGTCTTGATTAAGGTACCTGATGGCCTGCTGAACCGAGCCTAGACCTTCGGCCTTTAGCCGGTCCGTCTGGATCCTCTGAGAAAGACTAGAGAACATCCTGAAAGACAAACATCCGTAACCAGAAACATCAGGAACTGAAAACATCAGGAACCAGAGACATAAGAAACCAGAAACAAAAGGGAAATGACACATCAGGAACCAAAAACATAAGGAACTGAAAACATCAGGAACCAAAAACATAAGGAACTGAAAACATTAGGAACCAGAAACATAAAGAACAAGAAATATAAGAAACTGACACATCAGGAACCAGAAATACAGGAACGAGAAAAATAAGGAACTGACATATCAGGAACCAGAAACATCAGGAACTGACCACCAGGAACCAAAAGCATAAGAAACTGAAACATCAGAAACCAGAACGTTAGGAACCAGAAACATAAGGAACTGACATATCAGGAACCAGAAACATCAGGAACTGACGCATCAGGAACCAGAAACATAAGGAACTGACATATCAGGAACTGAAACATCAGGAACTGACACATCAGGAACCAGAAACATAAGAAACCAGAAACATCAGGAACCAGAAACAAAAGAAACCAGAAACATCAGGGAATAGAAACATAAGGAACCAGAAACATCAGGAACATGAAACAAAAGGGAACTGACATATCAGGAACCAGAAACATAAGGAACTGACATATCAGGAACTAGAAACATAAGAAACTGAGACATCAGGAACCAGAAACATCAGGAACCAGAAACATAAAGAACTGACATATCAGGAACCAGAAACATCAGGAACTGACACACCAGGAACCAGAAACATATGAAACTGAAATATCAGTAACTAGAAACATCAGGAACCAGAAACATAAGGAACTGACATATCAGGAACCAGAAACATCAGGAACTGAAAACATCAGGAACCAGAAACATAAGGAACTGACATATCAGGGACTGAAACATCAAGAACCAGAAACATGAGGAACTGACATATCAGGAACCAGAAACATCAGGAACTGACACATCAGGAACCAGAAACATAAGAAACCAGAAACATCAGGAAATAGAAACATAAGGAACCAGAAACATCAGGAACATGAAACAAAAGGGAACTGACATATCAGGAACCAGAGACATCAGGAACTGACATATCAGGAACCAGAAACATCAGGAACTGACCACCAGGAACCAAAAGCATAAGAAACTGAAACATCAGAATCCAGAACGTTAGGAACCAGAAACATAAGGAACTGACATATCAGGAACCAGAAACATCAGGAACTGACGCATCAGGAACCAGAAACAAAAGAAACCAGAAACATCAGGAAATAGAAACATAAGGAACCAGAAACATCAGGAACATGAAACAAAAGGGAACTGACATATCAGGAACCAGAAACATAAGGAACTGACAAATCAGGAACTAGAAACATAAGAAACTGACATATCAGGAACCAGAAACATCAGGAACCAGAAACATAAGGAACTGACATATCAGGAACCAGAAACATCAGGAACTGACATATCAGGAACCAGAAACATCAGGAACTGACCACCAGGAACCAAAAGCATAAGAAACTGAAACATCAGAAACCAGAACGTTAGGAACCAGAAACATAAGGAACTGACATATCAGGAACCAGAAACATAAGGAACTGACGCATCAGGAACCAGAAACAAAAGAAACCAGAAACATCAGGAAATAGAAACATAAGGAACCAGAAACATCAGGAACATGAAACAAAAGGGAACTGACATATCAGGAACCAGAAACATAAGGAACTGACATATCAGGAACTAGAAACATAAGAAACTGAGACATCAGGAACCAGAAACATCAGGAACCAGAAACATAAGGAACTGACATATCAGGAACCAGAAACATAAGGAACTGACATATCAGGAACCAGAAACATCAGGAACTGACACACCAGGAACCAGAAACATATGAAACTGAAATATCAGTAACTAGAAACATCAGGAACCAGAAACATAAGGAACTGACATATCAGGAACCAGAAACATCAGGAACTGAAAACATCAGGAACCAGAAACATAAGGAACTGACATATCAGGAACTGAAACATCAAGAACCAGAAACATAAGGAACTGACATATCAGGAACCAGAAACATCAGGAACTGACACATCAGGAACCAGAAACATAAGAAACCAGAAACATAAGGAACCAGAAACATCAGGAACATGAAACAAAAGGGAACTTACATATCAGGAACCAGAAACATCAGGAACTGACATATCAGGAACTAGAAACATAAGAAACTGACACATCAGGAACCAGAAACATCAGGAACCAGAAACATAAGGAACTGACATATCAGGAACCAGAAACATAAGGAACTGACACACCAGGAACCAGAAACATCAGGAACCAGAAACATAAGGAACTGACATATCAGTAACTAGAAACATCAGGAACCAGAAACATTAGGAACCGACATATCAGGAACCAGAAACATCAGGAACTGAAAACATCAGAAACCAGAAACATCAGAAACCAGAAACATAAGGAACTGACATATCAGGGACTGAAACATCAAGAACCAGAAACATAAGGGAACTTACATCAGGAACTGACATATCAGGAACTAGAAACATAAGGAACTGAAAACATCAGGAACCAGAAACATCAGGAACTAGAAACATCAGGAACCGGAAACATAAGGAACTGACATATCAGGTACCAGAAACATCAGGAACTGACACACCAGGAACCAGAAACATAAGAAACTGACACATCAGGAACCAAAAACATAAGGAACTGAAAACATCAGGAACCAGAAAACATAAAGAACCAGAAACATCAGGAACTGACATATCAGGAACCAGAAACATCAGGAACTGACACACCAGGAACCAGAAACATAAGAAACTGACATATCAGGAACCAGAAACATCAGGAAGTGAAATCATCAGGAACCAGAAACATAAGGAACTGACATATCAGGAACTGAAAACATCAGGAACCAGAAACATAAGGAACTGAAAACATCAGGAACCAGAAACATCAGGAACTAGAAACATCAGGAAGCGGAAACATAAGGAACTGACATATCAGGAACCAGAAACATCAGGAACTGACATATCAGGAACTAGAAACATAAGAAACTGACATATCAGGAACCAGAAACATAAGGAACTGACATATCAGGAACCAGAAACATAAGGAACTGAAAACATCAGGAACCAGAAACATCAGGAACTAGAAACATCAGGAAGCGGAAACATAAGGAACTGACATATCAGCTACCAGAAACATCAGGAACTGACATATCAGGAACTAGAAACATAAGAAACTGACATATCAGGAACCAGAAACATAAGGAACTGACATATCAGGAACCAGAAACATCTGGAACCAGAAACATAAGGAACTGACATATCAGGAACCAGAAACATCTGGAACCAGAAACATAAGGAACTGACATATCAGGAACCAGAAACATCAGTAACCAGAAAAATAAGGAACTGAAAACATCAGGAACTGACACACCAGGAACCAGAAACATAAGAAACTGACACATCAGGAACTAGAAACATAAGGAACCAAAAACATAAGGAACTGACATATCAGGAACTGAAAACATCAGGAACCAGAAAAATAAGAAACTGAAAATATCAGGAACCAGAAACATAAGGAACTGACATATCAGGAAATGAAAACATCAGGAACCAGAAACATAAGGAACTGAAAACATCAGGAACCAGAAACATAAGGAACTGAAAACATCAGGAACCAGAAACATCAGGAACTGACATATCAGGAACCAGAAACATCAGGAACTGACCACCAGGAACCAAAAGCATAAGAAACTGAAACATCAGAAACCAGAACGTTAGGAACCAGAAACATAAGGAACTGACATATCAGGAACCAGAAACATAAGGAACTGACGCATCAGGAACCAGAAACAAAAGAAACCAGAAACATCAGGAAATAGAAACATAAGGAACCAGAAACATCAGGAACATGAAACAAAAGGGAACTGACATATCAGGAACCAGAAACATAAGGAACTGACAAATCAGGAACTAGAAACATAAGAAACTGACATATCAGGAACCAGAAACATCAGGAACCAGAAACATAAGGAACTGACATATCAGGAACCAGAAACATCAGGAACTGACATATCAGGAACCAGAAACATCAGGAACTGACCACCAGGAACCAAAAGCATAAGAAACTGAAACATCAGAAACCAGAACGTTAGGAACCAGAAACATAAGGAACTGACATATCAGGAACCAGAAACATAAGGAACTGACGCATCAGGAACCAGAAACAAAAGAAACCAGAAACATCAGGAAATAGAAACATAAGGAACCAGAAACATCAGGAACATGAAACAAAAGGGAACTGACATATCAGGAACCAGAAACATAAGGAACTGACATATCAGGAACTAGAAACATAAGAAACTGAGACATCAGGAACCAGAAACATCAGGAACCAGAAACATAAGGAACTGACATATCAGGAACCAGAAACATAAGGAACTGACATATCAGGAACCAGAAACATCAGGAACTGACCACCAGGAACCAGAAACATATGAAACTGAAATATCAGTAACTAGAAACATCAGGAACCAGAAACATAATGAACTGACATATCAGGAACCAGAAACATCAGGAACTGAAAACATCAGGAACCAGAAACATAAGGAACTGACATATCAGGAACTGAAACATCAAGAACCAGAAACATAAGGAACTGACATATCAGGAACCAGAAACATCAGGAACTGACACATCAGGAACCAGAAACATAAGAAACCAGAAACATAAGGAACCAGAAACATCAGGAACATGAAACAAAAGGGAACTTACATATCAGGAACCAGAAACATCAGGAACTGACATATCAGGAACTAGAAACATAAGAAACTGACACATCAGGAACCAGAAACATCAGGAACCAGAAACATAAGGAACTGACATATCAGGAACCAGAAACATAAGGAACTGACACACCAGGAACCAGAAACATCAGGAACCAGAAACATAAGGAACTGACATATCAGTAACTAGAAACATCAGGAACCAGAAACATTAGGAACCGACATATCAGGAACCAGAAACATCAGGAACTGAAAACATCAGAAACCAGAAACATCAGAAACCAGAAACATAAGGAACTGACATATCAGGGACTGAAACATCAAGAACCAGAAACATAAGGGAACTTACATCAGGAACTGACATATCAGGAACTAGAAACATAAGGAACTGAAAACATCAGGAACCAGAAACATCAGGAACTAGAAACATCAGGAACTAGAAACATCAGGAACCGGAAACATAAGGAACTGACATATCAGGTACCAGAAACATCAGGAACTGACACACCAGGAACCAGAAACATAAGAAACTGACACATCAGGAACCAAAAACATAAGGAACTGAAAACATCAGGAACCAGAAAACATAAAGAACCAGAAACATCAGGAACTGACATATCAGGAACCAGAAACATCAGGAACTGACACACCAGGAACCAGAAACATAAGAAACTGACATATCAGGAACCAGAAACATCAGGAAGTGAAATCATCAGGAACCAGAAACATAAGGAACTGACATATCAGGAACTGAAAACATCAGGAACCAGAAACATAAGGAACTGAAAACATCAGGAACCAGAAACATCAGGAACTAGAAACATCAGGAAGCGGAAACATAAGGAACTGACATATCAGCTACCAGAAACATCAGGAACTGACATATCAGGAACTAGAAACATAAGAAACTGACATATCAGGAACCAGAAACATAAGGAACTGACATATCAGGAACCAGAAACATAAGGAACTGAAAACATCAGGAACCAGAAACATCAGGAACTAGAAACATCAGGAAGCGGAAACATAAGGAACTGACATATCAGCTACCAGAAACATCAGGAACTGACATATCAGGAACTAGAAACATAAGAAACTGACATATCAGGAACCAGAAACATAAGGAACTGACATATCAGGAACCAGAAACATCTGGAACTGACACACCAGGAACCAGAAACATAAGAAACTGACACATCAGGAACTAGAATCATCAGAAACCAGAAACATAAGGAACTGACATATCAGGAACCAGAAACATCAGTAACCAGAAAAATAAGGAACTGAAAACATCAGGAACTGACACACCAGGAACCAGAAACATAAGAAACTGACACATCAGGAACTAGAAACATAAGGAACCAAAAACATAAGGAACTGACATATCAGGAACTGAAAACATCAGGAACCAGAAAAATAAGAAACTGAAAATATCAGGAACCAGAAACATAAGGAACTGACATATCAGGAAATGAAAACATCAGGAACCAGAAACATAAGGAACTGAAAACATCAGGAACCAGAAACATAAGGAACTGAAAACATCAGGAACCAGAAACATAAGGAACTGAAAATATCAGGACCCAGAAACATAAGGAACTGACATATCAGGAACTGAAAACATCAGGAACTGAAAACATCAGGAACCAGAAACATAACGAACTGAAAACATCAGGACCCAGAAACATAAGGAACCGAGAACATAAACAACCAAAATATCTGAGGATCTGTCTTATCATATTCATAATTTTCATTTTGACAGGGTTTTTTTAAAATTTCCTCACTAATATCCAGACATAAACGTATCGTATTTCACTATTCAGCTGTGATGTTTGGTCCATATCGCCCATCCCTACGATGGCCGAAAGTCTGTATCTGACCAGCTGTGAGGGGCCATCACTTTGAACCAGATAATGCTGGGGGTGATTTTTCCTCCCAGTCTTCTGCTGATGGATGCCAGAATGCTTCAGTGAGATCCTCGCAGTGAATATTGATTATGTCCAGTCTGATAGGCTGATGGTATGATGGCGCATTAAGTCCACCATCAGTGAGAGCAGAGCTGCTGACTCAGCACTCTACCAGGATCAGACTGGGATCACACTGGGATCAGATCAGCCTGTTGGCACTCACTAGTTTCATTCCAGTTCACACCAAAGTGTCATCATCATTCAGAGGAAAAGTCCAGAAAGCCAAAGTAAAACTGCCCTCCCCATCAGATGATTCTGCTCTGATTACTGTGAGGAACAAAACTTAAGGTTGTTGATTTAAAATGAACATAAAGTCTCTATGAAAAGAAGAATGTGAGAATAATGTACTCAGCTGTTGTTCTGTTGCTGTACTCAGCTGTTCTGTTGCTGTACTCAGCTGTTCTGTTGCTGTACTCAGCTGTTGTTCTGTTGCTGTACTCAGCTGTTCTGTTGCTGTACTCAGCTGTTCTGTTGCTGTACTCAGCTGCTGTTCTGTTGCTGTACTCAGCTGCTGTTCTGTTGCTGTACTCAGCTGTTGTTCTGTTGCTGTACTCAGCTGCTGTTCTGTTGCTGTACTCAGCTGCTGTTCTGTTGCTGTACTCAGCTGTTGTTCTGTTGCTGTACTCAGCTGTTCTGTTGCTGTACTCAGCTGCTGTTCTGTTGCTGTACTCAGCTGTTGTTCTGTTGCTGTACTCAGCTGTTCTGTTGCTGTACTCAGCTGCTGTTCTGTTGCTGTACTCAGCTGTTCTGTTGCTATACTCAGCTGTTGTTCTGTTGCTGTACTCAGCTGTTCTGTTGCTGTACTCAGCTGCTGTTCTGTTGCTGTACTCAGCTGTTCTGTGGCAGTACTCAGCTGCTGTTCTGTTGCTGTACTCAGCTTTTCTGTTGCTGTACTCAGCTGTTGTTCTGTTGCTGTACTCAGCTGTTCTGTTGCTATACTCAGCTGCTGTTCTGTTGCTGTACTCAGCTGCTGTTCTGTTGCTGTACTCAGCTGTTGTTCTGTTGCTGTACTCAGCTGTTATTCTGTTGCTGTACTCAGCTGCTGTTCTGTTGCTGTACTCAGCTGCTGTTCTGTTGCTGTACTCAGCTGTTGTTCTGTTGCTGTACTCAGCTGTTGTTCTGTTGCTGTACTCAGCTGTTGTTCTGTTGCTGTACACAGCTGTTCTGTTGCTATACTCAGCTGTTGTTCTGTTGCTGTACTCAGCTGTTCTGTTGCTGTACTCAGCTGTTGTTCTGTTGCTGTACTCAGCTGCTGTTCTGTTGCTGTACTCAGCTGTTGTTCTGTTGCTGTACTCAGCTGTTATTCTGTTGCTGTACTCAGCTGCTGTTCTGTTGCTGTACTCAGCTGCTGTTCTGTTGCTGTACTCAGCTGTTGTTCTGTTGCTGTACTCAGCTGTTATTCTGTTGCTGTACTCAGCTGCTGTTCTGTTGCTGTACTCAGCTGCTGTTCTGTTGCTGTACTCAGCTGTTCTGTTGCTGTACTCAGCTGTTGTTCTGTTGCTGTACTCAGCTGTTCTGTTGCTGTACTCAGCTGCTGTTCTGTTGCTGTACTCAGCTGCTGTTCTGTTGCTGTACTCAGCTGCTGTTCTGTTGCTGTACTCAGCTGCTGTTCTGTTGCTGTACTCAGCTGCTGTTCTGTTGCTGTACTCAGCTGTTGTTCTGTTGCTGTACTCAGCTGTTCTGTTGCTGTACTCAGCTGTTGTTCTGTTGCTGTACTCAGCTGCTGTTCTGTTGCTGTACTCAGCTGCTGTTCTGTTGCTGTACTCAGCTGCTGTTCTGTTGCTGTACTCAGCTGTTGTTCTGTTGCTGTACTCAGCTGTTCTGTTGCTGTACTCAGCTGTTGTTCTGTTGCTGTACTCAGCTGCTGTTCTGTTGCTGTACTCAGCTGTTCTGTTGCTGTACTCAGCTGTTGTTCTGTTGCTGTACTCAGCTGTTCTGTTGCTGTACTCAGCTGTTGTTCTGTTGCTGTACTCAGCTGCTGTTCTGTTGCTGTACTCAGCTGCTGTTCTGTTGCTGTACTCAGCTGTTGTTCTGTTGCTGTACTCAGCTGTTCTGTTGCTGTACTCAGCTGTTGTTCTGTTGCTATACTCAGCTGTTGTTCTGTTGCTGTACTCAGCTGTTCTGTTGCTGTACTCAGCTGTTGTTCTGTTGCTGTACTCAGCTGTTCTGTTGCTGTACTCAGCTGTTGTTCTGTTGCTGTACTCAGCTGTTGTTCTGTTGCTGTACTCAGCTGTTCTGTTGCTGTACTCAGCTGTTGTTCTGTTGCTATACTCAGCTGTTCTGTTGCTGTACTCAGCTGCTGTTCTGTTGCTGTACTCAGCTGCTATTCTGTTGCTGTATTCAGCTGTTCTGTTGCTTTACTCAGCTGTTGTTCTGTTGCTGTACTCAGCTGTTGTTCTGTTGCTGTACTCAGCTGCTGTTCTGTTGCTGTACTCAGCTGCTGTTCTGTTGCTGTACTCAGCTGTTGTTCTGTTGCTGTACTCAGCTGCTGTTCTGTTGCTGTACTCAGCTGCTGTTCTGTTGCTGTACTCAGCTGCTATTCTGTTGCTGTATTCAGCTGTTCTGTTGCTTTACTCAGCTGTTGTTCTGTTGCTGTACTCAGCTGTTGTTCTGTTGCTGTACTCAGCTGTTGTTCTGTTGCTGTACTCAGCTGTTCTGTTACTGTACTCAGCTGTTCTGTTGCTGTACTCAGCTGTTCTGTTGCTGTACTCAGCTGCCGTTCTGTTGCTGTACTCAGCTGTTCTGTTGCTGTACTCAGCTGCTGTTCTGTTGCTGTACTCAGCTGTTCTGTTGCTGTACTCAGCTGCTGTTCTGTTGCTGTACTCAGCTGTTGTTCTGTTGCTGTACTCAGCTGCTGTTTTGTTGCTGTACTCAGCTGTTCTGTTGCTGTACTCAGCTGTTGTTCTGTTGCTGTACTCAGCTGCTGTTCTGTTGCTGTACTCAGCTGTTGTTCTGTTGCTGTACTCAGCTGCTGTTCTGTTGCTGTACTCAGCTGTTCTGTTGCTGTACTCAGCTGCTGTTCTGTTGCTGTACTCAGCTGTTCTGTTGCTGTACTCAGCTGTTGTTCTGTTGCTGTACTCAGCTGCTGTTCTGTTGCTGTACTCAGCTGCTGTTCTGTTGCTGTACTCAGCTGTTCTGTTGCTGTACTCAGCTGCTGTTCTGTTGCTGTACTCAGCTGTTCTGTTGCTGTACTCAGCTGTTGTTCTGTTGCTGTACTCAGCTGTTCTGTTGCTGTACTCAGCTGCTGTTCTGTTGCTGTACTCAGCTGTTGTTCTGTTGCTGTACTCAGCTGCTGTTCTGTTGCTGTACTCAGCTGTTCTGTTGCTGTACTCAGCTGTTGTTCTGTTGCTGTACTCAGCTGTTCTGTTGCTGTACTCAGCTGTTGTTCTGTTGCTGTACTCAGCTGTTCTGTTGCTGTACTCAGCTGTTGTTCTGTTGCTTTACTCAGCTGTTCTGTTGCTGTACTCAGCTGTTCTGTTGCTGTACTCAGCTGTTGTTCTGTTGCTGTACTCAGCTGTTCTGTTGCTGTACTCAGCTGTTGTTCTGTTGCTGTACTCAGCTGTTCTGTTGCTGTACTCAGCTGTTCTGTTGCTGTACTCAGCTGTTCTGTTGCTGTACTCAGCTGTTGTTCTGTTGCTGTACTCAGCTGTTCTGTTGCTGTACTCAGCTGTTGTTCTGTTGCTGTACTCAGCTGTTCTGTTGCTGTACTCAGCTGTTCTGTTGCTGTACTCAGCTGTTCTGTTGCTGTACTCAGCTGTTGTTCTGTTGCTGTACTCAGCTGTTCTGTTGCTGTACTCAGCTGCTGTTCTGTTGCTGTACTCAGCTGTTCTGTTGCTGTACTCAGCTGCTGTTCTGTTGCTTTACTCAGCTGTTGTTCTGCTGTTTTACTCAGCTGCTGTTCTGTTACTGATTTGTTTCACACATCCATCTGAGAAAGCTTCAATAGGAAACGTTTGAGAAAAGGCAGAGGCTTTGAAAAAAACCTCGGAGTGTGATCGGATTAACATTCTGTCACATCTCTCTGGGCCAGTCAGAGTAACAAAACACCTGACTTAGCCACTATCGAGATGCACGTGCGCAGCTACGGGGAATAACGTGAAACATGGCGACTATTGACATGTAAGTACTTGACTTTTGACGTTTTTGAAAAGAAAACAACTCACTGCTGTTCTTTGTTCTTCTTTTAACGAAGAAATGTCATCAAGTTCTGATAAAACTGGCGCTTTAGCAGCATCCACGCTAATCTCTCCCTCCATAACTGCACCAGCTCTTGTTGCTGCTTGTTTACGTCAAAACTCTGCTGCACCTGAAAGTACTGCCCCTCATCGCTGATTGGTCCTGTCACTGTCTAACCAGGCCCAAACAGTTCAGATGGGAGCCTAATAAGATGGATTCACCAGTGAAAAACAAGGAAATGGACGTATCCATCTGCTTTGCAAGGTTAACATTAACCAGTTTGTTTGCCACACTTATACAGTAGGTTTTTATGGTCAGACTAGTTGTCAACCTTCATTTTTTCCCTTTTTTATTTATTTTTTTGGCACTTTTAATCCAGCTCTGCTGCTTTTAGCCCATTTTTAACACATTTTTTAGCCACTTTTTCATCCATTTTTGCCACTTTAATCCCATTTTGGCCTTTTCCATCAGTTTCAGCCAGTTTTATCCTGCTTCTTTGCAATTTTTTGCCCATTTCCTCTGCCTTTTGCCATTAAATGCCATTTCCCCCCATTTTTCCACCTTTTTTGCCCATCTTAGTCACTTTTCACCATTTGGACTGTGGCTCTTATGATGGCATTTTTCAACGATTTGCCTCTTTGGTTGAGTAGGGTTGAGTAACACTGCTTTAAAGGATGAATTAAGTAAAAAAATGGACACGTTCATAAAACAATTCTGTGGTATTTTTTGTGTTTTCTAATTGTGCCTTTCTCTCATGTGTGTAGTATAAACTTCAGATACTGTGGTGTAAAAAAAGGTTTGGATTTGCTCCAAATGGTTCAATTAAAAGGCGTGAAGAAGACTAATGAGGCTGAAATATGGACATGTGAAAATGCTACAGATGCGGTGGATAAACCAGCTGGACAAAGACTGAAAAATGTCCCAACTGTGGAAAAATAGGACAGATAAAATGTACACTGCAAATGCATAAACATAAAGTAGTGTGGTGTGTTTAGGTGTAGTGTGTGAGCTTGTTCACCTATTTTATTTTTCTAAACTCTAAGACATGTTAAAGAGGGGATTCTGGGTAAAAAAGCTCTGACTCTTATGAAGACTGTAAACGGAGTTTAACTAGAGGGCTGTTAGCAGAAATCTAAAACTCCATCTATGTGTATACAAAAGGTCACAGAGAAATAAACCCTTCAAATAAACCCACCTACGTGTGGACCAGGCCAGCTCTGGTTCTCTATTCTAATGCATGCTCTGTAGGTAAAGGTCTGTGGAGGTTAAGTGCTGTCCATTTATCGTCCAGGAAGTGAACGTCTCTCTAATGAGGCTGAGCCAAAGATGATGAGTTCACTGTCTCTGGCAAAAAGGAACTTCAAATTTTCATTTTAGAGCTCCATGAAATCAGACATTCTTAGTTTTAACCTGTCATTACAGGTCAGTGGTGTTTGTTTTTAGTGAACATGCAGAGAGAGAAGGAGGTTAAAAACATGATCAATAAAAGATGAATGTCTAGATTTAATGGAGCCTTTAAAGATTCAGATTTAACCCTTTCGCTGCTTTAATTCTCTTCTGTCAGCTCACTAATAAACGAGGCCTTTATGTTGACTTTTCTCTGATGGACTTCTGGGAAACTCTTGTCTGCTGAGGAGAAATGATACCAGAGCAGCAGCACCAACACACCAATATGGCGCGATGATGACGGCGAGAACTGGACATAAAGCCGGTATAAACCAGACAACATTTGACCCTGTTGTGACTGGATTCTTCTCCAAACATAGACCTCCAGATGACGTCATGGCTTCATTTTCAGTCTGTTTGAATGTGAATAAGAACGGCCTTTCAGACTGTTCATGTGAGCGCCACAGCTCATGTGCAGAGAATCCAGAGCAGTGGTTTTCAAACTGTTTTTGTCCAAGGCACACCAAAGGTTAAGCCAAAATCTCAAGGCACACTATGTTCATATCGTTAAAAGTGATGCAAAACATGGCAAAATTGGGCAAAAAGTGGTGAAACAAAGTAAAAATGGGCAGAAATTGGCAAAAAGTGTCCAAAAAAAATTAGTTAATAGTGGCAAAATGTGTTGAAAGTGTCAATAAGGTAAAACACTTGGCAAAGGTGGTAAAAATGACTTAAGAGTAATGAAAAAACGTGGCCGAAAATGGGAAAAAATGGGAAAAAAGGTCTGAATAAAAATAGGCTAAACTGGCACAATGTTGCAAAAATGGGTTCAAAGTAGGGCTGAACGATTTGCAAAAATAATCTAGTTGCAATTTTTTCCTGCAATATTGCGATTTGAAATGCGATTATTTAGGTTCCTCAGTTTTTCTGTTGCTTAACAAACATGAGCAAGAATCATTCTGTATTATAACAAGTACAACATTAGATGAGTTTAAACTAGGGCTAAATTTAGAAAAAATATCTTTCTGTGATTTTGGCTACTAAAGCTCATCTGATATCAGTTGCTTTATTGAAGGGGATGATCATTTCTCATAATATTCTCATTTTGATGAAGAAAAATAAACGCATGAGCAAGAAAAGTAAGATTTTAGTAAAAACTAAAATGAAATGAAAAAGGTACTTGAAGGTTTTAATAATGTATGAGGCAGTGATAATCAACGTGTGGCTCTTTTATGTCTTCATTTTAAATATTATCCCCCCACAAAACCTTAAAAAAGGGACACTTTTTTGTACTTTTCCACCCATTTCTTCACTTTCATCCATTTAAGTGACCTTTTGCCATTGAATACCACGGTTTTTCCTACTTTTTTGCCACTTTTTGCCACTTTTGTCCCATTTTTCCTGTTAGGGCTATCTTTTGCCATTTAATACCCCTTTTTCCCTACTTTTTTGGCCCATTTTGACACTTTCTTGCAACTTTTTACCCATTTTATTTACCACGTTTATCTTATTTTTTGCCCCTTTTCACCCTTTTTTTCTCTGCATTTTTACCCATTTAAGCTACCTATTGTCATTAAATACCATTTTTTCCTACTTTTTGTCTATTTTAGCCAATCTTGACTGCTTTTTGCCCATTTTAGTCACTTTTCACTCAATTTTTTTCACGGTTTTGCCACTTTTGTACCATTTGATGCCAACTGTAACTCATTTTTTAGTCACCTCTCACCCATTTTTTCTACTTTCTGACCTTTCTTCACTTTTACTTTCCAATTTTGCCCATTTTCACCCATTTTTGTTGCTTTTTGACCATTTTTGCTACCTTTAACTTATTGTTTTTTGCTACTCCAAGCTGTTTTGCCACTTTACACCTCTTAGTTTGAGGCTCTTACAAAGGTATTTTTCAACTCTTTGGCTGAGCAGTGTTGAGTAACACTGGTATAAAGCATAAAAACAGATAAAAAAGGTTGTATCAAACTGATATTTTGACACTGAGAGGCTAGCGACCCTCTGCAGGGCCCCAAACCACACGTTGGGAACCACTGTGGTAAAAAGAGAGCTCTCTATGGGACTATAAAGAAGAGATCAGTCTACTCTTTACTGATTTATTTAGATTTTCTCAGCTGATATCTATTATGGATAAAGAGGATTTAGAGCTAAAATCAGAATCAGGATTATTTTAATAGGTGCTGAGATAAAACGGGGTTAAAAATAAAAACATAATGACCAATAAAAACTGCAAATAACCAAAAACACACACACATTTATGGCTAGTGTATATATATTTTTAACCATAAAACATTTTTATGGTTGGAGCCAAAATGAAAAAGCAGCATCTACAGGACTGATCAGACTTCATCTTTAAACTGATCCTGATCCTGATCGATCTAAACCGGATCAATAAACTGATGCCAGCGCTAATTAGATAAACGTGGAGGAGTCCGTAGTGACGCTGCTCCAGGGCTGCTCTGATTGGTCCACAAACAGGAAGATGAAAAGGCTTTCTGCTGAATCAGCGTGAAAACTAAATCCCCTCACTCACCTGCCCGCGTGCAGTCTGCTGCTGTAGCCCACCTGGTTCTCCCTGGTCCTGGTCTCCGAGGCTGAAGAGAGGAAGGACAGACGGGGTCTGAGACTCAGCAGCACCGGGGTCTGGACCGGATGTTGGTGTTGATGCTGCAGCAGAGTGCCCCGCCCTGAAGGAGGGGCGGGGCTGCATCATCATCATCATCATCATGGCTCTTAAAGAGACCCAAACACCTGCAGCAGTGATGCTGGTCCTCCTCAGACCACATCAGGGAGGGAGACTCTAAACCAGAGACTCTCAACCGTGTGGCTCTGGAGCCACATGAGCCACATGAGCCACGTGTGGCTCATTTGGGTCTTAATCTGAAACATTACTCTCCAAGAAAACCTCCAAATGGAAACTTTGACCTCAGAAATGATCCCATGCACGTCACAGTAGTCAGTTTGTTTCCCACACTGATACAGCAGGCTTTTATTTTCACACTTAACTGTCAGCTTCTGTTTTCGTCTGTATATTTCCATCGCTCTTATTTGTAAGTTTTTGCCCATTTAAGCTTCCTTTTACAATTAAATGCAACCTATTTTCCATTTTTCCCTCTCTGATGCTTTCTGCCCATTTTTCCCACCTTTTTGCTAATTTTTTTTCCCATTTTAGTCACCTTTCACTCATCTTTTGCCATGTTTTTGACACTTTTGGACCATTTTTGCAACCTGTAACTCATTTTCTTGCCACTTCTCACCTATTTTTGCCACTTTCTGCCCTTTTTTGCCACTTTTTCTCCTCATTTTTGCCACTTTTGTCCCAGTGTTTGCTGATTTTAGCCCATTTTTGCCGCTTCTTTTTGTCACTTTTCATCCATCTTTTTACACTTTCGTCCTGCTTTTTGCAGGTAAATGCCATCCTTTGACCATTTTTTCCCACCTTTTCTCTGTTTTTTGCCCATTTTAGTCACTCCTCACTCATTTTTTTTACCATGTGTTTGCTACTGTTTGACCATTTTTGCCATCTGTAACTCATTTTCTTGCCACTTCTTACCCATTTTTGCCACTTTCTGCCCTTTTTTGCCACTTTTTCTCCCACTTTTTGCCACTTTTGTCCCAGTGTTTGCAACTTCTCACCCATTTAAGCTTCCTTCTGCAATTAAATGCCAATTGTTTGGATTCTGGTCCTCTCCACCCTTCAGAGTCTGGGGGAAGAGTGGAGAGGACCAGAATCCACGTTGCTTGAAGTCCAGTGTGAAGTTTCCACAGTCAGTGATGATCTGGGCTGCCATGGCGTCTGCTGGTGTTGGTCCACTGTGTTTTCTGAAGTCCACAGTCAACGCAGCCATCTACCAGGACATTTTAGAGACCTTCATGCTTCCTTCTGCTGACAAGCTTTATGGAGATGCTGATTTCATTTTCCAGCAGGACTTGGCACCTGCCCACGCTGCCAAAGGTACCAAAAGCTGCTTCAATGACCATGGAGTTACTGTGCTTGGTTCTGACCTGAACCCCATAGAGAATCTATGGAAGATGAGAGACACCAGACCCAACAATGCAGATGACCTGAAGGCCGCTCTCAAAGCAACCTGGGCTTCATTACACCTGAGCAGTGCCACAGGCTGATTGCCTCCATGCCACGCCGCATTGATGCAGTAATTCATGCAAAAGGAGGTCCGACCAAGTATTGAAGGCATAGAAATGAACATACTTTTCAGAAGCCTGACATTTCTGTTGAAAATATCCTTTTTTTTATTGATCTTATGTAATATTCTAATTTTTTGAGACACTGAATTCTGGATTTTCTTATCTGTAAGCCATAATCATCAAAATTTCAAGAAATAAAGGCTTGAACTATTTCACTCTATGTGTAACAAGTCTATATAATATATGGGTTTACCTTTCAGGAAAGAGTGACAAAAAATATTGAACTTTTTCATGATATTTTAATTTTTGGAGATGTGCCTTTATACTCATGTGCATTAAGAATATAGTTTTATATATATATATATATATATATATATATATATATATACAGGTTGTTCTGCCGCTGAGGTGGAGATGTTGGGACCTCAGTGAGATCACAGCTAATGTCTTCTGGAGAACAGCATAGCAACAATGTGCAGAGCTAGCCTGATTGGTCCATCCTCTTCCTGTTTCTCTACCTCATCAGAAAACCCAAGGACAGAAACATCTTTAGAGAAAGTTTCATAAGTGCACTGAGAAAAATGCCAGTTTCACCAAAGTAGAAGTCTAACTACATGGAGAGCTGGTGGAGCTGCTATCTGCTCTACTTCCCTCCTGAAAGTTTCAACAGGATCTGAATAAGAGGAGGAAAGCAGCTGGAGTAGGATAAAAACTACAAAAGGCTGATTTTAAGGGGAGACAGACACTGAAGAGAAGCTGATAAGAGAGAACATTTGAGCTCTGCTGCATAGGACGCTAAACTGAGAATGTAGGGCTGACCTGCTGGACATTCTAGCTGTAGTGCAACATAGTCACAATATTCTGACCTATAAAACATTCCATCCTTGCCTTTAAAGATGATATACTCATTTATAGACTATAAAACATTCCATCCTTGCCTTTGAAGATGATACACTCAGTTATAGCCTATAAAACATTCCATCCTTGCCTTTGAAGATGATATACTCATTTATAGCCTATAAAACATTCCATCCTTGCCTTTAAATATGATATACTCATTTATAGCCGATAAAACATTCCATCCTTGCCTTTGAAGATGATATACTCATTTATAGCCTATAAAACATTTCATTCTTGCCTTCAAACAATGCATCTTCATTTAATGCCTATAAAACATTCCATCCTTGCCTTTAAAGATTATATATTCATTGAAAGCCTCTAAAAGATTTCATCCTTGCATTAAAAGATGATTTATTCCTTCAAAGCCTATAAAACATTCCTTCCTTGCCTTTAAAGATATATTCATTTAAAACCTATAAAACATTGCATCCTTGCATTTGAAGATGTTAAACTTTAAAACCAATAAAACATTTGATCATTGTCTTTAAAGAATTTATCTTTCTTTAATGCCTATAAAGCACTCCATCCTTGCCTTTAAAGATGATATATTCCTTTAAAGCCAATAAAACATTCCATCCTTACCTTTAAAGATGATTTATTCCTTTAAAGCCTATAAAACATTTCATCCTTGCCTTTAAAGATGTTTTATTCAAACACCTGTAAACATTCCATCCTTTGTTTTAAAAGAATTTATCTTCATTTAAAGCCTATAAAACATTTCATCCTTGTCTTTAAAGATGATATATTCATTTAAAGCCTAAAAAAGATTTCGTCCTTGCCTTTAAAGATGTTATATTTTAAAGCCTATGAAACATTCCATCCTTTGTTTTAAAAGAATTTATCTTCATTTAAAGCCTATAAAACATTTCATCCTTGTCTTTAAAGATGATATATTCATTTAAAGCCTATAAAACATTTCATCCTTGCCTTTAAAGATGTTATATTTTAAAGCCTATAAAACATTTCATCCTTGCCTTTAAAGATTTATTCATTTAAAACCTATAAAACATTGCATCCTTGCCTTTGAAGATGTTAACCTTTAAAACCAATAAAACATTCAATCCTTGTCTTTAAAGAATTTATCTTTCTTTAATGCCTATAAAACACTCCATCCTTGCCTTTAAAGATGATATATTCCTTTAAAGCCTATAAAACATTCCATCCTTGCCTTTGAAGATGATATATTCCTTAAAAGCCAATAAAACATTCCATCCTTACCTTTAAAGATGATATATTCATTTAAAGCCTATAAAACATTCTGTCCTTGCCTTTAAAGATGTTATATTTTAAAGCCTATGAAACATTTCATCCTTGCCTTTAAAGATGTTTTATTTTAAAGCCTATAAAACATTCCATCCTTTGTTTTAAAAGAATTTATCTTCATTTAAAACCTATAAAACATTCCATCCTTGTCTTTAAAGATGATATATTCATTTAAAGCCTGTAAAACATTCTATCCTTTGTATTAAAAGAATTCATCTTCATTTAAAGCCTATTAAACATTCCATCCTTGCCTTTAAAGATTATATATTTATTTGAAGCCCGTAACATATTCCACCCTTGCCATTGAATAGATGATGTCATCAAAGCTTATAAAACATTTTATCCTTTGCTTTTACAGTCACACCAGTTTATGCCCCGCCCTCTTTCACTGTGAAGCCAGGCTGTTGTAACCCTTGCTGAATGTGTCTTGTCATTGTTTTGCTTAAATAAGGAAACAACCAATAACGAGGTACAGGCAACAAAGAGGCGGGGCTGAGTCATATTAGCCATGCCCCTAATTATGCAGAACTGGTATCCTTCTACAAAGTAAATGAGAGGTTTCCACTGTGTTGGCTCATATTGCAGCATCGAAGGTTGCAACTTAGTCCCAATCTCTTAGAATTTCATAGATATTTTTTCATGTTGATTACCTTGATGCTAAGCTAGGCTAATACTCTTATCAATGATGACATCACAGATGGGTCGTTAAAACTTTATTGATAGATTCATTGATTTACATCGACTCAATCAGTCAGCTAGTGTACAGGATACAGAGTTATGGAGAAATCTTTAGCATTGACAGGAAGAGAAGCTGTAAACAGAAAGTATGGCATTCTGCTGTAATGTTGGCGCTCCAGGAGAATGGACGGGGCAGCGGCTCAGATCATGGCAAAGCTTAACCACTGCAGGAAGGAGAAAGAGAGAGCAGGATCAGGTCAACACACCCGTGGGGGGGACTACATCTAAACCACCACCTGACCATCTCTGCCGCCCCACCCTCGTCTTTGCTCTGTTCCTTTCTTTCCACCAATCATAGGGTCCTAAAGCTGGACCCTAACCCACGTAGAGTGTTTAAAAATCTCTATTTATTCAACATTCATCTCAGAAATGGTCCATAGATGTGTTTGGGAAAGGTAGAACATTAACAAATTCAGAATCATCATCTCCTATTGTTCATTAATGTCAGATTATTTATAGTGTGGTCCTGGTTAGTAATACATCGCCACGGTAACCGTTCTGTTCTCACCTGGAAGAAGTCGAGCTCGATGGAGCCGCTGTCATGAGGGTCGAGTTTCTTGAAGATTTCTGAGGAGAAAGACAGAGTATTAATGAATAACGCTTTGTTCTTCAGTCATGGAAACAGAGCAGTGATGTTGGTATGCCTGCTCATGTCATTCATCAGTAAGAATGATTAGGATCAATGACACACTGACTGACTGTAGACGAGGTTAAAGTTCACTGAGCTGACATTCCTCTTAGGCTGGCTACACACTAGATGGCTTAAGGCCTGGTTCAAGGCTCTTGACATCTGATTTTATGCCCTACTAATCCTTTCTATATTTGTTGATGTGATTATTTACTGCTGCCAATCAGGGCGCCAGTGGACCCTAGTCCAGAAACTAGTCCTGAATGCAGCCCAGGTTCAAACCCAGCCTGTGGCTCCTTTCCTGCATGTCGTTCCGTCCTCACTCTCTTAACTGCCTTTGATGATGTCATCCTATAAAGTCTATAAAATATTCCACCCTTGCCTTTGAAGACGATGTTAAGCTTCAAAGCCTATAAAACATTCCATCCTTGCCTTTGAAGACGATGTAAACCTTTAAAGCCAATAAAACATCCCACCCTTGACTTTGAATATGATGTTAAGCTTTAAAGCCAATAAAACATTCCATCTTTGCCTTTGAAGATGATATATTCCTTCAAAGCCAATAAAACATTCCATCCTTGCCTTTGAAGATGATATATTCCCTTAAATCCTATAAAACATTCCATCCTTGCCTTTAAAGATAACATATTCCTTTAAATCCTATAAAACACTCCATCCTTGCCTTTAAGGTGATATATTCCTTGAAAGCCTATAAAACATTCTGTCCTTGCCTTTGAAGATAATATTTTCCCAAAAAGCCAATAAAACATTCCATCCTTGCCTTAGGAGATGATATATTTCATTAAAGCCTAAAAAACATTCCATCCTTACCTTTGAAGATGATACATTCCTTAAGAGCCCATAAAACATTTCATCCTTGCCTTTGAAGATGGTACATTCCTTTAAAGCCTAAAAAACATTCTATCCTTGCCTTTGAAGATGACACATTCCTTAAAGCCTATAAAACATTCTGTCCGTGCCTTTGGAGATGATATATTCCCAAAAAGCCAATAAAACATCCCACCCTTGACTTTGAATATGATGTTAAGCTTTAAGGCCAATAAAACATTCCATCTTTGCCTTTGAAGATGATATATTCCTTCAAAGCCAATAAAACATTCCATCCTTGCCTTTGAAGATGATATATTCCCTTAAATCCTATAAAACATTCCATCCTTGCCTTTAAAGATAACATATTCCTTTAAATCCTATAAAACATTTCATCCTTGCCTTTAAGGTGATATATTCCTTGAAAGCCTATAAGACATTCTGTCCTTGCCTTTGAAGATAATATATTCCCAAAAAGCCAATAAAACATTCCATCCTTGCCTTAGGAGATGATATATTTCATTAAAGCCTAAAAAACATTCCATCCTTACCTTTGAAGATGATACATTCCTTAAGAGCCCATAAAACATTTCATCCTTGCCTTTGGAGATGATATATTCCCAAAAAGCCTATAAAACATTCTATCCTTGCCTTTGAAGATGACACATTCCTTTAAAGCCTATAAAACATTCTGTCCTTGCCTTTGGAGATGATATATTCCCCAAAAGCCTATAAAACATTCCATCCTTGCCTTTGAAGATGATATATTCCTTTAGAGCTCATAAAACATTCCATCCTTGCCTTTGAAGATGATAATGTTAACCTTTAAAGTCTCAATAACATTCCATCCTTGCCTTTGAAGATGATATATTCCTTTAAAGTCTATAAAGCATTCCACCCTTGCCTTTGAAGATGATATATTCCTTTAAAGCCTATCAAACATTCTGTCCTTGCATTTGGAGATGATACATTCCTTTAAAGCCTATAAAACATTCCACCCTTGACTTTGAAGATTATATATTCCCCAAAAGCCTATAAAACATTCCATCCATGCCTTTACAGATGATAATGTTAACCTCTAAAGTCTCAATAACATTCCATCCTTGCCTTTAAAGATGATCTATTCCTTTACAGTCTATAAAACATTCCATCCTTGCCATTGAATAGATAATGTTATCAAAGCGTATGAAACATTTTATCCTTTTCTTTGGCATCCACACCCTTTTAGGCCCCGCCCCCTTCCACTGTGAAGACAGGCTGTTGTAACCCTTGCTGAATGTGTCATTGTCTTGCCCAAATAAGGAAACAACCAATCACAGAGTACAACCAACAAAGAGGCTGGGCTGAGTCATATTAGCCACGCCCCTAATTATGCAGAAATGGTATCCTTCTGCAAAGTAAATCAGAGGTTTCCACTGTGTTGGCTCATATTTCAGCATCAGAGGTTGTAACGTCTCATAAAGACCCTAAATAGGACTGACAGACGTCCTCCATGTTTGTTTTCCTCTTTAGTCCTGTCTGATCTGTGAGTTTCTGTGAGACTTCTTGTCTGAAGAATGGTCACTATAACAGCAGCTTTGTGGTCTCATTCAGAGGTGTGTGCATTCAGAGGATTCTGTTAAAATCAGCTCTCCTGTCCTCATGTCTGTGGTCTAACACGTTTTTAAAACAGTTAAGCTCTGACAGTCATCTGGTGTGTAGCATGCATTAGCAGACCATCATGGCGCCGGACTGTCAGCTTCCTTTGTGAATGAAATCAAAGCTGCAGACTCACTGAACATCATCTCCAGCCTCATCAGACAGCCCACGAAGTTATCGAAGTCGATGGTCATGTCGGGGTCGGAGTATCGAGCCACCAGCAGCTGGTAGATGGCGTTATTGAGCGTGAAACCTGCAGGGGGATAAATCACATGATCACCATACAAACACTAACTCCTATCTGGACACAATAAAGGACAATTACAACAGTAATAAAATTATACCAAATATCATCGTCCCTATCATAAAAATCAGTGGCCAGAGCCCCAATTTGATGTTAACAGTGAAACCTAGATCTGCCAAAGACAAAACAACTAATATTTACTTTTCAGCTCATATAACTTCATCTTAATACATTTAAACGAGTAGATACAGTCTTCAGTGTCAGTGTTAAAAGGAGTGAATGAAACAATTATAGGATTCAATCCTGCTGTTATTTAAGGTTAACGTTTATCTGTTGGTTTAATCTCTCTGCCTTAAATCTGATTGTCTTACTGCTTTGTCAGCCATTAAATCAAGCGTTTAGCATTAGTTCAGGCGGCTCTTCCCTGATCAGCTGATTTGTTCTAAGCCAGGGGTTCTCAGCGTTGGGGTCCGGACCCCATTGGGGGTTGCAAGACACTGAGATGGGGTCTCCGGGTGCCTTAAAAAAACTAAGAACATTTTTTCAAATTATACTGTTGCCACTTTACACCAATTTGGCCAAATTTTAAAACATTTTTGCCACTTAAAACCTATTTTTTCTCGATTTTTGAACCCTTTCTACCACCTTTATTCTGCCTGTTTTTGCCACTTCTAAACCAAATCTTGCCACTCTACGCCTATTGTTGGCTCTGTTGTCACATTACTGCCATTATTAGCCCCTCTTTACCACTTTTTACGCCACATTTCACAACCTAATATTCCCATTTATGCCAGTTTCACCCATTTCTTCCAATTTCTGCCTCAGCAAACCCTTTTTTGCCAGTTTATATCAATTTTTCATCCCATTTTACCAAATTTTCACCTATTTCTGGCACCTTAATGCCATTTCAGCCACTTTTTAATCCCCTTCTACCACTTGACATGCTCATTTTTGCGCCTTTAACCAGCTTTTGCATTTTTTTTTTTGCCACTTTTATCTAATTTTTGGCACTTCTAACCCATTTCAGCTACCTTTAAAATCCATTTTCACCACCTTTCTCACTTTTTTTTTCTTTATTAACCCTTTATCTACTGAGCCAGTGCCAGCACTGTGTTTTATATGTCTGGAGTATTATTACTGTAACTCTGTCTAAGTTTGTCTAATCAGAAAAATTCCAATGGCATTGGAAAGCTGAGAATTGTGGGCATGCGCACATATATGGTTCATTTCAGTACTGGCAACCATACGACGTGGGCATTCATGGCAAAACACCAAAAGTATCGCAAGACCGCTACACGGATTCTCAACACTGTAACTCCTGGAAAGTTTGCTCAATCTAAAAAAATTCAACACTGACAGAGAGCTGAGAATCTGTGCTTTCCGCCAATATACGATGTGTGGTATATATATTACGGTAATGTCGAACAGCACCACGAAAACGGTAGCTTTGGCAGAAGACGAGTGAGAAAGAAGAGTGAAGGAAGAGAATAAAAGGAGAGCGAGAGAGAGTGGTGTTTTGTTTTCAAAAAATAGCGTTAGATAGTGGCATTTGTGCGTGTCTGTCATGTGCAATAACAATATGTTACTGAGAATGTTGAGAATGCATTTTCCCACCTTTATTTGGCATATGTATATAGTTATCTTTTGCACTGTGTTTTGCACACCCAGAGTCCTAGACTCCAAAAATGACTGCTGATTGTTCTAAACATGTATAGGTTCACATTTCAGATGTCCAATCAAAACTTCATGAGGAATAACAACATTTCTTCTCATAAAAACCATGAAAAACAAATCAGTTTTTGTGTTTTTCTTCTACCAGATGTTGAAAAGTCAAGTTCAAGTACTCCTGGGAAAAGGGACCAAAGCTCTCAGACTTAGGGCATTTCCTGACTATTTTACAGCCATAATAACAAAATATGTCCAAATTGCCATTTTTAGACTCAGTAGGTAAAGGGTTAACCCATTTTAGCTATTCTTAATGTATTTTAACTCTGTTTATATCAAAAGGATTTACATTTTTAAGAGGGCTACTTACTACATAAATGAATTTAAAAGATATGTGTTTCTTTGATAAGCAAATATCACAGCTTAACTTTACTATGACCATGGTTTTGCTGGCCCCCAGAAGGCTCTCCCATATATCCCCTTTATGGACGGCCTTGGTACAGTGGGGGTCCCCGGTCTCTGGAACCTTTATTTTGGGGGTCGCAGGCTGAAAAGCTCGAGAACCACTGCTCTAAGGATCCTATTGGCCAATTGCTGTCACGTTGCCTTATATAAACTGCTCTAGCATGGCTCTGCTGCTCAAGCCACTCTTTCAACCGAGCAAGTTTGGACACCCTGATTTAGAACAAAGTCACATCTGTATCTCCAGACAGAACTCATTTATCTTTAAATGAAACAGGATGAAACTTGAAGACTTTTGCAGGCACACTTAAAAATACTGCTTTAACTGGTATTACATTTATTGAAATCAAGTTTACACGTTGGAGGAAGTTTTCTTGCGTAACAATGCGACAACTTAAATGGGAAAACTTAAATCATCTGCTTATAACTAATTGAAGATATTTGAAATAGGCCCATGTGTTCTTTTGGAGTGCATGGAGAATAAAACACATTTACAACCGTTTGTCATGTTCATACTTGAACTAATGGACCTGCTCTGCATGGATACAAGGGTTTAGAAGGAGACAGGAGACATTCAGAGTTGACTCTACAGCTCTGCTAGCAAAGCTAATGAAGCTAAAGATGCTAACCCTGCTAATTATCGTGTCTTCCAGTAAGATGAAACGTACCGTCAGCTCCAGGCTAACAAGAGCAAAGAGATGAGATCCAGACGGCAGCAGAGACAGAAACACAGAGATTAATGATCAGAGCAACGCCAAAAAACAGGAAGTAGAAGAGGAGAGGAGGAAGGTCAGGAGGATGAAGAGAGGAGCATGTTAGTCAAGATTCTGCAAACAGTCCAACTTTTATTTTAAAAGTCATGGGGGTTAACTCAGTGAAATATCGTTGGTTAGGGAGGAGATCAACACTGGAGCTGTCACTATTTCCTCCTCACACAGGATCAGGTGAGGACTCCTCCTTCAGTGAGTCAGCGGGAACCACCATGACTCACATCCATGTTCAAACATTTACTCATTCAAACACTCAAACACGGAGCAGAGCTGGCGTCTGGCGGTGTTTAGTCACAGCCGGGGGAGAGCAGAGTTATCTGCAGAGTGACTACTGTACGTCTCTGTGTGGATCAATGAAGGGCTTCATAAAAACAGTTTAATCAGTGACTGTTTAAACATTATTACATTATCAGTCTATGGGAGGAACACCCAATGAATTTAGACTACGGAGGCCCTGAAGGGACATGGACTTAATAGAAGATAAGTTCCTGATGCTCACCAGGAACCAACCCATGCTCAGGATGAAGTTTTACATGCTATTCAGATGGTTTTTCATGCTCAGCGGAAGGTTTGATGCTTATCTTTGTTTTGCATGGTGACGAGAAAATGAAAGATGCTTAAAACAAAGTAAAGCTTGATCTTCACTGAGGAGAGAGTTTCAGAAGTCCATGACAAAGTTTTACAGTGACTTTAAAAGTATTTACCCCCTTGGATGTTCTACTCCCTTGGATTGAGGTCTGGGCTTCTATACGGCCACTCCAGAACATTCCCCTTCTTGTCTTTAAACCATTTCTGTGTAGCTTTCTCTGGATGCTTCAGCTGATTGTCTGACTGGAAAATAAATCTTCTCCCAAGATGTAGTTCTCTGTCAGACTGAATAAGACTGTCCTCCAGGATTCATTTTACCCTCCACCTTTACAAGCCTTCAGGGATGGCTGCTGAGACGCATCCCCACAGCACGATGCTGCTGAGAAGCACCCCCACAGCATGATGCTGCTGAGAAGCACCCCCACAGCATGATGCTGCTGAGAACCACACCCACAGCACGATGCTGCTGAGAAGCATCCCCACAGCATGATGCTGCTGAGAACCACACCCACAGCACGATGCTGCTGAGAAGCATCCCCACAGCATGATGCTGCTGAGAACCACACCCACAGCACGATGCTGCTGAGAAGCATCTCCACAGCATGATGCTGCCACCACTGTGCTCCACAGTGGGGATGGTGTGTTTGTGGTGATGTCAGTGTTTGGCATCTTGTCTGATGGTCTAAAAGCTCCATTCTGGTCTCATCAGACCAAAGAACTCTCTTCCTCTTGACCATGGAGTCTCCCACAGTCCTTTTGGTGAACTCTAGTCCAGACTGAATCTGAGTTTTCTTCAACAGTGTCTTTCTCTTCTCCACTCTCCCATAAAGCTCTGACTGGTGAAGAACCCGGCCAACAGTTGTTGTCTGCAGAGTCTCTCCATCTCAGCTGCTGAAGCTTGGAACTCCTTCAGAGTAGTCATAGGTGTCTTGGTGGACTCTCTCACTAGTCTCCTTCTTGCACGCTCACTCAGGGTGCTTTCACACTAGGGGCATGGTCCTGGATCCGAGTGCACTTGAGCCTAAAGTCCAGTTTGTTTTGGTAGTGTGAATGCAAACGAACAGCAGCAGAGACCACATTGGGCCTAATGTGAAAGCACCCTCAGTTTGTGAGGACGGTCTGATACAGGCAGATTTACACAGGTGACATACTCCTTCATTTCTTCATGATGGATTTCACTGAACTCTGGGGGATGTTCAGAAACTTGGAAATGTTTTTGTCTCCATCTCCTGACTTAGACTTTTCAATAACCTTTTTTCTGAGTGTTCTTTTGTCTTCATGGTGTAATGGTAGCCATGAATACTGATGAACCAGTGACTAGACCTTCCAGTGTTTTTTCAGTAAACTTGTGATCTTTTAAACTCAATGTTTTTTAGCTTTTTTCTCCATCTTGAGTCATCACTGACAGGCTGGAAGACTTCCTGCTACAGAATCAGTGTTCACCTGAAACGTCATCTTTCTCAGGCTATCATTATCCCCGGCGTAAACGACACACATTTCTGCAGTAGAAGAAGAAAGCTTCATACCTGCATCTTTGAAGGCCACTCTCATCTCTGGAGTGCTCATCGTCCCCGAGTTGTCCGAGTCGTTCTGCTTGTAGAGCGACTGTAGAGACACGGAGAGGTCGTCAGTCAAAGGGTCACACACCCCTAAGGTCGGAGGTCAGAGGTCACAGGTCTTACCAGGTATCTCTGCACCTTCTTCCACAGCGTGGCAAACTCTCCCAGACCGAGCTTCCCGTTCCCGCTGTCCTGATGGCCAGTTAAAGACCCTAAACAGTTCACACAAACATCTGAAGGAAACATGTAGAGGATGGACCAATCACGTTCGCTCTGCCCGCTGTTGCCATGCTGTAGTAGGGCCGAGATGTGTGTGTGTGTGACAGGATGTTGGGACTCTCAGTGAGATCAAAGCAAATGTCTCCTGGAGAACAGCACGGGATCAACAGGCAGAGCTAACGTGATTGGTCTATCCTCTACGTGTTTCCTATTGGCTGGTTCAGAGAAAAACCCTAGAGCTCTCTTGAGTTTTGCAACAATAATGACTCCATACAGTGCCTTATGATCATTTTGATAGGGACAGACCTCCTGCTGTTAAAAAGCTTCATTCACTATAAGTCAAAGCCACCCCTCTCCAAGATGGCAGCCATGTTGATGCATGTGAGGAGACCAGAAGCACTTCTGACACTAACAGCTGAAGGATACATCCATCAGGTTGACCATGATCCGACACGTCTCCATGCTGAAACCGTCAGTCTTTATGTCCGAACCTGTGGACAGGTAAACAGGAAGTTAGCTCTGCAGGTAAGAGATCAAACAGCTGAGTAAGGTGAGTCTCTATCGTACGTTTGGCAACGATCTTGTTCATGATGGTCCGGAGCTCGGTCGCAGAGATCTCCATGTCCTGAAAGGAACAGGAAATACAGGTCAGCGCTCACCTGGACGCTCACTACAGGTGTGGTGATGATGTCATAAGTGATGATGTCAGAGGTGGGCAGGACTGGGACACATGTGCACAGATGTTTAAGAGGAACATGCTGGAGTTGGAATCAAATGCCTTAAAAAAACAGAACGTACGTCTCCGGCCAGTTTGGTGAAGAGTCCTCTGAATCCTGCGTCCACGTCGTCGTCTGACACCGTCTCCTGAACGCCACATGGAGACAAAAACGCAGTTAACCCTCACAGGGAGACAGTATGGACGGGTGAATGAGCGCTACGACACACAGACACAGAGCTTTCCATGTGAACAGCGGGCTCTGGGGGGTTAGAGAGACTCTAAATGTGTTTGATGGCTAATAAGTGGAAGGGTGCTGAACTCTGATTGGTTCCATCTCTAACAAACAGTCTCCTCTCCTCCACGATGGCGTCCTCATGTTGACAGGCGCTCTATAAACAGACAGCAAACAGGAAACGGTGGGACTGGTGCTCATTAAACAGCAGCTGCTTGCTGTGGTCACATGACCTGAGGCGCCAGGTGAGCTGTGTCTAACAGGATTAACCCTGCAGAGCGTCAGCTGTTTACAGTTTACTGATCAGTTTACTGTCTGACCTTCATCGCCACAACCTCAGCCAATCACAGAGAGGATCACTGAGTAGTAATAACACCATGTTAGAGCAGAGCCTCAGCCAATCACAGAGAGGCTCACTGAGTAGTAATAACACCATGTTAGAGCAGAGCCTCAGCCAATCACAGAGAGGCTCACTGAGTAGTAATAACACCACGTTAGAGCAGAGCCTCAGCCAATCACAGAGAGGCTCACTGAGCAGTAATAACACCATGCTAGAGCAGAGCCTCAGCCAATCAGTAGTTAGGGATTTCTGGACCCAGCAGGTGTGGCAGTAATCAGGTCTGGGTGTGGATAGTTAACCTGTACTCAACTTTATAAAATATGATTAAACAGAGTGAATTCATGATTTAATAAAGGGGTCACATAGGGCCAGGTAGGTTTGGATGGTTGTTTTTTAAAGGAACTCATCATTTAATAATAGACTGGTCAATCCTGGGTTGGTAGGACTGAGTATCAGATAGCCCCTCTCCACCAGACAGTTTTACTCACATCCTCCAGGTCAGCGCTCACTGGATCATCACACGGTCTGGTGGGACATAGAAACATACATTAGAACATACATGTTATTAAACACATGGATCTCATCAGCAGCAGCAGCGGCGTGATGGTCTTACACGGTCTCTGACTGCTTCTCAGAAAACACGCGGATGCAAAAGTCTCCATTAAGGTGCGGCTCGAAGGTGGACGGGACGATCAGGTACTCTCCTGGGGGCAGCTTGTGGCGTGAGCTGACCTCTCGGAGGTTGATGAAGGTCTCGGACCGCGCCGTCTGAGCATGTGTCAGGAAGAAGTTCTTATCCAGGTGGACCTGCTTCTGACCTTGGAACTGAGGAGAGGGAGATATCAACATAAAACAACAATAATGACAGGATGTTAAATAATAATAATGAGGAGAAGGGGTAACCAACATGAGCTAAAAAACAACAATAATGACAGGATGTTAAATAATAATAATGAGGAGAAGGGGTAACCAACATCAGCTAAAAAACAACAATGATGACAGGATGGAAAATAATAATAATGAAGAGGAGGAGGGGTAACCAACATCAGCTAAAAAAACAACAATAATGACAGGATGGAAAATAATAATAATGAAGAGGAGGAGGGGTAACCAACATCAGCTAAAAAACAACAATAATGACAGGATGTTAAATAATAATAATGAGGAGAAGGGGTAACCAACATCAGCTAAAAAACAACAATAATGACAGGATGTTAAATACTAATAATGAGGAGAAGGGGTAACCAACATCAGCTAAAAAACAACAATAATGACAGGATGTTAAATAATAATAATGAAGAGGAGGAGGGGTAACCAACATCAGCTAAAAAACAACAATAATGACAGGATGTTAAATAATAATAATGAAGAGGAGGAGGGGTAACCAACATCAGCTAAAAAACAACAATAATGACAGGATGGAAAATAATAATAATGAAGAGGAGGAGGGGTAACCAACATCAGCTAAAAAAACAACAATAATGACAGGATGGAAAATAATAATAATGAAGAGGAGAAGGGGTAACCAACATCAGCTAAAAAAAAACAATAATGACAGGATGGAAAATAATAATAATGAAGAGGAGGAGGGGTAACCAACATCAGCTAAAAAAACAACAATAATGACAGGATGGAAAATAATATTATTGAAGAGTCGACGGTGTAACCAACATCAGCTAAAAAAAAACAATAATGACAGGATGGAAAATAATAATAATGAAGAGGAGGAGGGGTAACCAACATCAGCTAAAAAAACAACAATAATGACAGGATGGAAAATAATAATAATGAAGAGGAGAAGGGGTAACCAACATCAGCTAAAAAAAAATAATAAAAATACCAGGATGTTAAATAATAATGAAGAGAAGGAGGGGTAACCAACAACAGCTTAAAAACAGCAATAATGACAGGATGGAAAATAATAATGAGAGGAGGTGGGTAACCAACATCAGCTACAATACAACAATAATGACAGGATGGAAAATAATAATGAAGAGGAGGAGGGGTAACCAACATCAGCTAAAAAAACAACAATAATGACAGGATGGAAAATAATAATAATGAAGAGGAGGAGGGGTAACCAACATCAGCTAAAAAAACAACAATAATGACAGGATGGAAAATAATAATAATGAAGAGAAGGAGGGGTAACCAACATCAGCTAAAAAAACAACAATAATGACAGGATGGAAAATAATAATAATGAAGAGGAGGAGGGGTAACCAACATCAGCTAAAAAAACAACAATAATGACAGGATGGAAAATAATAATAATGAAGAGGAGGAGGGGTAACCAACATCAGGTAAAAAACAACAATAATGACAGGATGTTAAATAATAATAATGAGGAGAAGGGGTAACCAACATCAGCTAAAAAAACAACAATAATGACAGGATGGAAAAAAATAAGTAACAGCAGGAGGGGTAACCAACTGCAGCTAAAACAACAACAATAATGACAGGATGTAAAATAATAATAATGAAGAGGAGGCCGCCAACCCAACATCATCTAAAAAACAACAATAATGACAGGATGTTAAATAATAATAATGAGGAGCAGCGCTAACCAACATCAGCTAAAAAACAACAATAATGACACGATTTTAAAAAATAATAATGAGTAGATTGGGTAACCAAACTAAGCTAAAAAAACAACAATAATGAGTGGATGTATAATAATAATAATGAAGAGGAGGAGGGGTAACCAACATCAGGTAAAAAACAACAATAATGACAGGATGTTAAATAATAATAATGAGGAGAAGGGGTAACCAACATCAGCTAAAAAAAACAACAATAATGACAGGATGGAAAATAATAATGAAGAGGAGGAGGGGTAACCAACATCAGCTAAAAAAACAACAATAATGACAGGATGGAAAATAATAATAATGAAGAGGAGGAGGGTAACCAACATCAGCTAAAAACAATAACAATGACAGGATGTTAAAAAATAATGATGAAGAGGAGGAGGGGTAACCAACATCAGCTAAAAAACAACAATAATGACAGGATGGAAAATAATAATAATGAAGAGGAGAAGGGGTAACCAACATCAGCTAAAAAAAACAATAATGACAGGATTTAAAATAATAATGAAGAGGAGGAGGGGTAACCAACATCAGCTAAAAAACAACAATAATGACAGGATGGAAAATAATAATAATGAAGAGGAGGAGGGTAACCAACATCAGCTAAAAAAAACTATAATGTCAGGATGGAAAATAATAATAATGAAGAGGAGGAGGGGTAACCAACATCAGCTAAAAAACAACAATAATGACAGGATGGAAAATAATAATAATGAAGAGGAGAAGGGGTAACCAACATCAGCTAAAAAAAAACAATAATGACAGGATGGAAAAAAATAATAATGAAGAGGAGGAGGCGTAACCAACATCAGCTAAAAACAACAATAATGACAGGATGGAAAATAATAATGAAGAGGAGGTGGGTAACCAACATCAGCTACAATACAACAATAATGACAGGATGGAAAATAATAATGAAGAGGAGGAGGGGTAACCAACATCAGCTAAAAAAACAACAATAATGACAGGATGGAAAATAATAATAATGAAGAGGAGGAGGGGTAACCAACATCAGCTAAAAAAACAAAAATAATGACATGATGGAAAAAAATAATAATGAAGAGAAGGAGGGGTAACCAACATCAGCTAAAAAAACAACAATAATGACAGGATGGAATAATAATGAAGAGGAGGAGGTAACCAACATCAGCTAAAAAATACAACAATAATGACAGGATGGAAAATAATAATAATGAAGAGGAGGAGGGGTAACCAACATCAGCTAAAAAACAACAATAATGACAGGATGGAAATAATAATAATGAGGAGAAGGGTAACCAACATCAGCTAAAAACAACAATAATGACAGGATGGAAAATAATAATAATGAAGAGAAGGAGGGGTAACCAACATCAGCTAAAAAAACAACAATAATGACAGGATGGAAAATAATAATAATGAAGAGGAGGAGGGGGAACCAACATCAGCTAAAAAAACAACAATAATGACAGGATGGAAAATAATAATGAAGAGGAGGAGGGGTAACCAACATCAGGTAAAAAACAACAATAATGACAGGATGTTAAATAATAATAATGAGGAGAAGGGGTAACCAACATCAGCTAAAAAAAACAACAATAATGACAGGATGGAAAATAATAATGAAGAGGAGGAGGGGTAACCAACATCAGCTAAAAAAACAACAATAATGACAGGATGGAAAATAATAATAATGAAGAGGAGGAGGGGTAACCAACATCAGCTAAAAAACAACAATAATGACAGGATGTTAAATAATAATAATGAGGAGAAGGGGTAACCAACATCAGCTAAAAAACAACAATAATGACAGGATGTTAAATACGAATAATGAGGAGAAGGGGTAACCAACATCAGCTAAAAAAACAACAATAATGACAGGATGGAAAATAATAATAATGAAGAGGAGGAGGGGTAACCAACATCAGCTAAAAAACAACAATAATGACAGGATGTTAAATAATAATAATGAGGAGAAGGGGTAACCAACATCAGCTAAAAAAACAACAATAATGACAGGATGGAAAATAATAATAATGAAGAGGAGAAGGGGTAACCAACATCAGCTAAAAAAAAAAATAATAATAATACCAGGATGTTAAATAATAATGAAGAGAAGGAGGAGTAACCAACAACAGCTTAAAAACAATAACAATGACAGGATGTTAAAAAATAATGATGAAGAGGAGGAGGGGTAACCAACATCAGCTAAAAAACAACAATAATGACAGGATGGAAAATAATAATAATGAAGAGGAGAAGGGGTAACCAACATCAGCTAAAAAAAAACAATAATGACAGGATGGAAAATAATAATAATGAAGAGGAGGAGGGGTAACCAACATCAGCTAAAAAAACAACAATAATGACAGGATGGAAAATAATAATAATGAAGAGGAGAAGGGGTAACCAACATCAGCTAAAAAAAAACAATAATGACAGGATGGAAAATAATAATAATGAAGAGGAGGAGGGGTAACCAACATCAGCTAAAAAAACAACAATAATGACAGGATGGAAAATAATAATAATGAAGAGGAGAAGGGGTAACCAACATCAGCTAAAAAAAATAATAATAAAAATACCAGGATGTTAAATAATAATGAAGAGAAGGAGGGGTAACCAACAACAGCTTAAAAACAGCAATAATGACAGGATGGAAAATAATAATGAGAGGAGGTGGGTAACCAACATCAGCTACAATACAACAATAATGACAGGATGGAAAATAATAATGAAGAGGAGGAGGGGTAACCAACATCAGCTAAAAAAACAACAATAATGACAGGATGGAAAATAATAATAATGAAGAGGAGGAGGGGTAACCAACATCAGCTAAAAAAACAACAATAATGACAGGATGGAAAATAATAATAATGAAGAGAAGGAGGGGTAACCAACATCAGCTAAAAAAACAACAATAATGACAGGATGGAAAATAATAATAATGAAGAGGAGGAGGGGTAACCAACATCAGCTAAAAAAACAACAATAATGACAGGATGGAAAATAATAATAATGAAGAGGAGGAGGGGTAACCAACATCAGGTAAAAAACAACAATAATGACAGGATGTTAAATAATAATAATGAGGAGAAGGGGTAACCAACATCAGCTAAAAAAACAACAATAATGACAGGATGGAAAATAATAATGAAGAGGAGGAGGGGTAACCAACATCAGCTAAAAAAACAACAATAATAACAGGATGTTAGATAAAAATGAAGAGGAGGGGAAACCTATATCAGCTATAAAACAACAATAATGACAGGATGGAAAATAATAATGAAGAGGAGGAGGGGTAACCAACATCAGCTTAAAAACAACAATAATAACAGGATGTTAGATAATAATGAAGTGGAGGAGGGGTAACCAACGTCAGCTAAAAACAACAATAATGACAGGATGTTAAATAATAATGAAAAGGGGGAGGGGTAATCAACATCAGTTATAAACAATAATAATGACAAGATGTTTAATAATAATGAAGAGGAGGAGGGGTAACCAAGATCCGTTATAAACAACAAAAATGACAAGATGTTAAAAAATAATGAAGAGGAGGAGGGGTAACCAACATCAGATTATGGTTATAACTAAAAAGTAACAGGATTTCAAATAATAATGGAGAGGAGGAGGGGTTACCAACATCATATTGTGGTTATTGTGGATTTTTTGGGGGTTTTTTCAGTGGTTGACCTTTGACCTTAAAGTGTCACCAAGTGGACATAGCTCACCTGCCGTGGGACCTGAAATAAGAGAGCACAGAACAGGATTAGATTTGGAGGTGTTGTGAAGGTTTTTCAGATCATTATAAACAAACGTCCTCCATTCTTACCTCGTAGATGGCGTACCCCACTGTGTGCATGTCCTCTCCTTGTTTCCGGAGCTTCCTGCGGTTCTTCTGGATCAGACCGACCACAAAGCTGCAGCCTACCTCGTTATCGTCCGGGTCGTCGTCCTCCTCCTCCAGCTTGATCACAAACTGAGGGTTGGTCCAGAATGTGTCTGCAGAGTAAAGACAGGTTCTGTTTACATCCATAGTCTTAGACTCTCACCTGATCACCTGATCCACTTCAGGATGGCAGAGAAGTCTCAGTCTTTACACACAGAGATGTGTTGGAGATAGTTCCTGATCTTGAAGTAAAGGTTCATGTACTAACAGGTACTAACATGGATGATTCCTGTATTTACAGGGATATGGCGTGTACTGTAACGGATGGTTCCAGACCAAAAATGGATGGATAGTTCTTGTACCAACATGCATTGTTAGTACAGTAAACGTTCCTGTACTTACTGGGATGGTTCCTGTACCTACAAGGAAGGTTCCTGTACTAACAGAGATGGCTCCTGTACTTAGATGGATGCTTCCTGTACTAACAGGGATGGTTCCTGTACCAATATGGATGGTTCCTGTACGAACATGGATGGTTCCTGTACTCAAATGGATGGTTCCTGTACTAACATGAATGGTTCCTGTACTTAAATGGATGGTTCCTGTACTTACAGGGATGGTTCCTGTACCAACATGGGTGGTTCCTGTACTTAAATGTATCATTCCTGTACTAACATGAATGGTTCCTGTACTTACAGGGATGGTTCCTGCAGCCCCCTGCCGTGGATCCTCTCCTCCAGGTGCCATCAAACTTGCTGACGCTCCAGTGTTTGACGGAGTCGTCTCCGATGGCGTCGGGGGTCAGCGTGCACACCTCGATACGAGAGTAGTGACGCAGGAAGTCATTGTAGGACATCCTGCAGAGATAGGAGAAGGGAGAGCGCTCACTCTTCACATACATCTCTCAGCATCAGCCCCAGGGCTGGTCTGATATTTTTATGACTTATGTTCTATGCTGAACCTACCAGAACTCTCCGTCCTCTGCGTTAGCGTGTGGACAGTCTCCCTGCACTTGGTTCCACTCTGAAGATCTGTGGGTGTAAAAACATATCATGTTCACATCACATTGCATGGTCTAACCCCATCACCTGGCAGCTCTCTGACTGTTAGATCTGCTCTGATTGGCTCAGGTTAACTGTCAGATTTATCTGCAATTGTAATCCTGAGTGTGTTCTATGGTACTTATGTTGTGGTTGCTATGGTTACCCGTCACTCCATGCCCCGGTCCACTCCACCTGTCCCCATGGGTTCCTCATCCTCACCAGCTTCTCCTTCCGGCCACGATAGTTCACCTAAAAACACCAAGATGACATTTAATCCTCTACTTGTTTAACATAGTTAACCCATATGTCCTTCACAGGAAGTGATGTCACCTCTACGGCGCCTGTCAGTGAGTAGGCGTGGCCTTTAACCAGCTTCTGACGCGTGACGGCCTCTGAGTCTGCAGCGCTGGTGATCTGCAGAGGAAACAGGTTAAAACCATCTTCATCATCATCATCATGAATGGCTGCGATTATGATTAACTCTGAACAGGATAAAGAAACGTTAGCTTTGTTTTCCAGAGTTTTCTCGGCAGACTCACGTCGATGGAGCAGCCCAACAGAGCGCCGGCCTCCAGAGCCTTCTTGATGATGTAGAACAGGTTAGATGGAGGTCTTTGGAGGTCATAGTTCTCAGCAATTCCCCCGGTGAAATCCTCAAAGCCCTCAGTGGTGGAGCCTCCAGACAGAGCTTCATAGCAGCCATTCACTCTAAAAGAAATCAGAATATTAGAGAGTCATCAATATGAGGCTGTAGGATCAATAAATCCTGACCAAGCACTATTTCTGACATGCCCAGAGGATAACTACTACCTCCCTCCCCTGTTCATACACAGAAGGTTGTCTCTCTCTTACTTAGCGTAGGCTTTCTCCAGCAGAGCGCTCCAGAACTCTCTCCCCTCTGCTGAGTGGACAAACATCAGCTCTCCATCTTTAACGGGCAGACGGTCGTCAATCACCACATCCACCCACTCTCCAAACTGCCAGAACTACAGATGGAGAGAGAGACAGGACACAATATCTGAGCTTTCAAGTGGTAGACACTTTGGTTTGGTTCTGTTATGATGTTTTTTTCCTGCCAAAAAAATCAAAATCCTCTGAGATGCTAACACTAAATTTGGCAGAATAAAAGTAAATCTGGTACTTTAAATTTTAAAGAAAATTGGCCAGATGGTGGCGCTGTGATTAAGAAAAGAACAGCAACTTTAAAAGATGACATTACCTTTAAAGGCAAGGACAGAGTGGGATATGGTTCAAAGGATGTAATAATCTTAAAAGGCAAGGATGTAATCTCTTATATGTTTCAAGGATGGAATTATCTTTTAACTCAAGCATGGAATGTTTTACATGTTAAAAGGATGACATGATCTTCAAAGGTGAGGATGGAATGTTTAATAAGTTTTATAAGTTGTAAGGGTGACATCATCTTTAAAACCAAGGATGGATTGTTTTCTAAGTTCAAAGGATGACAACATCTTTAAAACCAAGGATGGATTGTTTTCTAAGTTTAAAGGATGACAACATCTTTAAAACCAAGGATGGAATGTTATTAAGTTTAAAGGATGACGTCATCTTTAAACCCAAGGATGGAATGTTTTCTCAGTTAAAAGGATTACATAATCTTTAAAGGCAAGGATGGAATGCTTTAAAGTTTAAAGGATGATATCATCTTTAAAGGAAAGGTTGAAATGTTTTACAATATAAAGGATAACATCATTTTTAAAACCAAGGATGGAATGTTTTCTCAGTTTAATGGATGACATCTTGAATACCAAGGATGGAATGTATTTCAGTCTAAAGGATGATATCATCTTTAAAGTCAAGGATGGATTGCTTAAAAGTTTAAAGGATGACATCTTAAAAGCAAAGGTTGGAATGTTTTAAAGTGTAAAGGATGACATCATTTTAAAAACCAAGGATGGAATGTTTTCTAAGTTTAAAGGATGACATCATCTTTAAAGGCAAGGGATGTTTTTAAAGTGTGAAATATGACATCATCTTTAAAATTAAGAATGGGATGTTTTCTAAGTTTAAAGGATGACATCATCTTTAAAACCAAGGATGGAATGTTTTTGTATTATGAAGGATGACATCACCTTTATACCAAGGATGGAATTTTTCTAAGTTTAATGGATGACATCATCTTTTTAACCAAGGATGGAATGTTTTCCCAGTTTAATGGATGACATATCAAAGGCAGAGTACAGAATCTGTGGTTTTCCCATTCCATCTTTTTGGAGTAGTTGGATCTGTGAAGAAAAGATTGTTACTTTATCTGTGTTCTAAGGAGCAGGAACCCTTGAAAACATAAAGAAAACAAAGTCCATTAAAATCTATTTATATGTTTACCAATGACATGTCCAGCTCTGTGACTATCGATAAGAAAAATCTCATTTACCATAAAGTATTGGCATGTCAGCTGGTATCAAAATGTTTAAATCAACATAAATGATTAAATAATTGTTTCATAAATGGGTCTGAAGCTGTTGAAAAGTTTCGAGTCTCTTACAGTGGAGAAAAATATTAATTCACACCCATGTAAAGCAGTTTTGCAATGTGGACATTTTCGTCTTTAACAGTCCATAAGAGAGTTAAATCCAGTTTCCCTGAATAAGTTCCTGCAGAGTAAAATCAGTGAACTGTGCAGCTATAAAGCTATGAGCAAACGATCCTCTGCTTGAGGTCAGCTTTAACATGGTTCAGTCTCTGCTCGAGATCAGAGATGGGAGCAGGACAAGATGAAACCTGCAGAAACATGCAGCTAAAATATTCTGAGTGTCTGAAACAATGCAACCAGAGAAGTCTAAGTGTGGGAGCTTCCTGCACGCCTGGGTGGAGTCTGTTTGGGATTACAGTGAGTCCTAAAATGTCTGCAGATATTAGGGTTATAATGGAGATAAAGCACAGAATTGATGTGATAGCAATAAAAAATCCGGTCAAACACAGGCACCTAGGGCCGTAGGAACAGCTGTGATTCTGTCTGAAGTCATGATGTGACATCTCAACTAAAGCCAGTATTCTAACTAGTCTGTAACTTAAGCTGTCGTTGTTTGGTTAACCATAGGGCGTAAAATTCACCTTAAGTCTAATCAGCATGTTCCATTGAAAACAGAAGGTTTTAATCCGCAGTTTGTCCTTAAATTCACACTCTGACATGATTTAAGGTCAAAGCAGACGCCCCCGTTACTAAAACTCTGTTTATGTGTTTATGTGTAGATGAGGAAAAACAACATTCTGAGCTTATAACATCATTTCTCTTCTTTCTAATATCACTGGTTCAGCCAGTCTCGGGGTGGTTTTAACACTGCTGAGGACTGTCGTTACGCTCCTGCCAAACAGCTACAAAACATTAGCCACGCCTCTAACTAGAGGAGCAAGGGCTCCTCGCCGGTTCAACATACTTTTCTAAAACTTGCCAACTATGTGGCAAAAAAGCAAGGTTAAAAAGCCTCGACATCCCTTGCTTCACCAACATTCCATCCTCTGCCTTTGATGTCTTCATTTAAAAACTTTAAAATATTCCGTCTGTGCCTTTCAAGATGATGTCATCAAAGCTGATTAAAAATTCCTTTCTTGCCTTTAAACATGCTATCATCCAAACTTATTAAACATTCCATCCTTTCCTTTAAATATTAATTCATTAAAGCTAATGAAGAATTCCATCCTTGCCTTTAAAGATGATGTCATCAAAGCTTATCAAACATTATGACCTTTCCTTTAAAGTTTAATTCATTAAAGCGAATTAAAAAATTCTATTCTTGCCTTTAAAGACCCTGTAAAGTGAAATCCAAAGTTTTTGTCTTAACACACTAGAACTGTTGGAATGTGGTTGCTGTAAACATGTGAAAACTCTGAGATCCACATGAGACTGAATTCTGGAATTAGGCCATTTCATCTCTTTCCTGGCTTGGTTACATCTGGGCGGGGCCAATATGGAGCAGGGACTTCTGGTTCATTTTGTGCAAAGGAATTAAGTCTTGTACTCTTGTACCATTCTATAATGTTCATGTTCCATTGCAAAATTATAGTTATGCATGTTTTGTTTATTGGTTCATGTTTTTTGTTTTTAGAGGAAAATATTTTTCCAAGTATGACACCATGAGTGAGGGGGTTAATGCTGCAGACTACCCGTGTCCTGAGAGGGCGTGGTTTCAGCTCATTCAACAGACACGCCCACACCATCCTGGAGCAGATTTTACCCCCTCATTTTTCATGATTTGAAGCTTAATTTTATAAACTTGGAGATGCTTTATATGACTGAAATTTGACCTGGGGGTTCATAACACAGTGATCTATCATACGACAAACCTAAATACAGATTTATTTTTACTTTACAGGGTTTTTAAAGATGATGTCATCAAAGCTTATCAAACATTATGACCTTTCCTTTAAAGATCAATTCATTAAAGCTAATTAAAAAATTCCATCCTTGCCTTTAAAGATGATGTCATCAAAGCTTATTAATCAGTGGAGAATAAACCCCACCCTAAGTTACGTTAAAACAAGGTGATGATTGGATATCAGAGCTACTCCTGACTGTACAGGTGTTGGACTGAGACACAAGGATTGTGTTACCTGGAAGTGGAAGATTCCAGCGTAGTCGTCTCCAAAGCCCTGGTCGGAGGGCACAACTCGGGCCATCACATACTCATTCAGGGTCAGAGAGGCGATGGCCGCCAACAGCCAGCAGTCACCTGGAAAGAAAAAAGAGTCAATGAGTTTCATCATAACAGACAGAGCTGCCCCCTACAGGCTGCAGAGCTCATTACAAACACCATACCACCATGTACACTTGATGTAAACATGATCTCCCTGATGTATCAAGAAGCTTCTAAAGATAAGAATGAATGGAAGAGTTAATAGATTTATTTCTCTGGTTGCCATAAACAGGCTTTTAAGGACACACTGATATACTATTTAGACAAGAAACCCATGGGGTACTGGTTTGACTGGAATGACAACTGGGGGCCTAGACTGGCTTGTAATCAACAGGCAAGGATGGAATGTTTTATGAGCTTTGATGACATCATCATGAAAGGTTTTATAGACTCAAAGGATGACATCATGTTGTAAAGACTATTATAGGCTTTAAAGGATGACATCATCGAAATCAAGGGTGGAATGTTTAACAAACTTAAAAGGATGACATCATCTCTCTAAAGACTATAACTGACTTTAAAAGATTACATCAACAAAGGCAAGGATGAAACGTTTTCCAAGCAGTGAAGGATGACATCAACTTAGTGATTATAATAACCTTGAAAGCATTGCTCTTTCTAAGGCAAGGATGGAGCGTCTTACAAACTTTGGAAGAAGACACCATCTTCAAAAGATGATTGTAGGCCTTAACTGATGACATCATCAGAATCAAGGGTGGAATCTTTCACAAACTCTAGAGGATGACATCATTTTTTAAACACTATAAAAGCCTTTAGGGAAGTTCATCATCAAAGGCAAGGATGGAATGTTTCACAAACATTAAAGGAGGACATCATCTTAGCAACTTTAACAACCTTAAAAGGGTTGCATTGTCAAAAGCAAGGATGGGATATTTCATAAACTATAAAAGATGACATCATCTTAGCAACTATAATAACCTTAAAAGGTTTGCATTGTTAAAAGCAAGGATGGGATATTTCACAAACTATAAAAGATGACATCATCTTAGCAACTATAATAACCTTAAAAGGTTTGCATTGTTAAAAGAAAGGATGGGATGTTTTACAAACTATAAAAGATGACATCATCTTAGCGACTCTAATAACCTTAAAAGGGTTGCATTGTCAAAGGCAAGGATGGGATGTTTTACAGACCTTAAAGGATGACATCATCGCTCTACAGACTATAACTGGCTTGAAAGAATTTCATCATCAAAGGCAAGGATGCAATGTTTTACAGACAGTCAAAAATGACATCATCTTTCTAGTGACTATATTGAAAAAATTGCATCATCAAAGGCAAGGATGGGATGCGATTTACTCTATCTTTCAAAAACCTATTGAAGGTTTTAAAGGAGGACATCAACGGATCAAATGCAGAGGATTTGATCTAAATAGTATAGGCCAACCACTGGAAAAGTGGGTGGGACTGGGTTCACTGTCACACTGAGGTGTGTCCACACCAAGCTGTAAGGCTTTAAGGATTACCAGTTGGAGTCTGAATGCCCAAACAGATTTTAATGTGGGGTGTAAACGGGGTCAGAGAAATGCTGTTTATGGTTCATGCAGGGTGATTGATCCACTTTGACTAATGCATAGTGCAGGCTTTTAGACCACAGCGGGCTGGGCTCCGACATAAAAGGGGATGTAAAATGATGTGGTGTTTGTTCCTGCTGAAGAATCTGAGCATTAACATGTAGAGGGAAAAAAACCCCTGAAGACTTCCTGACCACAAACATTCACAGCAGCTCTAATGAGGAAGAGGTCTCACTCTGAGCTGAATTCCTGGACTTATTTCAGCTGACAGAGACGAGGAGGAAACAGAGAAAAGTTTGACAGAGTTAAAAGTTTGTAGTTAAGCTTGGAGCTGAAATGTTCTAGTCTTTACTGTAAGAGTTTGTGTTGCACAACATCAGAGTTAGAGCGGCTGTGGTTTAAAGAGTCACGGCACACTGATGAGTCATCACCACAGCGCTCTGTGTAGGGTGTGTCCTCATTGGCTGGCAGCTCATATCTTCATCCCCCTCCCTCTCTCTCTAATGTTTGTGTCTCTCGCCCTAACAATAGCTGGCAGGCCTCTTCCTGTCAGTCTCCTACTCAGCCAATCAGAGCTCGGCTTGGCAGTGCCCTCTAATCACAGCAGCTGGTTCACATTAAGCTCTGAGTTTATGCTGTAAACATAGATCTATGTGTGGCAGAGGTCCAAACATGATTTAAATATTCTCAGCTGTCAGTCATCTTTAAGTCAGAGCCTGTTTTATCCAATCAGATTCGTTTAAATCCAGAGGTTACGCCCTCCTGAACATGTTTCAGGCTTGTTAATAAGTTACAGACACTTTGAATGGATGCTTCCTCCTCCTTAAAAACAGCTACAGAGAATTATTAGGGCTGGGTAATCAATCAAGTTTCTGAGAGTTTTCAAATGAAAGAACTAGAAAAAAATAGGCAACATTATTTTACGATACGATACTGGGAGACAGGATACAAAATGACAGGGATGGATAGGTAGAATAGTATATAAACGATACAATAGGATAGGCTGGGACAAGATACGGTATGAGATGATGTGAGAAGATAATGCAATACACTGCGATACGTTATAATGCCATATAATACAATACTTTACAAAACAACACAACTCAATATGATACAGTATAATAGGATATGATCTGTTACAGTGTGATACATAAAATATGATACAATGAAATAAAACAATTTGATACGACAGTTAACATACTTAAGCTAACTTACGATGATGTGTTCAAATAGGCTGGGAAATTTCAGTGTTTAAAAAATGGATATAAATATGTCAATATATCAATTAAAATAATCTCGTAATTCAAAAATGTATCTATTTAATAATACTTTTATTCATTGGAGCAGTGTTCTTTTTGGCAGCTATTTTTAATTTTAGTTTTAGTCTTTAAATGAAATGCATTTCGTTTTAGTCGCATTTTAGTCATTTCTATTCTTTTAGTTTTGGTCCATAAAAGTCCTTAAAAGTCCTCACATTTTAGTCTTTACTTTTAGTCCAAGTATTTATCTTCTTGCGTAAATCTGGTACCAAATCATGGTAGTCTGTTCTCAGCACTCTGCTAAACCTGGGGTCCCTGCTTTCTACAGCTGAGAGGCCGAATAGATACAGATGTGTTTTTTTTTTTTTTTTTTTTTAAAGATTTATTTTTGGCCTTTATTAGATAGGACAGTGGACAGAGTTGAAAACAGGGAGGAGAGCGGGGAGAGACATGCAGGAAATAGTGCCACGGGCTGGATTTGAACCCGGGTCGCCTGCGTATATGGCGTGCGCCTTAACCACTCGACTACTGGCGCCACAGATGTGTTGTTTTTGACAGATTTACCGACAGTGGAGAAATATCACAGATTTTGAATGTCTGATGAAAACTACATTACATTTTAGTCTAGTTTTAGTCAGATCTATTTTTGTTAGTCTTAGTCTAGTTTTGTCATGGAAACAAAAGGCTGTAGATGAATATTTTTACCTCCGCCAAGGAGGTTATGTGATCGGGTGGGTTTGTTAGTTTGTTAGCAACATAACTCAAAAAGTCATGGACAGATTTTGATGAAATTTTCAGGAAATGTCAGAAATAGCATAAGGAAGAACTGGTTAGCTTTTGGGGCTGATCCAGATCACCGTGCGGATCCAGAAATTTTTTAAAGGATTCTGTACTATTGGGAGATAGGGCTAATGGCAGAGGTCTGCGCTGTTACCACTTTACACCAGGAGATGGCGCACATGAGTAAGTTCAATCCCAGCAGCATTTTTGGGTGTGTCTCTATTCAAAGTTTTGGAGTTTATAGAGTTTAAAAGACGCATGGCCGGTCGAGGAGACGAGTCGGAGCGTAACAGAGAGAAAGAAGTGAATCGTAGCAAGAATACTCACAATGCTGGGAGGAATAGAGGAATATTCACCCTCTGCCATGACTTCCAGTCGTCCGGTGAGACCATGGGTGAGACTGTTGGCACTCGTAGCGAAGCCAATGCTTTGCCTCACTGCGTGTCCACCCCAATGGAGAGGGAGTAATCGGCGAATGCCGTGGTGGGGGGCACATGGGGACGGATCCAGGAAATTTTTAAAGGATTCTTCGCTATTGCGAGTTAGGGCTAATGGCAGAGGTTGGTGCTCTCCAGGTGCTTTTCTAGTTAGTCATAGTTTTAGTTGACGAAATTAACACTGCATTGAAAAGCTTTTGGAAGGAGGTTGCAGCATTATCAAAAATTTAAATGTAATTAATTTAGTCTATTCATTTTAATACAATTTAATAATTTTTATTTCTTCAATCTGTTGTTCATTCGCTTTAATCACCGCACCGAAAACGTGCTGAACTGTGACTTCAAAACTGAGGTACGTACCAATAGGATAGGATATATGAAGCGTTATAACACTCATGACAAGATAGTCATAGGGTGAGGCATGTTACGTTAAGATTATTAAGGTATTAGAATTTTTTCTTTTATTTATTTTTGTTTTTTTTACCAAGAGAAAAGTCTTCAGGATTAAAAATCTTTTTTCAAGACAGCAGCAGCCCAGTCAGTTTACAAAGACACCCATGGTTTTACACAGCTAAACAGTGATAAATGACAAATATTCAGATAATTATTGTTTATTACCGTTTAGTTAATAAACATCCAGCTATGATTTTTGGTCCATATCTCCCAGCCCTAGTTCTGACCTGACACAGACTTTTACAGACAGGAAGCAGTCTCCATAAACGGGGACAGACTGGACGGTTTGTGTAAAAACATGTGAAACAGCCTGAGGTGTAAATGTTGAGGAGGACAGAGCATGTGTGACAGAGACGGCAGACTAAACAAAGCCAGAATGGCAGCGGCCTGCAGAGTACCCTCCACATAAGTTAGAGCTGCAGACACCGTCCCTTTAAGAGCAGTAGAAGACAAAAACATGGTGGCTTATAGGGCTGTTTCATCAGCTCAGTAAAGGAGGGAATGTTTAACATCTGTTCTCATAAAAACCTGAAGGAGAAAGGAGGAAACTGTAAACTCTTAAATCTGAAACTCTAAAAGTGTTGAAGTTTACACTGCCGTACTCTCTGCTGCCGCTCCAACGCTTCAGCTCAACACAGAACGTTTATGACATGATAAACACACAGAGGTCAGTAGTAGAAGGTGATTTGTGTTGATTAGTGTCGGGGCATGCATTCATATGTGGATTTACATCACATCACATTTAGAGTCTCACCCAGAGCTCCCTGACAGATGTCCGTCCTTGTAGCTCCACCCACGATGAACTCTGGGTTTGACACCAGCTCCTGAGAGAGAGAGAGAGACAGATGTTGAGAGGATTCAGGATTCATGCCCCCCTTCAGGACCAGAGTTGGACTGTTTAACCTCGTTCTAGTAAACAAACTCCTGAAAAACTCCTTCATGGCTACAGCTGGGCTTCAGGAGAGAACACTGACAGACTTCATCCCAACTTTTCCTCCCACACTCCGGGTAAATTTCCATGTGACGTCTCAGTGAGCAGATCAGCAGGAAATACTCAGGAACATTCACCACAGGTGACCAGGAGGGGGCGATGGTGTTCACACTCATGACTGGAGACATGCACATTTCTTTATTTACTGGTTTGAATCAGGCTGCTCCTTTCTGTGTGGAGTTTACATGTTCTCCCCGTGTGGGCCTAGGTTCTCTCCAGGTTCTTCTTCCCACGGTCCACAGACATGCTCGTTAGGTTCATTAGGGACTCCAAATTGCCCATACATGTGAGAGTGAATGTTTCTACATATCAGACCTGTGATTGGCTGGGACCAGTCCAGGGTGAACCCCCGCTGAGAGCTGCATGATAATCACATTTATACTGATCAACAATAAGATTATTATTTATTATCAATCAAAATCATTCTTAGATTTTGGGACAACATCTTGTTACTTCACTTCTTGTTAAGTCACGTTATGTTAATGATAAACAATGTTTCGTGTCTCCTTGTGTCTCCTTACGTCTTACTTCAGCTTGTTTAATCAGGTTAAGCTACGTCAGGTCAGGTTTTGTCTTTTTATGCCAGATTACATAAACGTATGTTACGCTACGTCATGTTTTCATGTTACGTTATGCCACATAAATCTAAATCATGTTATGCTATGTCATGATATGCTACATCATTTTATGCTACATTGTCATGCTATGTCTTGTTATGCTACATCGTGCTATGCTACATCATGGTATGCTACTTTATGTTATAGTATGCCATGTAATGCTACAATATGTTATGCTATGTCATGTTATGCTATGCCAAGTAATGCTATGTCATGTTATGCTACATCATGGTATGCTACATCATGATAAGCTATGCCGTTATGCTATGCCACATTATGCTACATCATGTTATGCTATGCCAAGTTATGCTACATCATGTAGTGCTATGCCAAGTTATGCTACATCATGGTATGTTTCATCATTTTATGCTATGCCACATTATGCTACATCATTTTATGACATGCCACATCATGGTATGCTACATCATGTTATGCTATGTCACATTATGCTACATCATGGTATGCTTTATCATGTTATGCTATGCCACATTTTGCTACATCACGGTATGCTACATCATGTTATGCTATGCCAAGTTATGCTACATCATGTTATGCTATGCCAAGTTATGCTATGCCACATTATGCTACATCATGGTCTGCTACATCACTTTATGCCATGCTAGTTACATAACATTAATATGATCAAATGTGTCATTGTCCACGGTTATGTAATGATGTGTCACAGTGAGGGTTTGGGGCCAGCCAGTCAGCCAATCAGGGGCCAGTAGGATAATTAGAGAACCAGTGCTGTGTGTTATGTGAAGGCAGGCATCAATTAGACTTTGGCTGTGCTGAGCATTAAACTGTTTGACCTTTGGGTCAAGGCCTGCTGTGGAGGCTATAGAGCATGCTCAGAACACCTAGAGTTAGTTTGACCTTGAGAAATGAGATTTCAGTCCCACTAACATGTTAACGTAGATTTTAAATTCCAGTTTTATTGGTCTAGATATTTAGACTTTATATTTCTATGTAGACGTACAGAGGGGAACCTCAGAGTCCTCTGAAGGTGGATGTCAAACACATACCTGAGCTCCACCTGTACCTGCTGAGGTTTACGGCTCTGACAGAATGAATATGATATAAATGAGAGGAGCTACTCTAAAAACTGTTTCTCTGTTTCAGCAGACACTCCCTAGTCTTCCTTCACTTGCTGACACATCTGTGAGTTCACAGAAACATAACGGGACTCTGCAGCGTTTCCTCCTTGAAACTAGGAAGTGTCTCTTTCTTTTGGTTGGTAGTGAGTCATCTGTGAGGAATGCAGGATCTCTGAGTCATGTTCAGATGTTACTGCATTCTTAAAAACAAACTTAACGGCAGTGTGTCCATTAGAAAAATCATTAAACATCAAACTCAGTAGACTGGGGAGACTTCAGCCTGTCTGTTTATACAGCAGGAATAATCATGATTACAGACTGGTTCAGTTCACTTTTCTACTACGGAGGTAATGTCTGACTCTTAGGATAAGGTTTGATGAGGGTCTGGAGGGCTCCAGGAGGTCTTCAGGTCTCTGCAGCACCCTTAAGTTTGGTAAAAGCTGATCTACATCAGTGTTAGTCCACATGTCCCTCCTCAGGATGCTCCACCAAAAAGCAAAACTAACAGGAAGTCCTACATGTACTCAGGTGTTTTATTCTACTATGTTTCCATGGTAACAGCCTGGCTGTTTTTTAGAGACCTGGTGGAATCAGGCCCTCAGGACTGGCCACAGAAAAACCCAGAGAAAAGACCCTCCCCAGTAGTGATTCATTAATGGTATCAGTGTGTGTTAGATCAGTGGTGCTCCCTTATTTTAGAGCTGAACGTGTGTGAGGCTGTTATTCTGTTTTGATGTTGAATTACTTATTTTGCTACTTTTACTCCATTGTTACCATTTATCCATTCATTGCTTTTGCCACTTCTCACTCATTCTGGCCTCTTTTAACTCATTTCTGCCTCTTTTTAGCAGCTTTTCACCCCTCTTTCCATCCATTTTTACCACATTCACCCATATTTGACCAAATATGCCACTTGTCACTCAATCTGGCCTCTTTAAACCCATTTTGGCACCTTTTACCCTTTTCATACCATTTTTTAATCCCCTTGTACCCAGATTTTCATCCATTTTTGAAACTTTTAACCAACATTAAACTATTTCAAACATTCCCTAACATGTTTTCATGACCTTTTCTGCCCATTTTTGATACTTTAACCAAATTTTGCCATTCTTTAACAGCTTTTCCCCTCTATCTCTGTCTATTAATGCCACATTCAACACCCAAATAACCAATTTTGCCACTTTTCACCCATTCTAGCCTCTTTCAAACCATATATACCACTCTATCACATCTTCATGACCTTTTTTGACCATTTTTGATACTTTAGCCAATTTTTTCCATTCTTTAACAGCTTTTCCCCACTATTTCTGTCCATTAATGCCACATTCAACAAACAAATAACCATTTTTGCCACTTAACTTATTTTAGCCTCTTTTTCCTCTAACAGACGCTTTACTGTCTGTTTCAGTTGCAGACCCCAGGGGCCGGGTCGGGCGCCCAAGGTCACTTCTAGTGGTCCTTAAGGTTGACTACTTATGCTTAAAGATGATCCACACAAGTTTTCTTAACTAAAGAGGTGACTTTTATTACCCTATATTGCCAAAAGTATTCACTCATCTGCCTTGACTGGCATATGAATTTAAGTGACATCCCATTCTTAATCCATAGGGTTTAATATGGTGTTGGTCCACCCTTTGCGGCTATAACAGCCTCAGCTCTTCTGGGAAGGCTTTCCACAAGGTTTGGGAGTGTGTTTATGGGCACATTTGTGAGGTCACACACTGATGTTGGACGAGAAGGCCTGGCTCTCAGTCTCCGCTCTAATTCATCCCAAAGGTGTTCTATGGGGTTGAGGTCAGGACTCTGTGCAGACCAGTCAAGTTGATCCACACCAAACTCTCTCATCCATGTCTTTATGGACCTTGCTTTGTGCTCTGGTGCACAGTCATGTTGGAACAGGAAGGGGCCATCCCCAAACTGTTCCCACAGAGTTGGGAGCATGGAATTGTCCAAAATCTCTTGGTCTGCTGAAGCATTCAGAGTTCCTTTCACTGGAACTAAGGGGCCAAGCCCAGCTCCTGAAAAACAAGCCCACAACATAATCCCCCCTCCACCAAACTTTACACTTGGCACAATGCAGTCAGACAAGTACCATTCTCCTGGCAACCGCCAAACACGGACTGGTCCATCAGATTTCCAGATGGAGAAGCACGATTGGTCACTCCAGAGAAGGAGTCTCCACTGCCCCAGAGTCCAGTGGCGGCGTGCTTTACACCACTGCATCCACGCTTCAGCTGCTCAGCCATGGAAACCCATTCATGAAGCTCTCTACCACTGTTCTTGAGCTAATCTGAAGGCCACATGAAGTTTGGAGGTCTGTAGCCATTGACTCTGCAGAAAGTTGGCCACCTCTGTGCACTATGACCTCAGCATCCTCTGACCCCGCTCCGTCATTTTACGTGGCCTACCACTTGGTGGCTGAGTTGCTGTGGTTCCCAATGGCTTCCACTTTGTTCTAATACCACTGACAGTTGACTGTGGAATATTTAGGAGCCAGGAAATTTCACCACTGGACTTGTTGCACAGGTGGCATCCTATCACAGTACCACGCTGGAATTCACTGAGCTCCTGAGAGCGAGCCATTCTTTCACTAATGATTGTAGAAACAGTCTGCATGCCTAGGTGATGATTTTATACACCTGTGGACATGGAAGTGATTGGAACACCTGATTTACACTGTTTGGATGGTGAGTGAATACTTTTGGCAATATAGCATACATCTGTATGCTCATCTCTCTGCCTCTCTTTGCAGAGCTGCAGTTCTCCTCGCTTTATCTCCTCTCATACAAAAATGTTTGTGTCAGTGCTCACATTTCAGCATCTGTAGATGTTTTTAGACAGGAAGCCAGACAAAATGTCTGTTCTACTTTAAAAAACACGAAAACAAAAAGCAGATGCAGAGGACGGTCAGTTCACCTGGGAATGATGCAGAAATGTGTTTTTATGTTTGCGAGGCCTGCTGGTGTATCAGTCTGCAGGGAACTCCACGTTAGAATGCATCATAACACGACATGCTAACTTTAACGCCACGTCGCTCCACTTTTTGCTTGGAGAAGATTCTGTGGTCTCGTGGTCCCTTCTTCAGGCTGGTACAGAACAGGACAGAGCTCCATCAGAGTCTCTAGCAGTGGATTTTAGAGAGGCCAGCAGAGACCGTCAGGCAGATAATAAATCTAAAATAATGGGACCGATTGAAGATATAAAAACTATTATGCATATTCATGTCATGTGACATCTTTTAGGCCCTTCATATGAGTCCTTTTCAGGAACAAAGAATACTTTTTTTTTTTTGACATTGCGAGAATAAATTTGTAATATTGCGAGAAAAAAAGTTGAAATATTATGAGAAAAAAGTTAAAATGTTATAAGAAAAAAGTCCTAATATTACAAGAAAAAAGTTGAAATGTTATGAGAAAAAAGTCGTAATATTACGAGAAAAAAAGGCCTTAATATTACAAGAAAGACAGTCTGCAGTGGCGCCACGGATCTTTGACGGAGTATTGTCCTGATTCTGATAATGATCTGATGCTGATGTGCCAAAAGATGAAGTATTTCCTTATTTTTGAAACAGATACTAAAGTTTAGCTTCACAAGATGCTCAACATTGCTCATTTTAACGGAGGCGGCGCCCCGGCAGACTTTCTTTCTTTTAATATTTTATTATCGTAATATTACGACTTTATTCACGTAATACTACCACTTTATTCTCGTAATATTATGACTTTATTCTCGTAATATTATGACTTTATTCTTGTAATATTATGACTTTATTCTCGTAATATTATGACTTTATTCTCGTAATATTATGACTTTATTCTCGTAATATTATGACTTTATTCTTGTAATATTATGACTTTATTCTTGTAATATTATGACTTTATTCTCGTAATATTATGACTTTATTCTCGTAATATTATGACTTTATTCTCGTAATATTATGACTTTATTCTCGTAATATTATGACTTTATTCTTGTAATATTATGACTTTATTCTTGTAATATTATGACTTTATTCTCATAATATTATGACTTTATTCTCGTAATATTATGACTTTATTCTTGTAATATTATGACTTTATTCTCGTAATATTATGACTTTATTCTCGTAATATTATGACTTTATTCTCGTAATATTATGACTTTATTCTCGTAATATTACGACTTTATTCTCGTAATATTATGACTTTATTCTCTTAATATTATGACTTTATTCTCATAGTATTAAGCCTTTATTCTTGTAATATTATGACTTTATTCTCTTAATATTATGACTTTATTCTCATAGTATTAAGCCTTTATTCTCGTAATATTATGACTTTATTCTCGTAATATTACGACTTTATTCTCGTAATATTACGACTTTATTCTCGTAATATTATGACTTTATTCTCTTAATATTATGACTTTATTCTCATAGTATTAAGCCTTTATTCTTGTAATATTATGACTTTATTCTTGTAATATTATGACTTTATTCTCGTAATATTATGACTTTATTCTCGTAATATTATGACTTTATTCTCGTAATATTATGACTTTATTCTTGTAATATTATGACTTTATTCTCGTAATATTATGACTTTATTCTCGTAATATTACGACTTTATTCTCGTAATATTATGACTTTATTCTCTTAATATTATGACTTTATTCTCATAGTATTAAGCCTTTATTCTTGTAATATTATGACTTTATTCTCGTAATATTATGACTTTATTCTCGTAATATTACGACTTTATTCTCGTAATATTATGACTTTATTCTCGTAATACTATGACTTTATTCTCATAGTATTAAGCCTTTATTCTTGTAATATTATGACTTTATTCTCGTAATGTCAAAAAAAAAAAAAAGTTTTTTTGGTAATTGTTTTATTTTTTCTGTTGGCGTGGCCCTGCTGATACTTGGTCGTGGATTTTATAGTCCAGGCCTTAAATGAGCTGCTCAGTGGAGTGAACTACGATGAATATTTACTTTAACCTGGGAGGATTTATAAACTACAACTTCTACTTCAGTCTTTTAAACTAAACTGAACTTTGACTCTCTAGGATATTCTGGCAGGCTTTTCCACCTCTGCCCCTCTGGGCCTCCGTACCTCACAGACTTCTAGACACTTCTTTTCCCAGGTCCAAATCCACGACCCTCTGAAACAGCTCTGACCCACCTCCAGGTCCTGACCCACCAGTTGAGAACCCCTCATCCATGTGATCTTACTGGTGATGTCTGACAGTGGAGATGAGGCTGCAGGAATCCCCCCAAAGCAGCCCCGCCCCCCTGACCACACCCCCCCTTACACGAACCCCCTTCCCGTCTTGAACCCATAAACCCAGCCCAGCTCGGCTCGGTTCGGTTCTTACCGTGGGTCTCTTCCAGGTCACCCCCCGGACCTTGTAAGAGTTCCGGCCCAAGTCCTTGAAGCCCAGGGCCTCCGGAGCAGCAGGGAAGGTGGGGTCACAGAAGAGCTTCCCCGCTGAGCGGCACTGGGCCCTCAGGGTGTTGAAGTCCTGGTTCAGGTACCGGGACGCGTTCGCATTGGTGCCAAAGCCCGCGGCGAGCGCGCGCTTCTTCGCCAGGGTAGAGGCCACTCCAGACATGATGGAGGCCAAAAGTAAAGAAATATGTAATTAAAAAAAACAGACGAAGAAGAAGAAGAGGAGGAGGTGGAGGAGGAGGAGAGGAAAAGTTCTGAAGTCTGGAGAATTGGAGACAAAGTTTTCTAAGCAGCTGCAGACCTCCGCCCTGAACTCAGGGGAGGAGCCTCTCTCTCTCTCTCTCTCTCTCTCTCTCTCTCACTTTTCCAAAAAACAGGAAACGATGTCACCAATGATAAAAACTCTAAATCTCCCACAATCTCCGCTCAAACATCTAAATGCTCCAGCACACGTTCTAAACCAGAACCAGGCAGAGGAACCAGAGAGAAGAAGATCTAAGAAGAGGAAGATCTAAGAAGAAGATAAGAGGAAGAAGACATGAGATCAAACATGGCTGACCAGGAGGAGGATCATTTTACCATCCAGAGAACAGAAATAAAAACGGATTTACTAAAACACCTCTTCATAAATTACATAACTCTATAGATGTGGGCGGGGCTAGCATCAAACAGATGAAGCTTTTTACCTTAAACTCATAAAATCATCAAACCTGATGAACTGACAAACTCAACTCCAAAAAAGCTGGGACACTTTAAACTGTAAACCCATATTTGATTCACAGTAGAACAGAAACAACATATCAGCTGTTAATCTGAGACATTTTAACATTTCAGGAAAAATATTAACTCACTTTAAATTTGATGGCAGCCACACGTCTCAAAAAAGTAGGGACGGGGCAACAAAGGCTGGAAAAGTAAGTGGCATTAATGAAAACAGCTGAAGGAGCATTTAGACACCAAAAAGGTTCATTAACAACAGGTCAGTCACGACTGGGTATAAAAAGAGCATTTCAGAGAGGCAGAGTCTATCAGGAGTAAAGATGGGCAGAGGTTCACCAATCTGTGAAAAACTACAGAAAATTACTCAAAAGCATTGGTAGAACGTAAAGCTGAGTTTAAAAACTGTGGAAAAAAAAATCCTCAATAGGAAATTGTGAAGACTTTCAATATCCTTCCTTATACAGAACAAAAGCCCCCAACATCCCCAGCTTCATCAACATTGCATCCTCTGCCTCTGATGATTTAAGCCTTTAGTCCATGAAAGGGTTTTAGAGAGATGACAGCCTTTAATGTCTATAAAATATTCCATCCTTACCTTTAAAAATGATGTCATCCTCTTAAGACTATAAAACATTCCATCCTTACCTTTGAAGATGATTTTATCCTCTTAAGACTATAAAACATTCCATCCTTACCTTTGAAGATGATGTCATCCTCTGAAAACTATAAAACATTCCATCCTTACCTCTGAAGATTATATCATCTTCTAAAGACTATAAAACATTCCATCCTTACCTTTGAAGATGATGTCATTCCTTGATGTCCATAAAACATTCCAGCCTCTGCATTTAAAGATGATTTCCTCATGAAAATTCTATGAAACATGTCATACTTAAAAGTCTTTAATCCATTTTAAAAATAGGATGTTATACTTTAATGTCTATAAAACACTCCAGCCCTGCTTTTCTCAATAATGTCATCCCTTGATGTCGATAAAACATTCTATCCTTGCCTTTGAAGATGTCATCCCTTGATGTTGATAAAACATTCCATCCTTGCCATTGCAGATAATTTTATTTTCTAAGGTCTATGAAACATTCAACCCTTGCCTTTGAAGTCTATGTCATCTCTTGATGTCGATTGAACATTCCATTCTTGCCAGTGAAGATGATGTCATCCCTTGATGTCGATAAAACATTCCATCCTTGCCTTTGAAGATAATTTTATCCTCTTATAGACCATTAATGATTCCATCCTTACCTTTGAAGATGATGTCATCCTCTGAAGACTATAAAACATTCCATCCTTACCTCTGAAGATGATTTCATCTTCTAAAGACTATAAAACATTCCATCCTTACCTTTGAAGATGATGTCATCCCTTGATATCAATAAAACATTCCATCCCTCCCTTTGAAGATAATTTTGTTCTCTAAGGTCTATGAAACATTCCATACTTGCCTTTAAGCTGATATTATCATTTGATACCTTCAGATAATTTCATCCTTATCTTTGAAAATGTACTCACCTATTAAAGTTTATAAAACATTCCATCCTTGCCTTTGAAGATAATGTTTTCTCTAAGGAACATTCCATACTTGCCTTTAAGCTGATATTATCATTTAATACCTTCAGATAATTTCATCCTTATTTTTGAAGATGTATTCGCCTTTTAAAGTTTATAAAACATTCCATCCTTGCCTTCTGCATCCAGGCCAGTCTGGATGCCAGGTGTCATTCCAGTCCATCACAGTGATGTAAAATAAGTGCTTTTTTATGTCTCATTTCAGTTTAAAAACTCACAAACCGCTCAGTGGACGAATCAGAAGGCAGCAAACATTTTCCCTTTTGCATCTCCTTTATGTCCTTTAAGATCCAGAACAAGCTTCAGTTAAGTTCCTGTTAAATCTCTAATCTATCTTTCAAAATAAAAGCAGGTCTGGATCCAAACAGGACATCAGTAAGCCTCCATTTAAGACAGAACAAAAATACTGAACAGTTAGTGAAGTTTTAAAATGTGATAAAAACTGAGAAATATGACAGTCAAACACAAACTTTATCCTCTAACGTGGACCATGTTTCATCTTATTCCCTAAATTTACTACAACCTGACTAAAACTGGACCACGGGCCACAGTTTGGACAACCCTCTAGTTAATGAGAAGGTTTAAAATTCTAATAATGAAATAAAGTCACAACAGAAGCCTCTGTCTCTGAGTGAATACCAGCGGCATGTTGGCGGTTTTCTGGGTAAACACTCGCCGTCTCCTCCTGGAAAACAAACAGAGCTGCTGACTCGGCTCTTTCTGTGAACAAGTCAGCTGTGATTTTACAGGTTTAAACCAAAAAACAGATGATTTTTTATTTATATTAAAATAAGGATCTTTGAGGGGAACCCTGACCCCTCCGTAGCTCCGCCCACTAGTCTAGATAAGGTCATCTCTGGTTGTAAACCCCCCTTAGACTTCATTGATCTGATTTTAACTCTGGTCTCTTTGGGTCCCCTCTGTTTGAACTCTGGCACCCTCTAGTGGAGACTCTGAAGCTCACACTCCATCTGAGCCCATAAGAGGGTGTTCAGAGAGGTTTAAAGGGCTATTAAGGATATTATAAGAATATAATTTATTGTCATTCAATTTTCTTTCTCTCTCTTTTTTTTTCTCTTTTTTTGCAGCTGGTGAAAATCTTTGCGGCTCGTACTTAAACGGCTTTGGCTGTTTGGTTAGCCAATCAGAGGCAGAGTACAGATGACACTAGTTTCTATCAGCCTAATTGAAATGATCTTTAGAGTCATGCAGCAGAGGTCGATGTGCAGACACAGAAGGCTGATTTACAGGAGGCTACAGATGTTGGCATAAATTAAATCCTCCTCCGGACCACTGGTTAGATGGTCTGTGTTCCCTAAACACTGAAGTCTTAATATACAGTCAGCTGTTTGTTCCTGCTCTGATCTGAGAGCTAAAATCACCACCATAAACCGCTGCAGACCATTTTGTTTGTTTGAAAAGAAAGAGAAACCTGATTTCATCTAAAACAACCGGTTCTCTCCAGGACTGTTTAAGAAATGTGGAGGCCCCGAGGCAAAGACACTTCCCTGTTCAGCTAAAATCAGTCAGTGGGTGAACCAAGCATTTAGATCTCTTCTCAGAGAACTACAGGACAGACCCAGTCTAAATCCCCAAACAGCCAACAACACTCCATCAGAACTTAAACAGCCAACAACACTCCATCAGAACATAAACAGCCAACAACACTTCATCAGAACTTAAACAGCCAACAACACTTCATCAGAACTTAAACAGCCAACAACACTCCATCAGAACTTAAACAGCCAACAACACTCCATCAGAACTTAAACAGCCAACAACACTCCATCAGAACATAAACAGCCAACAACACTTCATCAGAACTTAAACAGCCAACAACACTTCATCAGAACTTAAACAGCCAACAACACTCCATCAGAACTTAAACAGCCAACAACACTTCATCAGAACTTAAACAGCCAACAACACTCCATCAGAACATAAACAGCCAACAACACTCCATCAGAACTTAAACAGCCAACAACACTCCATCAGAACTTAAACAGCCAACAACACTTCATCAGAACTTAAACAGCCAACAACACTCCATCAGAACTTAAACAGCCAACAACACTCCATCAGAACTTAAACAGCCAACAACACTCCATCAGAACATAAACAGCCAACAACACTTCATCAGAACTTAAACAGCCAACAACACTTCATCAGAACTTAAACAGCCAACAACACTCCATCAGAACATAAACAGCCAACAACACTCCATCAGAACTTAAACAGCCAACAACACTTCATCAGAACTTAAACAGCCAACAACGCTTCATTAGCAGGGCATCAGAACTCAAACAGCAGGAGGAATAATGCCCAGCATCCCTAGCTTCACAAACATTAGCTCCACTGCCCTCTGAAGATGATGTCATTAAAGCTTTTGAAACATTCCATCCTCTGCCTCTAAAGATAATGCTATCAAAGCCTATAAAACATTCCATCCTCTGCCTTTAAAGACAATGTCTTTAAAGCTTTTGAAACATTCCATCCTCTGCCTCTAATGATAATGCCATCAAAGCCTATGAAACATTCCATCCTCTTTCTCTAAAGATAATGCCTTGGAAGCCTATGAAACATTCCATCCTCTGATTCTAAAGATAATGCTATCAAAGCCTTTAAAACATTCCATCCTCTACCTTTGAAGAAGATGTCTTTAAAGCTTGTAAAACATTCCATCCTCTGCCTTTAAAGATAATGCCTTGAAAGCCTATAAAACATTCCAAACTCTGCCTTTCGCATGCAGGCCCTGTCTGTTTTAGTAACCTTCAGGCTCTCAGGTAAAGACCAGTGTAACATGACTTCCCTCTCCATCGATCTAATATCATCTACAGTGAGTGTACCAACTTTTCTGAAACATCTCTTTCCAGAGAACCACAGGGCAGACCCACATGGTAAAAGTTGATCTGGTTTTCTCTTGATTGGATCTTAACTTCCTGAAAACACCCATCCTCTGCTGCTCCACAGGAAGTCAGACGTTTTCACATTAGGAGTTTTTTCCTGAGTGTTTGAGAGGATGGAGGGCGTGGTCTGTCACTGTAATCCACACATTTATAAATAAAGTTGTATTCAAACACAAACAGTAACAGTTAGGAGGCTCAGAGGTGACTCAGGACTAAAGAATGGAACTTCTAATGTTTTGATCTCTGACGGAGGATTCCCATTTAATTCACCACAGTTACACAGGAAGACAGGGCTACAGCCTTCAAAGTAAAAGCACCAGGAAACAACATTACTTTGTTTTTCTCTGTTCTCTCACTTTATGTCATAATCATTCTTTTAAACTTTATTTAACCACATTCTTTTATTGTCAAATATATTCTCCCTACAGACACTTTCATGTGTCTGAGCTGAGTTATTGGCTGATTTTGATCAAAGAATTCTTCATTAAGTGACTAAACATCGTTCTGTCCCTGCACAGGAATAGACCCTGAGGCTCAGTCCTGGTTTGAACTTTGACCCCTACCACTCTGTTTCCAGAGCCTCATCCTCCTGATAACAGACAAGCTCAAATCCACTTACCATCACCTAGACAGGTCAACCAGGTCAGCCAATCAGAGGCCTGACACACTGAGACTCAAAAAAAAAAAAAAAAACCCATCCACACACACCTACTGGCAATTTAGAGTTACCAATTAACATGAAAAACATTGTCAGGTATTTGATGGCTGATTAAAAGATTAAGAAATAAAAAAATATATAGCCTGCCAAATGATCTTTACTGAATTATTATCATTATTATTATTATTATTATTATTATTATTATCATTGTTAGTTTTATCATATAATAATAATAATAATAATAATAATTATTATTATTATTATTATTATTATTATTATTATTATCAGTTAGTTTTATCATATAATAATAATAATTATTATTATTATCATTATTGTTATTATTATTATTATTATTACTATTATTGATGTTAATTTATTTATTATTTTATCTGTGTGTGTTTGCAGTAGTAAATATTTGCCCTGCCTCTTCAAGGCTGCCATAGATTATTTACTTCTTCTTCTTCTTCTTATTATTATTATTATTATTGATGTGAATTTATTTATTTGTGTATGTGTGTGTGTGTGTGTGTGTGTGTGGGGCGGGGGGGTTGCAGTAGTAAATATTTGCCACAGATGTTGATCTCACGTCCTGGCTTTAGTAGTTTTATTGTGAAGGTCCTGAGCGGAAGTCTCCCTCCCCTGTCCTGTCTCGTGAAGTTTTCCTCTCAGCTGGGTCACCACTCCCTTCTTGGCATCACTCACCTGCAGACTCCGAACTCTGCAGACGCCCCGAAACTCTCCCAAACTTCCCAGAACTTTCCAGAGCTCTCCAGGCCCTCCAGGCTCCAGGACCCTGCAGCATGTCGGGCATCGCGGCAACCTTGCAGCACCGCCGGGAAAAGGACCAGGGCATCGGCACCAACCAGCGGGCCGTGAAGTACCTGAACCAGGACTACGAGTGTCTGCGGCAGCGCTGCTTCCAGACCGGAAGACTCTTCTGCGATGACACTTTCCCGGCAGAGAGCTCGTCCCTGGGCTTCAACGAGCTGGGGCCCCGCTCCTACAAGATCCGGGGGGTCACCTGGCAGAGACCCACGGTACGTCATCACTGCAGACATGCACGAGCGCGACTAATTGTCAAATAAACATGAGAGATGTCATTGTGATGAGGATGGGAGAGGGCCGGAGTACGGCTCCAGTCACATTAGAGAGGCTGTCTGAGATATTCTGCTAAAACATTTATCACAGTTATTATTATAAGGCTAGGCAGAATGTATGACCATAACATTATGTTATGTAATGCTACTTATTACAGTGGCTCTCAGAGTGCGGTAGTGCTCACTGGAGTACCAGCTCATGGAGGCAGAACCATGCAGTACTGCACAACAACCAAAGTTCCTGCTGCAGGTTTTAAAGAGGCTGGATGACGTGGTCTCAGGTGTGCCGGGGTCCACCACTGCTTATTAACGCCCTGTCCACTTCCTGTAGGACAGGGGTTCTCAACCTTGGGGTCGGGGCCCCATTGGGGGTCGTGAGACACTGAGAGGGGGTCTCCAGATGCCTTAAAAAAAAACAGAATATTTTTTAAATGACACCGTTCCCACTTTACACCAATTTTGCCAATTTGAAACCATTTCCATCACTTTTTATCACCAATTTTGCCAATTTTTAACATATTTTTGCAACTCAAAACCCATTTTTTGTCCATTTTAAACCCTTTCCACCACTTTTCTTCTGCCTGTTTTTGCCACGTCCAAACCAAAGCTTGCCACTCTCCATCTATTGTCTCTATTAACTCGTTATGGCCACAATTAACTCCTCGTTACCACTTTTTACACCACATTTTTTCCAGTTTCACCCATTTCTGCCTATTTCTGCATCAGCTAACTAATTTCACTAAATTTCCACCTAGCTTTGCAACTTTTAACACCATTTCAGCCACTTTTTAATCCCCTTTTACCGCTCAATATACCTTTTTTGCCACTTGATCCATTTTTTGGTCATTTTTTGCCAGTTTTATCTAATATTTGGCAATTCTAACCCATTTCTGCTACTTTTAAAACCCTATTTCACCACCTTTCCCACCGTTTTTTTGCCATTATTAACCCATTGTCATTTTAAACACATTTTAATTCTGTTTTTAACAACTTTTGTGAGAAGGCTGCTTACTACACAAATGAATTAAAACGATATTTGTTTCTTTCATAAGAGTGTTTATTATTCAGGTTAAATATAAAATACCACTTAACTGAAGCCTGTTCTGGCTGGCCCCCAGAAAGCCCCCCCCCCCCCCAATGGACGGCCTTGTCTCCACATGGCTAATCTTCATGGCTGTTCAGAAAAAAAAATCTTGAGTCTACATATTACAGCGGGTCTCTCTCCAAACAGGAAGTCCAGAATGACACAAAAACAGTTCTGAATGCAAGATAATAGAATTTTAAAATGTCATAAAAGGGGTGGGATTAATTGTGATTAACTACAGAAATTCCGGGATTAATCACGATTTATTAATTAAATCTTTTGACAACCCTAACTACAATGTAACATAATGTTGAATATTTTAACGTATTGCGAAATTTTATTTTACATTCGTAACATTTCGTGCATAATATAACATCCTATATCTTATATTATATCATAGCTAGGGCTGTTAAAAGAGTAACATTTTTAACTGTGATTAATCTTAATATTTCTGTAGTTAATCGGGATTAATCGCACCCTGTTATTGCTTTTTGAAGTTCTACTTCTTTGTTTGTAAAATTGCTCTTGTGTCATTTTGGATTTTTCCTCTTGTGTTAGACTAAGGGGAACCAACTTCCTGGATACAGACCCAGGGGCGTAGCTAGGGTTATGGCCCCCCCCCACCCCCACCCCACCCTCCAAACTGGCTAGCAAAGCAACAAATGTTGCATGATTTTTTACAAATATATATGTTTTTTAATGTATTTTTGAAGCATAATTTCTCCATTTATGAGCAGTATTTTTGCTATGGTTTAAGTGAATTTACTTGCATTGTTTTGCAGTGCTGGAATATATCATTTAGTCATTTTTAAGGGAGGGGCAGAGGCCCCCCAGTATCTATTTTACTCTGATACAAATTTCAGTCTGTTGACCCATTCATTTTAATAATGACACTAATTACTAAGAAAAAATAGATAAAAACACACTTTTAATTGTAGGCTCCTCAAGGGCCCCTGTCTACTATGGGCCTGGGTAATCAGTACCCCCTCCCCCCATGCTACGCCCCTGTCCAGACCTGCTTTATCAGGTAGATTATGACATGAACTTAACCAGAGAAAAAGGTACTTGTTACTGATTGTAAAGGAACTTTGGGGACAGTAAAAGTTAGATGTTTGATACCACAGGGTTCAGGTGACTTCTGACTTTTCCACTGAGCTGTGTGATTTTTTTTTTTAAAAGGTGAAATGAGACGTTCAGGAGCGGAGGTGGACTTATTTACATGACTGTGGCTGCAGGGAGACTCTGCAGTGGCTAAACCAAAGTTTGTCAAGGGCTAAACAACTTATAAAATTAATTATGGTTAAAAAATATTAATTGTGGACCGTAGTTAATCACAATTAATGCCTTTAATCTTGATACCCCTAATCACACCATGTCATATTTTATGTAACATAAAATGTTCTTGAACTATATTTTATTCTAATATATAATATTCTGTTGAATTGTTGTGTAATGTAAGTTTATAACTAGTGCTGTCAAGATTAATCAAGTTAATTGTGATTAATCAAGGTCCACAAGTAATGCACTCATTTATTTTCATCATATTTAATCACGATTTCTCATTCTTTTAAGCCAGAGATGTCAAACTTAACCACAGCAGGGGCTGAATTCTGAATTTGGGTCCAAAATGAGGGCCGAGCAGGGTCCACGTTTAACCATAAACTGTCAACCTCATTTTCACCAGCTATGAATTATGGGAGAAAAAATCCTTAGCACTGATGATAAATGATTTTGAGATTTAAAACAGTAAAAGTGGTGAGTTTAAAGGCTCAAAATCTGAGATAAAAATTCAAACTTTTTAGCTCAAAAGGTATTTAAAGTCAAAATCATTTTAAAAGGCAAATATACAAGAAAGCCCGTTTGAATAATGACTTCTGAGAGTCAAAACATGAGATAAAAATTTGAAATCAGGAGTTTTAAAGGTCAAAATATGAGATAAACTTCCAAATCATTGGTTAAAATGGCAAAAGCTGAGAAAATAGTTACATTTTGAGATTTACACAAATAAGACTTAAAAATCAAAATTGAGGATACAAAAGGCCAAATTATGAGATAAAAGTAAAAGTACAGAGCTAAAAAAGGTCAAAACATGAGAAAAATAAATAAAAATCATGAGTTTAAAAGTCAAAATATTACTGAAAAATTCAAAATTGAGGATCTAAAAAGGTAAAAAATAAGATAAAAGTAAAAAATGTTAATTGAAAAGGTAAAAATATGAAACAAAAAGTCCAAACCATAACTTTGCGTGATAACTATGAGATGCAAAATCAAGAATATGAAAAAAAAACAGAAACTTATTTTTCCTCATTCCTGACTTTTGGTCTAATTATTTTATTTTTTAACTTTTTCTTATTTTTATGACAGAACAAGGATATTTTAGATAATCAGGGTTGGGTTTACATTTTTAAACTGGAGGAAATCTGCAGACCTCAAACCAGTGGGCTAGTTATAATAAAAATATGGTAAGACCAGGTGGGCCAGGTATGACTGCACCAGATTTGGTCCCCAGGCCTTGAGTTTGACACCCCTGCTTTAAACAAACTTTGGTTAAGCCACTGCAGAGTCTCCCTGCAGCCTCAGTGATGTAGAATAAGTTACCACTGCTCCTGAACGTCTCATTTACCTTTGAAAAAGTCACAGAAAGCTCAGTGGAGAGTCAGAAGTCACATGAACCTTTTAAATCTCTTATTTCACTCTCAGTCCATAACAATTTCCTTTCTGTGGTTAGGTTCATGGTAAAATCTTCTGTGCTCCACTAGAAGCAGGTCTGTATCTGAACAGTAAGTCAGTCACCCTTTGTAAAAGAAAAACAATGACACAAAAACAGTTTAAATGCATAATAGTGGAAATTTAAAATGTGATCAACAGGGTGTGATTAACATGAATAAAATACCCAATGTCATGTCCTATTATATCAAACTGTATGGTATTATATAATATACCGTACCAGAACATACTATGGTATATCGTCCGTGGACAGCAGAGCTCAGCCTGATGGGTTATATCCTCAGTTTTCTATTTTACTGCACATGACTCATTTTTTATCAGTGGAGATGGGACGGTAAACGAATATTTACTCCTTTTAATGATTTAGGAAGAGCTTTAGAAATCAAAGTAACTTCAGTGTATTTAAGTAATGTTAGTTCAGCAATGGCTGAAAATCTACAAACAATAATAATAAATAATCAATGAAGTTCTCTCTCAGTGTTCACCTGGAACTCACTTTTTAAAATCTTTACTGCCTATGTCCCTTCAGGGCCTCCGTAACGACACATTAGAGGCCCTGATATTCACCATGTCATAACCATCCAAGCTAGCCTGACCATGAGCTACCTGAGTGTCAGATGATGGTGTATGCTCCTGTAGAAGACATAAGACAGGGAAAAAACTACACTACCCACAATCCTAGAGTGTCAGTTATTGAATACGCACCATACCATATACAGGATACCAAGACCCTCTATGCACCAACTAGAATGTATGACACCATTATTGTAAACTGTATGAACACGACAGTAAAGCTAAATGCTTGTGTCTCCTGATTTCCAGTTCTAAAATAATCCCCCTGTGTTGTTCTTCCTGTTCAGGAGTTGACCTCCTGCCCTGAGTTCATCATCTCTGACGCAACAAGGACCGACATCTGCCAGGGTGCTCTGGGTGAGAACACTCGCACATTAACATCATGCTTACACGGCGCAGGTTTTGACAGGAACCACCATGCACATGCAAAACCGCTAACATCGCTGTAGTATCCATGCCAGACCAGTAGGTGGTGCTGTGACGTTTTAATGAAACAACATGAGCATGCTCACATCCTCTTCCTCCTACAGCAGTGAGGTGTTAATGTACAAAAATGACTAACGGACTAACTTTACGTGAACGGAATGAGGCAGGGTTTATGCAAAAGGCAAGGATGGAATGTTTCATAGGTTTTAAGGATGACATCGCCACCAATGGATAGGATGGACTGTTGGTGGCTGTTAGTGGCTGGGCTTGGCCAGGATCCCAGTTCCACTCACTTTCCAACGTTGCCAACAAATGAAGTTGTCAACTTACGGGAAAGTTTGTGGGAATATCTGAAGAAAGATATGAGTTATGCATAACTATGGTTTTTTAAAGGATAATTTTATCTTTGAAAGCAGGGAAGGAATGTTTAATAGACTTGATAACATCTTTTTCAAAGGCAAGGATGGAATGTTTTATAGATTCTTAGGAATAACAGTGTCATCATAGGAAAGGATGGTGTTTTTAAAAACTCTTAAGGGTGACACCATCATCACAGTCAAGGTTAAAATGTTTTATAATTTCTTAAGGATAACACTATCATTAAAGGAAAGGATGGAATGTTTTAAAAACTCTTAAGGATGACACCATCATCAAAGGCAAGGTTGGAGTGTTTTAAAAATTATTAAGGATGACACCACTATCAAAGTCAAGGTTAGAGTGTTTTAAAAATGATTAAGGATGACACCATCATCAAAGGCAAGGTTGGAGTGTTTTATAAACTCTTAAGGATGACACCATAATCAAAGGAAAGGATGGAATGTTTTAATAAACTATTAAGGATGACACCATCATCAAAGGCAAGGTTGGAGTGTTTTAAAAATTATTAAGAATGACACCATCATCAAAGGCAAGGTTGGAGTGTTTTAAAAATTATTAAGGATGACACCACTATCAGAGTCAAGGTTAGAATGTTTTAAAAATGATTAAGGATGACATCATCATCAAAGGCAAGGTTAGAATGTTTTAAAAACTCTTTAGGGTGACACCATCATCAAAGGCAAGGATGGAATATTTCAAAGGGTGACATTATCTTAAAACCCAGTTCAGATGCTTTTATAGAACGTCACTTCAGAAGTTCGCAGCAGTCTGAATAGAGGCGTTGAGGCTCAGATTAAGCTGCTTGTTCCTGTTTGACTCAGAGCCCCCTGGTGGCTGAATCATCTTTAATGTGGGTTATTTTTTCATCCCGATTAAACATTTATCAGTGGAGCTAGATTTTTGAGGACAGAATTGTAAGTGGACTAGTCTACAGATGTGGAGCAGATAGTTAATAATAACAAATTTCTTTATCTGTGGATTAGCTCTGTGATATTTGTTTTTAAAGTCAGATTATCTGATCAGTAATTGATAAGGAGTGTCATGATTGGCTGCAGCGCCTGCTGTTTGTGCTCATGTTAAATAAAGCGGAACACTCTGACAGCGTCCCTGTTCAGACCAACTGTCAGGAACCCCATCAGAGCTAATGTGAGCTCTGGCCTGTCATACTGGAAGAACTGGTTCCTGTTACTGAGGAGAGCGACACGCCTGCAGGGCAAATAACTTTATAAGTCATGTTACCAGAGAACAAAGAGGCTGGAATAGCTGCACTGATCTGATCCACAAAGGGGGAACCACTCTGAGACACAAGTCGCTCTAAAAGCTGAAGGTGCAAATGAATTCAGCCCTGAGTTTAGTCTGCAGGTTTACTTAGCCCTGAGTTTAGTCTGCAGATTTACTCAGCCCTGAGTTTAGTATACAGGTTTACTCAGCCCTGAGTTTAGTATACAGGTTTACTCAGCCCTGAGTTTAGTATACAGGTTTTCTCAGTCCTGAGTTTAGTATACATGTTTACACAGCCCTGAGTTTAGTGTACATGTTTACTCAGTCCTGAGTTTAGTCTGCAGGTGTTACTCAGCCTTGAATTTATTGTGCAGGTGTTACTTAGCCCTGAGTTTGGTATGATGGTTTCACTCAGCCTTGAGTGTAGTCTACATGTTTTCTTAGCCCTGAGTTTAGTCTGCAGGTTTACTCAGCCCCTAGTTTAGTCTACAGGTTTATTCAGCTCTGAGTTTAGTCTGCAGGTTTACTCAGCCCTGAGTTTAGTCTGCAGGTTTACTCAGCCCCTAGTTTAGTCTACAGGTTTATTCAGCTCTGAGTTTAGTCTGCAGATTTCACTCAGCCCTGGGTTTAGTCTACATGTTTTCTCAGCCCTGAGTTTAGTCTACAGGCTTACTCAGTCCTGAGTTTAATGTACAAGTTTACTCAGTCCTGAGTTTTGTCTGCAGGTTTACTCAGCCCTGAGTTTGGTCCGCAGGTTTTACTCAGCCCTGAGTTTGGTCTCCAGGTTTTACTCAGCCCTGAGTTTAGTCTGCAGGTTTTACTCAGCCTTGAGTTTAGTCTGTAGGTTTACGTAGCCCTGAGTTTAGTCTGTAGGTTTCCTCAGTCCTGAGTTTAGTCTTCATGTTTACCCAGCCCTGAGTTTGGTCTACAGGTTTTCTCAGTCCTGAGTTTAGTCTAAAAAATTTACTCAGTCCTGAGTTTAATCTGCAGGTTTTACTCAGCCCGGAGTTTAGTGTGCAGGTTTACTCAGCCCTGAGTTTGGTCTGCAGGTTTCACTCAGCCTTGAGTTTGGTCTACAGTTTTTCTTAGCCCTGAGTTTAGTGTACATGTTTACTCAGTCCTGAGTTTAATCTGCAGGTTTTACTCAGCCCGGAGTTTAGTGTGCAGGTTTACTCAGCCCTGAGTTTGGTCTGCAGGTTTCACTCAGCCTTGAGTTTGGTCTACAGTTTTTCTTAGCCCTGAGTTTAGTCTGCAGGTTTTACTCATCCCTGTGTTAAGTGTGCAGGTATACTCAGCCCTGAGTTTGGTCCGCAGGTTTCATTCAGCCTTGAGTTTAGTCTGCAGGTTTACTCATCCCTGAGTTTAGTCTAGAGGTGTACTTCGCCCTGAGTTTAGTCTGCAGGTTTTCTCAGCCCTGAGTTTAGTATACATGTTTACTCAGCCCTGAGTTTGGTCTACAGGTTTACTTAGCCCTGAGTTTAGTCTGCAGATTTACTCAGTCCTGAGTTTAGTATACATGTTTACTCAGCCCTGAGTTAAGTCTACAGGTTTACTTAGCCCTGAGTTTTGTCTGCAGGTTTCCTCAGCCCTGAGTTTAGTCTGCAGGTTTCACTCAGACCTGAGTTTAGTTTGCAGGTTTTACTCAGCCCTGAGTTTAGTCTGCAGGTTTTACTCAGACCAAAGTTTAGTCCGTAGGTTAACTTAGCCCTAAGTTAAGTCTGTAGGTTTCCTCAGCCCTAAGTTTAGTACACAGGTTTTCTCAGCCCTGAGTTTAGTCTACAGGTTTACTCAGTCCTGAGTTTAGTCTGCAGGTTTACTCATCCCTGAGTTTAGTCTGCAGGTTTCCTCAGCCCTGAGTTTAGTACACAGGTTTTCTCAGCCCTGAGTTTAGTCTACAGGTTTACTCAATCCTGAGTTTAATCTACAAGTTTACTTAGTCCTGAGTTTTGTCTGCAGGTTTACTCAGGGCTGAGTTTAGTTTGCAGGTTTCCTCAGCCCTGAGTTTGGTCCGCAGGTTTTACTCAGGGCTGAGTTTAGTCTGCAGGTTTTACTCAGCCTTGAGTTTAGTCTGTAGGTTTCCTCAGCCCTGTGTTTAGTCTGCAGGTTTACTCATCCCTGAGTTTAGTCTACAGGTGTCCTTAGTCCTGAGTTTAGTCTGCAGATTTACTCACCCCTGAGTTCAGTATACAGGGTCTCTCAGCCCTGAGTTAAGTCTGTAGGTTTACTCATCCCTGAGTTTAGTCTGCAGGTTTACTCACCCCTGAGTGTAGTCTGCAGGTTTACTCAGTCCTGAGTTTAGTCTGCAGATTTACTTACCCCTGAGTTTAGTATACAGGTTCTTTCAGCCCTGAGTTTAGTCTGAAGGTTGACTCAGCCCTGAGTTTAGTCTGCAGGTTCCCTCACCCCTGAGTGTATTTTGCAGGTTTACTCAGCCCTTGGTTTAGTTTACAGGTTTAATCAGCCCTGAGTATAGTCTGTAGGTTTCACTCAGACCTGAGTTTAGTCTGCAGGTTTACTCACCCCTGAGTTTAGTATGCAGGCTTTACTCAGACCTAAGTTTAGTCTGCAGGTTTGACTCAGACCTAAGTTTAGTGTGCAGGGTTTACTCAGCCCTGAGTTTAATCTGCAGGTTTTACTCAGCCCTAAGTTTAGTCCGTAGGTTTACTTAGCCCTGAGTTTAGTCTGCAGGTTCTTTTAGTCCTGAGTTTAGTCTGCAGATTTACTTACCCCTGAGTTTAGTATACAGGTTTACTCAGTCCTGAGTTTAGTCTGTAGGTTTACTCATCCCTGAGTTTAGTCTGCAGGTTTACTCACCCCTGAGTGTATTCTGCAGGTTTACTCAGCCCTGAGTTTAGTTTACAGGTTTACTCAGCCCTGAGTTTAGTCTGTAGGTTTTCCTCAGCCCTGAGTTTAGTCTGCAGGTTTACTCACCCCTGAGTGTAGTCTGCAGGTTTTACCTCAGACCTGAGTTTAGTCTGCAGGTTTTACTCAGCCCTGAGTTTAGTCTGCAGGTTTTACTCAGACCTGAGTTTAGTCTGTAGGTTTTACTCAGCCCTGAGTTTAGTCTGCAGGTTTACCCAGACCCTGAAGTTTAGTCTGCAGGTTTTACTCAGACCTGAGTTTAGTCTGTAGGTTTACTCACCCTGAGTTTAGTCTGCAGGTTTTACTCAGCCCTGAGTTTAGTCTGCAGGTTTTACTCAGCCCTGAGTTTAGTCTGCAGGTTTCACTCAGCCCTGAAGTTTAGTCTGCAGGTTTTACTCAGCCCTGAGTTTAGTCTGAAGGTTGACTCAGCCCTGAGTTTAGTCTGCAGGTTCCCTCACCCCTGAGTGTATTTTGCAGGTTTACTCAGCCCTTGGTTTAGTTTACAGGTTTAATCAGCCCTGAGTGTAGTCTGTAGGTTTCACTCAGACCTGAGTTTAGTCTGCAGGTTTACTCACCCCTGAGTTTAGTATGCAGGCTTTACTCAGACCTAAGTTTAGTCTGCAGGTTTGACTCAGACCTAAGTTTAGTGTGCAGGGTTTACTCAGCCCTGAGTTTAATCTGCAGGTTTTACTCAGCCCTAAGTTTAGTCCGTAGGTTTACTTAGCCCTGAGTTTAGTCTGCAGGTTCTTTTAGTCCTGAGTTTAGTCTGCAGATTTACTTACCCCTGAGTTTAGTATACAGGTTTACTCAGTCCTGAGTTTAGTCTGTAGGTTTACTCATCCCTGAGTTTAGTCTGCAGGTTTACTCACCCCTGAGTGTATTCTGCAGGTTTACTCAGCCCTGGGTTTAGTTTACAGGTTTACTCAGCCCGAGTTTAGTCTGTAGGTTTTCCTCAGCCCTGAGTTTAGTCTGCAGGTTTACTCAGCCCTGAGTTTAGTCTGCAGGTTTTACTCAGACCTGAGTTTAGTCTGCAGGTTTTACTCAGCCCTGAGTTTAGTCTGCAGGTTTTACTCAGACCTAAGTTTAGTCTGTAGGTTTTACTCAGCCCTGAGTTTAGTCTGCAGGTTTTACCCAGACCTAAGTTTAGTCTGCAGGTTTTACTCAGACCTAAGTTTAGTCTGTAGGTTTTACTCAGACCTAAGTTTAGTCTGTAGGTTTTACTCAGCCCTGAGTTTAGTCTGCAGGTTTTACTCAGCCCTGAGTTTAGTCTGCAGGTTTCACTCAGACCTAAGTTTAGTCTGTAGGTTTTACTCAGCCCTGAGTTTAGTCTGCAGGTTTTACTCAGACCTAAGTTTAGTTTGCAGGGTTTACTCAGCCCTGAGTTCTGTCTGCAGGTTTACTTTATCCTCACCTCCTCCTCAGGTCTGCGTACGCTAAGATTTTAATGATTCTGTCCAGATTTCAGCCTGACCCTAGTCTCTATTCTGGACCCTTTAACTGTATTTTAGTACTTATTTAGTACTCAGACCATGTCTCAGAGACAAACTAGGTTGTGGCAATTTCAAGAAATAATCACAAAAATCGTAACTCTAAGATCATAAAAACCAACAGAGAGAGACCAGTCCTGGTCTAAGGTGAGCTGATCTAAACTCAGCCTGAGTCGGTCTGATGTTAAAAAAAACACAGAAACTTTATTTGAGAGTCAAATGAGGATCTGAGTCTTCAGTGTAAACCAGTTCAGTCTAAACTCTGATGATGATCATGGTTCTAAATCAGAGAGTTGATGATGAGGATGGAGCATCAGTTATTCCTCCTTTTATCGTCTCTGGTAAACTTTAATGCATCATGAGCTCGTCTGACTAAATCCCAGCAGCAGTGAATCTGAATCATCCCTCTTATAAAATGATTTGCCAGAATGCTGACTCCATGTTTGCTGTAGTTCTCTGACTGGAACTATAGTGAGTGTATTTGAAAAGTCTGTTTCCAAAGCAATGCTACATAAAGCTCCTACAGCCACCTCTTCCTGTTTGACACCTGAGATACCTGGGCTGGAAAATTCCACTGAGTGTGTGCGGTGGCAGTCAGGCGTGTCTTGGCGGCGTGTGTCGTCTTGTCAACAGAAACAGTAAGCATGCTGACAGGCCGGTGGGCGGCGGCTTGCCGTGGTGTCATCAGAGGCTCAGGAGGGAATCTCAGGATGTTTGGGTTTCACCTGGAGAGGGAAACACCTGGGAGAGGATGGCCAATCAGAGCACAGCTGTTATTAAAGGAGCATGCTGATGTTTTTCATGAACCTTATTCAAACCTCTTTTTCAGAATCACACATGAAATTACTTTAATAATGTAAAATAAATTTAATATTGGATAAGACCAGAGCTGGTTTAATCAGATTAACAGTCGTAGAGTTTCATTTTCCAGGTTTCATTTAGACCAGCTCTTTAACTTCCTGTTTAAAATATAATGTTCACAGTCGGTCCAACTTCCTCTGATGAATTAGGGATTTACTAAAAATAATTACTACTATAAAACTACTTATTAAAGATCCAGCTTGTTGTTTTCTGCTTTATCTGAGTTAGAGCTGAACAGTACATCTGACTCTGACCACTTTTATATCAAACTTTAATATCAAAAGTTTTCAATGGCCATGATTGAGATGTGAAGGCCTAAGCCCCGCCCACTTTCTGTCATCATCCAGGTGACTGCTGGCTGCTCGCTGCCATTGCCTCCCTCACCCTGAACAAAGAGGTTCTTGCTCGAGTCGTCCCACATGACCAGAGCTTCAGAGACGGAGAATACGCTGGAATCTTCCACTTCGAGGTACACAGACTCTCTCAACCTTACCTTTACCTGTTTCTCTGTCCCACAGGTATGTCGCAGCGTTCAATCTAAAGTCTAATAAAAAGGAAAAAAAAATGCAGGAAGGCATACTTTCTAGATTGCTGAGGAATTTTTTATAAATGTTTGGATGTGAGGAAGCTACAGCTTAACAGAAGTGTTAAATAAAGACCAATTGTCTGTCTCTCTCTCCGTCTGTAGTTCTGGCAGTTTGGAGAGTGGGTGGATGTGGTGATCGATGACCGTCTGCCTGTTAAAGATGGAGAGCTGATGTTCGTCCACTCAGCGGAGGGGAGAGAGTTCTGGAGCGCTCTGCTGGAGAAAGCCTATGCCAAGTAAGAGCCTGGTGTCAGAGGTCATACACCTCACAGTAACGTGTTTTTAGCTTTCAAATACCAGGTGGTAATCTTTAATGCTCCGTGTGAACACTCCTCAGAGAAAACAGTTTTTATATCCCAGAGCTCAGACTGTCCGTCCAGCCTCGCTCAGAGTGATGGGAACTGTGGCTCTTTCAGAGATCTGGATTATTTGTCTCGGCTCAGTAATAGAGCCTGTCTTTGGCTCCCAAACAGCTCCAGTTATTCAGAAAAGGAACCAGCTTTTAGAACTGGCTTGCCTTTGAACGATGCATCACGACGCCCTCGTGGTGTTTTTTTCATCTTGAATTAGAGGCCCTTAATAAACCGGGCAGGGGAAGAAGGGTCCGCCATGATTATATTATCTTTGTCCTCCTGGGCCACGCTGATCCAGTAAGACCATGAAGACCAGCAACACCCACAGCTGTGCTGACCTGTGATGTAGTTGCAGGTGTAGTTGATGTGTGATGTAGTTGCAGGTGTAGTTGATGTGTGATGTAGTTGCAAGTGTAGTTGATGTGTGATGTAGTTGCAGGTGTAGTTGATGTGTGATGTAGTTGCAAGTGTAGTTGATGTGTGATGTAGTTGCAGGTGTTGTTGATGTGTGATGTAGTTGCAGGTGTAGTTGATGTGTGATGTAGTTGCAGGTGTAGTTGATGTGTGATGTAGTTGTAGGTGTTGTTGATGTGTGATGTAGTTGCAGGTGTAGTTGATGTGTGATGTAGTTGCAGATGTAGTTGATGTGTGATGTAGTTGCAGGTGTAGTTGATGTGTGATGTAGTTGCAGGTGTAGTTGATGTGTGATGTAGTTGCAGGTGTAGTTGGTGTGTGATGTAGTTGCAGGTGTTGTTGATGTGTGATGTAGTTGCAGGTGTAGTTGATGTGTGATGTAGTTGCAGGTGTAGTTGATGTGTGATGTAGTTGCAGGTGTAGTTGATGTGTGATGTAGTTGCAGGTGTAGTTGATGTGTGATGTAGTTGCAGGTGTTGTTGATGTGTGATGTAGTTGCAGGTGTAGTTGATGTGTGATGTAGTTGCAGGTGTTGTTGATGTGTGATGTAGTTGCAGGTGTTGTTGATGTGTGATGTAGTTGCAGGTGTTGTTGATGTGTGATGTAGTTGCAGGTGTAGTTGATGTGTGATGTAGTTGCAGGTGTTGTTGATGTGTGATGTAGTTGTAGGTGTTGTTGATGTGTGATGTAGTTGCAGGTGTTGTTGATGTGTGATATAGTAGCAGGTGTTGCTGATGTGTAATTTGTCATTGCAGATTGAATGGGTGTTATGAGGCTCTCTCTGGAGGATCGACCACGGAGGGTTTCGAGGATTTCACTGGAGGAATCGCTGAAGTCCATGACCTGAATAGACCTGATCCTCACCTGTTCCACATCATCCAAAAGGCTCAGGCCCGAGGCTCTCTGATGGGCTGCTCTATCGACGTAAGAACCCAGAACAAGGAGAGGAACACACTGTAGACCAGGGAACCATGTATGACATGGGTAGGATAGTCAGATGAGTACTATTAGTGGGACAGGGGAACAACACGGGTAGGGGTCAGGGTCAGTTATAGTCCATGATGGTGCAACATCAAGTTTATATTAAGACTGGTACCTTAACTGACCTGAATAGGTACGACATATGTATGATCACCCTCTCCTTAATGGGTAAGACATGGGTAGGATGGTTAGGCCGGTCCTTTTTAGACTGTTTTGATTTCAGCTCGTACCTCAGTAATGCTAAGGTTAATTTATTTTAATCTTAGCTTCATTTAAAAATGAGAAACACCAACATCTCATGTGATTCTTGTTTCAGATCACGAGCTCAGCTGACTCTGAGGCTGTCACTCGTCAGAAGTTGGTGAAAGGCCACGCCTACTCTGTGACAGGAGCAGCTCAGGTGAGAGGACACTTCTCCAACCCCCACTCTAATTACCTCCCTGTCAAACAGGGGGATAATGCCTCTGACTGGTTGTTGTCTAACTGCTCAGTCATTAAAGAGGCAGCAGGTTCTTGTTTACTTGCGGGAGGGGCGGGGCTTCAGCCCTCAGGTCATATATTAAAGTGACAGTGGCATTGGCAGTGATATCCTCTGCTTGTTATTGGCTGCAGGTGGAGTACCGTGGAGACATGGAGAAACTGATCCGGATCAGAAACCCGTGGGGTCAGGTGGAGTGGACAGGAGCGTGGAGTGATAAGTACGTAACCCTATGAGCTCACCTGAACACAGGTGAACATGGAGGACAAACATCTGACTGATGGTTTAATAAGTACCAGTGTTAGAGTACATATGATGACTTAAATGGTACCAAAAGGTACTTTAATAGTACTGAAAGGTACTTTAATGGTACTAAAACATACTTTTATAGTACCAAAAGTTAATCAAACAGTACCTAAAGGTACTTTAATAGTACTGAAAGGTCCTTTAATGGTGCTAAAACATACTTCTATAATACCAGAAGTTACTTTCACTGGTACTGTGTGATACACTTTATGGACAAAAGTATTTGGCCTTACTTCTTAGTTATTGAACACAGGTGTTTCAGTCAGACCCACAGGTGTATAAAATCATCACCCATCCATGTAGTCTTCGTTCTCAAACATCTGTGATCCTAAACGGGTTGTTCTGAAGAGCTCAGAGACCTCTAGCGTGGTTCTGTGATGGATGTCACCTTTGCAATAAGACGGTTGGTGAAGTTCCATCCCTGCTGGATATTCCACTGTTAGTGATATTATTAGAAAGTGGAAGAGTTCAGGAACAACAGCAACTCAGCAACAAATAGAAAGGCAACATTCACTGCTAAGGATCATGGGTAAAAGTTGCCAACACTGTGCTGATTCCATTGCTGAAGAGTTCTGAACTTCCTCTGGCAGTAATGTAAACACTAAAACTGCAGCAGGAGCTTCATGAATTGGTCTCCATGGCAACAACTGCATGCAAGCCTCGCATCACCAAGTCCAAGTGTCAGATGGAGTGGAGTAAAACACACTGACACTGGACTGGGTAGCAGTGGAAACTGTGGAGTGACCAATCATCTTCTCTGTTTACAGTCAGGTGGCTGAGTCTGGGTTTGGAGGATGTTGGGAGAACGTTACCTGTCTGACTGTGAAGTTTGGTGCATATTAAAGTCCATGGATCTGAATACAATGACATTACAGGCCATGCTGGTGGAATGAGCAGGTAGCTGAATACTTTGTCCATATAGTGCACTACTAAGTTCTTCAATGGTACCATGAAAGACAGAAGTACTTCATGAACACAGTGTAGCACAGACAGGGACTGTCTGTGTTAACCTGACACCACGTTACCTGTGCAGGTGTCGTGTTCACACCTGCAGCTCTTCACAGATTGTTTCATCAGACGGCCTCTCCCTGGGCCGAGTTGATGAGCGTTGATCCTCCAAAGCGCTGCAGAGACAGATGAATGTCTGCTCTGCTGCCCCCTACTGGGCATCTCATGCATCATTACATTCCTGCTGTGTGCAGAGAGCAGGCAGAAGATTAGACAATAAAGTATTATGATCAAAGATTTGTTCAGAATAGAAAAACTAACATTACTTTATGTAACTTTACTGTCAACTTAACATTATTCATCTTTCCTGTTCTATCTCACTCTGATCAGATCATGAGTATTAATGCTCTCCTCCAGCAGATGTCACTATTCTCTGGAAATTCTAGTGATCTGGTTAAGTTTTTTTTTTGGTTTTTTTTTTGACCATTATTTGTGTCTGAACAGACTCTTTTTGTCGTCCACAGCTCGTCAGAGTGGCGTTACATCAGCGATGAGGACCGAGAGCGTCTGAGCCACTGCTCAGAGGACGGAGAGTTCTGGTAAACCTCGTCTACATCCCTGAATCTGCCTTATCCTTTTTCACTCATCCTGGGTGAAGTAAACCCTCCGCCCTGTCTTACAGGATGTCCTTCAACGAATTCCTGCGGCATTACTCCCGGCTGGAGATCTGTAACTTGACACCCGACGCCCTGACCGACGACTCGCTCTCCAAGTGGAGTCTGTCCAAGTTTGATGGCACCTGGAGGAGAGGGTCAACGGCCGGGGGCTGCAGGAACTACCCCAGTGAGTGATCCAGTCAGACGATGTAGCCAGAGAGTAACTTTAGGATTTATGACCTTTAAAATTTAAGGCCTCATTAATTTAACATTTAAAATAAACACAGAAGGAATATTAGACAATGATAACCTGAGTAAATACAAAACGTCAGTTTTTAAATGATGACTTCAGTTATTAAGGAAAGAAAAAGCCCAAACCTACGTGCCCCTATGTGAAAAAGTAGTTGTCCCCCTTATTGAATCATTACTTAACTGTGATTAACCACATTTTTTATAAAGCTGAGGTCAGTTTGACTATCCAAACCCAGACCTGATTACTGTCAGACCTGCTGGATCCAGAAACCCCTTAACTAGAACCCGTCTGACAGTGAAGTAGGCTAAAAGATCTCCAACATATCATGGAACCATCTAAAGAAATTCAAGAACAGATGAGAAACAAAGTTAAGGGTTACAAAGACACTTCTAACCCTTTGGCTAAGGGGAGCACCATTACCCACAGATGGAGAAAACTGTGAACAGTGGTGAACCTTCCTACCAACATGACTCCAAGAGCTCATGGATGACTCATCCAGGAGGTCCCAGACGAACCCAGAACCACATCTAAAGACCTGCAGGCCTCATTGACTCAGTTAAGGTCAGAGTTCATGATTCAACCATCAGAAAGAGACTGGGCAACAATGGCATCATGGGTGACTTCCAAGGTCAAAACCACTGCTGAGCAAAAAGAACACAAAGGCTCGTCTCACACTTGAATAAAAACATCCTGATGATCCCCAAGACTTCTGGGAAAATATTCTGAGGACTGACTTCTGCTCTCTAGCAGAAAATCCTGAAGGAGAATGTCCGACCATCAATTCATGACTTCAAGCTCAAGCACACTTGGGTTATGGAGCAGGACCATGATCCCAAACACACCAGCAAGTCCACTTCTGAATGGACTAAAAACTAACTGAAGGTTCTGGAGTGGTCTAGTCAAAGTCTGGACTTAGATCTGACTGAGATGCTGTGGCATGACCTTAAACAGGCCGTTTATGTTGGAAAACCCTCCAATGAGGCTGAATTAAAACTATTCTATAGAGAAGAATGGGACCACATTCCTCCACAGTGATAAGAAAGACTCACTGACAGTTATCACAAACGCCAAGGATAGAACATCCAGTTATTAGGGTTAGGGGGCGATGACTTTTCCCAGCTGTGTAGATGATGTGGGTTTATGACTGATTAGGAGACACAGGGTTTAACACCCAGGTCTGCAGGGGCCCAGCAGAGGGCGCTGATGTCGTCCCAGTGGAGACTCATAATAATCCGCATTGTTAGAGTCAGAGCAGTAAAATAAAGGTGGACGTTGGTGTGTGGAATCAACGCTTCTACGTGGGCAGAGCTTCCTCTGACTCAGGTAATCTCTATGATGTCGTGTCTCCGCCCATCAGACTCGTTCTGGACCAACCCTCAGTTTTTAATCAAGCTGGACGAGGAGGACGACGACCCTGATGACGGCGAGGAGGGCTGCAGCTTCGTGGTCGGTCTCATCCAGAAGAACCGCAGACGCATGAGGAAGATGGGCGAGGACATGCACACGGTGGGATTCGCCATCTACGAGGTGAGGAGGGAACGTTTGTAAGCTGTGGATTAGATCTGAGAGAAAAGGTGTCTGACTCTAGCATGGCTCAGTTACTCCTGCTGTTATCATGAATGACAGTAAACAGGTCAAAGGTGGGCTGTCTTTCCTCTCTGAGTCTGATGTAATAACAGCAACATACAGCCAGTGTGCTCATTAAGGACAGACATGTTCCTCTGGGTGATGTGAATGTTCTCTGACTGTTCTTTTGCCGTTCCAGGTTCCTGATGAGGTACAACAACGACAATGATGGCCTTCACACTTCCTGTCCCTCACAGTTTGGTCAGAAATATTCCCTTTATTTTCCTGTTCGGTCCCGTTGTTGTTCCTGATCTCCTTGTCCTTCTCTGTCAGTTCTGCGGTCAGAGGAGCGTCCACCTCAACAGGAACTTCTTCCTCAGACACGCCTCCAAAGCTCGCTCCGAAACCTTCATCAACCTGAGAGAGGTCAGCAGCCGCTTTGTCCTGCCGCCAGGGGAGTACCTGATCATCCCATCCACCTTTGAGCCCAACAAGAACGGAGACTTCTGTGTGCGAGTTTTCTCTGAGAAGCAGGCCGAGTTCCAGTGAGTCTGAGATGAGTGTTTAGACCCCGTTTAGACCTCACAATAACACCTGACTCAGAGAGGAGATACTCAAGTAAAAGTACACTAACTCTGGTAAAATCTTATATAAAGTTGACTTAAAGTCCTGAGTATCTACTGAGGGGCAAGCAACACGCTTTATGCTATAAAGGAGGAGGCTGGGGTGGAGGAGGTGAAACTAAAAGAGTTTTTCCTTGTCTTGGTTTGGTGTCAAAGATCATAATTGCTGATGTTTGTGTGTCTGCAGAGAGCTGGACGACCCCATCAAGTCCCGAGTGGAGAAGGTGAGGAGAGGATCGACAAGTCCGAGTCTGAATCTGCTCTGAGACTTGCAGCTCTCAGACATTTACTTCATCACTCTCTACAGCAGTGGTTCTCAACCTTGGGGGTTGGGACCCCCTTTGGGGTTGCGAGACACTGAAAGAGGGTCTCCAGATGCCCTAAGAAAACTAGAATAGTTTTAAAATTACACTGTTGCCACTTTACACCAATTTTAATCACATTTTTTACCCCTTTTCATTATGTTTTTCCACCAATTTTAACACATTTTTGCCTTTAATTTCTATTTTGGTCAGTTTTAAGCTCTTTCCACCACATCTGCCTGTTTTTGTCACCTCTAAACCAATTCTTGCCACTTAAACTTAACGTTGCCTCTGTTGACCCATTACTGCCACTATTAAACCCTTTTTACACCCAATTTTTCCCATTTTAACACCATTTCAACATTTGATAAGCCCAATTTTGGTAGTTCAACCAATTTCTGCCAATATTTCTCTATTTTTTCCTTCTCACTTAACCATTTTTTGCCAGTTTATATTAATTTTCCATCCCATTTAACCAAATTTCTACCCATTTTTGCACATTTCAACCCATTTCAGCCACATTTTAACTCACTTTTACCACTATTTATGCCCATCTTTGCCACTTTTACTAATTTTTGCTATTTTTATCTAATTTTTGCCACTTTAACCCATTTCTGATACTTTTAAAATTCTACTTCACCACCTTTTCCACATTTTTTGCCATTATTAACCCATTCTAGCAATGTTTACATTTTTAAGAATGCCTTATACCACACACATGAATAATTTAAGATAATAGTTTCTTTGATAAGAGTGCTTATTATTCAGGTTAAATATGAAATATGGATTTCACAGCTACTCCATAACTTCACAATGGACCATGGTTTTGCTGACCTCCATAGGCCCCCAGTTTGGCTGGGCGCCAGAAAGCTCTCCCCTCTTTCCCCCTAATGGACGGCCTTGTCTCCACATGACTATTCTAGAATGTTCCTGGCTGTTCAACCACCTTCAGGTACGGGGTCGGGGTCCCGGGTCTCTGGCACCTGTATTTTGGGGGTCGCAGGCTGGGAAGGTTGGGGTCGGGACCCCATTGGGGGTCGAGAGACACTGAGAAGGGGTCACCAGATGCCTTAAAAAACTATGAATATTTTCTAAATTAGTGTTGCCACTTTACACCAATTTTATCAAATTTTAACCATTTTTCATCTCTTTTTAACACGATATTTGCCACTTTTAGCAAATTTTTTGCCACTTAAAACCCATTTGTCTCAGTTTTATACCCTTTCCACAACTTTTTTCTACCTGTTTAGTCACTTCTAAACCAATTCTTGCCACTTCCTGCCTGTTGTTGCCTCATTATTGCTACTATTAACCACTTTTTACACCCTTTTTGCCCATTTTAACTACAATTTTTCATCCCAGTCCAACAAATTGTCTTAGTTTTTTACATTTCAGCCACTTTTTTATCCACTTTTACCAATTTAATCCATTTTTGGTTATTTTTTTGCCACTTTTAACCCATTTATGTTCTTTAAAAATCCAATTTCTATACCTTTTTCACAATTTTTTTGCCACTATTCACTAATTTAAGCAACTTTTTAAATCATTTTAAATACGTTTTTAACAAAAGTTATTTCCTTTTAAGCTTAACTTGCCAATGGACCATGATTTTGCTGACCTCCATGGGCCCCAAGTTTGGCTGATCCCAGAAACCTTCCCCTTTATCCCTCCTAATGGGTAGCCTTGTCTGCACATGACTAGTCTTGAATGTGCATGGCTGTGTTTATCCACCTTCCACCTTAAGGTACAGTGGGGGTCCCGGGTCTCTGGTACCTTTATTTTGGGGGTCGTAGGCTGTAAAGGTTGAGAACCACTGCTCTACAGTACTGAGCAGAACTTTGAAGCATGTTTGGGCCAAAAACTGATGATAGTAAGGTGTAGATGTGGGGAGTAAGTCCACCTTAGGGCGCCATCAGAAAGGAAGAAGGATTGACACAACCCTGGTCATACTCTGGATGTCTTTGCATGTTACTAGGGGCATGGTAAAATAATCTATTTTAATAAAGTCCAGACATTTAGGGCAGAGTAGGATGTGGTGAGTAAGAATGGCCTAGGTTACTGGCCCCTGGTCATGCTGTGGATGTCCCGAGGACCTGAAAACTGCCAGGTGTACTGGTATAGAAATAAATAAATAAAGTAAAACTAGAAATGAAGTTGAACTGAGTCTTCTGTGTTGAAGTGTTGCTGTGTTTCATGTTTCAGATCGAGATTGACGAGGACGACGTGGACGATCGATTCAGAGGACTGTTCAGTCAGCTGGCCGGAGGGGTAAGAGCCAACCAGCACGCTCAGATCGTCAATTTATTTATGGCATAATCATGGGTTTTAAGGCTGCATTTTCATTGATGTCCAGCAGGGGGCAGCATATTCTTTTATCTTTGTAACAGTACATCTGGGGGGGGGGTTCCTCACAGTGACAGAGCTCCAAAGTTTCTGGACAGAGCAGATCACTGATCTTATACCACCATCACAGAAAATATCTGAGTAGAGTTCTCCTCTAACTTCAGCGCTATCAGCCCTAGTCTATTATAGAACCATGATGTGGCCACGCCCCTTCCCCATATATGGACTCACTGTAGTGTTGTTGTTGATGGCGTGTTTCTGCTGCAGGACTGTGAAATCTCGCCCTTCGAGCTGAGGAAAATCCTCAACAAAGTGGTGGCTAAACGTAAGAGTCACATGACCACATCACGGCGTTATCACATGTTCATCTGACTTTAATAAAACGTTTTAATTTAACCAGAGTTTTACTGAGTCTCTGGTTCTGACTCTGCGTCTCTTTTAGGTTCTGACATCAAGACGAGCGGCTTCAGCCTCACCACGTGTCGTAACATGGTCAACCTTCTGGACGTATCCTTCCACCGCAGAAAGTAGAACCTGAGCGCTCAGAAGGGTTTTGATGAGTTTATTAATTTTATTACTGAACACACTGGCGTTGATGGTGTATAGATGGACTGGTTTGACTGGTCCAGCTTTGATGATGTCATCAGAGATCCTGAACCTGGTCCTCAGAAAGACGGCAGTGGAAAGCTGGGTCTGGTGGAGTTTAAAATCCTGTGGACAAAGATCGAGAATTACCTGGTGAGTCCCGACGACTAATCACACACCGATTTAACAGACTGGCCTTCTGGGCTTCCGTAGAACCAAATGTTCTCTGTGTTTGTCTGTGACAGAAAATTTACCGTGAGAAAGACGTGGATAATTCTGGTACCATGAGTTCCATGGAGATGAGGACGGCCGTGGAGGAAGCAGGTAAATTAATCACCTTTCTGTGGCCTGAAAGGATTTATATTGAAATTCTTTATTTAAAGCTGTGAATCTAAAGGTTTAAATTTATAGATGTGTATTTATAGGTGTGTATTTACAGGTGTGCATCTCTCTCTCTCTGTTCCAGGCTTCAGTCTGGACAACTCGCTCAATCAGGTCCTGGTCGCTCGTTACAGTGAACCTGATCTCACCGTGGACTTTGACAACTTTGTCAGCTGTCTGATCCGTCTGGAGACCATGTTCGGTGAGTTCACGTGGTTCTCATGTTGATGATGATGATGGTGACGAAGAGAATCCCTGTATTGACTGACTTGTTTCCCTCCCACAGACACATTTGCGGCGATGGCCAAAGGTTCAGACACCGCTGAGTTTACCGTCCTGGAGGTAAAAGAACGTCACAAATCCACTGTCTGGTTTACATGTTTAAATAAAGATCAGTTCAAACTCCTGAAGGTCCTCTATGTGGATAAACTGAATAAAGGAAGGTGTTCATGTGATCTCCTCTCATTAACACCGTTAGCATGACTACATTTAATGGCACCAACAGCCTTAGAGCTGCAATGCATTGTGGGCCAGTTCAGCTGTAGTCCTTTCATTCATAAATCAACAGTCTGGTGAGAACTGATTCAGTTCATTTGGGTGAATGGGTTTAAAAACAGAATTTAAACCACAGGTGTCAAACTCAAGGCCCGGGGACCAAATGCGGCCCACTGTGCAGTTTTACCCGGCCCGCAAGATCGTTTCATGTTTGAATTAGAAGTGGCTCACCTGAAAGAGGTCTGCAGATTTCCTCCAGTATAGAAATGTAAATTTAACCTTGAAGAGTTTAAACCCTTGTTAAGTTATAAATCTGAAAAAGTAGAGAGTAGAAATAGTCAGGAATTAGAAAAAGATATTCATTTGTGTTTTCGTTTTGCATCCCAAGATTATGACCTAAACGTAGGATTTTGACTTTTTAATTTCATATTTTGACCTTTAAAAATTTTGCATTTTGACCTTTTCTCTCATATTGTGACCTTATAGGTTCACAATTTTTCATTTTAAATCATATTGTGACCTTTTAAAATCCTGATCTAGAATTTTATCTCATACTTTGACCTTTTAGAGTCACAATTTTAAATATCACATATTTTGACCTTTCGAAGTCACAATTTTGAATTTTATTACAGATTTTGACCTTTTAGAGTCACAATTTTGAATTTAATCACATATTTTGAACTTTTAGAGTCACAATTTTAAATATTATCTCATATTTTAAACTTTTAGAGTCACAATTTTGAATTTTATTATAGATTTTTACCTTTTAGAGTCACAATTTTAAATATTATCACATATTTTGACCTTCCAGAGTCACAAATTTGAATTTTATTACAGATTTTGACCTTGTAGAGTCACAATTTTGAAATTTATCACATATTTTGACCTTGTAGTCACAATTTTGAATTTTATCTATTTTAAACTTTTAGTCACAATTTTGAATTTTATCTCATATTTTGATCTTTTAGAGTCACAATTTTAAATATTATCACATATTTTGACCTTCCAGAGTCACAATTTTGAATTTTATAATAGATTTTGACCTTTTAGAGTCACAATTTTGAATTTAATCACATATTTTAAACTTTTAGAGTCACAATTTTGAATTTTATCACATATTTTAAACTTTTAGTCACAATTTTAAATATTATCTCATATTTTGATCTTTTAGAGTCACAATTTTAAATATTATCACATATTTTGACCTTCCAGAGTCACAATTTTGAATTTAATTACAGTTTTTGACCTTGTAGAGTCACAATTTTGAAATTTATCACATATTTTGACCTTTTAGAGTAACAATTTAGAAATTTATCACATATTTTGACCTTTTAGAGTCACAATTTAGAAATGTATCTCATATTTTGACCTTGTAGTCACAATTTTGAATTTTATTATAGATTTTGACCTTTTAGAGTCACAATTTTGCAATTTATCACATATTTTGACCTTTTAGAGTCACAATTTTGAATTTTATCACATATTTTGACCTGTGAGAGTCACAATTTTAAATTATCTTGACCTTTAAACTCATGGATTTAACTCTCTATTGCATATATTTGCTTTTTAAAACCTTATTTTGACTCTTAATTTTTTATTTTGACCCTTAGGACTTATAAAGCTGACTTTTATCTCAGATTTTGAGCCTTTAACTCATTTATTTATTAAGCATTTGTTTGACATGAACACAGTGACATTGCTGTGATGCTGTGATATTTAATCATTTTGACTATATTTCTAGAAATCTTAAAATCATTTATATCACTTTTTAATTTTCCCTATACTTCATTACCGGTGAAAACAAGGTTGACAGTTTTCAGTTAAATCTTGACCCTGTTAGGTCCTCAGGTTAGACCTAAATTCAGATTTCGGCCCCTGCTGTGATTGAGTTTGACAGCCCTGATTTAAACAATCTTTAAATGTCATATATCATGATTAACTTGGAAACTCAGCCATTAATCCAGATTGTTAAAAAACTTCATGTCAGCTCTAAATACTCTGTAATAGAGCTGCAGTGATTAGGTAGAACTGTCTAGAGACTCTCTGCTGATTTTACCCCTCCAAGTCCGGTTCATCCTCGGGTATAATTTCCAGATGCCTGAAGGTTCCACGTTCATCTGTTCAATCATACACCAGTATAATCACCATGGGAATATGTCGCCATCATAGCGCTCAGGAAGGAGACGGTTCTGTGTCCCAGACATGAACGTGAACCCTAGAACCAAAGCTTAAGAGCTTGTGAAGCTGGTCAGGGAGCTCAGTAAAGCCAGTCCTGGACCCACATGGGCTGAGAGGCCACTCTAACTTTAAAGAAAGTCATAAAATATTCTCTCATTATTCTGGTATTTAGAAAATAAAGAAAAATGTCAAATTTTTCAATCTTAATCGTAGATTATCTGTAGTTTCTCTACTGATGTTACCCCCCCATTACCTTAATAATAAAGTACATCTATCTTAATCTGTTTTCTTGTTTTCTCTCTACAGTGGTTGAACGTGTCTCTGCTCTGATCCCCGTCCTTGCCCTCCTCAGATGGAACTGTCACTGGCGTTTTTGGTTTACGTGCCTGATCGGGGTCAAAGGGACCATTTATACGGGTTGGTTTAATATAAGAGTGTAACAGAAACTGGATCAATTATATTTCAATCAATAAAGACAATCAAATCAATCAATGTGATCAGTCTTTTATTTAAGTTAAAGAAATATATGCATTTATGAAATACATTTTAAAGATTAAACCCTCACCTTTACCTCAGTCCAGTGAGAACAAATGTGCAGCTGTGGGCGGGGCTTAAAGCCATCTGTACCTTTAACAGTGACAGGTGTGTGTTTGTCTAAACTGGCTACAAACACACACACCTGTAACTGAAACTCCTTCTGAAACATCACCATGTAGTCTATGTACTAAAACATCCTCAAGCCCGTTAGAAAGCTTTCCAATTGGCTGCCAGCAGCAAAATGAAGCTCCGCCCATCCCAGTCAGGCCACACCTTCCCAAACAACAAGAAAACAGTTGATCAGGCCCTTAAACCCAGCAGCACTCAAAGAAAAACTGCCTGGGCAGCTACTAACCACAGGATACGTCTCCATGGCAGCCATCTTGGAGAGGGGTAGCTGGTTTTAACATTGTTGTCCAAAGCGCACTAAATCCATTCAAGACAGCCTATTTATAGCACGTTACAGTCACTTCAGTTGTTGTGTAGCTGTAATATGAAGATTAGGCTGTACAAATTTCCACAGCACACCTAGACCGGTCCCTGGGAACAACTGAGAGAAACCCTAATGTGAGTATGTCATAGATAGGAGGTCTATCTATGATTTAAAGTTACTGAACGGGAGTAAGCCAGTAACCTGTTTACACGATCTAGACCAGGGGTTCTAGATCTAGTTCTCATCTGGTCTAGAATCAGGACCCAACACCACCTCCTTAGACCCGTATTTATTACATTTTTCAATCACTAAAAGATGTTAGGGCACTCTGGACTTGAGATGGAACAAATGATGTGACCAAACAAAGATATTATGACACATCCTTCAAAATAAAAGCATGTTTTAGTGGTGTAGCCTAGTTGGTAGAGCAGACGGCCCTAAGCAGAGGCTAATGTCCTTGACACACTGGTTCCAGGATATAATCCAGGCCTTGAATGTTTGGGCCATGTCTTCACCCATTCTCTCTCTTCCCATATTTTCTGTGTCTCATCAGCTGTCCTATCAAAATCAAGGCAAAAAGCCCAAAAATAATCTTTAAAAAGTCACAATAACAAAAGCAAATCATGAAACTTGCCACAAATCTAAAATCCACTCAAAATGGCTTTGCGACCCACTTTTGGGTCCCCCTCACCAAGATGGCCGGCATGAAAACCCATCTATGTCTCTATCCCCATGGGAGATGTTGCCATGATGTCAGAGTGATGTCATCGCTTTGTTTTCTGGATAGCGTATTCCTCCGCCCACTTCAGGACACCGTTGATGTCACCGCTACTTCCTGTTCCCTTGGCAACCAAAGCAGAGCCCCCAGCACTGCCCCCAAAGTGATGACACACCGATACCGCCCACTCAGAGGCTGTGAGGGAGGGACAGTCCTGAAGAGGGAGAGGACAGCCAATCAGACACTTCTAACAAAGCCCCGCCCCCTATGATGTCTCTGACAGGTGGGATATTGTTACCTTTGGAACCTGGCAGGCACACAGAACCTTCCCAGAATCCACCTGGTGAGCCAGCAGCATCACATGACCGCCGGGAACCTGGGCACTCACCTGATTCACCGTCTTCATCAACACCTGAGAGGAAACAGGTGACAGGGGAGGGGTTAGATCGACTTCAGAGTTAGACGCGCCCACATATGGTCCATTTCCACCAAGTGGTCTAGTTCAGTCCAGTTCGTCACACTAAACCCTGATCCTTCTGGTGTTTCCTCAGCTGATGTCCGTCCAGTCTCGCTAGTTGTGATGGGAAATCCATCTCTTTTTAGAGATCAGGATCATTTGGCTCAGCTTAGTAATAAGAGCCGAAGTTTTTGGCTCCCAAATGGCTCATTTGGTTCCAGTTTGGAATTTTAAATGTGGATAAAATAACAACAAAGAAGAAGAGAGGATACTGGCTCTCAAACAGGAGACAGCTCCTGTCATTCAGATAAAAGGGCCGGCTCTTAGAACATAGTCATAAACAACACAGTCCTCAGTCTCAAACACAGATTTACCAAAAAGTATTCCCTGATGTTGGAAGTCCTTTGTTAGCAGCTTTTGGAAAAGTGTGTGGAATTCCCTTGCTCCTCACTGGTTCTCCCGACTTTTCCAAAAGTTGCCAACTATGGCCTGCTATGTGGCAAAAATGGAGGGGAAAAAAAGCCCAAAATTGAGGGAAAAATAGCACAAAAATGGAAGGAAATTCCCCAGAAATGAAGGAGGAAAAAGCCCTAAGATAAAGGGGAAGAGCCCTTTAATGGAGGAAAAAGGGGCTTTAAGATGAAGGGGGAAAAGCCTTACATGGAGGGGAAAAGATCCAAAATTGAGGGGAAAAAAAGCCCTTAAATGGAGAGAGTGAGGGGCTTAAAATGTTGGGGAAAAGAGACTACACTGAAGGGGAAAAAGGCCCAAAACTAAGAGAAAATGGCCCTAAAATAGAGGAGGGAAAAGCCAACGAGGCTTTCAGCCTCACTAACATTCTGTCCTCTGCCTTTGCATTTAATGTCACCAAAGCTTAGAAAACATTCCATCCCAGCCTTTTACATGCAGGCCAGCCTAGACCCCCAGTTGTCATTCCAGTCTAACCAGTACCCCACATGATTTATTATCTTAATAGTCTATCAGCCTGTCCTAAGCATGTTTCTGATCAAATGAGGGAGAAAAGCGGTTAAAGAGGCTCAGACAGCCTCTAAGCTCAGTCATGGACTCCTCTAGACTCTGGTCTCAGTCCTAGACTCCTCTAGACTCTGGTCTCAGTCCTAGACTCCTCTAGACTCTGGTCTCAGTCCTAGACTCCTCTAGACTCTGGTCTCAGTCCTAGACCTGTAGTAGGAGGTCTGCAGGACTAAGTCATTACTGATCTGGATCAGCTCCTCTCCAGGTAAAGTCCAGTCCACCTGTGGTAAAAATCACATTTTTCAAAAGTGTAGGGATCAGATCTGATGGATGTAGAAATGTTCTGATGGTAACTGCAGCGCCACCTAGAGCTTTAACAGACTAGTTTACTACATTATCATTGAACTGCTGTTCTTCACTTCCTGACCACATCTGGCGTTCATGCATCATCAGGATCACATGACTGAAAACAACCTGTAGTCAGTTCTTTATAGACAAGTGTTTGTATGGCAGGATGACTCTGTGCAGGTGCATTATGGTAAATGTAGTCTTAACTTCCTGTCATCACGGCTGTTGTTCTTACCGACAGAGAGTCGGTCTCCACGGAGTCGACAAGCAGCTCCTTCCTGTCGTTCTTCTCCAGCAGAGCTTGAGCTTTACCTGCAGCCTGAACAAAGCATGATGGGAAATCAGACACAAACAACCTGTTGCGTTTAATAATCTGTTTTATTGTGTCACAGACGTCTGTTCTACCTCTCTGGTCTCCAGCTTCCGGACGATCGTGTTGCTCGTCCTCTGCAGAGCTTTGAGGTGACTCTGCAGCTCTCTGCGCTGCCACTGAGGGATGGGCGTGTTATCAACAGCCTGTCAGACAGAACTCGGGGTTTAGGACCACACTAGCGGCTGTAAAAGAGATGGTTACCAGATGCATCATGGGTAGTATACATACGTCAGAGAGGACTCCGACCTCCTTTGAAAGACATTGGGCGGAGTCAACAGTGGAGGGGGCGGAGTCTTTAAGTCTGGCTGACAGAGAGTCCACATCCTGAGTCAACACCTGCCCCGCCTCCCGAGCCTGAAACGCCAATCAGAGAACATCAGATCACTGAGCCTCTACTCTCTAGCTAACAGTTCCCATCCACTCCCAGTGTTTAAGCTAAGCTAGGCTAGCCAGGTGTGTGGGAATGAGTCTGTATGAGCCACTGACCCTCGCTGCTTCCTGTCCCGTCACGGCGATGATCCGGCTGATTCCTTTGACCATCTGTTTCTCTGAGATGATCAGGACGTCCTCAATGTGTCCCGTCTGTAACACGTGACTGAAAACACAAACACTGATGACATCATCCATCTGCAGGCAAAGAGGCAAGGATGGAATGTTTAATAATGACGACATAATCAAAGTCAGAGGATAGAATGTTTTATAAGCTTTAAAGGATGACATCATCACCAAACGCAGAGGACAGAATGCTTTATAGGCTTTAAAAGATGACATCATCAAATGCAGAGGATTGAATGTTTTTAAGCGTTTAAGGATGACATCATCAAATGCAGGGGACGGAATGTTTTTTGGGTTTAAAAGATGACATCATCAAATGCAGAGGATGGAATGTTTTATAGGTTTTAAAAGATGAAATCATCAAATGCAGAAGATGGAATGTTTTTAAGCGTTTAAGGATGACATCATCAAATGCAGAGGATGGAATGTTTTAAGTGTTAAAGGATGACATCATCAAATGCAGAGGATGGAATGTTTTATAGGCTTTAAAAGATGACATCATCAAATGCAGAGGATGGAATGTTTTATAGGCTTTAAAAGATGACATCATCAAATGCAGAGGATGGAATGTTTTATAAGCTTTAAAGGATGACATCATCAAATGCAGAAGATGGAATGTTTTAATTGTTAAAGGATGACATCATCAAATGCAGAGGATTGAATGTTTTTAAGCGTTTAAGGATGACATCATCAAATGCAGAGGATGGAATGTTTTTAAGCGTTTAAGGATGACATCATCAAATGCAGGGGACGGAATGTTTTTTGGGCTTTAAAAGATGACATCATCAAATGCAGGGGACGGAATGTTTTTTGGGTTTTAAAAGATGAAATCATCAAATGCAGAAGATGGAATGTTTTTAAGCGTTTAAGGATGACATCATCAAATGCAGAGGATGGAATGTTTTAAGTGGTAAAGGATGACATCATCAAATGCAGAGGATGGAATGTTTTAAGTGTTAAAGGATGACATCATCAAATGCAGAGGATGGAATGTTTTATAGGCTTTAAAAGATGACATCATCAAATGCAGAGGATGGAATGTTTTATAGGCTTTAAAAGATGACATCATCAAATGCAGAGGATGGAATGTTTTATAAGCTTTAAAGGATGACATCATCAAATGCAGAAGATGGAATGTTTTAATTGTTAAAGGATGACATCATCAAATGCAGAGGATTGAATGTTTTTAAGCGTTTAAGGATGACATCATCAAATGCAGAGGATGGAATGTTTTAATTGTTAAAGGATGACTTCATCAAATGCAGAAGATGGAATGTTTTAATTGTTAAAGGATGATATCATCAAATGCAGAGGATGGAATGTTTTTAAGCGTTTAAGGATGACATCATCAAATGCAGAGGATGGAATGTTTTTAAGCGTTTAAGGATGACATCATCAAATGCAGGGGATGGAATGTTTTTTGGGCTTTAAAAGATGACATCATCAAATGCAGAAGATGGAATGTTTTTAAGCGTTTAAGGATGACATCATCAAATGCAGGGGATGGAATGTTTTTTGGGTTTTAAAAGATGAAATCATCAAATGCAGAAGATGGAATGTTTTTAAGCGTTTAAGGATGACATCATCAAATGCAGAGGATGGAATGTTTTAAGTGTTAAAGGATGACATCATCAAATGCAGAGGATGGAATGTTTTAAGTGTTAAAGGATGACATCATCAAATGCAGAGGATGGAATGTTTTATAGGCTTTAAAAGATGACATCATCAAATGCAGAGGATGGAATGTTTTATAAGCTTTAAAGGATGACATCAACAAATGCAGAAGATGGAATGTTTTAATTGTTAAAGGATGACATCATCAAATGCAGAGGATGGAATGTTTTTAAGCGTTGAAGGATGACATCATCAAATGCAGAGGATGGAATGTCGTGAAGCTGGGGATGTCGGGAAATTTTCTCTACATTCCTGCCTGATAGTTGACCATAGTTGGAAACTTTTGGAAAAGTAGGTGGAACCGAGAGCGCACACTTGATTATTATGATGAGTTATCATCAGGCTACATCCCGCCTCATGTATGTGAGTACTGAGGGGTTAAAATCATTCATCATGATCACCATTACCATGGTAATGTCTAAGTCACTGGTAGCTAACAGGTGAACTAGTGAACAGGTATGTATGTGTCTCACGTTCCACAGCAGAGCTCCACGGATGTCTGCCCATCTGAGTGACCATCCAACAGCTGAGAGACAGGTGACCCCACGGATACCACCCTCACAGGGTCAGGATACACCTGTAGATGGACAGGTAGCCATTAGGGTGAAATTCAGCAGTGAGCTGTTATTAGTGAAGTTAACAATCCCACTGACACAGCTGAGGCCTCAGGTTTTATGTAAATGATCAGGTAAATGGTCTATCTTTACGTTTTCTTCAAATGAATGCAGGTGCCTTTAGCAGAGGAATTCTCTAACATCCCTTACAGACAGACGGACACGTGTCCTCACCTCGTCCACCGTCCTCAGGCCGTCGATGCCCGTGGCGGCCTGCAGGGGAACCTCCTGGCAGTAGACGATTTGATTGGCTGAGATGATGTCACTGACACACCTGTCCACAAGCTGCAGCTGCTCCACGCTCAGCGAACCCTGAGGACCAATCACAGCAGATTACATCTGTCAAAGGAGCATTTCCTGTAAAGCCTGTGACATCACTTCCTGGAAGTCTGGTTTTTTTAGGAAAGTCCCACCTTGATGCTGAAGTCGAAGCGAAGGCGGTCAGCTGACACATGTGACCCTCTCTGATGGACGGACGGACCCAGGACCTCTCTGAGAGCGAAGTTCAGGATGTGAGTGGCCGAGTGTTTGACCATACAGGACAGACGGTGAGCCTGAGGAGGACGCCAAAACACGTCAGGATTCTACAGGCAGGCAGTAATCAGGCAGGTTGTTTTTGTCTCAAACTAAAATATGCCTGAGTATCTGAAACGTTTGACAAATACGTACAGAAATAAGACAAATCAGGAAGCAATGAATCTATCACACCCCCTTAGACCTCCTCCAGCTCTCCTCTTACCTGGTCCAGGTGTAGGTGAACCTGGTCTCCGGTCTTCAGGCTGTCAGCCACCATAACCTGATGAACCACGTACCCCCCCGCCACAAGGACCGCCTCCACAGGAAACACCACGTCCTGAGAGAAAACACACACTGGAGTCAGACCTCACAAAGCCACACCACAGGTAAACCTCCCATGATGCATTGCAGCTGACCTGCAGGCCATCCCGGGTGAAGTACCCCTGGTCATGTGACTGCCCTCCCTGCTCGGCGTAGAAGCTCGTTCGGTCGAGGATGACGCCACAGTGCTGACCTTCCGCAACTTCTGACACCAGAGACTGACCGTCATACAGAGCGAGGACCACTGCACAGCATGCTGGGAAAACTGAGACAGAAAGCACAAGGATTACCTGTGTGACAGGTGAGACATGAAGGAGAGGATCCTCAAAGACCAGCAGGAGAAAAGCTGAGCTGGAGTAAAGAGAAAAGCCTGCCGACGATAATACGAAGTCTGAGAGTTCTCCGTGTTTAGACCCTCAACAGAAAACCAGGATCAATCGGCTAAAACAGGATTCATGCAGGACAATTCCCGTTTGTAATAAATGTGGAGGTTCTGACTCTGCTGTAGTGTTCGGGTCCCAACGCTTTAAAGGTCGACTCTCCCCTCATACATGGATCTGATGGACCGATCAGCAGGTCTGATATTAAAATAAGAGCCTGCTTTACTGTAATGATCACTGTGTTCATTTTAATGGCAGGGAGGGTCCAGCTACTCCTGAGGACTTAACACGATAGAGAGGTCCAGACCAGCCTGTCATAATCACATTATCAATCAATAAAAGTAACCATGTGTCAACAAAAGAGGTCATAAATCAATGAAAGTGACCATAACTAAAAAAAAACAACTATCAACCAATAAAATTGATTATGAATCAATAATCATCAATCAATCCAACTGGTCATAAATCAATAAAACATTTTTCTTGAATCAATAAAGACTATCCTCAATCAATCAATAAAAGTGATCACAAGTCAATGAAAAAATCACCATGAATAAAAAATTGATCATTACTAAACAAAAAAGGTCCAAACTCAATGAAAGTGTCATAAATCAATAAAAACAACCATCAATGAATAAAACAGTCATAAATCAACAAAAGTAATCATTAGCAAAAAGGCAATCAAAAATCAATAAATATGATCATAAATCAATAAAGACTACATAAATCAATAAAAATGATCATTAATCAATAAATATGATCATAAATCAATAAAGACTACATAAATCAATAAAAATGATCATAAATCAATAAAGACTATCATCAATCAATAAAAATGATCATTAATCAATAAATATGATCATAAATCAATAAAGACTACATAAATCAATAAAAATGATCATAAATCAATAAATATGATCATAAATCAATAAAGACTATCATCAATCAATAAAAATGATCATTAATCAATAAATATGATCATAAATCAATAAAGACTACATAAATCAATAAAAATGATCATAAATCATTAAATATGATCATAAATCAATAAAGACTACATAAATCAATAAAAACGATCATAAATCATTAAATATGATCATAAATCAATGAAGACTACATAAATCAATAAAGATGATTAAAAATCAGTAAATATGACTATAAATCAACAAAGACAATCATAAATTAATAAATATGATCATAAGTCAACAAAGACGATTATAAATCCTTAAAATAATCAATAATCATGATGAATCCAGGTGTTTACCGTAGGTGTTGTTGTTCAGGCCGTACTCGTACTTCAGGCTGTCGTCAGTGTGAGGAACGCCGCGTCGCTGCAGCTCTGATAGGCTGACCACGTCCAACATCAGCGCAGACTGAACCCCTGCCAGCTGATCATTCCTCACCTGGGACAGACACAGGTGTGATGACATCATCAGTGTGATTAACAACCAGTACCTACAGACCAGGAACTGACAGGTTTAATGAGCACAGATTAATGACCAGTACCTACAGACCAGGAACTGACAGGTTTAATGAGCACAGATTAACGACCAGTACCTACAGACCAGGAACTGACAGGTTTAATGAGCACAGATTAATGACCAGTACCTACAGACTGGTACAAACTGGTTCATTACTCAGAACAGGTTGGTACAGATCAGAACCTTCTGATTGGCTCGTTGACATGGAGCCTTTTAATCCTGATCAGCTGATGTGTCGTTTGGATCAACCTTCACCTGGTTGTACTCTGACATCAGTCGGTCCAGCTCCTCATGGTCCACTGTCACTCCTCGCTCTTCCAGCATCAGATCCACCAGGTCCAGAGGAAAACCCAGATCTCTGTGCAGAGACCAGGCCACTGAGGCTAAACCACAAACACCATTATCAAAACAGCAATAACCATAAAATAAAATATAACCACAAAATCTCACAAAAAGTCTCTTAAGACCAGTATCAGGTCCAAACGTGTACTGGTTTTATGTGAGTTAAAGATTTTGTCACTTCCTGTGTGGGAGCAGAGAGGAACTGACCTGGGAAGGCTCCATGTTTGTCGTCCATCCTGTTCAGAGTTCGGAGGATCAGCCTGCTGCCGTGCTGCAGAGACGACAGGAACTGAGCCTCGTTCTCGTTAACGATGTCCATGATCTGATTAGAAAAACATCAATGTGTGTCAACCCTCTCCTACCAAACTCTGGGGCCAAGCACCAGGACCTGATCCTGGTCCTGGTCCAGGTCCTGACCTTTGTCCTTCAGGGACTTGCCCTTTAATAACAAACATTAAAAGATCGTCACACTCACCCTGTCAGCCTCCCTGTGGAGCTCTGGATACACATCACCCTGGAGCACAAAAAACAGAACAACTCAGCGTTAACTAATCATGCACCAATCAATCGTTAATCAATCAATCATGAATCAATCATTGATCAAAGAATTAATCAGTTCAGCTCAGTTGTTTACAGCAGAGAAAAAACATCTAAGATATTTCTGATATTTTCCAGTTTTTTATTCTTTGAACAGGCTTTTCTTTTCCTTATACTACAGCTTCCTGGTGAGGAGGATTATGGGAAATGTAGTTTACCAGCATGTGAGTGACGGTGGGAACCAGAGCGGACAGAGTTCCCTGTGGAGCCTGAAGAGCCTCAACACAGAACCGTACGGCCCGCCGCAGGATCCTCCTCAGAACGAGCCTGATGACAACAAACACAACAACAACACAATAACCACACAATAAATACACACTAAATACACAACTACACATTAAATACACACTAAATACACAACTACACATTAAATACACACTAAATACACAACTACACAATAAATACACACTAAATACACAACTACACACTAAATACACACTAAATACACAACTACACACTAAATACACACTAAATACACAACTACACAATAAATACACACTAAATACACAACTACACATTAAATACACACTAAATACACAACTACACATTAAATACACACTAAATACACAACTACACACTAAATACACACTAAATACACAACTACACACTAAATACACAATAACCAGGGTTAACGATGCTGACATCTGATTGGTCGAGACTCACTCTGCTCCTGACATCCCTGGATAGACTCCATCAGCGATGCACACTGACAGCGTTCTAATGTGGTCCGCCACCACCCGATACGCCATGTCCACTTTACGCTCATCAGCCACGCCCGTCCTGCCACCATATGGCTCTGCCTTCGATCTCTGAGGAACATCGCCATGACAACAGGAGGATGTCAGTCACACCTCAGGACATCAAATATCTGACTAACTGTTGTTATGGTGGATTTGGCGTTACAGTGTGTTTGGTCTTTGGTCTACCTGGTGTATTTGTGTTATGGTGTTATGGTGTGTTTGGTCTTTGGTCTACCTGGTGTATTTGTGTTATGGTGTTATGGTGTGTTTGGTCTTTGGTCTACCTGGTGTATTTGTGTTATGGTGTTATGGTGTGTTTGGTCTTTGGTCTACCTGGTGTATTTGTGTTATGGTGCTATGGTGTGTTTGGTCTTTGGTCTACCTGGTGTATTTGTGTTATGGTGTTACAGTGTGTTTGGTCTTTGGTCTACCTGGTGTATTTGTGTTATGGTGCTATGGTGTGTTTGGTCTTATGGTCTACCGGGGGCCTATAGCATGAAGCATGGTCAGCTTACCCTGGGTAACTCACATCTATCCAGGGTTGACTAACCCCAACAATGGCAATCAGGATAATCGATAGCACAACGCGGGTTATCCACACGGTAACACAACCCAGGTTTGTCTCATCAAGAGCCGTGAACGTGCACGTATAAAGGGAGGGCACAGCGGCAGCTGACCAATCGCAATCATGAGCGCTAAACAGATGGAGAATTGCAAGGAAGCAAGTGACAGGGCATCCTACTTCACATGTGAGGAGCAAAGATTAATAATGATGAAGTACGAGGAGGCAAAAGTCTGAATCCTGGAAAAAGGAAACACCGTGGCGGCTGCCAATCACAGGCAAAATTCGTGGCAGTGCATAGCGGACTGTGTAAATGCGTAAGTTACTCACCAATGGCTCAGTCTGACACTGATCACACTCATGAATCTCATGAAACAAAATACTCTGCAAATGGATTACGTAGACAACAATTATCATCTCGTTCCCCCAGATGTAATCCTTCTGGAGTGAAAAGACCGTGGGGGCAGATTAAAAATAAGTATAAAAACATCATTGCATCTGGTAAGTTGGTCTGTTTCATGTCTTAACATCATGCTACAATTAAGCTTAAAGTTGTCGCCACACTGAATGGGATAAGCAAATTTCTAGATTTATTTGGAACAGCAGAAAACCAAGAATAAATATAGCACATTAATGATCAGGAAAGAAAAAGGTGGGATGTCTCTCCCCAACCTGAGGGATAATTATTATGCTGCTCAGTTAAAAACTGTATTTTTTTGGTGTGAAAGTGGATATGAAGCAAAATGGAAGGAGATGGAGAACGAATTTAAAGGTATCCCAATTCCAGCAATGATTGGAGACCATAAACTAATGTTAACCTACCAGAATCAATTGAATCAGTATGTCTCCTCCATTCTACATGTTTGGTTTGACATTATAAAACAATTACACCTATGGACGCAAATAAAACAACTGAGATGGGTGGCCTACGATACAGAATTTAAACCAAACAGTATGGATTGTGGGTTTAAGTATTGGACAAATAGAGGCATCACTGCTTACTGTAAAATAATGGAAAAGAATACATTGCACAGTTTTCAAACACTTAGAGAAAAATATGACTTGGAAAACTCTGACTTTTTAAAATTTTTGCAATTAAGAAATTATCTCTCCAAAATAGTTAAAAAAATGAGACAAATAAAGAACTTAGTGATATAATACAGTTAACTATTAAAGCATATACAGGCACTACTAATTCGATTATTTCCAAATTTTATCAAGGGATCACAAACGGTAGAGGACATACCACAAATTATAGGAAAACAAGATGGGAGAAAGAATTAAATGAATCAATTACAAGTCAACAGTGGGAAAATATGTGTGAAACTATATTCACAACCTCCTGTTCTATGTACTGGCGTGAGTTCGGTTGGAAAAACCATGTCCGCTATTTTATTACTCCTAAATTACAGAGATATCGCAGAGCTGAGGCATGTAAATGTTGGAGAAACTGTGGATGTGATGAGGCAGATCACCTACATATTTTCTGGAGATGCATTAGAGTACAACTGTTTTGGAAAGGTATTTGGACAATCATGCTACAGATTCTTGGACAGTTGTTCCCCTTGAGTTTTACATCACTTTATTTAGGTGACGTACCTGAAGAAATAAAAGGATCTGATAGATACTTGTGGAAAATATTTACAGTAGCAGCAAAAAAGGCCATAACCCGTAAATGGTTACAGATAGATCCCCCCACAACAGACAACTGGATTGATATTATTAAGGAAATTCATGAGTTGGAAAGGCTGACTCTCTTATTGAGACTGAAAAAAGACTTATACATTAAAAGATGGGCTAAATGGAAACTATACTTGGAAGAATAAATGGCATCCCTGGTGGACTGCCTTAGACACTCATATTGTTGTAATGCATGTACCGCTCCTTTAATATAAACTCTGATTACTTACAGCTGAATGTGTTAAATCCTCATATAACTTGTATTGAAATCTGTATTTTGATTTTATGTCTGGCAATGTCAAATTATGTTTTGGTGTTGTTATTAATGTTATGTTTTTGTTTGAAAAACAATAAAATATAAGTATAAAAAAAAATTTGTCGCCACACTGAAATCATGCATACCGAGTTGATGTCTGACCTAAATTAACAAATTACAAATCAGCAGCTGGACTAAAATACACTCTCCCTCTTTAAAGAAAGAAAGCCCTCAAACACAATGAATGAAGTGTAGGAATGACATGATGGAAGAATGTGCTGTTTCACATTAGCATTACATCCCTTTTATTTGTCAAGCACTTTGTGTTGCATTTGAATGTGTGAAAGGAGCTATATAAATGAAGTTTGATTATCCCTTCCTAGTATATTACCTCTAACTATGGTTACGTATGATTTCATATCATATTGGACAATCACACCGCTCCTGCGGATCGCACGGGCAATAAACGGCTCCAAGATTTCACACAGGTAGATGAGTCTGGGCCGCGAGAACTGGTACCTCTCATAAAGCGCATTATCGGGTTGATCCAGTGGGTTTAAACGGTCTCAGAACACTCTTTCGCGTCTTAATGCTCTCCTCACTAGTTGTGCTCCTCTGTCTACCGGGTTCGAGAGAAAAGGGCAGACCATCGTTTCGGAGAAGCTGATTGGCCAGTGGGATGGGCATTTTATAGGATCAGATTCAACCTCCAACTTACCCTGCTCCGGAAGCAGGTTAGCCGTTCAGAGTAAGTCACCATGGTGATCTACCCCGATAAGAAATGAACCGGCTTTGTGCTATCGATAACCCGGGTTTAACCCTGAAGTTACCTCGCTAAGACATGAATCCTGCTTCGTGCTATAGGCCCCTGGTGTTTTTGTGTTATGGTGCTATGGTGTGTTTGGTCTTTTGGTCTACCTAGTGTATTTGTGTTATGGTGCTATGGTGTGTTTGGTCTTTTGGTCTACCTAGTGTATTTGTGTTATGGTGCTATGGTGTGTTTGGTCTTATGGTCTACCTGGTGTATTTGTGTTATGGTGCTATGGTGTGTTTGGTCTTATGGTCTACCTGGTGTATTTGTGTTATGGTGCTATGGTGTGTTTGGTCTTATGGTCTACCTGGTGTATTTGTGTTATGGTGCTATGGTGTGTTTGGTCTTATGGTCTACCTGGTGTATTTGTGTTATGGTGCTATGGTGTGTTTGGTCTTATGGTCTACCTGGTGTTTTTGTGTTATGGTGCTATGGTGTGTTTGGTCTTATGGTCTACCTGGTGTATTTCCTGTAGCAGAGGTGTGAACAGGTCCGTGTCATAGTTGGATCTCTTCCCCTGCAGGACGCTGACGAGTCGCTCCAGTCCCATCCCCGTGTCCACGCTGAAGCGGGGCAGCAGCCTCAGACTGTGATCCTGCTCCCTGCCACACAAACACATGCATTTTAACAAGTTTGAACATGAGTTTGCAGGTTTCCTGTGATCCAGCCGTGTATTTCTACCTGTTGTGCTGCATGAAGACCAGGTTCCAGATCTCCACCACATCAGGACAGTCAGCGTTGACGAGTCGGGACGCGTCCCTCCCTCCCACGTGGTCGTAGTGGATCTCGGTGCAGGGTCCACAGGGGCCCGTGTCCCCCATCTCCCAGAAGTTCTCCTTCAGACCGAATGGCAGGAGGCGATCCGGAGGAACTCTGAGAAGGAGCATGCCAACAATCAGGGGGCGGGGCCTGATTATGGTTTGTCATGGTGGATTATCCTCAGGTGTGTGCTGTCTACTGTCGTTTTGTTGCACATCATAACTTTTTTCACTTGATGTTACAGCTTTATCATCATTAGTAACTTTTTTTGTGTGTACCGTAGCAGCTCACAAACATGGCAGTGACCATTAACACCACTGTGCCCTGAGCTGTGAGCCTGCAAACAACGCCAACCATCCTCCATATTGATCCTGTAGTCCCTGATACTTCTGAGTCTGTTCTCAAAGTTGGACCAGTCAATTAAATGTTATCATTTAAACTTAGACGCGAGTCACCTGAGAACCTCGACCACATCCAGACCAGCTGTAGACCACATGCGAGACTCACCCCAGGTCCAACCAGATCTGTCGAGTCTCCTCATCAGCAGGGAGTCCTGATCCAGAGTCCCCTCCAAAATAAGACACATAGAGTCTGTCTGCAGGTATCCCATAATGCTCTGTGAGGAGGCACCATGCCATGCTGCACGCCTCCTCCTGCTCTCACACACACACACACACACACACACGTTAAAGGTTATTATCAACAGATCAATACATGGAGATGCTTCTGACACGTGTTAACATGGACGCCATCTTGGAGAGGGGTAACTCTGGTTCATAATGAACACACAGGTCATTCAGAAAGTTTTCAGATCTCCTTTCCTTGTAGATGAATTAAAAATAAAAACTGAAATATCACATTTGCATAAGTATTCAGACCCTTTACAACAACACTGTTAATGTAGCTCAGGTTCCAACATTTCTCTGATTACTGCCGAGATGTTTCTACACCTTGATTGGAGTCCACCTGTGCTAAATTAACCTGGTTGGACATGATCTGGAAGGACCCCTGACCCTTACTGTGGTCAGCTTGGCTATGATGTCATGTCCTGCTCTGACATCCAAAGGAAAGCCCCATACTTTTGTGATGTCAGACAAGAAACAGGAAGTGCTCTCCTCACCTTGAAGTAGTCTCCAAACGACCAGTTCCCCAGCATCTCGAAGAACGTGTGGTGGTAAACGTCTCGACCCACGTCCTCTAGGTCATTATGTTTCCCTCCTGCCCGCACGCACTTCTGACTGTTGACGACTCGGCGGTAGGACGCCATCTCACTGCGAGGGTCCACCGTGCCAAGGAGGAGGGGCTTAAACTGGAACCACAAAAACAAGCACAAACAAAACAAACATGGAGTGGTGGTCACTGACACCCAGAGAGATCTAGATCTGTGGGATGAGAGCCCAGACCAGCCAGGCCATTACCCCCCCCCCCCAGGGATGCTCAGACCAGGTCGGGAACCAAAGCTCTGGTTTTGAGCCTCTTGAAGTGCACAGACCCCTAAACAAAAACTGTGATAGATAGCCTGGATTAAACCTTTCTGCCAGGCAAATCCTTCTTGTCCATTTTAAACTTCTTCAGTAACCAGGCCTTACCCCAGCATCAGACGTCTAATAACATTTGAATTTTAAAACTATCTGAACTAAATAACAGCAAGTACATGCTAAACACATGCTCTCACAAACCTTTAGGTTGGTGAGCTGACCCTGTCCAAACTTTGTCTTTAAATTAATGGTAAGAGAGTGAAGGGAAATAAATTGAACAGGTGTCTTAATCAACCTTATTTCTGTACTGAAATAATCCTGATACATGAATCAGTTATGGTCAGTTATCTAATGACAGATCCAGACTTTAGTCCTTCAGCTCTACCACAGGCTCCAATGCTCAGAGTCACCAGATAACACGGTCACCATTTAGACCTTGACACCAGCTCCACGCTGACCTGGTTCATGCCGGCGTTGACAAACAGCAGACTGGGGTCTCCTCGGGGCCGTACCGGAGAGGACGGAACCAGCCGGTGTCCGTGTTTCTCCCGGAAGAAGTCCACGAAGACAGAACGGACTCGCGAGGCGGGAAGACCCGGGGCAGAGCCGCTGAAGGGGCGCCGTGGGCCGGCAGAGAGGAGGCTCCGTGAGCCGCTGAGGGCCCGGGGCCTCCGGAGGATCAGCCTGAACATAATCACCAAGAACGGGGGACGGAACCGGGACCCACCGGTACCATAGTGACCTATCAGGGACTACAGGGTTGCAATGGAGCGCATGCGTAGTGTGTACTATTTCTTCTTCGTTGTGTAATAGTTGTCGGAGAAACCATCGTATTACTGCCCCCTGCTGGACTGTTCAGTTCAGACGACTTTATTAATCCCCAAAGGCAATTCAGTTTATTTATTTGATATGTATATTTTGTATATTTCAGGCTGAAGTATTTTTACAAGACTGACACGTTTAAAGTGAAAAAAATATTAATGTATCATGTTTTTACAGCAGGTTTGTGTGAGTTTTTTTCTTAAATCTGACAGAAAAAATAAAGATGCATGAAAATTAATATTGCTTCCAATCATTATCCCATCTCAGGGCATAATAATAATAATAATAATAATAGGCAAATTCTAATTTAAATATATTTTTTGGAAATAATTTTTGTTTTTAAGTTTTTTTTTTCAATAAAAAAAACAGTGGGGTTATGAAACCTGTTGGCCTTTAAAGGGTTAAAATTTCCAACATATAATAATTATTTGATAAGTATATTTCAGGCTGAAGTAGTTTTACAAGACTGACTTGTTTAAAGTGGAATAAAATATTAACGAATCATATTTTTACAGCAGTTTTGTGGAGGTGGCTGATTTCTGCCTGAAGGAACAAATAAAATTGGATTTTAAAGGATTTCTTGAGGGTTTGAACCTAATATCAGCTGAATGTCCTCTTCCCTCCTGGAAAACACTTGGTCACAAATTTTGCGTTGGATCGGATATTGTGGTATCCATGGAAACAAGAAATGACTTTTGTTTTCTTCCAATCAGAGACAAGTACCAGGGTCCTACCCTTTCCAGTTTCCTGAAATATATTTCGTGCTCTGTGAAATATCTTTGCGTTTTGTGAGATATTTTTGTTTTTTCTGATTTTTTTTGTGAAATATTTTTGTGTTTTTCTGAAAAATGTTTGTGTTTTGTGAAATATCTTTGTGTTTTGTGAAATATTTTTGTTTTTCCTGAAATATTTTCATATTTTCTAAAATATTTTTGTGTTTTGTGAATTTTTTTCTGATTTTTTTGTGTGTTTTGTAAAATATTTTTGTGTTTTTTGAAATATTTTTGTGTTTTGTGAAATATTTTTGTCTTTCTGAAATATTTTTGTGTTTTCTGAAATGTTTTTGTGTTTTCTGAAATGTTTTTGTGTTTTCTGAAATATTTTTGTTTTTTTTTCTGATTTTTTTGTGTGTTTTGTGAAATATTTTTGTGTTTTGTGAAATATTTATATATTTTTCTGATTTTTTTGTGTGTTTTGTGAAATATTTTTGTCTTTCTGAAATATTTTTGTGTTTTCTGAAATGTTTTTGAGTTTTCTGAAATATTTTTGTTTTTTTCTGATTTTTTTGTGTGTTTTGTGAAATATTTTCGTATTTTCTGAAATATTTTTGTGTTTTGTGAATTTTTTTCTGATTTTTTTGTGTGTTTTGTGAAATATTTGTGTGTTTTGTAAAATATTTTTGTGTTTTTTGAAATATTTTTGTGTTTTGTGAAATATTTTTGTTTTTTCTGATTTTTTTGTGAAATATTTTTGTGTTTCTCTGATTTTTTTTGTGTGTTTTGTGAAATATTTTTGTGTTTTGTGAAATATATATATATTTTTATGATTTTTTTGTATGTTTTGTGAAATATTTTTGTCTTTCTGAAATATTTTTCTGAAATATTTTTGTTTTTTTTCTGATTTTTTTGTGTGTTTTTTGAAATATTTTCGTGTTTTCTGAAATATTTTTGTCTTTCTGAAATATTTTTTTCTTTCTGAAATATTTTTCTGAAATATTTTTCTGAAATATTTTTGTTTTTTTTCTGATTTTTTGTGTGTTTTTTGAAATATTTTCGTGTTTTCTGAAATATTTTTGTCTTTCTGAAATATTTTTTTCTTTCTGAAATATTTTTCTGAAATATTTTTCTGAAATATTTTTGTTTTTTTTCTGATTTTTTGTGTGTTTTTTGAAATATTTTCGTGTTTTCTGAAATATTTTTGTCTTTCTGAAATATTTTTGTGTTTTGTGAAATATTTTTGAACTGGTATTCTGTCACAAATTTCAGGTTAAAGAAATAAGCACCAATCGCCAAATTGCGATTTAATCTCATTTGCGATTAATTGCCCAGCCCGAGTTATTATGTATGTCCAGTCATAGTGATATAAATGTAAGTAGTTTGACTTATATTAGTATTAATGACAGTAGTAATAGCATTACTAGTTGAACTTGTATTAATAGTATTAGTAATAAATGTCCAGTAATATTAATGGCAGCAGCACCATCACTTGCAGTAATAATAATAATACTACTTTTAGTTGTGTTTTTATTAGCAAATATCCAGTCGTTGAAGTTATATTAACGGTAGTGGTAGTAGTACTAGTACTGGTTTATTAACAGTAGTGTTACTAGAATTATCATTAAATGTCCGGTCAGTTATTGTAGTATAAGTTGTAGTGTTGGTTGTATTAACAGTACTATCAGAAAGTGTCGTTGGTTGTAGTAATATTAATGGCAGCAGGATGAGTATTAGTGTAGTTCTCATTGTACTGATAGTATAAATGGTCCAGTAATCCGGACAGTCTGGAACTCTCTACTGCAGAGGGGAGGAGCGACAGGCTTTTATTCTGAAGGGTTCGGTGCGGACAGTCACCGGAAGCAGAGAAAAAGACTTTCTGTCGTTAGAGTTGTGCACTCGGCTGTAGGGCTCGAGGGACCAGAACCAGGTGAGATCATTACCTGATAGAGACACGTCTGATCTGGGTTAGATCTGTGTGCTAACCGTGCTAAAAGTGTTCAGGCTAACCGTGCTAACTAGTCTGGTTGATTGTGTTAGTAGTGAATGCGATGCAGACAGGTAGCGCCATGCTAACCGTGCTAACCATGCTAACCAACCCATTCTGCTCTGACCCGAGTAATCTGTTAGCTCGGTCCGCTTAGCCCGGTTCTCCTAGCTTTGCTCTGTTCGCTCGGTTCGCTCTGTTAGCTGGTCTCTGGAGCGGGTCAGAACGTCTCAGGATGGCACTTCCGGTGACCTAGTTTCGCAGACACGGCTCAGAGCGGGTCCAAGGAGGGACGGGTTATCGCTGTTTATTATTGTAGGATAATTTTAACCACACATACGTCATTTTAACGCAGGGCCTTTCAAAATAAGAACAAGAGAAATGACAGAGTAGGAAGTTTGTCAGATTTTCAAAGTAAAATAACCCAGTCGTGATAGAAAGAGTCGGACATTCAGGGATGTTCACACCTTTAGGGGTTAGGAAGGAACGGTAATAGATCATTACTGATATCAGATTAAAATAAATACATTTGAATAAGGAGTTACAAAAAAGTTCAGTCCTCAAAACTATTAAAAGTTTAAGGATCACTAAAGAAAAGACTGAGGCTGGTTCGAGATGTGATCAATACTCACCATCAGACCTGATCAATACTCACCATCAGACCTGATCAATATTCACCATCAGACCTGATCAATACTGACTATCAGACCTGATCAATACTGACTGTCAGACCTGATCAATACTGACTATCAGACCTGATCAATACTCACCATCAGACCTGATTAATACTCACCATCAGACCTGATCAATACTGACTATTAGACCTGATCAATACTCACTATCAGACCTGATCAATATTCACCATCAGACCTGATCAATACTCACCATCAGACCTGATCAATACTGACTATCAGACCTGATCAATACTGACTATCAGACCTGATCAATACTGACTATCAGACCTGATCAATACTCACCATCAGACCTGATCAATACTCACCATCAGACCTGATCAATACAGACTATCAGACCTGATCAATACTGACTATCAGACCTGATCAATACTCACTATCAGACCTGATCAATACTGACTATTAGACCTGATCAATACTCACTATCAGATCTGATCAATACTGAATATCAGACCTGATCAATACTCACTATCAGACCTGATCATTTTTTTTTTTTTTTTTTTAAGTTTCAGTCCATCAAAGTTCTCACATTTTAGTCTTTACTTTTAGTCCAAGCATTTATTCTCTTGACTAATCTGGGACCAAATCATGGCAGTAAGTTCTCTGCTAAACCTGGGGTCCCTGCTTTCTACAGCTGAGAGGCAGAATAGATACTGATGCTTTGTTTTTGACAGATTTACCCACAGTGGAGAAATATCACAGATTTAGAATGTCTGACAAAAACTACATTACATTTTAGTCTAGTTTCAGTCATCACAGATCTATTTTTGTTAGTCTAGTTTTAGTCATCACAGATCTATTTTTGTTAGTCTAGTTTCAGTCATCACAGATCTATTTTTGTTAGTCTAGTTTTTGTCATCACAGATCTATTTTTGTTAGTCTAGTTTCAGTCATCACAGATCTATTTTTGTTAGTCTAGTTTCAGTCATCACAGATCTATTTTTGTTAGTCTAGTTTCAGTCATCACAGATCTATTTTTGTTAGTCTAGTTTCAGTCATCACAGATCTATTTTTGTTAGTCTAGTTTTTGTCATGGAAAAAAAGGCTGTCGAGGAACATTTTTAGTCAGAGTTTTAGTCGATGAAATGAACACTGGCTAAATCCAGTGTCATATTTTAAGATAAGATATTCCTTTACTAGTTAAAGGAATAAAGGAATTAGTTATTAATTACCCACAAGGGGAAATTCCAAATTTAGGCTACAGCAGCAAGAGTGGAGTAAACAAAGCATGCAACAGAGTAAAGAGCATTCATTTAGTACAATGAATAAATACAGAATAGGAAAAATAGAAATGTAACTTACAAATTTAAAACAATATAAATAATATTTGCAGCTGTTATGTACATGTTGAATATATTACAGATTGGATAGGGCAGACATTTATATGTACACCTATATACATACACAACTCTAAATATCTGTATACCAGTGTTACTCAACATGTGGCTCTTTTGTGATAATTTGTGGCTCTTTTATGTCTCAACTTGAAATTTTATTCCCCCAGAAAACCTTAAAAGTTGAACTCTGACCTCAGAAATTCTCATTAAAATAATTTATACTTATATGTATAATCTGTACACATGTTTGTATATATATTTGTGTATATAGGTGTACATATGAATATCTCCACCACACTCTATCTGTAATATATCCAACCTGTACAGAACTGTTTGTAAATACTATTTATAATTTGTAAGCTGACTTTTTTAACATTCCATATTTTTGTACTTCTGTATTTATTAGTGCTCTTTTAACAGTACCTTTCCTTGTCCTCTATTTCTATTGTGCTTCTGTCACCAATGGCCTGCTTTGTGTATAATTACTACTTTTTGCTGCAGTAAATTGAAATTTCCCCTTGTGGGACTAATAAAGGAATATCTTATCTTATTGATCAGTTTGTTTCCCACACTTGTACAGTGGCTTTAATTGTCATTCTTATTTTTTGTCTGTATATTTCCATTGCCCTTATTGGCAATTTTTTTCAATTTTGTGACACTTTCAATCAATTTACTGCTTTAAGCCCACTTTTTCCACTTCTGTTTTGCAGCTTTTATCCCGTTTTTCCCTTTTTCACCAGGTTTTACCCCTTTTATCCTTCTTATTGATATTTTTCCCCTTTCTTGCCATTTTTTTGCCCGTTGATTCCCACCTTTTTGCTGTTATTTGTTCGTTTTAGTCACTTTTCACTCATTTTTTGCCACGTTTTTGACACTTTTATGCCCCTTTTTGGCCATTTTTGTCACCCTTTACTTATTTTTTGTCACTTCTCACCCATTTTTGACACTTTTCTCTCAGTTTTTGCCACTTTCCTCCCATATTTTGCCATTTCATGCATACGTTTTACCCATTTTTGACACTTCTCTCCCAGTTTTCGACCATTTTTGCCACCTTTAATGAATTCTTAGTGCTACTTTAACCCATTTGCCACTTTTCACCTCTTAGGTTGTGGCTCTTGCACAGATATTTTTCAACAGTTTGGCTCTCTGGTTGAGTAACACTGGTATATACCCTGCATCAGAGCGGTCAGCATGAGCAGTAGCACAGGTCACTGAAGATCATGTGACTAATAGGTGTGTTCCTTTCTCCCAGACTCACCTGTACCTAAAGTCAAAAGTCAGCTCCGCCCCCTGCAGCCATGGCTCTGATCTCTCTAGAGGACCTGGACCAGTTAGACGATGAGCAGCTGGACGATGACATCACAGACAATCCTGAACCAATGGAGGCGGACGACGACCTGCTGAGGCACTGGCAGGCTGTCGCCAGCACGCACCAGGTGTCTGTACCTGCAGGTGAGAGGGCGTGGCTATGGTAGAGAAGGACAATTACACGTCCCGTGAGGGGGGTGGGGTAGTGTATCCACAGCCTGTGCCCCCCAGGTTCCTGTCTTCATTTGTGCCACAGACCAAACGATCCCTCAGCATCATTGTAAACCGATCACTAAAGTTACAGTCCTGCGCCAGCTTTCTCAGTTCTGCCACATAATCACACACACTTTACATATTCTCTGGTGCCCTCTAGTGGCACTAAGATGCATTAACAGCCCACAGTCACTTCATAGCACAGGGGAAGTTCCTGATTCATGACATTTTTGGACTTTATTATAGTAGTAAGATACTGACCAATGCTGTCTCTGTGTCAGATATGACGGGGCCCATCCATGAGATGACCAGGAACAGCCAGCAGAGGGAGCCGGTTCCCTTTGCTCCAGTGTCCATACACGAGAAGGTAAAAACCAGAACCTCATCTACCCAGTAGAGAGCGGTCAGACCTGGTCTTAACCCTCTCTACCCTACTCCCCTTTCTCTCTACCCTGCCCTGTCAGATGGGGGAGGTCCAATACGAGGAGAGGGTCTATCCTGCAGGTAACTGGGCGTGCGTGACAAGGGGGGAGAAGCTTTATGAGCAGAGCATCTCTATGGCCTTCATGAAGCTGATGCGTTTCATCTGTAAGGACAACTCTGCAGGTAAGACCGCACCTTTAGGCCACACCGTCACATCTGACCACACCTTACGCCTGTGATGTCATCAGTGTTGACTCATACAGGTGTGTTAATCAGGCAGGTACCTGGGGATGTCGGTTCCTGTGGTCAGTAACATCCACATGATGGAAGACGGTAAAACGTTCCAGAAAGACGTCCTAACAGCGTTCTTCCTCCCCACCGAGTTCCAGACAAACCCCCCACAACCCTCTGACCCCGACATCACCATAATCCGCCGGGAGCCAATCAGAGTCATCACCAGGTGAGCGTGAGATCAGCAGTGACCTGGGGTTTCTGCGGAGTCAGTATGGTAGCAAAACTCAAGCTCATGACTACGTGATTTTGTGTGCAGATTTTCTGAAAAAGCTGAGCGCAAAATCAACAAGAAATGATCGCAGAATGTTAAGATGAGCTTTAAGTTTTGTGACCATACTGACTCCATAGAATAATTCATATTTGTTAAAGCAGAGGGAATATCAAGATGACATCAGATTTTTGTAACCATACTGACTCCAAGGAAATGTGTGTTTGTTAAAGCAGAAGGAACGTTAAGATGAACTCAGAGTTTTGTATCCAGACTGACTCCATAGAATGTTCCATGTTTGTTACAGCAGAGAGATTGTTAAGATGAAACCTGATTTTTGTAACCATACTGACTTCATATGAATGTTCCATGTCTGATAATGTAGAGGGGATGTTAAGATGAGTTCTAAATTTTGTAACCATACTGACTCCATAAAATAATTGATGTTTTGAAAGCAGATGGAAGAGTTAAATGAATGCTGAGTTGTGTATCCATCCTGACTCCATAGCATATTTCATGTTAAAACTGAGTTAATATCAAGATGAGCACTAAGTTTTGTGTCCATACTGACTCCATATAATGTTATATGTTAAAACTCAGTGAATATCAAGATGAGCACTAAGTTTTGTGTCTATACTGACTCCATATAATGTTATATGTTAAAACTCAGTGAATATCAAGATGAGCACTAAGTTTTGTGTCCATACTGACTCCATATAATGTTATATGTTAAAACTCAGTGAATATCAAGATGAGCACTAAGTTTTGTATCCTTACTGACTCCATATAGTGTTATATGTTAAAACTCAGTGAATATCAAGATGAGTACGAAGTTTTGTAACCATACTGACTCCACAGTTGTTCTATGTTTTCAAAAGCAGAGGGAATTTTAAGATGAGCTCTAAATTTTGTGACCATACTGGCTCCATAGGATATTCCATGGTTTTAAAAGCAGAGGTAACAGTTAAATGAATATGGAGCTTTGTAACCATACTGACTTCATAAAATGTTATATGTTAAAACTGACTTAATATCAAGAAGAGCAATAAGTTTTGTAACCATACTGACTCCATAGTTTTACATGTTTTATAAAGCAGAGGGAAGTTAAATGAACACTGAGTTTCATATCCATTCTGACTCCATAGGATGTTCTATGTTTGTTAAAGTATAGTGAATATTCAGGCAGAGTTTAATACACCCCCTGTCCAGGAATCAGCCTGTGACGATCCATTGATCAATTAATTGATTGGTTGATTAATTCTTAACCTTGAGCAGTCTACTGATGTTCTGCTCTCTGATTGGCTCACAGGCCGTTCTTTGGGACAACCACTGAGGAGACAGTGACCCGTCAGATCGAGCAGCTGTGGGAGATTGTGGGCGCGTCCGACGACCTGCACAGGGACAGCTACATGGTTGCTGTGTACGAGAACCCTGGTGTCCCTCGCCGCCGTAACGAGATCTGGTTCATCAGACGCCACCTGTAGACGCCTTCCCATCATGCTCTGCTCTGTCTGCTCCTCCTCTGATTGGCTGCTTGCTGCTTGTTCATACACCATTTAACTCGACCATTCACAGCAGGTTTGGACTCCAAGCCCCGCCTACTTTAGTTTGTTAAAGCTCTGTCCAATCAGACGTAATTTTTAGGGTGAGACGGTATGTTCATGTGTGATGTCATGCTACTGTGCTCTCATTGGTCAAACACCCTGCTGACTTCTGAAATCAGTGAGGTCATATGACCTTTTAGCCATACTGGCAGTTCTGCCCGGTCAGCAGGTAGACGGTTAAATGGTGAGTTTACTGGGAGAGCAATGAAGGTTAGATGGTTAGATGGATAACAGCCATGACCATCCAGACTGCGTACGGATGAACGCCACCTTCAGACAGGTTGTAAGGTCAAGCTTTGACCTCTTACCTCTGTAAGATGGTGGCAATTCATTTGTCTCTCCCAGTGAACACGACTCAGTCTGATTCCTTTTTTAACTGATGATAGACATTCACTGACCACTTAATCAGGTACACCTGTCAGCAGCTCACTATGGTAAATATTTAATCAACCAATCACGTGGCAGCAGCAAACGTGTGTAGACGACGTGCTAAGGGTCAGCGGAGTTGTAGAGCGTGCCATGGTCGGTGGAGACGGTTGGCAGTGATTTCTCCGCCCACGAAGCGTGGGAGCATTTTCCCCACAACGCCATCCGGTGTCAGAGTGGCAGCTACGTTTATTGTAACAGACTTAAACCCATCAAACTTTATTGATAATGAACAGAGACACAGAGGTCAGTTTATTAAGTATACCTGTCATTTCCCTACTCACCTGTAGTTTTTACCGAGTCTCAAACCTAAAAACCAGAACCAAAATTTAATTATCATGGATTTGTCTGTTGTCGTGAACTGGTATAACGGTTTAACTGGTGGTGGATTAACTGGTGACACTGTCAAAAATTCAGACAACAGCGCTTACTTCCCAGTTAAGGGCATTCATTGACATACTGATGTTTTTGAAATGAAAATACAGCTTATAATACCCTTGACTCTTTTGTTACGGTTGTGGGAGAGTCACAGCAGTCATTGCTGCTGTTGCCATGACGATTAAAGATGCTGTTTTCAGTTTTCAAAAGTAGGGATGCATGCTATTATCAGTATGATATCTGCTGACAGGGCAGATATAAACGTTTCTGCCCATGTTTATAACTCATTATCTTTAAAAATCTGACTATATCATCTGTAAATATCTGCTGTATGAACTGATAAGTTGGAGGAGGTTTAGTCCAGACCAGCTGACCTACTTCAGCTGAACTCTTCATCTGTATTCATCATTCCTTAAACTTCAGAGTTTGTTTTTAAGTCTGAACTACATTTAAATTTCTATATCAGCTTAAATTAATTTGTAAATATATGAAAAATCCAACTTTAGGCTTTCCACTAGACTTCTTTTGTCTCTGTCGAAAATGACAGTCTTCAAGAATTTCAGCCATTCAGAAGAACTTTTGCTTTAGATAGCCAAATATGACCAATAACAGCAGCAAAATACATAAAGCGGGACTGAGGAAACATTTTTCTGTCTGAATCTGACTCAAGACCAAGACAGCAGATACCAAGCTGATAGTAAACCCAAGTAATTGTCACCCTGTTATTACAGCCTGGTGGACAAATATATACTTACCTTAGAAACGACTGGGCAAAGACTTTCTACTGTCTTTATACAGGTGGTTTAAACAAACAGAATTAAAAATGTGAGCTTTTCCTGATAAATTTGCAGTCAGTTGCACAATATACACCTACGTTGTAACACATAAACACCAGCAGCACTTAACTTCACATTAGCACCCTTAGCGTTAAGTTAGCCTGTTAGCTGCTACCATGACTTAGCAGTTTAGAACAGCCAAATACCATCCTCCACTGAAAACACCAACAAATCATCCTAACAGACTAACCAGAGCTCTGTTAACTAGACAACACCTTGCTCTTCCTCGTACTGATGATCTCAACTGTAACCTCCGCTAAAACAGTAAACCCAACTGTTGTGGTTTATTTGGTGTAGTACTAGATTGAATTGGTCACAGGTAGATGTACCTTCTTACTGGAGTCCACTACTGACCTGTCAGAGTCTCAGCAGCTGCATCAGTGTTTTAGCCACTCTGCTATCTTCAGTTCTCTTTGTTTCAGCTTCTTCATGACCTACAGTGACGACTAGTTGAGAATCCCCTCATAACGTGTGTCCTGAGTGTCCTGGCCAAAAATTCACTGCGTAGTTTACAGTATCTCTAGTCCCCCGGTAATGGGCTTTGTTTGGCATGTCCACGCTGATATCTTGAATATTCACTGCCTTAATTAGCCACATGCTTGCTGCCTGAGTAGATACACTATCCCAACACAGACAGTGTGTTAGAAAAATTACTTTGAGCTTTTATTAAGATTTGTGCGTGATATTTTCTAGGTAACACAATATATAATTTCTAAGTATTACCTATTACCTATCTGGTAATTGGGGTATCTGGTAATTAACCATTGGTCAGCACGGCTTCAGAGCGAGTCATGTGACCCGAAACTCTGACCTGTCTGAGAATCCCAGCGTACCCTGACTTTAGTGAGGATGATCTATGATGGAGAACACTGCCTCCTCATCATTTACACACCATCACCATGACAACCACACTGAGGATGTTACACCTACTTGTAGCTAGGTGTGAGATTTAAGGCGGAAATATCTCAGCTGCTGGACCACCTTAAATATAAACAAAAGCGTAAAAGTTCAGACAACCACAGAGCTCTGGTGGTTCTTTAAGGATGGAATCACTTCATCAATCCATCAATAAACTTATGTACGTTCTGATTGGTCAGTGGGCAGAGCTTCATTCAGGTTATGTCCCCAGTCCTGTGATTGTGTAACCCTTTAGCCTTGCCTTGTTTCCACATCTGCTGTAAATATGTTTGCTTAGATAGCTTGGCACAAAGCCGTAAAGAGAGTTGTGTCAGTGGAAGGTTTAAAGTGTACGGTCCCATGATTAATGGAGCTCAGAGTAGTTCTAACTTGAATCCATTCATTGGGATGTGAGCCAAAAAGACAGATGGGTATAAGATCGATGTCTTTGATATTACGTAACGTGATTTATTGTTGAAATGACCTGAAACTATGGGGTTAAATTGAGTGAGGTCGGGAAGGCGATCACCAGTCATGGATGTGCTGCTTTAGCTTCACTCTATTCTATCCTGATATCAGGCTTTGGTTTATCGTCTCTAACGTAACCCTGTGTTTGTCACAGGGTTATCAATTCTTGCTAATTTAGAACATGAAGTAGCTGCACAAATTCAAACAACTGAAAAACTAATGCATAATAATGTTGTATGCTACCACCCTGTTGAGCCAGGTTTAAAATTTTAACTGTAAGAACTTAATACTGAAACCTAGACCTCGCCCCTAAACTTAAAGGTCTGTAGCGCCACATTATGTAAAAACACTGCATTATGTAATAATGTAATAAATTTTCAATTCATTATGTAATAGCACTGCATTTTGTAAGCCACTAAGCAGTTAGGGTTAGGGTAAGGTAGTAGGGTATACCCTGGAGCCCACCTTAAGTCCTAGGGTTAAGGTTAGGTGTTTAGTCTAGAGCCCTGAAGGGGGGTTAGGTTTAGGCGTAAGTCACTAAGTGGTTAGAGTTAGGGCAAGATAGTTGGGTAGGGCATACCTTGGAGCCAACACTAAGTCCTATGGTTAGGGTTATTACATAATGTGGTGCCAAAACATGCCTGTGAAGTTTGTTTCTGGAAAAAAAAACACTCCAGAAACAGTACCCCTCTGTTTCAGCCCTGCTCAGAACGAACTGTTTCTGTCTGTGGCTTTAAATGTTACCGAGCTGTCTGACTCCGCCCCTGACCACGCCCCTAAACAGATGTGGCTTTCCTGATCCTTCTCTCAGCTGGCAGCAGGGAGGAGAATCAGGAGAGGAGGGCGGAACTTTCCTCCAAGTGGGGAGGGCCAACTTAACCTGGGGGCGGGGCTAACTCCACACATGACATCATGAGGGGAAAATCTGAGAACGGCTTGTTTCAGCACACATTTTCTGAAAGGTGTAGAAAGAGGGGTGGGGTTCTAATTCTTTGGGGGATAGTGGACAGGCCAGGGTCACGTGAAAAAGTGTAGTTTGTATAATATGTCCCCTTTAATCACCACTGCACTGCAAAATAATGGCTGATACATAAAAATCCTAAATTACAGATTCATCACTGGGATCACCAGCAACATCATAAAGTACTCTTAGGTACTCTTTTCACCTGGGACGGCCTGTAGCTGATATCCTCACGTGACCACTGACGCCATCAAACCAATAAAAGAGGTTCAAATAAATATATTTTCATACCTGTAAACCTTTTTTCAGTTGTTTTTGTTTCTCGTTTATGCAATTACAGCTAAAACCAAGCTCAGTTGTTACTAGTAACTTTTCTATTGCATTTTATTTTTCAGTAAAATTACGCTTAAATGGTCTAAATGTTTTTGCTCAGCTGACTGTAATTCTTGCTTTATTTTTAAAACAGTTTAGTTTGTGTAAGCAGCTGCTTAATTCTACAATTTAGTAAAGGGAAATTATACTAACAGGCATTTAAATAATTGTTTCTGATAAAATGAAATAATACAGGTCTGAAGTCTAATTATTATTTTAAAGTGAATGACTTTAAAGCCCTTAGCTGTACAGCTAAGTGTTGATGTTAGCATTAATAAACTGAGAAGTATAAATATGCTAAACCACTTTAACTATTAATACATGGTTTTAAATGTGATGACAATCATGCATGAAGCGTATTTTAGGTTCTTAACAGAGTAGTGGGCTCTCTCAGTAATTCTTCTCTACAGCCTTAATGAGCTCCTGTTGTATGGAACTATTCCTGGTCCGCCATTAAAACTGGTCTGATGAAGTGAACGGAGACGACGCCACTCTCTCTACGGCGCAAGCTTAGCCTAGAGCATTAGCAGCTGTTAGCCTGAAGCTAACTGATCAGCTGTTGATGTAAATATTTTTGTACAGACTGTTTGTGAAGTTTTTCAAAATACAACCATGAAACTGATTAAACATTAAAAGTTGATGTTTGATTGACAGCTGTTTGTCCCGCCTCCAGGTGTTAAACTGACAGCATGTTTACCTGGATTAATTCACCTGGTTTGAAGGTTTTATTTTGGTGCCTGTTATTTCTATTTAATGTACTTCCTGTTTGTTTTCACAGTGAACTTTTATAATCGCTGTCTCTAAAACTTTGTGTGTTTTTGTGTAAAAATTTAAAATAAATCAAAATTAAAAGAAAACTTACCTGTTTGTGTGTTTGCTTGTAAATAAACTTTAGAGTTTTGTTTGATTGTGGTATGGATAAAAAACAAAGGTCACTCTGAGGTCAAACCAAAACTTTATTTACAAAAACATCAGGTTGTTTTCATCTTATCGTTAAAATAAAAATTCCCTCAAACTTAAAAACAAAAACAGACAGGAAGTAACTAAGGGGAAAGGGGCGTGGCTCTGGTGTGATGTCATCAGGGCTCAGATCAGGTCGGCCACTGTGGAGAGAGAAAAAATGTGTCAGAAGCATCAGCCAATAACTGATCAGCTCTGCTGTGTTAGCTAGCATGTCTGTGGAGCCCTCTGGGTAAAACCTGGACCCCTGAGTCAGCTACGTTTGTTCTTCCTGCTCTCTGTAGAGCAATTAAATCAGTGAACTTTGACCTCTGGGCCAATGTTTTGGGATTATTTTAAATAATTTATATAACTTTTCTTTTGAAAGTTCAATGTGACAGGAACTCTCAAAGCTTTAACGTGTTCAGATGGATTTTATTAAGATGGAAATAAAACTGGACATAGACACAGTCCATGGTGGTTCCTGTTAATCCTTCTGTCTATAGAGGTTTACACTGACTGGATGAAAACGGGAGAAAAACAGTAATATCTGCTTAAATCAGGGATGTCTGGACTGGACAGAGCTCACACTGTTTAATAAAAATTATATGGACCTGTTGTCGGAACACAAAGCACAACCTGAAGGCACACATCTGATGTGAAACTGAATAAATGTTTAAGATTTGTAATCACTTATTACTCCTCAGGTAGCTCTAGTAAGGTTACCTGCAATGGTTCTGATAATATGGCAAATAATCAAATTCACTATGGAGAAAATAATGGGAATTTACTGCAGGAACCACGCTGTTTAGCTCTATTTTCTTCAATGGCTGTGTTTTCTGTGAGCTGTGACATCATCATGAGCGACAGGCGTGTGATTGGCTGTACCGTTCATGGGCATCTCGTCGATCTGGGTAGAGTAGTACTGCTCGATGTCACGAAGGATCCTGATGTCGTCATTCTTCACGAAGTTGATGGCCACACCCTTTCTTCCGTAACGACCAGACCGACCAATCCTGAGGAGGTCAGAGGTCATGACAGTAGGTCAGAATCATGAACTAAGCAGTGGCTGACCTCTCACACATGCCCACCAAACCTAAGATTGACCATCTGACATAAAAACTCAAACCATGAACTCTGAACTCTGCCTGCTGTACACGAAAAACTGTTCCTGTTCCAAATTCTGGATCACTAAAACGACAGACATTGGTCTGTGGTTTAATCCTGGTTTAATCCTGCTGTTACTACTTTCTGTGGACGAATATGGTAGTCAGGTGTCTGTTACCTCCTGTAGAAAAATGTCAAGTCTGTAGTCTGTTACTACTTCCTGTGCAGGGATATGTCTGTCTGAGGTCTGTTACTACTTCCTGTGGAGGGATATGTCTGTCTGAGGTCTGTTTCTACTTCCTGTGGAGGGATATGTCTGTCTCGGGTGCTCCGTACCTGTGAATGTAGAGCTCTCTGTTGTTGGGCAGGTCGTAGTTAATTATCAGAGACACCTGGGGGACGTCCAGACCTCGAGCCCACACATCTGTGGAGATCAGCACGCGACTGAAACGCAAACAGGAATGGTTATTAGGAGGTCACGTGACCATCAGACTCAGCAGGTAAGACAGCATGCAGGTGTGTTACCTGGCCCCTGATCTGAACTCCTTCATGATGGACTCCCTCTCTTTCTGAGGCATGTCTCCGTGCATCGATGACACCGTGAAGTTGGCTTCCCTCATTTTCTCCGTCAGCCAGTCCACCTACAACAAACACAGTCAGACTCTTCACTCCCAGCATGCTTTACTGCTGTTGCAGGATGGACTGACAAAACTGTCCTGTCAAATCATCACAGAAGCTACAGACAGGATCAGAGAGAGGCTCACAGTATGACAGGAGATACCAGCCTCGTTTTTAGGATGCAGAGATCAATCACCATCCATGGAGAAAAATGACAACAAGGCTGTTTACAGTCTTTGGTCATTCAGGTACCAGGTGATGTCACTGAAATACTATCAAGACAAACCCTGAGGGGTACTGGTTAGACTTGGATGTCAGCTGGGGGGCTAGACTGACCTGCATGCAAAAGGAAAGGATGGAACGCTCTATGATCTTTGATGACTCCATCTTCACAGCCAAAGATGGAATGTTTTGTAAGTATTAAAGTTCAACATCAACATCAAAGTAAAGGATAGATTTCCTATACTTTCAGAGATTACATTAGCCTCAAATTCAGGGAGGGAATGTTATATATGTTTTAATGGCGTCATCTTTAAAGTCTAAAGGATGATGTCATCTTCAAAGGCAAGTATGTAATATTTTTAACCATATGATATCAGCCACAAAGTAAGGGATGGAATGTTATTTAAACGTAGATAATATCATCTTTAACATCAGAGATGGCATGTTTTATAAACACTCAAGTATAACATTTTATAAGGCAAGTATGAAATATTTGAAGGATGGAATGTTCTTCAAACTTTGATAATATCATCTTTAAAGTAAAAGGTGGAAAGTTTTGTTAACTTTAACGGATAACATGATCTTATATGGCAAGTATGGAATGTTTTTTTAATCTTTCAAACAAGCCATGAGCCTCCAACTTAGGGAGCGAATGTTATCTAAGCCTCAATGACATCATCTTATAAGGCAAGTATGGAATATTTTATGAACTTTAAAGGATAACATCTTAAAAGTCAAAGATGGAATGTTTTATAAAGGATGATGTCATCTTTAAAGCAAGTATGTAATAATGTTAACCTTAAAGGATGACATTAGCCACAAAGTTAAGGATGGAATGTTATATAAACTTGGACAATATCATCTTATAAGGCAAGTATGGAATATTTTTTAAACTTTAAAGGATAACATCTTATAAGTCAAGGATGGAATGCTTTATAAACTTTAAAAGATAACATCTTAAAAGTCAAAGACGGAATGTTTTATAAATTTTAAAGGATGATGTCATCTTCAAAAGCAACTATGTAATATTTTAACCATAGAAGTTGACACTAGCCACAAAGTCGAGGATGGAACGTTAAATAAACTTTAACGAATAACATCATCTTATAAGTATGGAATATTTTATAAACTGTAAAGGATAACATCCTATGAGTCAAGGATAGAATGTTTCACAAGAGTTAGGCTTTCAAAGATGGCGCAAGCCTCAAATTTAGGGAGAAAACGCATGTAAGTCTCGGTGGCATCATCTACAAAGGCGAGTTTATATTTTTTAACCTTAAAGGAAGACATCAGCCAAAAAAATTAAGGATGGAATGCTATATAAACTTTGAGAAAATCATCTTATAAGGCAAGTATGGAAAATTTTATAAACTTTAAAGGATAACATCTTATAAGGCAAGGATGGAATGTATTATAAAATCTCAAGGGTAACATCTTGAAGGCAAGGATGGAATGTTTATTAGCTTTCGTCATTCTGAAGCCCATTAAAGGTTTTAAAGGATGACGTCATCAAAAGCAGAAGATGGAATGTCCATTTAGCTGGGGGTGTTGGGGGCTGTTTCCCTCCATTTTTGCCAAATAGTAGGCCATAGTTGGCAACTTCTGGAAAAGTGGGTGGAGCTAGTGAAGAACGGGGGTTTCAAAAAATTGCCAAGAAAGGACAGTCAGCACCAGGGAAAGATTGTCAGTTTAACTGTGTTCTCATAATGAAATGGTTTAAAGAGCTGGCTTCTTTTGAGAGATGTTATACATTCTTAACACAAAAAGTCAAACTGGTACCAAATGAAGAGCCGTCTGGGAGCTGACAGATGAGATCTTATTGCTGAGCTGACACAAATAATTCAGATCCCTAAAAAGAGCCACAGTTCCCTCACTGTGAGTGAGGCTGGATGGACATAAACAAAACAATGATTTAAGTTTACTATCAGAATACAGCAGATCACATCAGCTGATGGGGCAGTCTTTAGTGCACACCAGTACCTGTTGTGTCTATACAACCAATGTAGTCCAGAGAAGACATCCCAGACCAGTCTGAGCTACGAGATAGACTGTTATCATTGAGGTATGTCCACACGGAGCATTAAGGATTACCACCTGGTATCTGGATGGATTCATTCCATTAATGTTGTATAAATGGGATGTAAAAGTCTGAGTGTAACTCCAGCACAGTCCTGTATCATTCAGTTACCTTTCTCTTGGTGTTACAGAAGATGACGGCCTGTGTGATGGTCAGAGTGTCGTACAGGTCACACAGAGTGTCAAACTTCCACTCCTCTCTCTCCACGGCCACGAAGAACTGCTTTATGCCCTCCAAGGTCAACTCATCACTGGGGGAGAGAGACAAACAGAGAGAGAGATCTGAATTAATAATGGCCTGATAAAATCCATTTCTGATCAGCAGCTCTCTGCTTTTAAACTTTTAACAAAGTTATTTTCATAAATATCTGGTGTATTCCTCTTTGTCATCTGTCTCTGCGTCTCCTGTTTATCGTTCTAAAAGTCTGCATACTTTTGTTAGAGTACCCACCGTTTGACCAGGATGCGGATAGGGTCAGTCATGAACTTGTTGGTCATCTCCAGGATCTCGTGAGGTAGCGTGGCGCTGATCAGAACCACTTGAGTTGCTGGAGGAAGGTAACGGTACACATCGTAGATCTGCTCCTTAAAACCTGAACAGGAAGGATGGAGGGTGCGAAGATTAGAGAAGATCGTCTGTCTGTCTCAGCGAATAAACACTGAGATTTATGGTGTAATTAAAGGATGCAAGAAAGTTTGTGTAATGCTCACATCAGCTACTGTCATATCCCAGCTTCATTTTTTGTCTTTAAGCTAGCGTTACCGCCCCGAACATTTCTATAAGCATATTCTACCAGCTGAGGATCTGGGCTGACTGGTGAACATCATCAAGATGCAGTTATAAAAAGACGGCACTTTTCAGCTGAAATAAAGCCGTTTATTACCCACTGATTCCTGTCACCAGTCTCATCTTTCTGACACTCAGTGGCTGGAACAGCAGAGAGTCATGCTGCTCTGACGTCACATGACCACCCTCTAGAGGGATGAACTTACACATGCTCAGTCTCACCTTTGTTCAGCATCTCGTCAGCCTCATCCAGGACCAACATTTTTATCGCCCTCGTCCTCAGACTCCTGCGGCGGATCATATCTGCAACAGACAGCAACACACTAAAGTCAGATTCCTATTGGTTGCTTCAGCCGGAGTCTGACCAATCAGAGGGCAGAGGTCTCCCCCCACCATGGACCAATCAGAAACATTTGGTTTTCCTTCTTCAGCTGTGGAGTGTTTGGGGTACGGTTTGTGTCTTAGAGTTGTACAAAGCAACTGTGACATCATCTTTGAGGGCAAGGATGGAATGTTTCGTGAAATTAAAAGGATGACATCGAAGACAGAGAACAGAATGTTGGTGAAGCTGGAGACGTTGGGACTTTTCCTTTTAATATGAGTGGAACTGGAGCGTGTTACACCTGCAAATGTTATAACCACATAAGTAACGCATATCAGCAGTCTTTATCATAATAATCCCAAAACACAACCATAACATTTGAAGGAAGGTATAAATCTCTGCCTTCTAAAAATTGTAATAATTTCCCACAAATGTAACATGAAGATGGAACCTGAATGTTTGTGGTCATTGTTTGTTAAAAAATTTCTAGAACTGTCTGTGGGTTCAAGTCAGCTTAATCTCAAGTCCCATCTTAAAAGGTAGTCATGGAAATGTTTTGTTCGCCATGAAACAGGAAGTGTTTTTTTTCAGTCTGGTAGAGCCACCAACCCTACTAAAGTGGATTAAAAGGTGTCAAAACAGCGCTCTGGGCACTCTGAACTGAACTAGGCCTGGGCAATATGGCCTAAAAATCATATCGTGGTATCATATCATTTTTCTTGCCTTTGATGATAACAGGATTATATCACGGTATTACAAAATTAAAACGAGATCATGCTTTTTAATCCTAATTCAAGTGTTATTAACCCCCTTCTCCCCTTAAAACAAGCCTTTGATGGCATACTCAATTTATCTCTAAGTACAGGAACACAGAAAACATGTTTTTTTCTTGTCAAGTCTCTCTAGGTTTACTTCTAACTGCACTCCAAGTTTCACATTTCATCTCTAACCTGGTGAGGTGTGTTAAGCTGCTAATGACTTGAACACATTTCCTAGTGAAGGCGTTCACAATAAAAGCGTTACAGAAAAATAACAGCCGCGGACTTTGATTTTGAAGAGCTTGACGGAAGTATTGTGTTTAGCATTGAGTTAGCTTAGCTTTGGCTGCTGTACCGGAGGATACGGCTAGTTTACAGCAGCTTTTCTGACCTCAGTTAACATCGCAGCCTGGATCTTTGACTTACTGTGGACTTAGAAAAGAAAGTCATAAGTTAAAATAGACTTTTAAACGGTTGTTTATGCCGTTGTAAGAGGAAGAGCTGCAGCGCTGGGCTCTGAGACCAGCCAAAGCAGCACTTAGCTTGTGTTACAGCCCCAGGCAGGCTGACAGAGACAGCAGCTGACGTTGATGCGGGACAGCCGTCAAACTTTGAGAGGATAAACATGTTTTTTTGCCTGCTAACTCACACTGAAGCAGATACGATGACGTCATTAACAAGCGTTACTGCGATTGGTCGGTAGAGTCAAAATCTCTGCTGTAGGCCAAATTTATATCATTTATACCGTCTATCACATATACTGCGCACCCCTTCTCTGAACACTATTCATCCAGCCAGTTTAATAAAAACTGAAAATCCCAATCCACTCAAAATTTCTCCTTAAACTCAGGAAGTCTGGACCTTGTATCTTAAAGACTCAGTAAGTTGCTTTAATAGGGAGAGAAATTAAACTCTGACGAGCCAGCACAGCCTTATCCTTTGACTTTTTGTTCACATGCAAGAAAGTTTGTTTTTTCAGCTATATGAACAGTAAAATCACATTCATGTGGATTAGATAAACTCCCTCTGAGTGCTTCAATCAAGAACAACCCCTTGGATTTGCAGAATTCCTTCAAAATCGATATTAATCCTGTCCTTTTCTCATTCAAAAATGTTAGACTGAGAGTTACGGTTCGTCCACTCTTTTAAAAGGCTTTGGGAAAACACTTCCTGTTTCATGGCGGACATAAAATCACTATGACTCTGTTTTGTTTTGTAACTTGAGCTTAAGATGATTTGGATCCACTGGCAGTGGAAACAACCACCACAACTTTCTTTTTGTGTTCACATTACATTTTTGATAGTAAGTGCAACTTTGAGTGACAGTGATTTTTGTTTTACAACAAAGGAAATAAATCTCTGCAGATGTAAAAGTTACTAAGTTTAGAGTGGGAAACTGCTATAGCAGTTGTGGTAAATGAATAACATTTGTGGGATTTTTACCCTAAAGGTGAACAGGAAAATGTTTCACACACTGCAGGGCTTCACTGCACCAACGTGGTGACGCTTCGAGCACTGCTGATCTTCATCAGGATCCATAACAGGTCTGATGAAGAGCAGTGCTCAAAGCATCTCTTTTCCAGTGCAATAAAACACTTGCCGACTTTGGTTTTGGATTTGCGTGTGTCAGTGTTAATTTCGTCGACTAAAACTATGACTAAAAATGTTCATCGGCTGCCTTTTTCCATGACAAAAACTAGACTAAGACTAACAAAAATACACATACAAATCTCTCCATGCTCTGGCTCCCCAGTACCTTTCTGATCTCCTCCATCCATACACACCATCCCGCAACCTTCCATCTTCAGACACCGGCCTACTTTTCATGCCCAAAACCAAACTCCGAACCTATGGAGACAGAGCCTTCAGTGCTGCTGCTCCCACCCCCTGGAACACTCTTCCTGCAGACATTCGTAGCGCTCCATCTCTAGACATTTTCAAAAAACGTCTCACGTCTCAACGTCTCAAAAACCTCTTCACTAAACCACCCCTTACACTCATCCTACCCCTCACATAGTTTGTCCATGTCTATGTGTTCCTGTAAAGCGTCCTTGGGTTTCTTGAAAGGCGCTATATAAATTTAAGATATTATTATTATTATTATTAAAAATAGATCTGTGATGACTAAAACTACACTAAGACTAACAAAAAAAGATCTGTGATGACTAAAACTAGACTAAGACTAACAAAAATAGATCTGTGATGACTAAAACTGACAAAAACTAAGTTTAGTTTTCATCATGATGACTAAAATTAGACTAAAATGTCATTCACTTTTCACTGCACATTCAAAATCTGTGATATTTCTCCCCTGTAGGTAAATCTGTCTGAAAACAAGACATCTGTATCTATTCTGCCTCTCAGCTGTAGAAAGCAGGAACCCCAGGTTAGGCAGAGTGCAGAAAACAAACAACCATGATTTGGTACCAGATTTAGGCAAGAGAATAAATGCTTGGACTAAAAGTAAAGACTAAAATGTGAGGACTTTCCATGGGCTAAAACTAGACTAAAATTAAAAGGGTAGAAATGACTAAAATGAGACAAAAACTAAAATGCATTTCATTTAAAAACTAAAGCTAAAAATAGAAGCCACACTAGCGTGTATTAAGATCTTTTTGCAAAATATTATTTCCCTGAAAGCTGCAGATTTGAATTATGTTTGCGGTTTATTTTGTTCCCATGTGTAACAGAGCGTTCATCGCCAGCCTCACCCACTTTTCCAAAAGTTGCCAACAAAGTAAAGTCACTTCCTTTGTCTTCTTTTTTGCGTGTCCTTCAGAGGTGACGCAGTATGTCGATCTGTCAGTGCTGATGATGCCCTGTTCACTCACCGAACACACGCCCAGGCGTCCCTGCGACCACGTGCTGGCCGTAGTCCAGTTTCCTGATATCCTCGCCCACATTGGTTCCTCCGATGCAGGCATGACACTGCACGTTCATGTAATCTCCCAGAGCAAGGAGCACCTGAACGCACCACAGACAGACAGACAATCAGAGACCAGGACAGAGAAGCTCATGGATGATTGTCTGGAAGCGTATGTTGTGGGTGGGGCTTACCTTCTGAATCTGTCCGGCAAGTTCTCTGGTCGGAGCGAGGATCAGAGCCTGAGTCTCCCTCACCTGGCGGAAGAAGAACCATCTTTGAAAACATGCGTCATCTAGTACAGTCTAATGGTCGTTATGTATCGTCTGTCAGTTAGTATGGTCTGAAGGTTGTTTTGCAGCATCAATCCAAATAAGGTCATTCTATTTACAGAAAATAAAATTCATTTTGGTGTATTCTGATTGACTGACAGGTAGAGTCTTCAGTTACCTTACCATGTTTCGACTGCTGACCTTATACAGTCTTCCTCAGAGGAGTAACATCAGCTGATCTTGTGCAGGTTTGGTTATCCTGGACAACCAAACCTGCACAAGATCAGCTGGCAGTACCTGTCACAACAACATCATGTGACTCTTCTGAGGAAGACTGCAGAAAGTCTGCAGTCGACACATGGCCAAATAACTGAAGATTCTACCTGTCAATCAATAAGGATAAACAGAAATAAGTCGTGTCGTATCATCTGAAGGTCCTTAGGTATAGTCTGAAGTTCCTCCATTATCAGAGCGGTCTGGTCTCACCTGGATGTCAAGACACTGCAGCACGGACACGCAGAAGGTGGCCGTCTTTCCTGTTCCGGACTGCGACCTGGTCAGAGATCATCTGTTAGAGAACATTCTGGGACTTTTAGAGAAAGAGAGAGAGGACCAGAGCTGAGGTCAGTGTGTGAGCGACTTACTGAGCGATGACGTCTCTGCCTTTGATGATCTGTTTGATCGCTCGCTGCTGGATTGCAGACGGCTTCTCGAATCCTAAAACAGCAGACAGACAATGTTACACACCTTTAAAACAAAATACCTGCCCACGAACGTAATAAACAACAAACATAATACAAACCAGCAGTTTTTAATGTGATTATTTCCCACAAATATAACAGCGTCTGCCTACTGCAAACATAACAAAATCCCTGCAAATATGACAACTATTATATTTACAGGGATTGATCCCCTTATCAGGAAGATAAAAATATTCAGCTTTTAAAAACTTTAATTATTTCAATAAATATCTGGGAAATTAATCTTTGCGGTACGAGTTTTGTTTGCTGTTGTTCAAGTCAGCTTAAGCTGAGCAAAAAACACAAAGAGGAGGTGTTTTTTTCAGAGTCTGTTTGGACTAATTTTAATCCACTCTGCTACGATTTATGTCTCTACCGACGTTAAAGGCTCTGAAAAGACTACTTCCTGTATCATGGCAATCAGCCATGACTGTGACTGCACTGACTTGGACCCACTGGCAGTAAGAAGGTGATACCAAGCTATGACCATAACTTTCCTTTTTATGTTCACATTACATTTGTGGAAAGTTCATACAGTTTTGAGAGACAGTTATTTTTACCTTCTCATAAAATGAAGAAATCCCTGCCAATGTAATGATAATCAAGTTTAGAGTATGCAACTAAGGCCCGCCCCTGCCTATACGCAAACTATGCATAGTGCGTAGGGCCTCATCACCGTGGGGGGCCTCACTTTGAGCGTTTGTTTATTCTCTCTGTCTCTCTCTCTGCACAGAGTCCTGTGTTTTCATGATAAATATGATCCAGGTAATGCATATACAACATTGGCCAAACATAAACTTTACCTGGCAGTCACAAATTAGTAAACTAACCCTAAAGATCTCAATTTTTGGCTATCAGTGTCATCCGTGGTCATTAAGGGCGGGCAGTGTCCGCTCGCTCGCGCTCTCCATCTCTCTCTCTCCTGATATTTGCAGCACATTAACTATCATCACGCCTGTCACCCGTTATTCTACAACCACTGTTGTCAAACATTAATTTCTGCCATTGTTTAGTTTGTGAATTTATGATAAAACTTCATCAAGATCTCACGCTGGTCAGGAAATATTTGATGTAGTCGGACACCCTCGTGCAAATCAGCTGTTTTAAAATCAGCCCGTGGGTGAAAGTAAAGAGAGTGTATATTTTAAGGTGGTTTAATAAAAGAAATGCTACTGATAATAACACTGAAGCAGAAAACCAGTGAGGAGTAAAAATTAAGCAAAATGGATGAGCTGCTGTGTGTGAGGGAAGGGGAGGGACGCAAGGGTGTGTGTGTGTGTGTGTGTGTGTGAGGGGGCAAGACCAGCTGGCTTACGCTACTTTAATTTTGAGGATAGACTCCAATAAAACAGATAGCTAAAACAGTGGAATTAATGTTATGATGAAAAAATTAACCCATAGTGATAACCTTAAAAAAAGAAGAAAAACATAATTTTCATTATTGCAACAAGGAATGTGATCTTTAACCTCCAGAGACCCTGCGTGCACGTATGAGGACGTTGTCATAGTTTGGCTTTCCTACAACAGTAAGACATTCTGCTGTTAGAATTTTTTAGATGATTCTCGAGTAATTTGCTTGGGATGTCTACAGAATTTGCTTCACATTTCAGGAATTTCCTAGGGTGCTTTGAAATTTTTAAATTTTTGGTACTTTCAGGGGAATTTGTTTTCAAAGTTTGGGGAATCTGACTGAAGATTTGGTTAGGAAATTTCCATTTAAATGTCCCTGAATTATCCCAGAATTTTTAGGGACGTTGTTTTTAATGTTTGGGAGATTGTTGGGAGGAATTTTCCATGGAAATTTATTTGTAAATTTCTGGGAATTTGCCTTGAAATTTTTTAGTGGAATCTGCTTTTAAGTTTTAGGGAATTTGCCTAAAAAATTCTGGAATTTTTTGGGATACTTTGAAATGTTTTACTTTATTTTAAAATGATTTTAGGAAAATTTTCAAAGTTTTGGAACTTTGACTGTATATTTTGGTCATTATTTTCCTTCTTAATTTTCCCCAAATTTCCTGGAATTTTAAGGGATTTTGTTTGAATGTTTTGGATGTTTTTAGAGGGATGTTTTCCTTGGATAAATCTGTAAATTTCTGGGAAATCGATTTAAGAAAATAAAGTGGAATTTGTTCTGAAATTTGAATAAAAAAATAAAAATGTAAAATAAAATGTTGTAAGCCTGTTGTCCTCATATGCTGAAGCCATATCTTTGTCAAAACTACTTCCTGATTAAAGACCCGGCTTAGGTGTTATACTCATCAGGTCCTGATCCTCAATGAGTGGGAGAAACTAAAAAATTAGGGCAGAACGATTTAAGAAAATAATCTAACTGCGATTATTTTTTCCAATATTACAATTGCGATTTAATGTGTGATTATTTTTAAGTTCCTCATCCAATGCTTTTCCTCCAACACAAGCAATAAATCATTCTAGAACAATATTAAATAGATTAAACCGAGGCAGAACAATTTTGAGAAAATTTACAATTTGCAATTATTTTGACTTATATTAAAAATTCTATATTAATGCTGCATTAAAGGGAATGATCATTTTTATGACACTCTTATTTTGAATAAGAAAAAAAAAATAAAAAAGAAGGAAAAGTAGGATTTTTGCAAACTATTCTAAATAATAATAATAATATAATAATAACTTTATTTGTATAGCACTTTTAAAAACATGGGTTTACAGAGTGCTTTGACATGTGCAGAAGCAAGCAGAAGAACAAAGCAACGACCCAAATGACACTTAAATGTTTGCATGATGGGTAAAACATCTCTCTGCTGCACAAAAATTGAATTAAACTGGTATTTTAGTACATATTTTAGGTCAAAGTAATATTGCACCTTTTGCGATTTGAAAATTGCAGTAGGACATAATGCAATTTAATCTAAAATTTGATTAATTGTCCATTACAGACAAAAGCTTAGGTCTCAGGAGGTTAAAAGCAATGATCATTTTTGTGACTTTTTCAGATAAAAGTCAGTTTGGCTGGAAGACTCAGGTCTGTGGTAATTTTTGGTTTGTTATCCTTGATGATGACTCAGTTACAACTTAGAACAGTGTATTTATATGTATCTAACTTGGGCTAAATTGCAAAGACTTTGTAATAATTGTTATTGTAATAACATTTCTTTTAGTTATTTTACAATAATTTTGTATGAGTAATGTTAAGTGAGTATGTTTGGCCAATGGTGGTGGTGGGGCCTCACATGAAAGTCTGCTTAGGGCCTCACTTTGGCTAGGGGAGGCCCTGACGCAGCTGCTATTACTCCTGTGGGAATATTACATTAAAAGCTGCAAACCTGCAGTTTAATACATTTGAGGGCGGTCATTACATTTTAAGTTCACTTTAAAAACATAAGAGTAAAAACAACAACACAATTTCACAGTACCTCACTTCACATTTAGAGGAATATTCTTAGTAAACTGAGTTTTTTCTCAGCATTTTTTTAATCTTTCATCCACACCCAAGCTGCATTTTATATCACTGTAACCAGCCATTTTGATATATTTTAACTAATTTCTCTGTGTTTTTGGCTAGCCTTGGAGATGTTGCTCTTGTTTGTTTTCCCTCCCTCATATATCAGGTTATGTTTGATGTTTATTTGTTTCAATTCTTCAGGTCATGCAACAGAAAAGCTGTTTGTATTAGTAAAATTCTTGAAGAAAGACACTTAAAAACAGAAAAATTACCAACAGTTGGAGACAGACCTCAAAGGCTGCAACTATGTTATTTTTCCCATTTAAAGACTCACCAAAGAAGCCTCATATATAACATTAATAATCTTAATATCAACAAAGTAATCTCTATAATTACCTCCATCATAAGAGAGCGGGTCTGGTTCTGGGAATCAAGCCACCAGTTAACATGGCCACTGTTTACACCGTAACACCAGTAAGTAAAGCAGCCGACACGCTGGGAGTTAATGTAACTATTACATCATGTAACCCGCAGAAATGATGTTTGATTCAAGTTTTCTTCTTAAAGCTGACATAATCCACAGCCAGCTCTAAGTGCGCAGTAACCGTTGTTAGCATGAGGCTAACGGGGATGCTAACAGCCTAACGGTAAACATTTAGAAAAATCTGTGAAAACTCCGAACATAAATTCTCTAGTTTCAAACTTATCCTTTATTTACCCTGTCTAACACTGTAAATATATATTTATAATGTATTTTACTTCTAAAAGCCATCGCAGTTGGCTCTAGCATCCTCAGCTAGCTGTGCCCGGGAGGCCTCGTGGATCCCCGACCTACCGTAGGCGTAGATCCCCCGGAGAAGGTCCTCTCTCAGGCCCATGGTGTCGAAGGTGGGGGTGACGTCTACCTCCTCGCTGGTCTCAAACTCCACCTTAGTCATGTCCTCCTCCCTCAGGATTCTCTTCCTGCCCTGCGCCCCGGCGGCAGCCATCTCCTCTGAGCTCTGTGTCCGGTAAAACTCGCCGATAATCCGGTAAAAAAAAAAAAACCTCCGCGAGGATCCGCTAACTGCTAACGGCTAACACGGGGACCGAAAGGGAGAAAGACCGCCGCGTGAGTCGCTGCGATGACGTACACGGGAAGCGACGCTGGGTGTGACGTCACCTGTACGCGAACTGTCCGGTATCGAACGCCAACTGTATCATAACGTCTACTTCGGCGTTCGCATTAAAACGTCAAATTTGTACGTCTTAACACGTTAAAACTGCGTTAAGACAAAAGAAATGCTCTGTTAACAAGTTCATTTTTTACATATTAGGACGTTTAAATTTGGGTGCTACCACTTCATCAGTTTCTGAGGGGAAATCCTGTATACAATCATTATAACAGAGGAATCTATTCCCCACCTACTTTGTATAAATTGGGGTTAAGAAATAAAAGGCCATTACTTCAATTGGGGTTAAAAAATAATATTGATTTATGGTGACATTAAACACCTGTTATTTTTGTACTGGTAACTAATTGCAGTACATGCAACTTGTTTACAGTATCATACATGACATGTTGTGATTACCTATGTGCCCACTAGATGGCAGTATTAGAGTAATAATGGCAACCTGTTAAATTTTGAAACAAACCCAGGCAAATGGACTGTCCCAAATCAGTTACGTACAAGACGTGATTGGTACGTAGCCAAAACGTACCCAGTGGCAAGATCCACATGACCACAACGTAGGCATACGGCCCAATGCAGCCCCTACGTCTAAAAGGGGTGGGTATGTTGACTCCAACCAATAAAATGGAAGCCTTAATGCTCTAGACAACTTAATACATAAAAAACGTACTTGTTAACACAGCATTTTCTTTCATCTTAACGCAGTTTTATACGTGCTAAGACATAAATTTGACGTTTTAATGCGAATGCTGAAGTAGACATTATGGTCCAGTTGGCGTTCCATAGTCCAGCCTTTACGGTAAGGATAAAATCTTGTGGAATTAAAATGTCCTGACTGGTTTTTGTTAAGTATGTATAACAATAAATTTATTTCGTTTTTCCCACTTTTTTTGTCCTGCAATACAAAACTGCCATGAACACAGTTTGTTCTTTGATTCACTGACAATAGAGTGTCTATCTTATTTAGGGCCCTAGCACTAAGGGTGCTAGGACTAGGGGTCAACCATCAGCCTGGTCGATCATTGGGGCTGATAGACATTTTTTAAGTGCTCTACTGAGGTGACAAAGATTAAGTGTCTTTGGTGATATTGGTCTGAAAAGGTTCCACATTTTTACAAACATATCCTAGAGGTTTGATATGATTGACTCCAGGTCCTTTAAGATCATTGGAGACAAGTTCAAGATAAAAAAAACCTATCACATGCTTGAGATTTCATCACAGGGCGGGGCTACAGCCAGAGGTCAAAGATGGACAACTTCTTGGCAGCGTGCAAAAAACCCATTTCATTTTAAGTTAGGGGCTGATTTCAAACACCATCAATTTCTACAAGTATGATCCTCCTTACAGGTCTCCCTGGTAACAGTCATATATTAATATTATAAAATTAAACAGTTTAAATAAAATATGAAAAATAGGAACATTTAGTCTGCTTTAATTTATCACCAATATCAGTTCATAAAATCAAAGGTTTTACAAATCTCTGATCCCCACAGTAAACCTTCACTGTCTGAGGCCTGTCAGAGGTTATTTCATTGATAATAGGCCTACAGCTTGGTGGCGCCCCCCAGTGGATGAGGACTGCCCCAGTAAACCATATTCAGAGTGCTCTTGTTGATTGATGATTTATTGGCCCTGCGTAAGAAAAACATCACTGTAAGACAAGCTGCACCAGTGAATCTGTCTCTTTCAGCCTCTGTAGAAAGTGTTTTTGTCCACTCCAGGCTCCTGTAGAAACATGACAGACTTAACAAGCTGCTTCATCGTTTTAACAAAAATACATACATTTTATTTATAACATACTCAGATTGGTTATTCCTCCTAAATGTGAAAAACTGAACTTTTAATGTCAACAAAGAAAAGAGAGCCTTCTGATGTGTTCAGGGTCAGAGTCCATGTTTGACCCCCGTTTGTCTTCAGTTTGCTCATCAAATCCAGGGTCCTTGAACGCACCGTCACACATTAACCTAAACCCCACACCGTACTGTATGAGTGTCAGATGTAGTCCTGTGTGTCCTGTGCATACTGATCCTCTTCTATGATACTAACAGGTCTGTCAAGCTCATTAAGCTGGACATTTTCACAGAGAACAGCTGTGAGAAAAGGCCTGTGTCCACAGACAACACCGCTGTACTGGTAGGCAGCTCTGGTTTTCAAACACCAATGTAGTCCAGCATTTTCAGCATCATTTCAACAAAAACCAATGTAGTCCAGAGTTTTCAGTCATTTTCAACCAAAACCAATGTAGTCCAGAATTTCCTGCAATTGTTTTCAAAATAAACCAATATACTTATATTTTCAGCACTAATTTTTAACAAATAAACAACGCAGTCCAGAGTTTTCAGCGCTCACTTTTAACACAAACCAATGCAGTTCAGATTTTTCAGCACTCATTTTCAACCAAAAACTATGTAGTCCAAATTTTTCTGCAGTTTTCAACAAAAACCAATGTAGTCCAGTTTTCAGCACGTTTTACAATAAACCAGTATAGTCTTATTTTCAGCACTAGTTTTCAACAAAAAAACAATGACGTCCAGAGTTTTCAGCGCTTAGTTTCAAAATAAACCAATAAAGTCTTTTATTTTCAGTGCCTATTTTCAACAAAAAACTATGTAGTCCAAAAATTGTCAACGAAACCAATGTAGTCTTACATTTTCAGCACTTATTTTCAACAAGATCTATGTAGTCCAGAGTTTTGGGCACTCATTTTCAAATAAACCAATGCAGTCTTATATTTTCAGTGCTGGTTTTCAACAAAAACTAACATAGTCCAATGTTTCCATTGCCTTTCATGCTCTCATGAGAAGGAAAGTTGTGCTTCTGGGTGGCGTGTCTCCCTCATTGGCCAATAAAAAAGAGGTGGGGCTTATGATACCAGTTTTGCCAACAACAATGGTGGAGAAACCAACATTTCAGGTGCAGAGCTGCTGCTCATGCCAGGACAAGACTTTTCATCGTCTTCTTGGTGACACCATCTTGAACAAAGACAGTCGTCTGTGGACACAGGCCATGATGGTGTACTGTACCTTTAAGAGGCAATTGTGTAGCAGAGCAAGTGGACAGTTTTTGGCACTTTAGTTTCTAAATCAGAAAGTAGAGCATAAAAAAGATAGAGAATAAAAACTGATACATTCATTGACAGATACTACACACACAGGTGAGTGCCACCTGATCATCAGTGGGATGACGTCATCGTCTGTTTGATCACTTCTCATAAAAAATAAAGCAACATTACCAAAATAAAAGTCTTCATTTACCAGCTTCCTGTGGACAGTTTTAAAGACTTTGATCATAAAACCCTTAAAATAAAAACTCATTTCATCTTGTGTTTTTTACTCTCTGCACAAACAGCTGTTGGTCTGTTTACACGATGAAGAAACTTCGTGAGTTTCCACATTAAGAAGGATTGTTTGGTACCATGACCGGGGTCCATTCCTCTCCTCTCCTCCTCTGGTCTGCGTTCACATCAGTAACATGGTTCTTGTGTTTGTCGACAGTCTGATCCAGCAGGTGGAGGGATGAATAGAGTTGGTTTGAAGGATGGAATGTTTATAATCTTTAAAGGATGACAACATCAAATGCAGAGGATAGAATGTTGGTGAAGCTGGGGATGTTGGGGCCATTTTCCCTCTGTTTTTGCCAAAAAGTGGGTCATAGTTGGCAACTTTATGAAAAGCAAGGGAACCCTCACTTTTCATAAAGTTGCAGACAGTCAAATGAAGGAAAGACTGTTGGTAAATCTTGTCCATGACCACCTCTCAGGCACATCCAGTACTTCAGACCAAATGAACCAGACTTTGGGGTCAAATAGCCTCAGATCCATGCCCCGGTCCCTAATGTGAACCCAGCCGTGGAGTAAACAGGAAGCAGGTTTTTCCACTGACACACTAAACTGAAGTCAGACGACGTCCAGCTGTGTGAGTGTGAGAGACAGTCCGTCAGTCGTCTTTTGATTGGTGGACATCCAGGCTGACGACCTGCAGCTCCGTCAGGTTACTGCTGCTGCTCTGCTGACTGATCACCATCTGAAACGCAGCGCAGGAGTCAGGAGGGAACAGCTGTTCCTATCAAACTGGTCTTATTACTATTACTGGACTATGTTAAATCAGATAAACACATCTAGACCTGATCTAATCATCTGTGCTATTCAGAGCATGTTTACTTTTTAATCTGGTTTTGTTGGTTTATTATGTCTGAATGGTAATGGAATGGTAATGTCCTCCATGTGCTGCCAACACAGATGCTGCTGGAGGCTTTAGTCGTTAGCATCAGCAGCGCTAGCTGTTAGTGTCAGTGATGTTTATAATGCTGTGTCTGACACAACGTACCGTCTAATGCTCAGCCTGCCCTGTTCTACCAAGAGAAAAGTTTTTAGCCTCACTGTGGATTCTACGATCCTCGGTAAGAGGAAGCCTGGCCTCACATGCATGCATGAATTTAAATGAGTGTGTAGTGTGTGTGTGTTGTGTAATGTGTAGTGTGATGTCATCAGTGTGTGTTACAGGGTGCAGCTGTTCTGTTGTGTAGTGTGTAGTGTGATGTCATCAGTGTGTGTTACAGGGTGCAGCTGTACTGTTGTGTAGTGTGATGTCATCAGTGTGTGTTACCGGGTGCAGCTGTACTGTTGTGTAGTGTGATGTCATCAGTGTGTGTTACAGGGTGCAGCTGTTCTGTTGTGTAGTGTGTAGTGTGATGTCATCAGTGTGTGTTACCGGGTGCAGCTGTACTGTTGTGTAGTGTGATGTCATCAGTGTGTGTTACCGGGTGCAGCTGTACTGTTGTGTAGTGTGATGTCATCAGTGTGTGTTACCGGGTGCAGCTGTACTGCAGACACGGGGATCTGCGTGGCGACAGGAGGCAGGGAGGTGAGGAACACCTGAGGGAGGGAACCTGCACGCAGACACGTGTTACACTGACGTCATGGTTAATCAGACTGTGGTATCCATGGTAACACAGACATACCAGCATCATGTGACTGGGCGTGGCCTGTTGGGGGGAAGGTGTTGAGCACAGTGAGGCTGCCGTCACCTAAAGAGGACGTGGGCGTGGCATACATGACGGTGTGACCTCCGGGGTACATCATGTGACCAGTGACGGAGGAGGAGGAGGAGGAGACGACGGGGGCTGTGGAGAGACAGAAAATTAAACCTCAGTGGTGAAGACCAAAACAGCAGACCTAGATGGTTTAAGGACACGTTCTTACCTGAAGAGGAGGCAGGGCTTTGTGTGTCTGAGCTGCTCTGATTGGTCGTTGTCTGCTGAGGCTGCACCTGGATGGTCTGTAGCTGCTGAGGGACTCCGCCTAATGATGACATCACACATTAGCAACATTGACACCGGCAGTTCTAATATCTGTGTATGAATTCAGATATCAGGCACCTTCAAAATAAAACAATGATCCTCTCTGCCTCAGGATTTACGCTGCTTATACTGTATACATATGAACAAGATGTCTATACCAGCGTTACTCAACCAAAGAGCCAAATTGTTGAAAAATACCTTTGCAAGAGCCACAATCTAAGTGGTGAAAACAGCTTGAAGTAGCAATAAAAATAAGTTAAATGTGGTAAAATTGGTCCAAAAGTGGCAAAAAATGAGAGAAAAGTGACTAAAGTGGGCAAAAAGCAGTCAAGTGGCAAAATAGAGCAAAATAGGAAACAAGTGGTGTTTAAGAGCAAAAGGTAGCTTAAATGGGCAAAAATGAGATAAAGGGGCTAAAAGAAGTGGCAAAAATGGGCAAACAAGAAAACAATTGATATCTAATGGCAAAGGGTAGCTTAAATGAGCAAAAAGTGGTGAAAAAATTGTGGAAAAGAGCAAAAATGGTCCAAAAGTGAAAAAAAAAAAAAAATTAGACAAAAGCAACTAAAATAGGCAAAAAGTTGTCAAGGGTAGCAAAATATGGTTAAAAAAGAGGAAAAAAGTGGTATTAATTGGCAAAAGGTAGCTTTAATGAAAAAGTGATCAAAAAATGGTGAAAAGTGGCAAAAATGGGAAAAAAGGGTCTAAAAAAAGTGGCAAAAATGGGCAAACAAAATGGGAAAAAGGGGCACTAAATGGCAAAAGGCAGCTTCAATGGGCAAAAATGGTGAAAAGTACAAAAATGGGATTAAAGTGGCCAACAGGGGAAAAGCATCAAAAAGAGGTGGCAAAAATGGGAAAAAATAGAAAAAGTGGTGTTTAATGGCAAAGGTATCAAAATGGTAAAAAATGGTGAAAAAGAGCAAAAATGAGATAAATATGGCAAAAATGGGACAATTAAAGCTTTCTGTCTAAGTCTGGGAAATAAACTGATTCATGTAAACAATTTCTGAGGTCAAAGTTTCCATTATTTAAGGTTTTCTGGGGGATTCATATTTAAAATTAAGACATAAAAGAACACAAATATTCACAAAAGAGCCACATGTAACTCCAGAGCCACACGTTGAGTATCACTGGTCTATACATTTGTGGTTATTTCTGCTTATCTACGTACACTCTACTTTATCTATATCTGTCTTCTAATGGGGACAGACTTATTAGCTCACTAGGAGAATGTCTGTTCTTTACAAGTATTTCCCAAGTGCTGTATAACAGATTGGAATTTTTAACACGGCTTTTCTAAACATCCTAGTTAATTTTGGACGTTAAAATTATTTTACGTTGCATTACAGAAACAAATTTATTTAAGAAAAAAATCCCCCATGGTCTGAATAATGCTCCCCCTGATGCTAACAGTCAGTTTTGTGTCTCCTTCTTGCTGGATAACAGCCGGCAGTCATTTGTGGTAGTTTTAGTCTCAGAATCTCTCCTGAGGAATCCCAGTACATTCTTCTTTGGCTAATCTCTTAAACTCCTCCAGATTTGATGGTCTCCTGGCATGGACCTTGGTCTTCAGTTCGGTTCATTTCTTATCGGGGTAGATCACCATGGTGACTTACTCTGAACGGCTAACCTGCTCTGGAGCAGGGTAAGTTGGAGGTTGAATCTGATCCTATAAAATGCCCATCCCACTGGCCAATCAGCTTCTCCGAAACGATGGTCTGCCCTTTTCTCCTGAACCCATTAGACAGACGAGCACAACTAGTGAGGAGAGCATTAAGACGCGAAAGAGTGTTCTGAGACCGTTTAAACCCACTGGATCAACCCGATAATGCGCTTTATGAGAGGTACCAGTTCTCGCGGCCCAGACTCATCTACCTGTGTGAAATCTTGGAGCCGTTTATTGCCCGTGCGACCCGCAGGAGCGGTGTGATTGTCCAATATGATATGAAATCATACGTAACCATAGTTAGAGGTAATATACCAGGAAGGGATAATCAAACTTCATTTATATAGCTCCTTTCACACATTCAAATGCAACACAAAGTGCTTGACAAATAAAAGGGATGTAATGCTAATGTGAAACAGCACATTCTTCCATCATGTCATTCCTACACTTCATTCACTGTGTTTGAGGGCTTTCTTTCTTTAAAGAGCGAGAGTGTATTTTAGTCCAGCTGCTGATTTGTAATTTGTTAATTTAGGTCAGACATCAACTCGGTATGCATGATTTCAGTGTGGCGACAACTTTAAGCTTAATTGTAGCATGATGCTAAGACATGAAACAGACCAACTTACCAGATGCAATGATATTTTTATACTTATTTTTAATCTGCACTCACGTTCTTTTCACTCCAGAAGGATTACATCTGGGGGAATGAGATAATTGTAGTGCACGAAATTCCTTTGCAGAGTATTTTGTTTCATGAGATTCATGAGTGTGATCAGTGTCAGACTGAGCCATTGGTGAGTAACTTACGCATTTACACAGTCCGCTATGCACTGCCACGAATTTTGCCTGTGATTGGCAGCCGCCACGGTGTTTCCTTTTTCCAGGATTCAGACTTTTGCCTCCTCGTACTTCATCATTATTAATCTTTGCTCCTCACATGTGAAGTAGGATGCCCTGTCACTTGCTTCCCTGCAATTCTCCATCTGTTTAGCGCTCATGATTGCGATTGGTCAGCTGCCTCTGTGCCCTCCCTTTATATGTGCGCGTTCACGGCTCTTGATGAGACAAACCTGGGTTGAGTTACCATGTGGATAACCCGCGTCGTGCTATCGATTATCCTGATTGCCACTGTTGGGGTTAGTCAACCCTGGATAGATGTGAGTTACCCAGGGTAAGCTGACCATGCGTCATGCTATAGGCCCCAGGACTCACAGATGTTTCTGGTCATGGTTGTGTTGAAGAAAAGCAACAACCCAGACCCAGTTAAGCTGCTGACTGCTTGGTCGGACAAAAGGACAAAAAGTGAGTGTTAAAGTGTTAATTGTTGATAATTAAACTTCTGCTACAGAATCCTGATGCACTGATGGATCAGGGGAGACTAATCTGTCTGCTGCAGCACTGGAGGTAACCTCAGGGCTAACTTCACTGTTTTAATTCGTTATCAGCGAGCAACAAGAAGACACGAAAGCGGGCTTAGTCTTAAGAAGTTTGCTGTTGCTCTCACAGCTGAAATGGAGCAGTCTACCGTCCTAATCATTTCAGTTTTCAATCGCTTTTCTCCTGTCACACTAGGGAAGGGGTGTCAAACTCAAGGCCCGGGGCCCAAATCCAGCCCGTGGAGTGATTATATCTGGCCCACAAGATTATTTAACATTTGTATTATAGGTGGCCCACCAGTATGAGGTCTGCAGAGTTCCTCCCTGTTAAGCTATAAAAATCAGAAAAATTTAAGAGTAAAAAAAAAAAATTCATAAAAAGTCAAGAATGTGGGGAAAGAAATTAATTTGTGTTTTTATTTCATATTTTCAATTTTGCATCTCAAGATTATGAGTCAAACTTATGATTTTGACTTTTCTCTTCATACTTTGACCTTTTCAACTCAAAATTTGGACTTTTGGATTTTTATCTTTTACACTCCCGATTCTAAATTTTAAGTCATATTTTGACCTCCTTACTTTGGCTTTTTGATCCCATATTTTGACTTTTAAACTCATGATTTCAATCTTTTTTCTCTTATTTTGACATTTTAAATTAATTATTTTGACTTTTTATATTGTATTTTGACCTGTTAGACTCCCGATTTTAAATTTTTAACGTTTTAATTAGGACTGTCAAAATTGACGCATTAATGCGGATTAATTCATCATCATGATTAATCTGATTAAAAATTTTAATGCAATGAACCCATCTACAGTGCAGAATGACTCAAAATCCCTGAAATGTCTCTGGCAACGCATTTTGGGCAGTTTGTCCAGGGTGACCGTCGAGCAGGCCGCCGTGCAAATGGGTCATTGATCCAGTAGGGACCAACCAACTCGATATGGAAGACGCTAAACAGTATGTTGGCCCTCTCGATGGGAAATTTGAGTACAAAAAAAAAAAAAAACAAGAGTCAACCGACATAAAGTATTATACAAATTCTGCAGGAAGGTGTTTTCTTTTCACCGAAGCACTTCCAGCTTAAAATGCCACATTAACGCCAAGCATACGTTTGTCGGAGATTGAGTCTGTTTGCTTATGCAAAATGAAATGTGATTAATATAGATTAAAAATGAATGATATTTAATCATGATCAATCGAAATTAATCCACAGCAACCCTGTGATTAATATGATTAAAAAATTTAATTGTTTGACAGCACTACTTTTAATTCATCAACTTGGATTCTAGCGCATATTTTTCCTTTTTCCTGACCCTAATTTTGGCTTTTTAATCCCATATTTTGACCTGTTAGACTCACAATTTATCATTTTAAGTCATATTTTGACTTTCAAACTCATGATTTCAAATTTGATCTTATATTTTGTCAAATGTTGACCCTGTTAGGCTCTCAGGTTCAACCTAAACCCAGAATCCGGCCCCTGCTGTGACTGACTTTGACACCCCTGCACTAGGGTGTGTGATTATGGATGTGGATATTTGTGAGTGGTCCTTGCTTATCATGGGACATGATGGCAGTGTGAGACTATTTGAAGAGAAGGCATGTTGGACATTTGTCGTAAAGGTAGTTTTTTATTCTTTAGAGGTAAAGCCACCCAGTGACTCTTCTCAAATTTATATTTTAATACTCCCACCCATTTTTTTTAAACCAAAAACACTTTACAACACTTTAAAACACTTCCTTCTCCTGCAGGAGAATCCACCTGAACAGTCAACTTTCAATAGTTGGTGACTAGCTGATGATCAAAGCTGTTGCTGGTTGCATCACTAGTCTGAACATGCAGGGTTCTTCTCAGGGATCAGCAGAGATCAACACTGACTGAATCGGTCTGATGGTAAAAATCAACTCAAACTCTAAAATCTATGTGGGTTAAATCTAGTTTTATCTGACATGCGGGCCAGACGTGTCCAAACCCTCATGATTGGACAGATATCACCTCTACCACAAACACGGACACAGGGGGGCGTGGCCTGGTGCTGACCTGACAGTGACACGGTGGTGGGGAGGCGGAGCAGCGTGGTCGGCTGTGTGGGGGAGGCGTGCAGAGGGGCCACGGGGCCCTGCAGGGCGAGAGGCGGAGCCTGCAGCTGGCTGAGGGGGATGGTGTGTGTGCCGGGGGGCAGAGCGCCACCTGTAGACAGGTGAGGAGGGGGCAGAGCCAGAGACAAGTTAGCAGGAAGCAAGAAGCAGAGCGTGAAGTCAGCTGATCATGTGACATCATCAGTATGAGAGGATAGAGCGGCAGCAGGTGACAGGAAGCTACGCCTACTTACCTGACATCAAGGTGAGGCTTCCAGGGAGCATGAGGCCGGCCGGCGTCTTCAGCACGGTGCCGTTAGTGGAGGAAGGCGGCTGCCAGGAGGCGGCGCTGGTCTGGACCAGGGGGACTGAGGAGGAGGAGGAAGGGGGTGGAAGAGGGGCCTGTGTGCTGCCTGTAGATGCGGTGAATGGCGGTTTGATCAGATCCTGAAGACAGACAGGTAAGCAGACCGTCAACAGGTGAAACAGGGTAAATAAATAAGAACGACTGCAGCAAAATACAAACATTTTTACAAAAATGTCATTGTGTGTCTTTGTGCTGGTTCTGATTCAGCCGATATTAAAAGACATTACAGACTCTGAGAACCACATCATAGACTCTGAGAACCACATCATAGACTCTGAGGGCCACAACACAGATTCTGAGGGCCACATCACAGACTCTGAGGGCCACATCATAGACTCTGAGGGCCACATCATAGACTCTGAGGGCCACATCACAGACTCTGAGGGCCACATCACAGACTCTGAGGGCCACATCACAGACTCTGAGGACCACATCACAGACTCTGAGGGCCACATCACAGTCTGAGGGCCACATCACAGTCTGAGGGCCACATCACAGTCTGAGGGCCAAATCACAGGCTCTGAGGGCAACATCACAGTCTGAGGGCCACATCACAGTCTGAGGGCCACATCACAGACTCTGAGGGCCACATCACAGTCTGAGGGCCACATCACAGTCTGAGGGCCACATCACAGCCTGAGGGCCACATCACAGCCTGAGGGCCACATCACAGTCTGAGGGCCAGATCACAGTCTGAGGGCCACATCACAGGCTCTCTGTCTTCTCTCTCCATTATGAGCTACTCCAGGTTCCTCCAGGTTCTAAGTGTATATAGATATGTGCTATTTGGCCAAGCAAGACAACAGCCTGCCATTGGTTGTCACAGCTCATGTGACATAACAATATTGTGGGTAGCATTAGCTGCTCCAGCAGGAAAGATTGAAAAATGGATGAAAAATTTGTTTAAATTTGTGGCGTAAAGATAAACCAGCCTGTATCAATTTAAGCGGTCCTAAAAGCCTGTCGGTGACCTGGGTGACCTTTAAACATGAGTAATGTGAGCCGTAGATGCTTGCTAGGTAGCTGAATGAGCATCACTGATTTTTGCTGAAACGTCTTACGGTTACAGTTTTCTAGAATGACACAACAGCGGGCAACAAGAGGGGGGAAAATTCAGTGGCTATGATTAATGTTCCTTTACCTTTTCATAACCTGTTTCTGTTCTATCATTTACGACAACGCTGGTCTCAGAGGGTTAACAGCTCAACTAGTTACATTTAAAACAGAAGGAGAGTAGCCTCACAGGTGTAAGGAACAGAAACTGATGATAAGAAATAAAGTGGATGAAAATGGATGTGATTTGAGCTATTTTCACTTTAAGGGCAAAGTCTTTGTACACACCTGTTAATCATTAAATTCAGGTGTTTCAACCAGACCCACAGGTGTATAAAATCTTCACTTAGCCATGCAGTCTCCATTTACAACCATCTGTGATTGTAAATGGGTCGTTCTGAAGAGCTCAGTGACTTTAAGTGAAGTCCTGTGATGGATGCCACCTCTGCCATAAGATGGTTGACGAGTCAACTGTCGGTGATAATATTATAAAGTGGAAGCGGGTTCACCAGCCCCTGTACTACTCTGACCCAGAGAACTTGGCATTACCTTGGCGACCTCTGAGCAGCCGTCAGCCTCAGACACCTGGTAGGTGAGGTCGGTCTCTTCGAAGCCGGTGGCGCTCATCCTCTGGTCGGAAGAGGGGTCAGATCGTGGCGGTGAATCGGGGGAGTTGAGGCAGGTCTGGATCAGAGCTTTACCTGTCTCTGAGGTGATCATCGGCTGCAACTTCCTCGTCGCAAACGTGTACACGTGACCCGTCTCACTGGCTACGAGCAGCAGCACCTGGGTACCTGTCAGCGTGGACAGCTCGTATGCCTGCGGGGGAGGAGAGGGGAGGGTAGTTAGAGCCCAGTTCAGGTCAAAGATTTACAAAGAGGCAATATCTGGATCTGCTGCTCTGCAGTGATCACATCGATTCAAAAATATGAAAGGTACCCATCCCTTGCTGTGCATAAGTTCAATTGTAGCCCAGTCAGTTCTGACTGACAACAGGGTTTAAACTTGATCATCATTAGTGGTGTTGGTCTGGTGTTGCACCAGCTGAGATAGTTTCCTCAGGCTATTTTCAGCTGTAAGCCTTCTTAGAGACAATAGGAAGGAGAAGCAGAGCTGTAACAAACATTGGGTTAAAAATACTGTCGCTAACTGGTTAAATCAAGTGGAAATGTCACATTTCAGACAACATTTAGGTTAGTTTGGATGTAAAGCTCTGCTAGTTTAGATGCACTGTACACCTCTGTTGTTTGGTCCAGACTTTCAGACTTTTCCTTTGATCCAAAACTGAAATGACAGGTATGAAACCACCCCTTAACCATAGTCCAGACCAAACAGCTGGACCTTGGTAACCTGACATGCCAGAGAGACAGTTTCATACATCTGTTGCATGGACAAATTTCACATTTACCAGGAGAAGCTCCCATAGAGAGTGTTTGGAGAGGGCAGGACTTCTCAAAAAATACTCAGAAGGTGATTGGACAAACGTTCTGTCTGTCACATTCATGACGGACCAATCAGAGTGACAAGACAGGATTAAGTTGTTAGGATGCACAGCGTTAATTGTCACAGTGTTAATTTGGTTGACTAGTACTATGACTAAAAATGTTCGTCGACAGCCTTTTTTTCCATGACAAAAACTAGTGACCTTGCATAGCAGAGGGATGTGTGAAACAAATCCATGTCAGGTTAAAAAAAACTAGACTAAGGCCGGCCACACACAACAGGATTTCAAGCCTGATTTTAGGCAAGATTTGACCCCCCAGTGATTGTGGGGGCGTATACCGACAGGAGCCTCGTTGCAAACGATTATTTGTCTGAGTGTGTGGTGTCAACACGATTGATTTACTTCTTCAAATCACGTCGTAGCCTCCCAGACCCTGAATCGAAAATATCACACATGTTTGATATTTACGATTCTAGGTCGTAGTGCCGCTGACGGAGTACCCAAAACAACCAATGAGAGCGAGCAGACTGGGTATTGTCACCAGACGGTAATACGCCATGATTTCATCCTGAGTCTTTCCCTTGTTTTATGATTTTTGCTGCACCTGTAACACACGCCAGGACAGCCTGTTGGGGAGAGACAGCAGGACGGTATCGACAGACATCCGTGTTTTTTTTTCTGAAGTCACGTGATCACGCAAGGTCGTAGGCAGGTCGGCAGGTGTGTGGTCTCCAGTGATCTGACAGTCTGGCTGAGTCGTCCAGTGTGTGCGTTCAGAGGATTAAAGATGAGAAATCTTTGGAAATTGTCCTGAAGTTTGTGGTCTCCCACAGTTTTAAAATAATTTCAGATTAAAAAAAATCATCTAGTGTGTGGCCGGCCAAAGACTGACAAAAATAGATCTGTGATGACTAAAACTGACAAAAAATAAGTTTAGTTTTCATCAAGATGACTAAAACTAGACTAAAATGTAATTCCATTTTCATTGGACATTCAAAATCTGTGATATTTCTCCACTGTGGGTAAATCTGTCAAAACAAGACATCTGTATCTATTCTGCCTCTCAGCTGTAGAAAGCAGGGACCCCAGGTTTGGTAGAGTACAGAGAACACACTACCATGATTTGGTACCAGATTTAGGCAAGAAAATAAACACTTGAACTAAAAGTAAAGGCTAAAGTGTGAGGACTTTTTATGGACTAAAACTAGACTAAAACTAAAATGCATTTCATTTAAAGTCTAAAACTGAGACTAAAATTTTAAAAAGCTGCCAGAATTAACACTAGAGCTGTGAAAAAATATCGATACGGCAATATATCGTGATACTTTGACATCTGATACAATATCGATACTTCACCTCTTAATATCGATTTTTTTGTAAAAAGTAAAAACTCATATTGTAGCCAAGTTCTTAGTAAAATACGACTTTCGCACCTCCACATGGCTTACAAAATAACAACACCTGCGCAATTCAAACCAGACGTTTGGAAACATTTAGGCTTCAAAGTTAAAACGGGGAGCACAAACAGCGAGTTAGAGAAAGGAAATGCTGTTTGCATGCTCTGTCTTGCTGCCGTGAAATATAGCGGGAACACCACCAACATATTGTGTGATTTACATATACATCATCTCTATATTTTTCTTAGTTAACTGTGTAGAATATCGCAATATATCACAATATCATGATATCCTGATATATCGTGATACTATTGTATCGTGATGTGTAACCTATCGTGAGGTTCTTGCCAATACTCACCCCTAATTAACACTGGCACAACTCAGAATCAGTTTGGCAGGAGAGCATGATACTTATGCCGAGGCCAGTCAGGAGAAGACGAAAACATCTCTGCCAAAAAAAGTTTATGGTGCAGCGCTTTGCTCTTGTTTTAATGAAGAAATCTGGCACTATTCTGATAAAACTGCCTCTTTTCTACTGCTTAACCCTTCAGCGGTAGCGGTAGCTGCTGCTGTGGCTACATCCAAGCTAACTGGTCCACTGGCAGCCATTCCAACTCACCACATCGATGGCTTTTAAAATGTGGATTAAATAACGACAAGGATGGAGGAAAGGAAGCTGGTACACAAACAGGAGCTAGCCATCATGGCTCAAAATACAGAGTTGTATAGGAGAACCAGCTCATCATCACTTGGTTACGCACCCTAAAAGGTTTTTGGGTTGACAGTGAATCACAGTTTCAATTAAAATCATGTTTGTGACAACATGAGGATTTTTTTACACGTTAACGAGGCTCAGCACTAGACTCTAAATTCTTGTCTCCCTTCACCTGGATCGGTCTGAAGGACTGAGTAACGTATGATACTGTTCACATCCATGCTTGATAAATCAGTTAACCTGGTAAGAATCACTTTTTGATCAAATGTAAAAATTGCACTGACTGTACATGGAAATGTCCTGATAACTACAGCCTATGGATCCATTTAGAGCTGTTAAGTACTAACTTTAACTTGTTCTTCCTGTGGTTTCCCACTTCCTGACCCCAAGGACAATTAGGATCACATGATTGCAATCAACCAAGTAAAAGGCACCAATTTAGTATTAAAGCAACACCGAGAACTTTCCCTCTCTCTGGCCCCGCCCCCTCTCACCTGTCCCTAGGTGAGCTCACCTTTTTCATGATCCCCGTCTTCCTCTTGCTGAAGGTGGTATACCTCCTTAGTTTGTTGTCGATGAACTCCATCTTGATCTTCACCCTCCCCCTAGTCTTCTTCCCGGGTTTGGCCCCTGGTACCCCGGGGCTGAGTCCACAGAAGGCCCCGCCGTGGCCCCCGGAGGATCCAGCGGACTGCCTACCGACCTCCCGCTCCCTCCTCTCCCGCTTCACCCCCCTCCTGTCCCCGCCGGAACCCACCGCGTCCTCATCCTCTCCGGACTCCGAGTCCAGTTCGGAGCCGCTGTAGCCCTCCTCCCGCTCCTCGAACCGGCCCTCCTCGCTCCCGGAGCCGGCTCTGCTGCTCATCCCAGCGCCGCTACCCGCCAGCATCCCCCGCCGGTCCCTCCCACAGCCGGGCTGTCACCCACCTCCCCCCCGGCGGGCTCTACCAGCGGGGTGAACTCTGAGCTTCCCCCGCTGCTCGGCGCCTCCTCCCCGGGCTCTCTCGGCTAAAAGCCCCGCTAGATGCTCGGCTAACCCAGCTAACTAGTTAGCATCAGTTAGCCTTGTTTAGCAACAAGTAGCCATCAGAAAGACCGCGAAATCACTTGGAGAGCACGCGGGGCAGAGGTAGCAGCTCGGTGGGAGAACCGGGGACAAATTCCTCCATAAATCCGACAACATGAAATAGAGAATAAAGTTTAAAGTTTGTGTTTCTGTACAGTAATGAGGGAGGCCGGCCCACTCACTCACTCCGCTCCACATAAGGAAATGAGTAGCAGCACCCTCAAGTATCCCTCCACTCAGGGATCTAGTTCTACTGATCTAAAGGACTAGATTTACACCTGTCCCGTAGAAAACCTCACCTAGTATCAGACACGTCACGTGACGTCGTTCTGCACATATTATGATTGAGGAGTAACAGAAAAAACGGAGGCTGTGCGGAAGGATACGTAACGTCGACGTGTTGTTTCGAACGTGCAGGAGAACTACTTTCCTCCATATAAAGAAGCACGTTTCCTTTTATGGCGCGACCGCTCCTTATATGGTCATTTAGAACTTCAGACTGAAAAACTACAGACACGTGCAGAGAGGAAGAAGAAGAGGAGAGGGTTTAGCGAATCTTTCTTCTGTTTTTTATTTTCTCACCTGTCCCTCTGTCTCTTCTGTTGGTTAGAGATATTTTAGTTGAATCTAAATTCATTGTTTTCGTAAAGTAGTAATTTCATGAAACTCCTTTAATATCTAATATTTATCGTTTTCAGTGCTATAAATAAAGAAAACTGACTGAGTCTAAGTAGTTGGCAGTGTCAGCTATGGTCAGTGTTGAGGGAACTACTCTAAAAAAGCTATCATTACTTTCTAGAAAAGTGACATTATTGATTTATTCACAGTTAAAGTAACAAGTTTCAGTACTAGTTGTTCTGCTGTTGCATTACTCCTTGTCACTTGAGAACTTCAGGAAGATGTGGCTCGGTAGGCAGAGTCAGCTGGCTGTGGGTTGGCAGTGAAGTGTAAATGGGTATGGGTGTGTGTGAATGGGACTGGCTAGTCCTCCCCAGCAGCCTCTGCCATCAGTGTGTGAATGTGGAGTGAACCAAGTAAAAGGGTGTGAATGGGCTGGTGTAAAAGCACCAACAAAGTCATGAAGGTCAGACCAAAACACCTCACAGAAAAAAAGTCCAGACCCAGGCCACAGTAGGGAACATTTCCTCCACCAGTGCAGGTATCATGAGCCGGTTTACCTTCTGGTGACCTGTTGCTGACTGTTTGGTGCTGGCAGGGGCATAGCTAGGGACTTCAGCCCCCAGAAAGAATTTACACAGGGCCCCCCTTAACTGGCAAGACAGGTAACACATGTTGAGTCTTTATTACAAATATCTATGCATTTTAATGTATTTTTGAAACATAATTTCCCCATTTATGAACAACATTTTTATTATGTTTGAATTGAATTATTGAATTATTTCACAGCGCTGTATTATACCATTGGGACATTTTAAGGGAGGAGCAGTATTGTTTTTTACTCTATTTGATACAGATTTCAGTCTGTTGACCGATTCATTTAGTCCAGTGTTCTCAACCAAAGAGCCAAATTGTTGAAAAATGCATTTGCAAGAGACACAATCTAAGTGGTGAAAAGTGGAAACTAAAATAAGTTAAAGGTGGCAAAAATGGTCAAATAGTGGAAAACACTGAGAGAAAAAGTGACAAAAATTAGAAGATAAAGCAGCAAAAAAAAAAGCAGAAAGTGGCAAAAATGGGTGGGAAGTGACCAAAAAGTGAGTGAAAAGTGACTTAAATGGGCAAAAAGCATCAAAGGGTGGCAAAACGGGCAAAAAGTGACAGCGGCGAAAACGACGCGTTTCAGACGGAGGTTAAAATAAGGGTTTTTCAGGACGCCAGTGTGAGAAACATGAGGAGTTTTATGAGCTGTAAACCATGAGACGCTACTACGTGGGTGTCAGAGATGGTGTATAATACCTCCACTTTAATGTTGCCTCTGTTGACCCATCATTGCAACTGTTAACCCCTTTTAACCACTTCTTACACCCCATTTTCTCCATTTTAACCCCATTTCACCATTTGATATGCAGGTCTGTAGTTAAACCAATTTCTGCCAATATCTGCTTATCTCTTCTTTCTCAGTTAACCCTTTTATGCCAGTTTATATCAAATTTTCATCCCATTTCACCAAATTTCCACCAATTTCTGCCAATTTAAAGCCATTTCAGCCTCATTTTAACTCCCTTTTATCACTATTTATGCCAGTTTTTGTGTCTTTAACCCATTTCTGCTACGTTTAAAATTCAACTTCATCAGATTTTCAAAATTTTTGCCATGATTAACCCATTTTTAGCAATTTTTAAACCATTTTAAGAAGGCTATTTACTACACACATGAATAAAAACAGATATTTGTTTCTTTGATAAGAGTGGTTATCATTCAGGTAAAAATATAAAATATGGATACCCCAGCTTAACTTTACAGTGGACCATGAATTTGCTGACCCTTATGGGTCCCCAGTTTGTTCAACCACCTCCAGGTACAGTGGGGGTCCCTGGTCCCTGGCACCTTCATTTTGGGGGTCATGGGTGGAAAAGGTTGAGGACCCCTGCTCTAGTCTAACAAATCCAAAGTAGAGTTCATATCTCCACTCATCTACAGATGTCCTTCTTCCATGGACTCATGCATGTCAGTCGCCTGGATCAGGGAGTTTTGCATGAGCGTGCACATAAAAGAGCGCTTGATTTGTTTCCTCACTGCTCCCATTTAACAGGGAGGCTGAGGATTTACAGCAGGGGTGTCAAACTCAATCACAGCAGGGGCCGAATTCTGAATTTGGGTCCAACCTGAGGGCCGAACAGGGTCCACATTTAACCATAAACTGTCAACCTCAATTTCACAAGCAATGAATTATTGTCTATCACTCTTGATAAATGTTTTTGAGATTGAAAAAAGTCAAAATGATAAATTTAAGGGCTGAAAATATGAGATAAAATTAACTTATTAGCTCAAAAGGTTCTTACATGGTATTTAAAGTAAAAAAATATTTTAAAATGCAAATATATGAGATAGAGAGTTTAAATCATTATTCTTAACAGTGGAAATATGAGATAAAATTCCAAATTTTGAGTTTTAAAGGTCAAAATATGACTTAAAATTTAAAGTTGAGGATAAAAAAGGTCAAATTATGAGATAAAAGTTAAAGTAAGGAGTTTAAAATATTAAAATGTGAGAAAAAATGTAAATTTTGAGTGTAAAAGGTCAAAATGCTACTTCAAAATTTAAAATTGAGGACTTTAAAGGTCAAAAAATAAGATAAAAAAGCAAAATTGTGAAATAAAAAGGTCAACATATGAAATAAAAAGTCAAAACCATAACTTTGAGTCATAACTGAGATGCAAAATGAAAATTCTGAAATGAAAACAGAAACATATTTTTTCCACATTCCTGACGTTTTATCTAATCATTTAAACTTTTTTCTTTTTCTAAATTTTTATGACTTAAAAAGTATATTTTAAATCATCAAGGTGAAGTTTACATTTTTAAACTGGAGGAAATCTGCAGACCTCAAACCAGTGGGCCGGTAATAATAAAAATATGATATGATCTGGTGGGCCGGTATAACTGTACCACGGCCGGATTTCGCCCCCGGGCCTTGAGTTTGACACCCCTGATTTACATCAGCGCCAGTTACAGGAATAACAGTTTACAGCAACAGTACAATGATTGCTGAGTTAGCAGTGAAACATTACACAACTGTGTTAAGACAAATATGTCATTACTTTGTACCACGTTACACCCAGCACTGGCTATGGTGGCCCTGAAGGTCCACCACAAAACATTTAAGTGGATGCACAAACATAATTCAGCTAAAACATTTATTCAACATGAAAACCTTTGATTCTACCTTAAGATATTTTGTGAAATGTCAGCAGTGTATTTCACAAAAACTTGTTGTATTTCGTGACACTTTCTACAGTTGACAAGTTATTTTCTTGGATCATCAGTACGTGTGTAACGGGCGTCCGCAGATATGAACATTTCTGATATTTACAGCTGGTACATCAGCGATGGATGGATATATAACGTGATTACAGCTTTAGTGTGAGTATTTCATGTGCTCTTTTTTCTGATTTAGAGGGGTGTGGTGACGTTGCTTTATCTGCTGTGTGGGCTGCAGGTGTGTTTGTTTCAGAGCAGCAGGAGGTCACAGGCGGGCGGTGTCTGAGCCTCAGCCGCTCAGGACGCTCTGTACCCGACCAGCCAGTCGACCCCCCGCTGAGCGGACCGGAGATCTGCTGGCCCCCCCGCTGAGCAGATTGGATCTCTGCCGCCCCTGCAGGACGCTGCAGGATACTACAGAACCAGAACCATGTCAAGTACCGTTGGCTCTGTGGGCGTGTCCTGTAGGTCTGAGAGGAGATGCATCAGCATGTTTGGTTCACTATAACTGATTTTAGATAAATGCCTCGTGTTGGGTGTTACCCATTACTAAAATAGGGCGGGGCCTTGACTAGCAGCCATGAAAAGGCAAGGATGGAATGTTTTAGAGGCTCTGATGACATCATAATTGAAGACAAGGATGGGCTGCTTAAGGAGCCTAAAAGGATGACATCATACTCAAACGTCAGTGAAGCTGGGGATGTTGGGGGCGCTTCCCTCCATTTCTGCCAATAAAACGCCACAGTTGGCGGGTCCTCGCCAGTTCCAATGAATGTGAGTATCCTCATGTATCAGAGCAGAGTTCAGCATGTAAACTACTACAAAGGACTGTTAATGACATCATCAGTGAATGAGCCAATCAGGGCCTCTGGTTTTACTTGGTGTGACCTCTGACGTCTGGCCGCGGTCCAGTTCTGAGCTGATCCAGGATCAGGATCAGGGTTTAAATTTATCTCGGATTAACTCACCGCTCCTCAGAGGACTCGCTCAGTCTGCAGCATGTCGGCGTCTGCGGCGGGGACAGGCGTCCCCTGGAGGAACAACAGCTTCATACTGGGAGGGGGCCGGGACCCTCCTCTATCTGATCAGGGGGAGACCATCATCGGGGTGTACCTGCTGCTGCTGGGTGAGACGGCACACTCATAGACATCCCGACAAACACAGAGACAGACACAGAGACACACAGACACACACCGACAAAGTCTGACAGACTGACGGCACTGAAGGGTGAAAGTTTATGAACTGCTCCTTTAAATCAAAAACCTTGTATCTCCTGGTTTAAACTGTAGTAAATAAAAGGCTAAACCTTGTATCTCCTGGTTTTAACTAGTAAATAAAAAGTGAAACCTTGTAACTCCTGGTTTAAACTATGGTAAATAAAAAGCTAAACCTCGTATCTCCAGGTTTTAACTAGTAAATAAAAAGTGAAATCTTGTATCTCCTGGTTTAAACTGTAGTAAATAAAAAGTGAAACCTCATATCTCCTGGTTGAAACTGTAGTAAATATAAAAGTGAAACCTTGTATCTCCTGATTTAAACTCTAGTTAAAAAAGTGAGACCTTGTAACTCCTAGTTTAAACTGTAGTAATCATAAAAGAGAAAACTTGTATCTCCTATGAGGCTAATTTTTTCCCCTTTCCCTTGTCAAAAACATTCAGCAGTAATATTTTTTATAGTTTTAGTCAAACAAAAATCAAACAGACATTTCCTTACAGCTCGATTATCAAAGATCTGTTTTTAGCAACGCTAACCTTGTATGGTGGTGGTTGGGACCCAATTACGGGTCACAAGGCCCTCTTCAGTGGGTCATGAATGTGTGGCTGAAAAACAGTTGTGGCAAAGGTGTGAAACTGTTTTTAACATGTTTGTTAGTCCTGTTTCTCTGATTTCTCACATCTCTCTAGTGCTAAACTGTTCCAGTTTATTTGGTCCAAAAATGTCAGAACATGGAGACAACAGTTCTCACTGAGGAGATGGTTAGTCCTGAGGGCCCTCCAGTTAAAAACCAATGGACAAGTTACGCCACGTGGCCCCGCCAAAGGGCCATGTTTACATTTCTTCAGGGGGCCAAAGGGCCACGTTTTTAGCCAATCACAGTCATTTTTTAGAGTGGTTTCTTTTGTAAACAAAGGTCGTTCTGTTGTGCCTACTGTCTTTCACCCTCTCACCCCTAAATCCTGGGACGGCTCAGTGTGAACTCATATAACCTCTCAGGTCAAGTGACCCCACTCTCTGTGAGTCTGCATGAACACACCTGAAGGAAGTAAACAGAGGATTACTGAGTTTGAACGTCTTCACCTGTAGACATCAGAGCATCATAAACGATCAGTCACCTGTTTATAAAAATGATCAGATTTCATGTGAATATGATGGGAATTTTAAACACATTTCTTCCTTTCTTTTCAGCAGTTTTTGGTTGTTATGCAGATCTACCACCAGCTGGTGGCTCTGGGAGAGCTGAAAACTGTTTGCAACCTGCAGTTAAATAACAAAAGAAGAAGACAGCACTGCTGTCACACGGAGGGACTTATAATGACTTCTTTAACTTTAGACAGGATTGTTTTTCTGATGTGAACGATCAGTGAAATCATGTGATTAACATCTTTTTTCTAAGATTTATTTTTGGGCCTTTTATGCCTTTATTTGATAGAGGAAGGACAGAGGATAGACTTGGAAACAGGGAAGAGGGCGGGGAGAGACATGGGGCAAAGGGCCACGGGCTGGATTCGAACCCGGGCCGCCTGCATACACGGGTAGCGCCTTAAACCACTCAACCACCTGTGCTCCCAACATCATTTTTTAATGTCTAAATCAGTGAATCAATGCTACATTAGCTAGCCCATTAACAAACATTTCTATTATGTGTTAGCATCAAGCTAACAAACTCTGCTATCCATCCTGGTCCATCTGTTAGAATCTAATTTTGCTGGAAGTAAGGGTCACTAACTTGATGAGTAGTTTTCCTAGAAATTCACATCCCTACTGTAGACGTGTGCCTTAATGTTGTCCGTCTCCATGGTGATTCCAGGTTGGCTCTCGTGGTTTGGAAACAGTATTGTCCTCTTCGTGTTGTACCGACAGAGAGCCACGCTGCAGCCCACAGACTACCTGACCTTTAACCTGGCCGTGTCAGACGCCAGCATCTCTGTGTTTGGATACTCACGAGGAATCATCGAGATCTTCAACGTGTTCCAGGACAGCGGCTTCCTCATCTCCTCCATCTGGACCTGCGAGGTACTCCCACACTAACCTAAGACTCACCTGAGACACACCCACACTCAGCTGAGACACACCCACACTCACTGGAGACACACCCACACTCAGCTGAGACACACCCACACTCACTGGAGACACACCCACACTCACCTGAGACACACCCACACTCAGCTGAGACACACCCACACTCACTGGAGACACACCCACACTCAGCTGAGACACACCCACATTCACTGGAGACACACCCACACTCACCTGAGACACACCCACACTCACCTGAGACACACCCACACTCACCTGAGACACACCCACACTCAGCTGAGACACACCCACACTCACTGGAGACACACCCACACTCACCTGAGACACACCCACACTCAGCTGAGACACACCCACACTCACCTGAGTCACACCCACACTCACTGGAGACACACCCACACTCACCTGAGACACACCCACACTTGGCTGAGACACACCCACACTCAGCTGAGACACACCAACACTCAGCTAAAACACACACACACTCACCTGAGACACACCCACACTCACCTGAGTCACACTCACCTGAGACACACCCACACTCACCTGAGTCACACCCACACTCACCTGAGTCACACCCACCCCCCCCCTTGAGACACACCTGAAAAAAGCCCGAGGGTAGATGATGGGTGTTTACTGAAGGGACCATTCTCTTGTATCGTACCCTCCCACCATTACTCCCTTCTTCTCACTAGTTCCATCCTTGCCTTTGCAGACGACTTCACCTTTGAAAGCCAATCAAACATTCCCTCCTTGCCAATGAAGCTGTCATCCTTTTAAGTTTATAAACATTTCATCCTTGCCTTTCACATACACCCCATAGTCATATTGATGGATCTGCGTGCATGGTGGTTGGTATCCAAACTTTGTCATTTAAAGGCTAAAGCCTTCATTATGAAGGAGGCGGAGCCTGAACAGTGACGTATCTGTGACATGTGTTGATTGTGTCATACAGGTAGATGGTTTCTTCACACTGCTTTTTGGCCTGAGCAGCATCAACACTCTGACAGTGATCAGCATCACCCGCTACATAAAAGGATGTCACCCCAACAAAGGTGAGCCAACAACGGCACCACATACACCTGTAAACATCACATGGTTTACTGAGAGCGAGCTGCACTCCAGTCAGGACAGTATCTTTAAGGACCTGTCTCCACAGTCACTGCATTTGGTTCTGCAGTGTTCATGTTCTCTGGAGAACCGTTGTAGTCACAGAGACGCTCTCGCTGCTCTCATGGTGCTCAGTGATAACAGAACTAGTGTCATCGCTCCCTCACTGGCCAATCACACTCTAGAAGGGGTGGGACTTAAGATACCAGCTTTGTCAACAACAAAGAGAAACAAGTCCGACTCATCTTTTAGAGGAACGGTTGCAGGTGTAGGTCAGGATTTATGTACAGTGTTCTCATGTTTTAACAGTGAGATTTCCTTCAATACAGACCGTCCTTAACACATGGGGCTATTTAAAACAACCTTATGGATGCTGTGGAAGAAAGAGGTCAACTTTTATCTTCTAGAAATGCTAAACGACAGTGAAAAGCTCTCTGGAAGTGAGGTTGTGGGTGCTGAGAGTGAAACAATGGCAGCTGTGGACACAAAGACTCAGACCCATTCAACATGGTGCTGTTGTGGTATGATAATGTTCTAAAACCGACATCTCTGTTTCTCTGCTTGTGTGTCTCAGCCCATCACATCAGCTGGACCACTGTGTCAGTCTGTCTGGTGTTCATCTGGTTCACAGCTGGATTCTGGTCTGGAGCCCCCTTGCTGGGCTGGGGCAGCTATAAAGGCAGGAGTCAACACTTCTTTGATTCTGTTTAATTCTTTGATTGCTGTGTCTTGAACATGATGATGTTCCCTAACCCTAATCCTCCCCTGTCCCCCAACTCTAATCCTTACATGTTCCATAGCCCCCCAACATTCCCATAACCCAACCACCCATGTTTCCCAAACCTAACTCCCATGTTTTATAAACCTAAGCCATCAATGTTCCCTAATCATACCATGTCTGTTAACCCTTCCATGTTTCCTAACTCTTCCATGTTCTCTAAACCTAAACCCCCCATGTTCCATAGCCCCCCTTCCCCATGTCCCCTAACCCTCAGGCTCATCAAGCAGCTCATACAGTTCAGGAGTTTTCCTGCGGTTCAGAAATGATTAATACTGAGTTACTAGGACTCATGTTTAAGGATGTTATGTATTTAGACATCATTTGAATTTTGTCAAACTCTAAACCAAGGTATGATAATAACCTTCTCTGACAGACCGTGGTTACGGGACTTGTGAGATCGATTGGGCCAAAGCAAGTTATTCGGCCGTGTACCGGTCCTACATCATCTCCATCTTCATATTCTGCTTCTTCATGCCTGTGCTCATCATGCTCTTCTGCTACGTGTCCATCATAAACACGGTAAAGAGAGGGAATGCGCTGTCTGCTGAGGGCGACCTGACCGACCGCCAGAGGAAGATCGAGAGAGATGTCACCATTGTGAGTCTTCATCCCTACTTTTTTAATGCTAACGGCTGCTACCTGCACAGGGTCAGATCAGGGACCGACCAACCAATCAAATTAAACAAGGGATTAGAAAACTGACCAATCAGAGAGCCATCAGACCAGACCAGGGACTGCTTGTAGTCCAGAGTCTGATGATGATGGCTCTTATATTCCTGGTTCTTTCTGTTCCCTGCAGGTTTCCATAGTGATCTGCACTGCCTTCATCCTGGCCTGGTCTCCGTACGCTGTGGTGTCCATGTGGTCTGCGTGGGGCTTCCACGTCCCCAACTTGACCAGCATCTTCACCCGCCTTTTTGCCAAATCAGCCAGCTTCTACAACCCGCTCATCTACTTTGGCCTCAGCTCTAAGTTCAGGAAGGATGTGGCAGTGCTGCTGCCGTGCACCCGCGATGCCAAGGACACCGTCAAACTGAAGCGTTTTAAGCCCAAGGCCGATGCCCACGGCCGGCCTGCCGCAGGGGGCGGGGCCAGACTCAAAGTCAAGAGGTACACTTCCCTGAAGCATCAGAAACTCGCCCACAGTCCAGACTCAGGCATGGGGAGCCCTCCCAGCACGCCACCGCCACCTGCCAACAAGGAAGTGTTCTACATAGAAGTCCCCCAACCATCTGAGAACTCTGAGTACGAGTGTGCACGACTCTGAGGAACTCTACAGACCTGCACAACAATCAACCAGGTCTACAATCAACTGACCTACAGACAGGGTCTATTAGCAACCTACCGACAGGCCTACAATGAACCAACAAGTCAGGCCTACCATCAACCAATCAGTGGGGTCAATAATCAGCCAAATCACTGGGCCTGATGGACTCACTAGGTCTACAAGTAGCCAACTAATAGACAGGATCTACAATCAACCAACCAACCAACCAACCAACCAACCAACCAACCAACCGGGTTAACCATCAACCGCCTGACTGGACCCACAGTTAACTGACCAACTAAGTCTGGAATCAATCAACCAACTTAGTCTATAATTAACAAACTCACTAGGCTTAACGAACTAACAATAGACAGGGTCTACAATCAGCCAACCAACCAAACAACCAGGCCTATCATCAACCAACTGGGTCTATAATTAACAAACTCACTAGGCCTAATGAACTAACAATAGACAGGGTCTACAATCAACCAACCAGATCTACCATCAACCACCCGACTGGACCTACAATTTACTGATAAAGTTGGTCTAAGAAAGTGACCTAGAGCCAAAGTCTGTGAGTAACCTACAATTAACTGACAACCAACCAACCGAGTCTACAATCAACCAGCTGATTTGACCTACAATGAACTGACTAACTGGGTCAAAGATCAAACAACCAACAGGGTCTCTGCTCAACCAGCTGATTTGACCTTCAATTTACTGACTTACTGGGTCTAAAATCAACTGACCTAGAGACAGGGTCTGTGAGCAACCAACTGACTTGGCAATGACAATTAATGGATTAACTGGGTTGAAGATCGACAGACCAACAGGGTCTGGTATTAGCCAGTTCACTGGGCCTACATTTAACTGACTAAATGGGTCCAAGATCATCTGACTGGAACACCAGGTCTATGATCAACCAACCAACTGGGTCTACCATCAACCAACCGAATGGGACTAGGATCAACCACATGACAGAGAGGGTCTATAAACAGACAGGGTCTATGAGCAACCGACTGACCAGCCAACTAAATCTGATTGACTCACCAACAATTTGGGACTCAGATCAGCCATATCGCAAAATCAGCCAACCAATCCACAGGATCTATGATCACCAAACTGACCAACCAGGTCAAACATGAAAGATCACACAGCAGGGGGCTAATGCCTCCAAGTCTTTATGCTTAAAATAGTGAAGAAGACGAACTAAGACTGAGAGCCCAAAGCACTCTAAAAAATAAAAAATGTTATTTTCCTTAAAGCAGCCGTTTAAACACAGACAAAGACTCTGTTCTCTTTCCAGCAGATAAATATCACATGGTGGACCCATCCTTACCTCCTTAGAGGGTCTGCTCTTTTTACACTGGGGTAAACGGGGATCCCTGATTGGCTGTTGGTTGAGTCTGATCCCTGATTACTTGTTTTTTGTTTAGTCTTATCCCTCATCTGTTGAAGGTTGAATCCTCCTGATTGGTTGTTGAATGGTCAAAGCTCAATATCTATTTGGTCTGCCACTGGCTTTGTAAAATATTGATTGTGCCCTTGTTTTTTTTTTTTATCTTTATCATAAGGATGATTTTTACATGTTTTAATGTTGCATTCACTGACCATTGGACCTTTTTGAGATTCTGTATGCTGTACTTATGGTCAGCTTGATGTTTGTTTACTGCTGATAGTGAAACATGACCCTTCACAGCGATAATAAAGACAACAGTGATCCTGAAAATTGGACATTAGGAAGAATCATATTTCTACTGAACTGTTTGATTAAAATGTGACTTTGTATTAAAATGAATGTTAATAAAAAGTTTAGAAACAAACGTGAGTGTCAGCTGTTTCAGGAGTTGAACACATGATGATGACAGAAGTGCAGACCAAGTACAAGGGTGTAATAAAGACCCCAGGATGGAGACAGGAGTGTTTAGATATTAGGTTAGGAGCCTAAAATAAACTGAAATACCGTTAATTATTCTCTCTGTTCTTTCAGACTGTAGATAACTCGTCACACTGAGGCTCAGCTCTGGATCACTCCTGCAGTATGAGGCTAAAAACAAACACATTTACTCACATTAATGGGAATAAATTCTGCTGAAACAACAACCACAGGATGCTGATTACTAAAAAGTGAAGATTAGTCACATTTATCGTGAAGAAAACAAAAAGACTCTTATACTGTGTGATGAATGGTGGTTTATCTGTAGGAGGCTGATTGTTTGACTGGAAGGAGAGAACAGACTGAGGGACAAGTAGACCCTGGTCTGGACCTGAGGGTTCTGCTGGGGATGCAGGGGCAAAGCTGAGGCGAGTCTCCTGAAAAACAACTAATAATGTATAACTGGTATCCTTCTTCAAACCAAAACAGAAAAGTTATAAAGAATTTAGCACACTCAATCTGTCGATCATTATTAGAACACAGAATCACTTATAGAGCTACTGGTCAACTATTTGGCAAAAAAGGAGGAAAAAGTGGCCCCAACATCCCTAGCTCACTGACATTTCAATCCCTGTCTTTGATAACACCATCTTTTAAATCCTAGCAAACATTTCATCCTTGCCTTTGATGATGTTGTCCTTTAAAGTCGATAAAACATTCCTTGCTCTGCCTTTGATGATGTCATCCTTTAAAGTCTAAAATCATTTCATCCTTGCCTTTGATGATGTCATCCTTTAAAGTCTAAAATCATTTCATCCTTGCCTTTGATGATGTCATCCTTTAAAGTCTAAAATCATTTCATCCTTGCCTTTGATGATGTCATCCTTTAAAGTCTAAAATAATTTCATCCTTGCCTTTGATGATGTCATCCTTTAAAGTCTAAAATAATTTCCTCCTTGCCTTTGATGATGTCATCCTTTAAAGTCTAAAATCATTTCATCCTTGCCTTTGATGATGTCATCCTTTAGAGTCTAAAATCATTTCATCCTTGCCTTTGATGATGTCATCCTTTAAAGTCTAAAATCATTTCATCCTTGCCTTTGATGATGTCATCCTTTAAAGTCTAAAATCATTTCATCCTTGCCTTTGATGATGTCATCCTTTAAAGTCTAAAATAATTTCCTCCTTGCCTTTGATGATGTCATCCTTTAAAGTCTAAAATCATTTCATCCTTGCCTTTGATGATGTCATCCTTTAGAGTCTAAAATCATTTCATCCTTGCCTTTGATGATGTCATCCTTTAAAGTCTAAAATCATTTCATCCTTGCCTTTGATGATGTCATCCTTTAAAGTCTAAAATCATTTCATCCTTGCCTTTGATGATGTCATCCTTTAAAGTCTAAAATCATTTCATCCTTGCCTTTGATGATGTCATCCTTTAAAGTCTAAAATCATTTCATCCTTGCCTTTGATGATGTCATCCTTTAAAGCTAATGAGAACTTTAATATAATTATTCGGCATCATCCATGGATGTCTCTCCAACAAAGGTGAGTCACCAATGCCTCCACCTTTTAACATCACGTGGTTATCTTCGAGCGTTCAGGTGCCTGGTCAAGAAGGGTTAATAAACAAAACCAGCTGATCTTAAACTGTTTTCTGAATTTTATCAGAGGCCAATGTGGAGAAAAACCAAAGTTTGTAAACAGATAACAGAGCTTTTTTGGACCCTTTGGCTTCATAGAGGAAACAAATAGACATGTACAGCAGAGGGCGCTGTGAGTGTTTTATTGATGATTTGATGGGCATTGTTTCCTCACTAGTCAATATTTAAAGACGTCTGATCAGCAGATACAGTTCCGTCCTCCCCTCTGCAGCCAAAGGAACCGAGAGGAACCGAGAACAGCCGAGTTTAGCTGTGGGGCCGAGAGGGGCCGAACATCCCCGAGTATCTCCGAGTCTCTCCTCCTCCAGATCCCCCCTCCTCCTCCATCAGTCCCGGTGTTTCTGAGCGAAGGATCAGTCTCTACTCTGCCGGAGGATCAGGAGGATCTACCGGATCATTCAGGGTGAGTAATCGATCGCTGATCGGTTCTGATCGCGCCATGTGTTTGCCGGCGCGTGCATGCGCGTTGGTGTTGGACGTCGCGCACGCGGTGGTCGTTTCTCGGGCCTCACGCGCTCTGCAGCTCCACACACCGACCACACAGACATGTCAGTCATATGTTGCCGGCGATGACGTCATCCGCGGACAGACCGCACGGCCCCGGTGATCGATTGATCAGCTGATCTATAAACGATAGGGAGTCCGCGCGCCTGAACGCACACACACAATCGCTGCATGACGTAATGCACCCAGACTGTGTGAGGGGGGCGGGGCCTGTCAGCATCATCAGACCACCTGTGTCTGCAGGTCAACTACTGGTTAACTGTATGACTAGTTTCACTGGTTTGATTGGTGTAACTGGTTTCACTGGTCCGAAGAAAACCAGAAGAAGACATCACCAGTCCCACTGGACCTGATCTTACACCAATCACAGTTTATTATTGGTGGAATGAATCCTACAGTGTGTGGTGTGAAAGGCATTATATAACTGCTCCTGGATGAATGAATGAATGAATGAATGAATGAATGTCTTAATTGTAGAAGGAGGTGAAGCTTTAGTCTATAAAGGAGGAGGCTGGGGTGGAGGAGTTGGAGCTTTAGTCTGTAAAGGAGGAGGCTGGGGTGGAGGAGGTAAAGCTTTAGTCTATAAAGGAGGAGGCTGGGGTGGAGGAGGTGGAGCTTTAGTCTGTAAAGGAGGAGGCTGGGGTGGAGCTTTAGTCTATAAAGGAGGAGGCTGGGGTGGAGCTTTAGTCTATAAAGGAGGAGGCTGGGGTGGAGGAGTTGGAGCTTTAGTCTATAAAGGAGGAGGCTGGGGTGGAGGAGGTGGAGCTTTAGTCTATAAAGGAGGAGGCTGGGGTGGAGCTTTAGTCTATAAAGGAGGAGGCTGGGGTGGAGGAGGTGGAGCTTTAGTCTGTAAAGGAGGAGGCTGGGGTGGAGCTTTAGTCTATAAAGGAGGAGGCTGGGGTGGAGCTTTAGTCTATAAAGGAGGTGGCTGGGGTGGAGGAGGTGGAGCTTTAGTCTGTAAAGGAGGAGGCTAAGGTGGAGGAGTAGAAGTGCGTTGATTAAGCAGGGATAAGTTAGAAGTGCATCAGATTTAAATGGACCACTGTGTTGAGACAGAGATTTGGTGACTGGGGCTCAGCTGGCCATAACTTCTGTCATTCATCGTTAATTTTAGTCTTTACTCTGGACACATGTTTGACAATCACAAATCACAGTGAAAACAGATTTGTACAAATTAATGCTGAGTGAAAAAAATGTAAAGTAAAATAAGTGACTACATTAATATTCACTCCCTTTAAAGTGACTGACTTAATCTAACAGAGGTCCAGACACTTGGTGCTAGTAGTCTCACAGTTAGTGAGACATTACAGATTTTCATTTGGCATTATTTTGTAGAAATCAGTTTTACTTTGACAATAAAGAGGGGTTTTGCATTTGTTTTTGTCAATAAAGCCAAATTATATTGACCAGGATTGATTTATAAAATCAATAAAAGGGTAAAACATCCAAGGGGTTGAATACTTTTATAGTCACTGTATAAGGAATGAAACTAAAGTCAGCTCAGAGTGAGACATCCTCACAGAGACAGGATCATAGCGTCTGTGAGAGCACGCTTCAGGATGGAGGGGGATGGTTACCATGGCTACCAGCATCAGGCCTCTGAGATGTATGGCGAGGTGAGAGAGGCATCGATAGGTGTGACTCTCAGTGTTACCTATAGGAGGCGCCAATGAGGGATCCCCCTCTGAGGAGACCAGCTGTACGCCCCCATCTCCGTCTCCTGGCAACAGTAACCGTGGGTATCAGAGCGAGATGTGAAGGCCGGGTGTGTTGCCATGGCGATGCCCTCTCAGCCCGATGTGTATGTGTTCATCCAGATGTGACACACTTTAGAGTAACTGCTGAACATCTGTGAGGAGGAGGAGTATTTAAAGTTTCTACAGTCCGACTTCATAACCCAAGTGAGCTTGAGTCTGAGGTCCTGATCTGATGTCCAGACATTCTCCTTCAGGATTTTCTGGTTTAGAGCAGAATTTATGTTTCAGTGAGTTACAGAAAGTAGTCCAGCAATGTGTGGCCATCTATGACCGTACAAACATTCCATCTGTACCTTTAAGATCTTTAGATTCATTCTGGGTTCTTTTGTGAATGAAAGAAATGATCTAAAACTTCTATGAAAATATTCAAACTGCCTGAAATTTACACAATAAATTCCCCAAATTTCCATGAAAATGCTTGGCAATTTCCAAATAAATGTCCATCCAATTATCCCAGATTCCATTGAAAATGCCAAAAAATAATTCAAAGGACATTTCCTTAAAACTTCCAATGATAAAATAAACAAAACAAACTAAACTAATTAGCACATTCCCCAAAATACCCGAACAGTAAATTCTCTCAACATTTCAATCAAATTACTTAAACTCAGACATAATAGAATAACCAACGGAAAACACAACCAGTCAACATTAAGGCCTCTGATTGGTTGATAGACTTTGCACTTATTTACCTCTCTCTCTCTCTTTCCCAGGTGAGCCATGCCGCTGGTGAAGCGGATCATTGAGCCCCGGTACCTGTGCCGCGGCGCTCTGCCTGATGGGGTCGCCAGTGAGCTGGAGTGTGTAACGAACAGCACGCTGGCTGCTGTCATCAAACAGCTGGGAGGACTAAGTGAGTGATCCTGGTACACCTGGTCACATGACCCATACATACACCCAAGGGCAACCATTAACCCCCATCATCCACATTTAACATCCAAGTCTGAGTGTCAGCCTCCAGACTAACGCGCTGACGTGTTTTCACAGCAGCAACTCCCTTAATAATGAATAACTGGAATTCATCTTCATAACAAGTTCAGCATACTTCATCTCTCTGTCTTTATTAGAACAAGGATACCAACAACCTTCCTCTGATGTTGACTGTCCTTTGTTGGCAACTTTTGAAAAAAGAGGGTTCAACACTTTTTTATTTCCTTTCCTTTTATATCGTATCACATTCCATCCTTGCCTTTGAAGATTAAGGTCACCCTTGAAGTCTAAAAACTTTCCATCCTTGTCTTTTGCAAGCTTTCCAGTCCAGGTTCCTACATCTTTCACTGTGAAACCATTCTGCTGTGACTTCTGTAGAATGTGCCTTGTCATTGTCTCACTGAAAATAAGACTAATTAACAGTCACTTTTACCTGTGGAATGTTCTAGGTATTTTTGAGCATTTTATCCATTTCCCAGTCTTTTCTTATGCCTGTCCCAACCTTTTTGTTACAGTGATGCTTGTAGATGAGTTCTAGAATAGGATGTAGATGGGATGCTTTTCTAACTGTAATCCTTGCTTCTTTTTAACATCAGAGGTTCTGCCTCTCTCTCTCTTGAGTTTGTAGACACTCATTCACTGTCACTATAACAGCCTGAACGCTAAAGATGCTGTAACATGTGATCATGGTGTGTCTCATGTGTTGGCCTGATCTATGGTGCGCTTTGGCCAAAGAAATGTAAATACCATCTGTTCAGAGTAAGACTATCCAATCAGAGACCAGAGAGTCACCAAGCTGAGTGCTCTCTGTTAAACCGTCATTCATTTTATAACTAATTTTTTCCACACTAAAAGAGAAACACCTGTGAATTATTAATAACTGAGAGAAAAACATGTCAGTACCACTGCTGTGGCCTTGTTGTGTGTTGCTGGCATGTTCCTATTTAACCATGTGCTGTTTTATGGCCTGCAGGTCGTCATGCCGAGGACATCTTTGGCGAGCTGTTCACAGAGGCGAACAGTTTCTACCTCAGGATGAGCAGTCTGCAGGAGAGAGTCGACCTGCTGGCTGTTAAGGTGACACAGCTCGACTCGACTGTGGAGGAAGGTAACCATGACGACCACAACAACACCTACTACAACTACTACAGCAGGATACAATAATACAACAACAGTAACTACTACTGCAACTACAACTATAACAACATCATAAAACTACGACAGCAGCAATGCTAAAGCAACATTAACACGGCTATACTGCAAAACACATCACACAACCATTGCACAAATATTGGGCAAACACTCCTCAAGCATCACATAAAAAACAACCTTTGCATTAAACATTGTTCAAACATTGCATGGATATTAAACAAACTAAATGGAAAATTTATAAAACATTGCATAATTTATGTACATGTCTACTGCATATTCTGTATATTTTTAACATATCCGTATATTTGTTGGAGTGTATTAATAACGTATGTTTCTGTGGTATGTTGTGTAGTTTCTCTCCAGGACATCAACATGAGGAAGGCGTTTCGGAGTAGTACCATCCAGGACCAGCAGGTGGTGTCTCGTAGCTCCATCCTGAACCCGGTGTTGGAGATGTACCACCGTTGTGACAAACCACCGCCCCTCAACATCCTCACTCCTTACAGGTCAGTTTAGCCCTGGGGTTTCCTGACGGTGAACTGACAGTGCCATAAAAAGGTATTCACCCCCTAGGATGCTGAAAACAGATTTCTAGCAAGTAATGTCAATACAGTAAAAATACAATGTAAAATCAGTGACTGCACAAATATTCACCCCTTTAAGTCAGTTTTTAGTACAGTCACCTTTGGCTGCAGTCACAGCTCTGAGCCTGTGTGGTGGGTCTCAGTCAGGCTCGAGATCTGGGCTTTGACTCCAGAACATTCCCCTTGTTGTTTTTAAACCATTTCTGAGCAGATTTCTCTGTATGCTTCGGCCCATTGTAGAAAATAAACCTTCTCCCAAGCCATCAAACTGAATAAGATTGCCCTCCAGGATTTATTTTACCCTCTAAGTTTACAAGCCTTCCAGGGCCAGCTACTGAGAAGCATCCCCACAACATGATGCTGCCACCACGATGCTTCACAGTGGTCTTCCTCTTGACCATGGAGTCTTCCACATGCATTTTGGTGAACTCTAGTCCAGATTGAATCTGAGTTTTCTTCAACAGTGTCTTTCTCTTTGCCACTCCCTCATAAAGAAGAATATTTTTCACAAGTGTAGGCGTGGTTTAGCTGTGATGCACGCCTACTCCAGCATATGCTCTGTTGTTCTGATTGGCCCATATTAAATGCATCATTCAATACCCCTCTGAGTTTTATTTTGAAAGGGTCTCCCCCTCCTAAACGTCTATGTGTTGTTGCCCACATGAATGTAGATATAGAGATAAAGAACTTAGAGTCATAGTAACATGTCTGTGTTTGCAGGGATGACAAGAAGGATGGCCTGAAGTTCTACACTGACCCGTCGTACTTCTTCAGTCTGTGGAAAGAAAAGATGCTGCAGGCGACCGAGAACAAACGGAAAGAGAAGAGACGACACAAGGTGAGCCTCAGCGAGTGTATGTGTGCTGTTGTTGTTGATGATGATGTTGTTTTAAAAAGACTAAAGAGTTTTTTTTGTCTTTCTTTGTTGAACAGGAGCAGAAGCATGTGGAGGAGTCTTCTGGACGGGAGGTGAAGAAGGTTAGGAAGTCCAAACTGCCAACAAGATTTTCAAAATTATTGAATGATGCAAGCAGCATACTCTGAAAAAAAACATATCTTTTATTTTATATTCTAAAATTTTGACTTTGTAAACTCAAACATCTCAAGTTTTTAACTTCATGGGGCCTGACCGGGTTCAACCTGAAGAAGCAACCTGGAGCCGCCACCCTAGAGACTCAGCACCCACAGGGATGGGCATGGGGGTCAGGTGCAGTTTGTACCAGGCAGTAGGCAAAGGCCAAGGCCTTGGCGTGTTGATCCCCAATGGCTTAGACTGGCTCCAAGTTTGTAGAATGCCACCTCTCTGGAGGGGGAGGAGCCCGAGTTGGTGTGGGAGGTGGAGCGATATTAACTGGATCTAGTTGGGCCCACGTCCATGCACAGCTCTGGTTCCCCTGAGACTGACTGAGTGGCAAGAGTAAGGCTCTGATTGTTGTTTATGCTTATGCACAATGGCAATTTGGAGTAAGTGGACTTCTAGGAGTCTCTTGGTGGGGACCTGAATGGGTTCTCACCTTGGGGGCCTTCAGTGCTCACATGAGCAGCGATGGATAAACCTGGAGGGGGTGATTTAGAGTAACAGCCTACTTGATCTGAACCCAAGTGGTGCTTTGTTGTTAGACTTCAGCGTTAGCCATGGACTGTCCATAACAAAGACCATGTTCTGTTGTTTCTCGATGGACCCAACTCCATTTGATCCGTAGAGTCCCCTTCTACTTTCTAGGGAAAGCTAGAGGCCCAGCTCTTTAGAGAACACTATACACCTAACTAGACTCTTCTTTACCGTTGCCCCCAGATCTCTAGATCTTTGCTTGTGTTGTACTTAGTCTTAGATGTACTGACAAAAAGCGTCTGCTAAAAGACACTGGAACACTGGAGCATTCAAACACAGCGATGCTCATAAGGGTACCTGGTACCAGAGCACCTGGGGCCAAAGACTGATGAAGACTTCCATTGTCGTTTCATCAGATCTGCAGCTGAATGTCTTGGACACTTAGAGAGAGGAGCAGAGATGTCAACTGATCACCACCTGGTGGTGAGTTGGATCAAGTGGCAGGGGAGGCTGTCGGACAGGCCTGGTGAACCTGGAGAACTGCAGACTCAGACTGGGGCTGTTGTTGGATGGTAAAAGGAACACTTTGAGGAACTCCTTAGTCCAGTTAACTCATCTTCCAGGGGAAGACTCATCTATATTCTTGGTGGAGGTCACTGAGGTGGTCAAAAAGCTCCCCAGTGGAAAGGTGCCAGGTGTTGATGGGATTCTGAGATGCTGAAAACTTTGGATGCTGTTGGACTGTCATGATGTACACACATGACTGGGATAGCACCTGTAGAGTGGGAGACTATGGTGGTATCCCACTATGCAGCCTCCCAGTAAAGTTTACTCCACATGTGAGATTCGTCATTCTTGGCACAAGGCCAGACACCTTCTCAGTGCATGTTAGCCTCTGCTAGTGCTGCCCCTGAACAGGTTCTCAAGGCATAGCTGGGGGAGGAGGGTTTCAGGATCAGGAACCATAGAATGTCATCTCTGCTGTTTGCAGATGATGTGGTTCTGTTGGCTTCCTTGGCTGGCAGTTTGTAGCTTAATGTGAAGGGATCAGGATCAGGGTCAGCACCTCCAAATCTGGGCCATGGTTCCATGATAGAAGGTCTCCCAGCTGGATGTTCTACTTCCTATGCTAAACATCAGTCTACTTCCTGTATTAAATGCCATCCTCCTTCCCGATAAACGTTGTACTTTCTCCTGTTTTAATCACAATTCTACTTCCTGTGGTCAACGCCATCCTCCTTCCTGCACTAAACGCCGTTGTCATTCCTGTCTTTTAATGCCGTTCTCCTTTCTGCACAGGTCCGTAAAGCTCGTAACAGGCGTCAGGAGTGGAACCTGATGGCATATGACAAGGAGCTCCGCCCAGATGCTCGAGTCACACCTTCGCCTTACCACACCTCGGATGGATCGCTGTCACCTGACAGGTACTCACACTACTTCCTATTTCACCTTTCACATTAAAATCCCTGGGACACAGAGCAAAGGTCAAAGGTCACTCTGCATCACTCCCCTACAGGTCAGGGATATCAGATGATCCTTCCCACTCCACCACTCCCCGTCATCATGACGCCCAGGGTCATGATAGGAAGGATCACGCTGCCGTGGCATCCAGTGGGAGTGGTCAGACTCAGTCTCTAGACCGTGCCCTCAGACCTGCCTCTGCGTCCTCAGGGGTCTCCGGGGCGACCACCCGGCAACATTCACTGGGCCGCAACCAGCCGCATCATCACCACCACCCACCACACGCTGGCTCAACCAATCAGAATGGAGCACGGAGTAGTGCCGCCAAAGAGGCCAAGTAAGGACACATCCACCAATCCAATGCCACTCATGCTTTCAAACACGTGTTTGACCTTTGACCTCTGTCTCTGCAGTGACCATCAGATACCCCCTGCCCCGCCGCCGCCACCTCCTCTCATGCCACCAGCAGGACAGATGGCGTTCTCTAACACGTCCGCCCACCCAGCTGCCATGACTACCCCCTTGCACCCTGCAGCAACCTCTGGTAACCAAGGTAACGGACGTCTACCTCCTGATGTTTCTGCTGTCCCAGCACTGAACTACAACAGCTCTTTTCTGTCCGTAGGTGGCTCTGCCCTCTCTCGCCCCTACAGCCCCTCCCCTCCCCCTCCTCCCCCAGCTAACTACGTCCCCTCCCCCTCCCGCCCTGGATCCCAGCAGGCTGCCTCCGCTGCGATGCCCCCAGTACCCCCGACGACCGACGGCAGGAAGCCCTCTGGAGGTCCAAACGTGCCAATGAACGACGCCCGCAGTGACCTGCTGGCCGCCATACGCCGAGGTTAGCCGTTAGCATTAGCATCATGATGAATGAAATGCTGAATCATGGATATCAATATGTAGATGCCCTCTGGGCTGCTGGCTCTTACTGGAGGAATAGCTCCACCTGGGTGCCATATGCAAAAGGGGGCGTTACACCTGACTGTGTATGCAAGCCAATGACGGGAAGTTTATGCACAATTAAAATGATCGTTACTCGCTGAAAAATGACCCCATTTTCAAACTGTTTGTTTTGTCACAAACATCAGACATGCATTTATGACCCAGCAATGGAGTGCACAGACTTTTTCAAGGGCAGGGGCGAAAATAAAATAAAAAGGCACATACAGCGCATTCTCGCCACTGAAGAGGGCACTAAGTTTGGCGTGTTTTGGAGGGCACTTAGACATGTTTATATGTTCTACAAATGCCACATTATATAGCCTTTAAACAGACTAACTATACAGACTACTCAAGTTAGTTTGTAGTTAGGATCAGCATCCCCGTTGGACTGTGAAGAACACACAGAAATAAATAAATAAATCCCTAGGGAGTCTGGGGTCTTCCCCCAGAACATTTTAAAGTAAGTAGATGTCATTTCCTGTATTCATGTGCATTTTAACACCATATTAGCACCAGACAATCCAAACTGGTTCCGTGAGATATAGTTCTGGATCAATATAGATCAAAAAAGGGCCCAACATAAAAGTCACTGCAACAGTAATGTTTCATCAATGTATTTCTTCATACTAATGGTCTTCTGGAGTTTAGAGTGTTTTCTTCACCCAAGAGGGCAGTTTATCATGTTTTAATCAGCCAAGAGGGCAGTATAGTGTGTTTTGCCAATAAGGAGGGTACTTAAACACGCCTTTTTGCCACCCAAGTGGGCAGTGTATCATGCTTTAACCAGCCAAGGGAGCAGTTTAGTGTGTTTTGCCAACCAGGAGGGCAATTTAGCACATGTTTTGGCTCCAAAGAGGGCACTTTAGCACGCGTTTTTCAACAATTGGGCCCTGAGGGGGGGCAACCACAACATGACGGAGAAAAGCTGCCAAAAAGCCACACCTTTACATGTAGTACATGGCACAAGGTGGATGGGCAATGCCACTTTATCCGCTTTTCTCCCTCGTTATGTGACATCATCCATGATGGTCAAACGGAGGTTTATTGGTCAGGAAAGATTAGAATCAATAATAGATGCTCTAGAATAGAATAGAATAGAATAGAATAGAATAGAACTCTCTCCTGGTTCTAACGTTCCGTCGGTTCTACGTTCCTCAGGGATCCAGCTCTGGAAAGGTCAGAATTAGAACAGATGCTCTAGAATAGAATAATAGAGATTAGAATAGGATTGAATCCTGTCCCGGTTCTAATGTTCTGTCGGTTCTACGTTTCTCAGGGATCCAGCTCCGGAAGGTTCAGGAGCAGCGTGAGCAGGAGGAGGCCAAGAAGAGAGAGCCGACAGGAAATGATGTCGCCACCATCCTGTCCAGACGCATCGCTGTGGAATACAGCGAATCAGAGGAGGAGTCTGAACCCGAGGACCAGGAGTGGTCTGACTGAGTGGGGCTTCATGAAGACGGGGGCCAATTAGAACCCACAAACAGGAAGTGAAACACAGATTTAAAAAGGTTTAATGGAGGGGAAGGTGGTTAAAGAAAGACCGTCCCAGTTAAACCAGTGTGGATCAGATATTTATAAATGTTATTAGTGAAATATTTGATTATTCAGAGTATTGTGGGTAAATATTCTCATCAGTTTTAATGTTTTTTTTATTGTTTTAGAATTATTTTGTTTTAGTGCAGAGTGGGACATCAATAGAACATCTCTGCTGAAAGAATATAACACCATGAAATAAATCAAATAAAGATGTTTAATATATTTATCTATTTCCTATTTACAAAAAAAATAACCAAAGGAATAAATGATGAAATTATTCTGATCAGAGTTCACTCCTGAATCATGAAAACATAAACACCAAACATCACGCTGTGATCGGTACAATGGTGGTTGTAGTAACCATGGTAACGAGCTGAGACCTCGTTAACGCCCCCTTTACCAGTGCCAAATCACAGAAGATTCACTTTTTAGTTTATTTTTCATACTGTCAAAGAATTTTATTTGTATTATTTATTTTATTGTCTCTATTATTTTATATTTAAACATGAGGACTGTGTTCTCTCTCATCTCTGATGTAAATATTAAGCATTATTATTGATATATTTGTGAATATTAATGAGGTGGTCTGGGGAAATCATCACTTGGTTTCTGTTCAGTTAGGGGCTGTGGCATTCAGTAAGGAAACGCCATGACATCATCTTGACATCATCATGACATCATGTGTAAATACAGCGAACCAAAAAAAAAAAAAGAAAAAAGAAAAGATGACTTCATGTCCTGTATATTCCAGCAGTAACTGTATCCGCCATGTTTGATGTGATGTCATAGCCGGGGGCATCTGTGGTTGGTTGATTTTTTTATTACTGATCTGTGCTGTGTTTGTTCTCTGTGATCTGCATGTTGGTGGGAAAAATATTAAAGATTTAATTATTCAAATTTGTCTGTAAAATAGAAAAACTTTATTAGTAACCCAAGTTGTCCCTGTGTTTATCAGACTAGTCAGGTGACTGATAAGACTGCATCTTGATAAAAATGATCATTATAAAATGTAATAGTTTATTTTACCATTTCCCGTTTGATAATAATAAACGTAAACAATTCAGATTATCTGCACTCTTAATCTGACCTGTAGGCGGCAGCAGAGCGTAGCTGCAGATATTTCAAGCGTAGAAGAAGAAACGTTCAGTCCGGATGTTATGAAGAGAGCGGGCCCTTCGGCGGAGTCTGGATGTGTCTTCAAGTTTCAGTTTGGTATGAAGTTTGATTTAAATCTGTTAAATTCAGATGAAAGTGTCACTACTATTAACCGAGGACCTGCAGGGTTATCACAGATTAATTCTCCCGCCATAAGACTTTAGCTTAGATAGAAGAAGCTGAGCTAAATGTGTCAATAACCCTTTAAATCAGAAAATAATCATTAACACTGCTTATTGAAATCACTTTTACTAAATCAGATAATTATCATTGACACTGGTGAGAAGATGACATAAAGACTACCGTTAATACCAGACAAACTGACATGGTTCATTATAATTATTTTTATTTCTACTTAAAGCAGCGACCATCCTGTTAATCTATATTATTTTATCGTCTTTGACCAGAGGGATAAATGTTAGCTGTTATTCTAGTCCTCCGAGTCTGGATTTAAGCAGAACAAACCTGGTTAAGTGTTAGTTTTGGCAGCTATTTCCAGAGGTGTCAAAATTATTCACATTCATTCCTCAGGTAGAAGTAAAGATACTAGGGTTTAAAAAGACTTCTGTAGAAGTTGAAGTATCAACTCAAGCTTTTCACTCAAGTAAAAGTGTACAAGTACTGGTTTCAAAACTACTTAAAGTACTAAAGTATAAGAAATGTAAAGGGGAGAAAATTTCATTAAGGACAAAAGCTCAGGCTGCACCACAGGGACCAATTCCATTCTACCATTCCATTCCATTTCATTCTACCATTCCATTCCATTCCATTCTACCATTCCATTCCATTCTACCATTCCATTCCATTCCATTCTACCATTCCACTCCATTCTACCATTCCATTCCATTTCATTCTACCATTCCACTCCATTCTACCATTCCATTCCATTTCATTCTACCATTCCATTCCATTCCATTCTACCATTCCATTCCATTCTACCATTCCATTCTACCATTCCACTCCATTCTACCATTCCATTCCATTCCATTCTACCATTCCATTCCATTCTACCATTCCATTCCATTCCATTCTACCATTCCACTCCATTCTACCATTCCATTCCATTTCATTCTACCATTCCACTCCATTCTACCATTCCATTCCATTCCATTCTACCATTCCATTCCATTCCATTCTACCATTTCATTCTACCATTCCATTCCATTCCATTCCATTCTACCATTCCATTCCATTTCATTCTATCATTCCAATCCATTCTACCATTCCATTCTACCATTTCATTCTACCATTCCATTCTACCATTCTATTCCATTCTACCATTCCATTCTACCATTCCATTTCATTCTAACATTCCATTCTACCATTCCACTCCATTCTACCATTCCACTCCATTCCATTCTACCATTCCGTTCTATCAATCTATTTCATTATAAATTCCATTCCATTCCATTCTACCCTTCCATTCAACTATTCCAGTTCATTATACATTCCATTCCATTCTACCATAGTGCACTACCCCACCTTCCCAGAAAATAGTTTTCTAAGGGCCATAATGACTGTAATGTTATATTAAAATGTTAATGTTGAAAAATTTGGGATGCACCTGTTTCAGCCGCATTGAAGCCCATTGAAAATGTACATTTTAGTACAATGCAAATACATTCAAGAACCATATACGTGTGCTACTGAGCATTAACATGTGTTTCATGGAGCAGAAGATATGATGGCTAGGTGCCTTTAAGTATTGGTCTTCCTGACTATCAACCTCCTCGCTGGTGATTGGTTTGGACATTTCGCTCGAGTTCTTTTGAGTCTCTACCACGGACATCTTTGTACTAGTCTACATACGTCTGATATTTCCTTGCTGGAGTGTGATGTGATTTGTCATGTTCGAATGTGCAATGTATCGCGTACAAACCAATAGGGTGTCAGAATGGTATCATGTTTATACTTCTCTTCCAACCACAGTCAGATTTACTCTATCTGGATGGTGCGATTTATCTGGATAGTTTTTTTTTTTTTTTTTTTTTCCAATTTGTTTTTTGAACGATGACAAGCCGGAATAAAAACAAGCTGAAATAAAATAGGAGTAATGAGGCTATTTTTAAAATGTAAGGAGTAGAAAGTACAGATAATTGTGTGAAAATGTAAGGAGTAGAAGTAAAAAGTCAGCTGAAAAATAATTACTCCAGTAAAGTAAAGATACCCAAAATTTCTACTTAAGTATGGTAACAAAGTATTTGTGCTTAGTAACTCAACACCTTTGGCTATTTTTAATTTTAGTTTTAGTCTTTAAATGAAATGCAATTTAGTTTTAGTCACATTTTATTAATTTCTACTCTTTTTAGTTTTAGTCCAAAAAAGTCCTCACATTTTCATCTTTAGTTTTAGTCCAAGCATTTATTTCCTTGCCTAAATCTGGTCCAAACCTGGGGTCCCTGCTTTCTACAGCTGAGAGGCAGAAAAGATACTGATGCATTGTTTTTGACAGATTTATCCACAGTGGAGAAATATCACAGATTTAGAATGTCAGACAAAAACTAAATTACGTTTTAGTCTAGTTTTAGTCATCACAGATCTATTTTTGTTAGTCTCAGTCTAGTTTTAGTCATCACAGATCTATTTTTGTTAGTCTCAGTCTAGTTTTAGTCATCACAGATCTATTTTTGTTAGTCTAGTTTTAGTCATCACAGATCTATTTTTGTTAGTCTCAGTCTAGTTTTAGTCATCACAGATCTATTTTTGTTAGTCTCAGTCTAGTTTTTGTCATCACAGATCTATTTTTGTTAGTCTAGTTTTAGTCATCACAGATCTATTTTTGTTAGTCTCAGTCTAGTTTTAGTCATCACAGATCTATTTTTGTTAGTCTCAGTCTAGTTTTTGTCATGGAAAAAAGGCTGTCAACAAATAGTTTTAGTCATAGTTTCAGTCAAAATTAACACTGATTCACTAAGAGTTATTGGAGGAAATATTCATTTATAATGGTAAAACTGCACCTTCTACAGAAGCCCTAAAGGGCCATGTTCTCACTAAGGTTGTTATGGTTAACTAAAACTAACTAAATAACTAAAACTAAAATTCAAAAGTCATTTTAGTTAACTGGACTAAATCAATACTAAGCTTTACCACCAAAACAAAAACTAACTAAAACTGTATAGTGCGCTTACAAAACTAATTAAAATAAAATAAAAATGGTGACAAAATATCCTTAGTGTTAGTCTTTGACACAACCATACTGACTGGCACCTACACCAGAGTCTGGGGAGAGTAAAATTGTCTGATCTGATTGGTTAAGACTTCACACAGTGGTAGTTTTATGTCTGGAGTTGTATTCAAACATCATCATTAAACAAATTAAATGAAAAGTGAAGAGTAGCCTGTTTGAAAATGTTTTTAAAAATGTATGACGTTCCCTCAGCCCTAAAGCTAACACTGAAACTAATAAAAACCAAACTGAAACGAAGCATTTTTGCAAAATTAAAATTAAACTAAAGTAACAAACCAGCAGTCAAAACTAATAACTAAACTGACATTGTCAGGCAATCACAATGTTCCCGTCACTATCACAGGGAAAACAAACTTTATCCTGTGATAACATGAAAATTAAGTCATTATCACAGGTAAACCAGCGTTATCTTGAGGTAACAGCAGAAATAAGTCGAGATCATGGGACAACCAGAGTTGTTATCTCAAGCTAAAGACAAAAATAAGTCGAGATCACAAGAAAACAGAGAAAATAGAATATAAATGTTTTCATAAAACGTATAAATATTTTGAATAATGCAATATTTCAGGAAACAAAAAAAAATTAGACATTTATTCCAAACATCTCATTAAAAAAAACATTTTTAAATCATTAACCGTTGTGTTTAAAATGTCAAATTGCTGTCCTCTGAAAAAGATTGGAAAAAAACTAGAAGGCATAAACATTTTGTTAGAAAATGTTTAAAAACTAAGAAAAAAATTAAAACAAAGATTTGAAGTTTTTCTTCCTGAAATGATTTTTAGCCTTGTTAAATATAGTTTAATTATTCATTTATTTTGGTACATTGTTTCCTCAGGGAAATGTTTCTACCTACCGCAGGGCCACCGTACTGATGTCCACATGATGAGAAAATGTTTTAAAGGTACAGACGAAACAGAGTAGACACTAAAATAAAAGATTTTAATAATCAGTCAGCCTTAATTAAATAATTTATGTTTTTCTTTATGCAGTAACCGGGACATCTCCTCACCCCCAGACATGTCTCTGCAGGTCAGCTGCCTGTCATTTCGGCAGCCATATGCCGGTCTGGTACTGGATGGTGTGAAGACGGTGGAGAGCCGCTGGCGCCCCCTGCTGGCCCCGCTGGAGAACCAGACTTTGGCTGTGCACATCGCCCAGCGGGACTGGGAAGGGGTGGAGTGGAGGGCAGTGCTTAGCGGCCCCTTGGGGATGACCTTTGGTCAGATTGAAGCCCTGCTGGAGTCTGGAGAGAGGTTCGGCCGTGGCGTGGTTGCAGGTGAGACACGGGGTGCGTCCCACTTTTTTCACTATATGGCTTGGGTCTCTGGCTTGGTCCTTAGTCCGTTCCACCAGAGACTCATGGAGAGACTGGAGAAACCCAAGCGCAGGACTGAACCCCTCTGCATCACGTGATGTCAGTTTATGATGACGGAGGGGGCTGATCATCGGTCAGCTGATCATCAATCAGCTGTCAGTAGGCAGAAACAGCTGACTCTGCAGACATTTGTACTGTATTTATTCTAATCAAACCTCCACATTTACAGTGTTTGGTCTTAGTGCGGGATCAGAAAACTTCTGAACATGAAGAGAAACCTGCAGTCTATAAAAATCATGCTGACTCTTTCTGCCAGCAAATGCTTTGTTATAATTTTTTATTATCCTAGTTATTCAGTGTGAAAGCTAATGATCAAACCTGACGCTCACTAACAATTACACTGATGTTGTGTTGTAAAGTTTCACTGACGTCCACGTTGTAGCAGCATCCAATCAGAGAGTGATATCTAATAAGGGGACGTGTCTTTGAGTTAAAAGAGAAAATCTCAGTCCTCTGTCCTCAGACAGCCAAGAGTCTTTGGGACGGTCTTTAAGGTCTTTAGCAGATCATAAACTGCGTCTGGTTCGACAGAAGACCAAGGACTGATGAATAAGCGACTTGGGATAAGGCTACAGTCAGAGTCTCTGCTGTGAACGAGGTGTCCCTGAAGGCATCACTTACCACATCTGAAACCACACCCCTTCAGTTAGTTTACTGTCTCAGACACACCCACTGTGCTCTTCTCTCTCAGGATTGGTTGATGTGGGACACACCTGGCTTTGCCCTGCCTCCCTGCAGGTGGAGGAGCTTCAGCATCTGGAGCGGTCGGCTGTTCTGATTGGTCTTCAGGAGAAACACCTGACTCACCTGTCCAACCCTCGCTGGCTGAAGGAGCCGCTGGGAACCCGAGGAGGCCGTGACCTCTGGACTGTAGAGATCCCCTATGAGCTGTTACCATGATGACAGACACAGGTGATAACCTGGTGACTTACCTGTTTCTCTGTTTTTGTTAATAAAGGTTTTATTTTTGTACATTAGTCTTGTCTTGGTTTGTTGTAGTTCTGAGTCCTTGGTGGACCCTCTCCCACCTTTACTTATCCTGTTGAGGGAATGCAGACTTAAGGAGGAACTTCTGGAGTTTACAAACTGATCCATGTGATGGAGAGAAACAGAACACTTGTCTGCTGCGGAAATAAACTTTATTTAAACAGATGGTCTGAACACAAAGACATCCCTTATCATAACCTGGGACAGGCCACACCCTCTCTCTGATTGGCTGGCTTAGAATCTAAACAAACGAACTGAGAAAGAACAAAACATGTCAACATTCTTGTCGACCGCCAAAATGGTTTCTAAACTCTCTACTGTGGCAACCATAGTTACCATGGCTACAGCGAACACTGTCAAACAGGTGGGTTACCATGGCTACGGCTGAATTGTTTTTCTGTTTGTAACCATGGTAACATCTGGGTGTGGGGTTTAAAGGTGGAGCATGGTTGGCATGGAGGCGGCCCCTCAGGTTGGGCGTGTCTGTTAGACTGTGGGAGGGAGGTAGTGGGCAGCCGTATGATGAGGGGGCGGAGCTGCTATGTAGCTGACCACATGGGCAGGGTTAGGGGAGGGACAGTAGACCCGTGGGCCAGACGATGTCCCCCAGTGAGTGGAGGAGGGCAGACAGGCGTGGTAGGAGGTGTGATGGGGGAGATGCAACGGATGGGGAGGGTGGGGAAGAGGAGGAGGGGGTGGGGCTGAAGGCATGTACGTGGATGGAGGCGGAGCTTCATAAGGCAGGTGGAGCAATGGAGGAGGGGGGAGGGGCTGATCTGAGTATATTAAAGATGAGGAGGCGGTGCCTGGGGTGGGGCTGGCAGAGGAGGAGCCTTCCATCGAGGGGGTGGGGCCTGATGTTATAAGAGACACAATAACAGAGTCAACAATAACAAAATTGACCCGAGGGGACTAAAACTAAACTGTCTGAAAATAGGAGGTGACTAAAACTACAACTAAAAACAAGGTAACTAAAACTTTGACTTAAAACATAAGGTGACTAAAACTATGACTAAACACAATAAGTGACTAAAACTAAAACTAAAAACGTTACGTGACTAAAACTACGACTAAAAACATTAGGTGAAAAAAACTATGACAAAAACTTGTTAGGTGACTAAAACTATGACTTAAAACAGGTGACGAAAACTACGACTAAAATTTGTTCGGTGACTTAAACTATGACTTAAAACAATAGGTGACTAAAACTACAACTAAAAACATAAGGTGACCAAAACTACGACTAAAACCTTGACTTAAACTACAACTCAAAACGTTGTGTGACTAAAACTGCAACTAAAAACGTTGCTTGACTAAAATCAGTAGTCGATTTGTAAAAAAATGTCAGGGGGGATGGTCAGGGCTGTAGCCAGGGTTTCAAAATTAGCAAGGTCTAGAACTCCCCCCCCCCCCCAGATATATAGCCATATTTTTGCTGCTTTTTGATCATTTTTCTCTCATTTTTACCCATTTTAGTCACTTTTACACTCATTTTTTGCCATGTTTTTCCTGCTTTTGACCATTTTTCTCACATTTTTGTAAGCTTTCAATGATCATATTTCTTGTTGCAATAATAAAGATAATATTTTCAATGTCTATCTGACTTTTCAAGACTTATTTTCATCATAACATTAATCCCACATTTTTTAGCTCTGTTTTATTTGTGCTTTTACCTCAGAATTACACTAGCATAAACCAGTGATCTTGCCTCCCTCATCCTCCCTCAAATACACCCCTGCACCCCTCCCCATCCCCTTCCCTAACACAGCAGGTCATCCATTTTGCTTCTGTACCTTTCTCACTATGTTTCTGTTACTGTGTCATTATCACATTATCAGTAGGCTTTATTTTATTATATCACCTTAAACATTTTCTTTATTTGTTTTCACCCGCGATCTGATTTTAAAACAGCTGATCAGCGCGAGGAAGTTCTATGACGTCAATCAGAACCAGGGCCGGCGAACCAGCTTTACCATAAATTCACAAACTAAAGGATCTACTATAGCACCTACTATAGCAGAAGCTGACTTTTGCCAAGAGAGGTTGCAGAATAACAGGTGGATATACAGGCCACACGTGATTAGAGTTTCTGTGCTGCTCAGGAGAGAGAGAGAGAGAGAGAGAGAAAGACAAAGGAAGAGAGAGCGCATTCAGCGTGCACCTCATTGATCATAGATGGTGCTGATTTCCAAAAATAGATATCGTGAGGGTTGATTTACTAATGTAATGGCCAGGTAAAGTTTTTGTTTGGTCAACATTGTATCTACATTACCTCGATTATATTTATCAAACAGCTGCTACCACCACGGCCAAATTCCACCCGAATTTGGCTAGTTGGCGGGTGTAAATGTGAGCAAAGCCCCCTAAATGTTAAAATGGTGGTAATATTTCCAGTGTTAAAATAGTAGTAATATTTCCACATACACTGATAAAAACGGCTCTAGGGATGGAAAGGGGGGATGAGTGTTTTAGAAAGGGGATGATTTTGACCATTTTTATTTCAGGGGGGATGCCATCCCCCCTCATCCCCCCTCAACTCAAAACCGTTACGTGACTTAAACTACAACTTAAAATGTTATGTGACTAAAACTACAACTTAAAACATTACTTGACTAAAACTATGACTTAAAACGTTAGCTGACTAAAACTACGACTAAAAACAAGGTAACTAAAACTTTGACTTGAAACATAAGGTGACTAAAACTACAGCTAAAAATGTTAGGTGACTAAAACCATGACTAAAATTGTAATGTGACTAAAACTACAACTAAAAATGTTGGGTGACTAAAACTACAACTAAAAATGTTATGTGACTAAAACCACGACTAAAATTGTTAGGTGACTAAAACTACGACTAAAAACATTAGGTGACCAAAACTACGACTAAAAACGTTACGTGACTTAAACTACAACTTAAAAAAGTTATGTGACTAAAACTATGACTAAAAATGTTACTTGACTAAAACTATGACTTAAAACGTTAGGTGACTAAAACTACAACTAAAAATATTAGGTTACTAAAACTACGACTAAAAACAAGGTAACTAAAACTTTGACTTAAAACATAAGGTGACTAAAACTACAACTAAAATTGTTAGGTGACTAAAACTACGACTTAAAACGTTAGGTGACCAAAACTATGACTAAAAATGTTAGGTGACTAAAACTATGACTTAAAATGTTAGGTGACTACTACTATGACTAAAAATGTTAGGTGACTAAAACTACGACTAAAAACATAAGGTGACTAAAACTAGGACTAAAAAAGTTGGGTGACTAAAACTACGACTAAAAACAATAGGTGACTAAAACTAGGACTAAAAACGTTTGGTGATTTATACTAGGACTTAAAACGTTAGGTGACTAAAACTACAACTAAAAATATTAGGTTCCTAAAACTACGACTAAAAACAAGGTAACTAAAACTTTGACTTAAAACATAAGGTGACTTAAACTATGACTTAAAACGTTAGATGACTATATGATTAAAAACGTTAGGTGACTAAAAACTACGACTAAAAACAATAGGTGACTCAAACTACGACTAAAAACGTTAGGGGACTAAAACTATGACTTAAAATGTTAGGTGACTAAAACTACGACTAAAAACATAAGGTGACTAAAACAACGACTAAAAACTTAAGGTGACCAAAACTACGACTAAAACCGTTACGTGACTTAAACTACAACTTAAAATGTAATGTGACTAAAACTACAACTAAAAACGTTACTTGACTAAAACTATGACTAAAAACATAAGGTGACTTAACCTAAGACTTAAAACATTGGGTGACTAAAACTACGACTAAAAATGTTAGGTGACTTAACCTAAGACTTAAAACATTAGGTGACTAAAACTACGACTAAAAATGTTAGGTGACTAAAACTATTGCTAAAAACATAAGGTGACTAAAACTTTGACTAAAAACAATAGGTGACTAAAACTACGACAGAAAACGTTAGGTGACTAAAACTGCGACTAAAAATGTTAGGTGGCGACTTAAAATGTGATAGGACCAAAACTGTAAACGTTAGCTGTGTGATTCTCATTGTTGATACCATCATGTAGGTACCTACCACTACTGTGTCCATCTGTCTGTCCATCTCCAGGCCTGGAGGATTCTGGGTAGGAGGAGGGGGTCTGATGGGGACCTCGAGTTGTGTCAGGGTATGAGGGGGGGGCAGCTGGGGGGAAGGGAGACAAGGCATAGAGCATTTAGACCAGGTAAGGTTCTGGTGTGAGGGACACCACACGTGGTGACAAATCACTGGTTCTACTCTTTTATAGTGTGTGATCTAGAACGAGAGGATCAACACACTACTAACTAAATCTTGACTCTAAAAACAACACATCTCACACAGTGACTTTATAGTGAACAACCTAACCTGGCTAGCTGTTAGCTATCTGATACATCCATTTTTACGTCTGTCATGCCAACATGTTTGATATTAATGACCTTGAGTCACTCCAGATCGGGCTGTACTGACTGCAGCCAATCAAAGAAGGAGTTACCGTGTGGGGGCGTGTCCTGGCTCGGGTAGGGCATGTAGTGCTGGTACGGGTAGGAGGCGTCAGGTGGAGTTGGGGGGTAGACCTGCTGCTGCTGCCAGCACGTGTGATGATACCACTGGAGAATCAATAGAAAATAATAGAAATTCTGCTTTTTAATGTCAAAATGGAGTCTGAAGGAGGAACTGAGGGAGAGTTATAGGGCTTAGAATTCAACGAAGATGATGTGTGTGATAGAATGTTGGGACTCTGAGTGAGATCAAAGCGAGTGTCTGCTGGAGAACAGCTCAGCATTCTGTAAACAGCATGGTATGTTCTACATAGTGTGTACCACATAGCGTACGCACCAAACTTATAAAAGTGTATACTTCATACTGTGTAATTCATACTTTGATGATCAAGTATACTAGATACTGTAAACCTACTGTGTAGTACACAGCTATGTAGCAAAGACAGCATTTAGAAGCTTACAGTTGCAATCAGAATTATTCACCCTCATTGCAGATACAACTTATTGTGAAAATTTACAGACTTCCTGTTTTTTTTTTCTTTTTTTTTTTGCAATGAACAAATCGAACAAAAGTAATTGAAATAACTAAACACAATGAATGCTTCGAGTGGTTCCCCAAAATTCAACTGAAAATACAACTTCTAATGACTTCTGCAGTCTCAGAATGATTTAACCCCTTCATGGCAGCATCTTCAGTCCTTATAGAGCACCTTTAGCTTCTATGACCTGCTGCAGAGATACATATCCAGACTCCAGCTTATGGCAGCCTTCCTGAGGAATCTTAGCCCATTCCTCATGTGCAAACCTCCAGTTCAGTCATATACTCGGGTCTGCATGCTGCAACTGCCTGCTTCAAATCCCACCAGAGATTTTCTATGAGGTTCAGGTCAGGCGACTGTGATGGCCATTGTAGAATCTTCCAGGACTTCTGCAGCCAAGCCTTGGTGGAATCTGAGGTATGTTGGGATCATAGTCCTGTTGGAAGGTCAAATGATGCCCAAGCTTCAGTTTCCTCATAGATGGCATGATGTTTCCTCTTAAGATTTCCTGATACTTCAGTTAATCCTTCCACACGCTGCAGGTTTCTGGTACCAGAGAATGCAAAGCAGCCCCAGAGCATCACCGAGCCACCGCCATGCGTAACTGTGGGCTCAGTGTTCTTTTTAGCGTCTGCTTCATTCTTCTTCCCCCAGACATACCGCTGATCCATCGGGCCTAAAAGTTCCATTTTTGTTTCATGGCTCCACAGAACAGAACCCCCAAACCTGTGTGGCTTATTTTTATGACTGTGAGCAGACTGGAGCCGACTTTTCCTGGTCTTTTGGGTCAATGGTGGTGTAGGTCTAGGAGTTCTGGCATGGAAACCATCTTACTGTACTCACTGAAACCTCAGTCCCTGTTGACACCAGGTCAGTGGAACCACTGTTCCTGGAACTCTGAACCTGTGAGCTCTGCTTCCAGTGGTGTCTCTAGACCATTCAGGGCCTTTCCCATCTTTCTGTATCTGTTCCTTGTTTGTGAAGGCCTACAATATCTTCTCTGAACTTTCTGGACCATTATTTTGACTTTGCCATATTTCTAACATGCAGTCAAACTCAACAAACCCTCACATTTCAGGGATTTCATGTTCCAGCTCAAACAAACCTGTTGCAGCTAGTGAAGCCCTTGATTAGCTGCATCAGGTGTTCTTGAAGCAACCCGAGCTTTGCATATTTAAGCTGTTTCTGAGACTGGAGAAGAAACCACTTAAAGCATTTGTTGTGTTTAGCTATTTCAACTGCCTTTGTCTGGTTTGTTCATTGCAAACAGCAGGCAGTCTACACATATTTACAATAAAACCTGGTATGAAATGGGGATTGAATAATTTTGATCCATTTTACATTTTACATCCAAAACACTGCACATCTTACAGGTTTAGGCATTCCAGGAGCCTTGTCCAAGGGTCCAAGGCTAGGTATTGATCATGCATTGACTGGGATTCAGACCGCTGATCTCCCATACCAAAGTCAGCGATGTCACCCACTGAGCTATCGTGCCTACAGCCTGTGTTCTAGATACTCTATAAAACATTACTGCCCACTGTGTAGGACTGTAGATTCTGATCAGCTGTTCTGAGTTCAGTGAGTATTTTATATTTAAGTTAATGGTGTGATTAAAACAGAAAGATTGAATCCAGATGAATAACTCCATCATCAGTTCAGGTGTGTGGTTGAGGTACCTGGACGCCAAGGTTGAAATAATACTGAAGAACCCTGCAGTCTGGAAAACACAAACACAGTCAGACAGGAAGCTGCAGCAGGAAGTGACACGTGTTCACACGGGCTGACCCCTGACCTCGGGGTAAATCGCTGCCATTGGGGTCGTAGGAGTAAGGGGGCGGGGCCACAACACTGCAGAGAGGTTCACCGAGCTCATTAACCAACCAGGGAGAGGCTGGTATCGCCATGGCAACTAACAACAGAAAACAGGTCGTTATTATGATGTTTAGTTTATTTGGTAATTTTTAACAGAAAACTGAATTACACTGGTTCAATGACAAACAAGCATGAAGTTAAGGGTTTATAGAACGAAAACAGAACTAAATAAATTATTTAGGCCAGTGGTTTTCAAAGTGTGAGGCGGGCCTCCCCTGGGGGGCGCCACAGAGCTTCAGGGGAGGGGCAGAACCATAAACCTTAAAAAAGTTGATTTGCTTTTCTAACCTCTGCTGTGCATGAAGCAAAATGGTTAGACTTATAGTTACTATAGGGACTATGCTATAGATCAATGTTACTCAACCAAAGAGCCAAATTATTGAAAATACCTTCGCAAGAGCCACAATCTAAGAGGTAAAAAGTTACAAAAACAGCTCGTAGCAAGACATATAGGTTAAAGGTGGCAAAAATGGTCAAAAAGCAGCAAAAAAATGTGTGAAAAGGGGCAAAAATGGGGAGGAAAAGTGGAAAAATGGTCAGAAAGTTGCAGAAATGGGTGACAAAAAGTGAGTGGAAAGTGACTAAAATGGGCAAAAAGCAGTCAAGAGTGGCAAAAATGGGCAAAAAAAGAGGAAACAAGTGGTATGTAATGGCAAAAGGTAGTGTAAATGGGCAAAAAGTGGCAAAAAAAATTGTGAAAAAGGGCAAAAATGGCAAAAAGAAGAGGCAAAAATTGGGAAAAAGGAAACAAATGGTATTTCGTGGCAAAAGGTAGCTTAAATGGACAAAAAGTCACCAAAAATGGTTTAAAATAGGGCAAAAATGTGATAAAAGTAGGGGTGCACTGATCGATCGGCCATCGGTGCCGACTTCCTTAATATTGGGGGATTGGCGATTGGCTGATACTTACATATGTAACTGATCTTTTCCACCGATCTTATCTACCTCTACCTACTAAAATGTGAAAAATGAAAGACTAAAGGAACTGATATAATTTAGTAGTTTGGACAGCAGTGCTCTAAACTTTTCATTTAATTTTGAGAGAACAACCTCGTGCAGTTAAAACAACAAGTTTGTGTTGTTTCACGGGTATTGTTCAATGTTTTTCAATAATATAAGACTGGAAGATTGAAGGTGTATGCTGTCAGTTAATAAAAAATCGGTATTGGCCAAAATCAGGATCGGCGGGTCAGGCTTTTCAAAGATCGGTGATCGGCCAGAAAATTGCAATCAGTGCACCCCTAGATAAAAGTGGCAAAAAAGGGGAAAACGTGGCAAAAGGACGTTGCAAAAATGAACCAAAAAAATGGGAAAAAAGGGATATTTAATGATGAAAGGTAGCTTAAATGGGCAAAACGGTGAAAAGGGGCAAAAATGGGATAAACATGGGAAAAACGGGGAAAAGTGGCAAAAAGAAGTTGTAAAATGGCCAAAAAAATATGAAAACGGGGTATTTTTGATAGCATTATGATTGAATAATAGGGAAAGGCAGATGTTCAAGGACATTTGCAAACCAGAATATCCAAAATATATTAATGTTAAAAATGTTTAAAGATTAGACATAAATGTTTGAAACGTTGAATTTTTTTTTCAATTTCAATCCGTTTTGTGGGTGGGGGTCCACCGAATGAATAATTTCTTCTTAGGGAAGGCTCACTCTCCCACAGTTTAAAAACCCCTGATGTAGACCCTCTGTCTATCCAAAATCTGACATACCTGTGCTCTCAGGTGTTTATACGCAACTTTTATATTTAATAATAATCTTAAATATTTTTAACCCTGCTGTGTTTGACATGCTTTGTTTCTAACGTGTTCCTCAGAGTGACTCCGTAAACCCTAACTTCTGTTTGACATGTGTACTGTGTTTTCCCTGTGTTTACCTGGGCGGGGCTGAGTGTGAGCGGTTGGCTGCAGGTGAGCAGCAGGTAAACGTGATGGAGACGAAGGTGACGAGGAGGACGAGGAGGGAGACGAGCAGATGACACCCAACGGCTTCACCACCTCAGACAGAGGAAATAAAACCGTCATTAAGACTTCAAATATCAACCATGCATCCCAATCTTCTATTGAATCTTCTATTTCCTGTTCAGTATAAACCTCCGCCATGACAGCTGCTGCTCTGCATCACTGTACCGACATCATGAGACCGTTTGGAATTTCCATCTGTCACTATCTGATGGCAGGTCAAGTATAACATTTTTCCACAGGACTGCTTTAGGAGAATCAATCTTCATATTCCAGCCTGAAAACATGCATGTCATCACGGTTACAGCCTCTGTACAGGTCACATGACCTACTTGCTGTGTGTAGCTGAAGTTCATCTCTGGTCTCTGTGGGGAGTCAGTGGCTCCTACTTCCTCCTCACCCTTTCACAATAAGATAAAAAGAAGAGATCATGGATCTTCTTTTAACCCATCATGTAACAGCATCAGAACAAAAACGCTAAAGATACACTGCTGACTGTTCAGAGGTAAGGGGGTGGGGGCTGCCAGGTGAGGGTTGAGTTACCTGATTGGTGGAGGGCTCAGCAGCAGTGTAAACACCTGAAGTCGGATAGCTCTGATCTGAAACAGTCACAACCAGTCAGTGTGTGGAGCAACAATCAGCTGATTTACCACCATCTGTCCGAGTGTTTCTCACCCTGAGACGAGTAGATGAACTCCTCGGAGTACTCCGCTGAAAACGATGCAAACACCTGAGTCAAACATTGCTGGACAAAACACACCGACAATACCAGAGCCTGGTTTATACTTCCAGTCCATCAGAATTCAGGATCAGGTTTTATTGCCAAGTACAGTTTCACATTCAATACAGCTGACATGATGTTGATCAAAAGATGAGAGTCTGTAGACATGCAGTACTTTTATTAATTTTTTTAAAGCTTTATTTGGGTTTTCTGTGCCTTTATTGAAAGAGGAGGACAGTGGATAGAATGGGCAACAGGGATGAGAGAGTGCATGGGCCGCCCGTGTGCATGCAGTTTGCCTTAAAGGGGAGATATTATGCAAAATCACATTTTCAGGCTTTTCTAATACAAATATGTGCTCCCGGCCTGTCTACAATCCCTCCAAGAATCATAAAAATCAATCCCTCAGCCCTTCTCTTTCTCCACCTTTTAGAAAATGTGTGCTGAAACAAGCTGTTCTCAGATTTTCCCTTCATGATGTCATGCGGGGAGTTAGCCCTGCCCCAAAGTTCGGTTGGTCCTCCTTGCTTGGAAGAAAGTTCTGCCCTACTCTCAGCTGCCAGATGAGGAGAGCCACATCCATTAAGCCACATCCATTTCCTGAGAGGGGCGTGGTAAGGGGCGGAGTCAGACAGCTCTGTGATATCTAAAGCCACAGACACAGAAACAGCTCTCTCTGAGCAGGACTGAAACAGAGGTGTTTTTAGTCACGGAAAAATCCAATACTGGAGTGTTTTTCCAGAAACAAACTTCACAGTAGGGCTGTCAAAATTGACGTGTTAATGCGGATTAATCCATCATCATGATTAATTTGATCAAAAATTTTAACGCAATGAACCCATCTACAGTGCAGAAGTACTCAAAAATCCCTAAAATGTCTGTGGCAACGCATTTCAGGCAGTTTGTCCAAGTAGGGTTACCGTTGAGCATGCCGCCGCGCATGTGCAAATGGGCCGTTGATCCGGTGGTGACCAACCAACTCGATATGGAAGACGCTAAAAAGCACGTTGGTTCTCTCCATGGGAAATTTGAGTACAAAAAAACAAAAAAACAAGACGGAACAGTCGACCGACAAAGTATTATGCACATTCTGCAGGAAGGAGTTTTCTTTTCACCGAAGCACTTCCAGCTTAAAATACCACATTAACACGAATTTGTAATTGAATAGCCCTGGCATATATATTCCCTTCTTTCTTGAGTCTGTTTGCTGATGCAAAATGAAACTCGATTAATTTAGATTAAAAATGAATGATATTTAATCATGATTAATCAAAAATAATCCACAGCAACCCTGTGATTAATCTGATTAAAAATTTTAATTGTTTGACAGCACTACTTCACAGGCATGTTTCGGGGACCTCTGAGACAGATGTAAACTTGTCTTAAAAGGGTAAAATACAGTCTGTGACCTATAAACCACTAGTACCATGCAGTATTGTTGTCTGCTGGTTTAGTGAGAGTCTGTATAGGGAGGGCCGGAGTACTGCTCAGGAGGCTGACTGCAGAGGAGAAGAAAATGTTCCTGTGGTGGAAGATTTTGGTTTTTTTTCCATGGTAAACTGTGAAAAATTATAGGCATGTAAGATGTTTGACGGGCTGCGTTTTACAATTTAATGTGCTTTTCCTGAAATGTCTTAATCTTTAGAGCAGGGTTTAAAAGTGTGGGAGCGTGAGCCTCCCCAAGGAGAAAATAATTAACTCCATATAGTTGTAATAATCAAACTATATTTTGACATGTAAAATGTCTCCTCGTTAAACATTTCTATTAACATTGATACATTTTTGATACCCAGGCTGTCAGTTATGTAGTTTCAGTAATGAAATTACTGCCAATACTACAAGGTCATTACGCTCTGATTTAGTGGGAACTGTGAGTTCGCATCTATGCAGCTGATGCAGGATTACAAAACAGCAGATAATCCTCACATTCAGCCTTGTGCTCGCTTTTAATCATTGTTGGGTCCAAAAACCTTCATGTGCAGAGGCTGTCTTAAAGAGGACATATTTTACCCTCTAAAGACAAGATTATATGGGTCTCAGAGGTCCCCAAAACATGCCTGTGAATTTTGTTTCTAAAAAAAGCAAAAAAACAAACAAAAACAAAAAAACCCCAAAAAAACACTCCAGTATTGATTTCTGCATGTCTAAACCCCCCTCTGTTTCAGCCCTGTTCAGAACAAGCTGTTTCTGTGTCTGTGGCTTTAAATGATACTGAGCTGTCTGACTCCGCCCCTAGCCACGCCCCTCTCAGGAAATGAATGTGGCTTAATGGATGTGGCTCTTCTGATCTTCCTCTCAGCTGAAGATCAGGAGAGGAGGGCAGAACTTTCTTCTAAGTGGGGAGGTCCAACCAAACCTGGGGGCGGGGCCAACTCCCCACGTGACATCATGAGGGGATAATCTGAGAATTGCTTGTTGTAGCACACATTTTTTGAAAAACGAAGAAAAAGAAGGTCAAAGGGAATGGATTTTTCTGGTATTTTAAAGGATTGTGGACAGGCCAGGGGCACATATTTTTGTAAGAAAAGCCTGAAAAAGTGATTTTTGCGTAGTATTTCCCCTTTAAATATCTCAGTTACCTTCAGTGACTGAAATTCCTTTTTCTTCCTGTCAAAAATACTCCTGGTTTTGTTCACTAGACTACTGCTTTGCAGTATGACCCTATGACCCTAGCGTTTACACAACCTCATTAGCTCTTTGCATATTTAACACGGTGGCTGTTGAGCATCATCAGGACCAGTGCTGGAAGTCCTAACTTTAACAGCTGACTCTGTAGTTTACTCTCTCTATTAACTTTAAATCTGTCCATTTTGCTCCACACACAGCAGAAGTCGGCAAAGCAAATCACCTTTTTTCTGGTTCATGGTTCCACGCCGCCACTGAAGTCCTTTGCCGCCCCCATAGAGGAGGCCTTACACTTTGAAAACCACTGGTTAGAGTAAAGATTTTCTTTGGCCATAAATGTCCAAATTTGGTAATTTTTGTCACTTTTCAGGTCGTTATTCTATCAGAAAACCCTATGGTTTATATTTATGTATCTTAAATTGAATCAGGTGTGCTGAGCTAATAGATTTAAGATTTTAGCATCCAACACAGAATTCCCTGAATTCTGAAGAGTAGATATGCAACAATGGAGGAGGAAATTCAGTTAGAAATACAAAACTAATAACCCTGACCCCGTTTCTGGTCCTCACCTTGGTCCTCCACCGTGCTCGTCTCCTCCTGCTCTTCCTCAGACGAGCTCACTGGGGTGTTTCCTGGAGGAGGGGCAGGGGGAAGGGGTCCTGAGCCCCTCTGAACCCTGTAGGATGACCCAGAAGGAGGGGGCGGGGCTCCTATAGAGGGGGGAGGGGCCACAGCAGGTCCCTGAAGGAGAGAAGGCTCACGTTCTAACGATAAGAGATCACTTAAAGGCCAGAGAGCACAGATAAACTCTTATGATAGATGATGGTTATGATCACATACACCCAGCTGTGATCGGCTGACGCCCAGCTGATCCAAATTGTCAACTCCCAGCTCCCACAGCCAATCACAGCACCACGCTGATGCAGCAGGCTGCTGCTGGCAAAGTTTCACCTCCTTCATCCCAGCCTCCTCCTTTATAGCAGAAAGCTTCACCTCCTCCACCCCAGCCTCCTCCTTTATAGCAGACAGCTTTACCTCCTCCACCCCAGCCTCCTCCTTTATAGCAGACAGCTTCACCTCCTCCACCCCAGCCTCCTCCTTTATAGACTAAAGCTTCACCTCTTCCACCCCAGCCTCCTCCTTTATAGACTAAAGCTTCACCTCCTCCATCCCAGCCTCCTCCTTTATAGCATAAAGCTTCACCTCCTCCACCCCAGCCTCCTCCTTTATAGACTAAAGCTTCACCTCCTCCATCCCAGCCTCCTCCTTTATAGCATAAAGCTTCACCTCCTCCACCCCAGCCGCCTCCTTTATAGCAGACAGCTTTACCTCCTTCACCCCAGCCGCCTCCTTTATAGCATAAAGCTTCACCTCCTCCACCCCAGCCTCCTCCTTTATAGCATAAAGTTTCACCTCCTCCACCCCAGCCACCTCCTCTATAGCATAACGCTACACCTCCTCCACCCCAGCCGCCTCCTTTATAGACTAAAGCTTCACCTCCTCCACCCCAGCCACCTCCTTTATAGCAGAAAGCCTCACCTCCTCCATCCCCGCCTCCTCCTTTATAGCACAAAGCTTCACCTCCTCCACCCCAGCCTCCTCCTTCATAGCATAAAGCTCTGTGCATCCTCATATGCAGATTCCTGCTACTATGGATTTATTGCTTTTGAACTAATTTTATGTGGCTGCTCTGGTTGGATCTTGAAATAGTCTAATCAGCACAATCAGAGCTTTGAAGAGATGTTTGTATTAAAGCTTAAACACAGCAGTGTGGTGAATAAACATGTTAATAAGGAGGATACCTTGGCGTGAGCCTTTCTTATCGTTGTATCATTAATGTTAACTTCAGTTTATTTTCGAGTCTCTTATCAGACTCTTCATTGTTAACTTTCATTTGTTCTCTCACCGTCAGCTGAGGAAAGACGGCCTCGCCACCATCGTCCAGCTGGTAGTATGCCATGGTGGCGTCCAGATCAGTGGGCTCTTCTGACGCCTCAGTGGGGAATCCAAACTGACACTCTTTATTCAGAGCAGCCAGCTGACGCCGGCTACGACTGAACAAACGATCACATTAGATCAGATCATAACATTAAATTACGTTTTTGCATTTGATTCGTTAGCGTCTTCTGTCTTTTGATTTGTGTACCGGGACCTGAAGGTGTAGTTCTCGTAGTCGTGGTAATACCGTCTGCCAGGGTGGTAATAGGTCAACTGTTGACCAATCAGGTGACGGTTCAGGAAGCGGGCGGAGCTTCTGACCAGAACCAAAGAGACAGGTGGACAGACATGCACACAGGTGTAAAAAAAAAAAAAAAACACAAACATGGAGACAAAAACAAATGTTGAATCAGTTAAAGAAATCAGCCAGTGCAGGAAAACAGGGCTTTAAAATTACAATTCAACCTTTTTAGGAGGTCAGTGATTGAGTTTTATTTTGAAAGGTTCTGCCCTTCACAAACACTGGTTGTGTCTGAAACCCCTCACTCATTCCCTCCTCCCTATCCACTCTATAGTGGGCAGCATATAGTGGACTATATAGTGGACTCAACTGCAAAACACAAAAATGATTCCAGACACTACTCCGGCCGCGGGTAATGATGTCACCGCCGTCCCACAATCTAAATATTCAGCAACAACGACTTGTAGATTTCCATGACAACAGCCGAGAATCAAAATTAACGGGAGAATTTCACTAAAAACTGATACTGAAGCTAACGTATTTTCACATTCACAAATTACTAATAGATTAAAAGTTTTGTGTCTTCAGTGGTAAAATAGTGTGCATTTTTGTGTGTATTATCACTTATTTTTGCATAAAGATGATGCTCTCATGAGTTACTCTGTTCTGAATCCTTAACATTATATTACAGATGAAATACTTTGGTTAAAACCAACAGACAAAACAAAACTTTTAAAAGTTTTTATATGTGTTCCTGAGCTCCTCTCATTTGTCTGTACTGTTTGAGAGCAGCAGCCACAATGCATGATGGTAAATATTGCTGGGCTAGTGAGCATTGGCTGTTCACTACTTCTCACAATGCATTGTGGGATAGAATGAATGCACTATATAGTGACTAACAATGCTCACTCAGAATTCGGACACCACTACGAAATGGCGTATGTAGCGCCACATTATGTAATAACGCCGCATTATGTAATAATGTAATACATTTTTCATCCATCATGTAATAACGCCACATTTTCTAAGCGGTTAGGGTTAGGGCAAGGTAGTAGGGTAGGTGTGTAGTCTAGAGCCCTGAAGGGGGGTTAGGGTTAGGCATAAGTCACTAAGTGGTTAGAGTTAGGGCAAGGTAGTTGGGTAGGGCATACCTTGGAGCCCACACTAAGTCCTACGGTTAGGGTTATTACATAATGTAGCGCTATTACATAATGTGGCTTCACAGCATATTCACTATATAGTGCACTATACAGTGCATAGGGAGTGTTTTCGGACACAGCCACTGTCAATAAGGAGTTACACAGAGAAAGAGTGCCTCTAAAAAGTATTGAAGATGATTTATCCTTTTATTGATTTTCTAAATAAAATCATATTCAATATAGTACGGTTTTAATGGAAAAATTACAAAAAAAAAAACCTCTTTATTGTCAAAGTGAAAACAGATTTCTACAAAGTAATGCCAATTAAATACAAATACTTTTATAAATAATTGACTGCATAAACATATACAGTTAGTGTCTGGAACAAGAGTATATTAGTTTCAGATTTTGCAATAGTTTTTATATCGTTTTCACTTTCTTTTTTCAATTTCAGATTGGTTTTAATAGTTTTGACTGCTGGTTTGTTAGTTTAGTTTTTATTTTGCAAAAATGCTTCATTTCAGTTTGGTTTTTATTAGTTTCAGTGTTAGCTTTAGAGCTGAGGGAACGTCATACATTTTTAAAAACATATTCAAACAGGCTACTCTTCACTTTTCATTTAATTCGTTTAAAAATGATGTTTGAATACAACTCCAGACATAAAACTACCACTATGTGAAGTCTTAACCAATCAACTCAGGCCATTTTACTCTCCCTAGTCTCTAGTGTGGGTGCCAGTCAGTATGGTTGTGTCAAAGACTAACACTAAGGATATTTTGTCTCCATTTTTATTTTATTTTAGTTAGTTTTGTAAGCGCACTATACAGTTTTAGTTAGTTTTCAGTTTTTCGGGAAAGAGTTCAGTTAAATCCGTCATGAAGAAATGAAGGAATCTGGCACATGTGTAAATCTGTCTAGAGCCAAATTATATTAACCGTCAATAAAATCAGTCCAAGGGGGTGAAGACGTTTTAAACACTACTTGAGGAATTTTATGTATAGCTGAAACAGACTATCTGATGTTTATAGAGGATTTATACGAGGACGTTTACTTCAGGAACCAGAGCCACTGTTAAGGTGGGCGGGTACCGTTAACCATCAGTCCTCATGTATGATGACATCATTTCCTCTGAGGTCACACAGGGTGTGTCTCCTACCTGTCTGTTCTCTTAGGTATAGTCTCACCTGGACGCCCCGTAGCGAGGAGGGCGGGGCGGAGGGGGATGATGGTGATGGTGGTGAGGGGGTGCGTAGGGGTCATAGGTCAAAGCTCCTGGAGATGGGGGAGGAGGGGGTCTAGGGTGACCAGTGGGTTGGAATCGGGGCGGCAGAGCTGAAGGGGAGGGGCCTCCATATGAGGCCGGTTGGGGAATCAACAGCTCTGCCCCCTTCACTCCACTGCTACCGCGAGACTTCCTGAAGTAACGATGGCGCTGGTGACGCTGACCACGAGAGTCGAGGTCTGACAGAGACAAAGAGACACAGAGCGACATGTTGATGCTCCTGTCCGTGGTCGTCACGTCTACCTCAGCTCCTGAGTCTGATCACCCTGAAGCGCTTCATCTCTGTGAAAAATGCCCATGGAGATGTGAAACAGTCTGTGTGGCGCTGAACATACCCAGGTCTCCTTTCCTTGAGGGGGCAGCGACGTTCCAGGCGGGGACCGGATTCACTGGTTTAAGGTCGGTCAGAGGAACAAGGTGTCTGACAGAGAGAGAAAGAGGACCCGTGAGATGATATTTAAACCTTCACTGACTCTAAAGCCACGGTAGAGCAGATATCAGGAAGCCTGAGCTGATTTCAACGATACAATCCTCTGAACACTCATGCTACGTCAGTCTTTGCCACATGGGGGAACTCCACCATAGTAAAACACTGAACAAGACTTAACCCGCCACTGGATGGCAAAAGCAAGACGTGATGATGGACCAACCTACCATTAGTTGTCAAAGCCCAGTCACAATGCATTCTGGGATATAAACAGACAATATGGTGGCAGGCTAACCTGCTAGCTGCAGGAATGATAGAAACCGATAAAAAGAAGCCCAATATCAGAGTTACTGGTGAGGATTTACTCTTTAAAGGACCTGCAAAGTCAGCCAAGTTTCAGACTCGCTAGAAACAGTTCTATAAGAGCTAGGGAGGCATGGATACCGCCATGGCTACGATTTATAGTTCAAAGTTATTTAACTTTGAAAAACACATCTCTCCTTGTTGTACACGATGACGGCGCCGGCCTCAAAGGGTTGAATCTTCATGACAGTGTAGAAACAGGACTAAAGTACTCAGAAACATTTACTAACCAGTGATTCATGATCAGGACAGTTTTAGACTGGGTCACAATGGCTTACACCAGTGGTCCTCAACTGCTGGGTCAGGACCCAAAAGTGGGTCGCAGGACAGTTTTCAGTAGGTCGTGACTAGGTGTCTGGAAAAAAAAAAAAAAAGATGGCAAAAGTCCTTATTGGACATGCATCAATACCATCTATTTTACCCTGTTTTACTGTGAAATTGGGCACTAGGGCTGAACAATTTAAGAAAGTAATCTAATTGCAATTTTTTTCCACATATTGTGATTTAATATTTCTGAAGTTCCTTATGTATTTTTCAGGAAACACAAGCAATAATCCATTCTATTTTATAACCAACACAATAGTTGATTAAACCAGGGCCGAACAATTTTGAAAAAATATCAAACCGTGATGATTTTGACTCATATTGCAAATTGGATATGAATTGTTGTATTAACCCTCTGGGACTGTTTAAATATTTGTTACACTTAGGACCTTTAGTGCATAATATGCACTCCTCATATTTTCATTATTAAAAACATTATTCATTTATATTTTATTCTGCTTTCAAGGAGCTCATTTTATTCAGCTACATCTGGCCTAAATATCAATATAAAATATTCTTGCATTTTTAAAGATATTAACCCTTTAAATGCCCGTTTTTTGTCATGATGGCACCACGTTTTCAGATGGAAAAAAACAGAAAACATTAAGTTTTTTCAATATAGTACATGCAAAGTAGAATTTTTTGTTTTGGATTATTACAGCCTGGGATATGTCTATGATTAGCAGTAACATTGATTTTCATGCATTATTATTTTTTGTGTAGTGACAAATACTCCTTCTTAAGACCTTTGGCGTGTAAAATGCACTGATTGTATTGTAATTAGAAAAAAGTATTATACATTTATATTTTATTCTGCTTTCATGGAGCAAATTTTATTCAGCAACATCCAACCTCAATATTGATTTAAAATACTCTTGATTTTTTAAATATTTGACCCTTTTAATGCCAGATATTTGTCATGATGGCATCATGTTTTTCTCATTCTTATATTTAATAAGAAAAAATGAATTAGGAGCTTTGTCCTTTTTCTTTTTTATATCAGGTGTTTTCGTCCAATCTTGCTCCAACATATTAAATTAACTAAACATGCGTTGTTGGAAACTTGGGTCGCAATCTGTTGTAGGACAGACTAGCGGGTCCTGAGGCCGGACCAGCTGAGAATCACTGGCTTAGACCTCTTAAAAAGTGAGTCACCAGAAACAAAGACTGGGAGCACTGCAGAAGAGCATTCATCCTGATGGAAAGACCACACAGCTGCTGTTTGTAGTGACAGCTGAGATTCCACAGATTCAAGACTTCCTCCAAGCACTAAAGAAACCATACATACACCGCACACTTCAGAATTATTTGGAGGAATAATCCATTTCTACAATGATGAATGAGTGTGGGGGGATCAGACCTTGTGTGAGGCCAGTCTAACAGATAACCATGGCGTCTATCTCCATCTTACTTCTCTCCCAGCTCCTCGATGAACACGGTGACAGCCGATGGGTGAGTTCCTACTTCCTGGATAAAGGCATTGTAGTATTTCCCCTTTGGCTCCAGACGAACCTGGAAGACAGTTTAAAGTCTGAGGATGAACAAATGAGCAAACTTAAATGAATGGTAACACTTATTGATGAAACCGTGATGGTTTATAGCTCCTGTAGGTGCAGTTAAGGTAATTCTGCCTGGTTTTGAGTTTGCAAATCATCCCAGCATGCTGAGCGCTGAAAGGGGTTTGTGTGTTTAATGGCTTTCATATAACCTGCTGAAGAAGAGACGGAGAGCGTCCATCATCTCAGTATTGTAAGCTTCACATTAGCATGATTGTGTAATTCAGAAGCCAACGGTGCATCTTCTCATGTTCCCCCTAAAGCCAAAAAAAAAGCAACGGTTTGCTCGTACAGTTTAGATGTTGTCTCTTACTTGGCTCCTGAGAAAATTCTCCAAACCGGACTACGGGTATAAAGTAGTCTTGGGAAAGATCGTTTATGTCTTGTGTAAAGAAATCCGAGTTCTACTGGCATCTTTTAAAGATATTTCTGGGAATCCTCCCCACACAGCTTTTATTCTCCCACTGACATTCAGCTTCCTTTTCCTCTCAAAAGGATCAATTCAGACACCGTATAGGAAGTATTGATTTAGCACTGGTATCTGTTCTGGTGTGGTCGATGTTATGAGCAGTTTTGTTACCTGACATTTATCTCCCAGGAAGTACTGCCTCCCTGCAAACACCATGTAGTCCGTCTTCTGCATCTCTGCCAGACACAGACAGGAGTATTACTGATCACTGGAGTGATCAATAATATCATCGGGTTTATACAAACCATGTGACTTACCTTTACAGGTGTCCTGCCACACGTCAAACTCCAGGTTCCTGTACACCTCCCCATCCAGAGACTTCATGACCTTATATGGAAGGGACAGCCTAGAGGGGGGCGGGGCCTCTGCAGGAGACTGACCAATGAAACAAAAATAGGAATAAAATTAAAAAGAAATAGAATCACGATGAGATGAACTCTGTGTCCCCACCAGAGATCACACCTTCATGTCTCACCTTTGCCTCATCTGTCACAGCCCGCAGTTTGTCCTCTGAAGCTCCGCCCACCTCAGACTCCTCCCTGTATGATAAATAAATACATCTCTGTATGTCAGGTAGAATGTGGTTGTCAGGATGATTAAAAAATCCAGGTGATACATAATTGACTTCCTTCTGTCCATCAGTCCTTATAAAGTCCCACGTCTGTCCTTTAGTCCCACGTCTGTCCTTTAGTCCTAGGTCTGTCCTTTAGTCCCACGTCTGTCCTTTAGTCCTAGGTCTGTCCTTTAGTCCCACGTCTGTCCTTTAGTCCCACATCAGTCCTTTAGTCCCGCATCTGTCCTTTAGTCTTGCGTCTGTCCTTTAGTCCCACATCTGTCCTTTAGTCCCGCATCAGTCCTTTAGTCCCGCATCAGTCCTTTAGTCCCGCATCAGTCCTTTAGTCCCGCTTCAGTCCTTCAGTCCCGCTTCAGTCTTTTTGTCCTACGTCTGTCCTCTAGTCCCACGTCTGTCCTTTAGTCCTGCATCTGTCCTTTAGTCCTGCATCTGTCCTTAAGTCCTACGTCTGTCTATTAGTCCGGCATCTGTCCTTTAGTCCTACAACTGTCCTTTAGTCCTGCATCTGTCCTTTAGTCCTACAACTGTCCTTTAGTCCTGCATCTGTCCTTTAGTCCCACGTCTGTCCTTCATTCCAGCATCTGTCCTTTAGTCCTGCATCTGTTCTTTAGTTCCATGTCTGTCCTTTAGTTCTACATTTGTCCTTTAGTTCTACATTTGCCCTTTAGACCTACGTCCGTCCTTGAGTCCTACATCTGTCCTTTAGTCCGGCATTTGTCCTTTAGTCTGGCATCTGTCCTTTAGTCCGGGGTCTGTCCTATAGTCCAGCATCTGTCCTTTAGTCCGGCATCTGTCCTTTAGTCCGGCATCTGTCCTTTAGCCCTACGTCTGTCCTTTAGTCCTGCATCTGTCCTTTAGTCCTTTATCTGTCCTTTAGTCCCAGGTCTGACCTTTAGTTCCCTGTCTTTCCTTTAGTCCTATGTCTGTCCTTTAGTCCTACATCTGTCCTTTAGTCCTATGACTGTCCTTTAGTCCTACATCTGTTCTTTAGTTCCATGTCTGTCCTTTAGCCCTACATCTGTCCTTTAGTTCCATGTCTGTCCTTTAGTCCTACATCTGTCCTTAAGTTCCATGTCTGTCCTTTAGTCCTACATCTGTCCCTTAGTTCTAGGTCCGTCCTTTTGTCCCCTGTCTGTCCTTTAGTCCCATATCCATCTGTTAGTCCTTACGTCTGTTAGGCCAACAGCATCTATGATGAGATGACACTACCAGACGTATCTACTATGAGAGACGTTCAAAATGTTTGTTTTAATTTAAAGGACCATAATTAACTGAAACAATATTAAAGGATATCAGCCTGTTGTCTTAAATAGCTGCCATATTAAACTTTCAAACAACATTTAATGATGACACTTATGTGATATACATGATTGTGTACCTGTGACCTCGATCCTCCGGTGTGTCATAACCGATGTCCACGTCACTACACACTGACGGGCTGTTTCTATAGCGACGACCTCCGATCCTGAAGGTCTCCATGGCCTGACAGAGCTCCGCCTCCTCCAACCCAAACACTTGAGTGTAGAGCAGCTCGTACAGCAGAGCTACAAAGACAGAGATAAATGATGGACTGTTCCTTTAAATCCAACAGTCTCGCTCATAGACCAATAAGGGCTCAGTACTCACACTGACAGAAGGCGGCAGAGGCGGGGTAACTCCGTGGGTAAACAATGTCATAGTTACCATTGATGGAGCAACACAGTGTCACCTAGGCAACACAGAGGAGTGACAGTGCTGACCAATCAGATCACAGAGGTCAGCTACACGCTACACAGTCCATTCTAGATCCTATCCTGATAGCATCGACCTCTACGTCACATGAAGCTGACACCTTTGAATGAGATGAGGTGCAGCAGACAGTCTGAGGGACAAAATGGTACATACTGACAGGAAAGTGGGTGGTTACAAAGTTTACAGGTGATCCTCGGGATGGTAACACAACCAGCCAAACACAGCTGAGTGTGTCGATTATCAACATGCTGCTTTCATTCCCTTCATTACATCTGAGACAACTCTGATCTGTAGCACTCCACAGGTACGAAGGTTAAGTGGTGATTGGTTGGCTTATTTTAGTGAGTTACAACAGCATGGCTTCACAATGAAGGACAGCAGGGCCTAACCCTGCAGACAAAAGGCAAGGATGGAATGTTTTACAAACTTCGATGACACCATCTTAAAGGTAAGGACAGGATGTTTAATAAGCTTATAATAATGACATCACTCTCAATGGCAAAGCAGGAAAGTTCTATAAGTTTTAGGGAATGACATCTTCACAGTCAAGGATGGAATGTTTAGTAGATCCTTCAGGGTTCCAACATCTTCAAAATACTATATAAACTTTAAAACAGGGTATCTTCACAAGTGAATAGGAATATTTTATAAGCTTTAGTAACATTAAGAGACAAGGCTGGAATGTTCTACAAACTTTAGGGAATGACATCTTCACAGTCAAGGATGGAATGTTTAGTAGACCTTTCAGGGTTCCAACATCTTCAAAATACTGTGCAAACTTTAAAAGATGGTATCTCCACAAATGAGGCTGGAATGTTTCATACGCCATGATGGATTTATCTTGACAGGTAAAAAAACATTGTTTTATCAGCTTTAAAGATGATATCTTCAAAGACAAGAATGAACCATTCTATTGGCTTTAAAGGATGATATGTACTACAAAGGCATGAATGGAATGTTAGACAAGCTTCAAAGGACGACATTGTCAAAGCGAAGATGCAATGTTTTTATAACTTTAAAGGAAGACTGCATCAAAAACAAAGGAATGACTGTTTTATAAGCTTTTATGGATGACATCATATTCAAAGGCAAGAAAGGAACATTTAATGAGCTTAAAAGGATGATGTCACTTTAATGGCGGGGACGGAATGTTCTATAGACTTTGGGGGATGACATCATCTTCAAATTCAAGGATGGAATGTTTAATAAGCTAAAAGGATAGCATTACTTTCAATGGCGAGGACATGGCCAGGAATGTTCAAAAGATTTTAGGGGATGACATCTTATTAAACATTCCAGCCTTGTCTTTAAAGGGGGGCATCATCTTAATAAGGCAAGGAAAGACTGCTTCATAAATTTAAAAGCATGACATCATCTTTAAAGGCAAGAAGGAGCCTAATATTTTATAAGCTTTAAAGGGTGACACCTTCAAAGGGAAGGCCAGAATGTTTTACAATCTTTTAAGGATAAAATGTACTTCAAAGTCAAGGATGGAATGTTAGGCAAACTTTAAATGGTGACATCTTCAGAGAAAGGGTGTAATGTTTTATAAACTTTAAAAGGTGACAACATCAGAGACAGAGGACGGAAAGTTATACACAACCCTAAAGGATGACGTCATCAAAGACAGAGCATGTTGGTGAAGCTGGGGATGTTGGGGGTTCCTACCTCTGTTTTTGCACAATTGTAGACCACAGCTGGCATCTTTTGGAAAAGCTGTTGGAATTAGTGAGAAGCAAGGGGTTCTCTTGTTCTAGTTCCACCCACATTTCCAAAAGTTACCAACAAAGGACATTCAACATGAGGGAAGCTAAAGGTAGGTAACTTCCTTCAGGTGATCTAAAGGTAGTTTGAAACACTGTTATTGCTGACTGGACTCTAAACCCCCCTTCAGAAACCAAATAACTGAGGCCCTCAGATTTACTGGATTCTTATACAGTCTCTGAGATAAGCACCAACCTTGTCCACAAAGTCGTCCTCTGAGATCACCGTGGCTGGTTTTCCTGGGTAACGATAGATGATGAAACAGCGCCTGGTCACAGAAACAGGTTTGTCGTCAGTCATAAACTTTTCTGCATGTTTTTTTCTGGATATGGACCAAATGTTGTTATACCAATGTTGTTATTCCCCATTTTCATGGGGGCAGCATTGAGCAGTGTGGCTAACAGTTCAAGCCGGGGCAGAAAAACTCAACAAAGAATAATAAGGAGTGAAATATCTAAATGCTTTGAGTAAAGATCATGTGAGCTGGTTATGAACCATTTAACATCTGAATGATGTTAAAGGGTAGGCGGAGTCAGAGTGAACTGAATGTCAGATGTATGCCAGAGAAGAAGTGGAGGTCTGGGAGAGACAAAGTCCACAAGTGCAGGGGTTCTCAACCTTTTCAGCCCGCGACCCCCAGAATAAAGGTACCAGAGACCGGGGACTCCCACTGGACCTGAAGGTAGTTGAACACAACCATGAACATTCAAGAAAAGTCATGTGGCGAAAGGGTCGTCCATAAGGGGGGATAAATGGGAGAGCTTTCTGGGGCCCAGCCAAACTGGGGGCCCATGGAGGTCAGCAAAACCATGGTCTATTGTAATGTTAAGCTGTGATATCCTTATCTTATATTTAACCTGAAAACCCCTCTTATGAATGAAACAAATATCTTTCTTAAATCATTTGTGTAGTGTATAACCTTCTTAAAAATGTACATCTATTTTGTTTAGAAAAAAAGAATAAAAATGGGTTGACAATTTTAAAAATGGGTTAATAATGGCAAAAATATTGTGGAAAAGGTGGTGAAATTGGATCTTAAAAATAACATAAATGGGTTAGAAGCGGCAAAAATGATACAAAAATGGCAAAAAGTAACCAAAAAAAAAAAAGGCAAAAATGGGTTACAGTGGCAAAATGGGCATAAACAATGGTAAAACGGAATTAAAAAGTGGCTGAAAAGGCTTTAAATTGGCAAAAATGGGTGGAAATCTGTAGAAATGGGAAGAAAAATCTATATAAACTGGCAAAATAGCGCTAACTGAGAAAGTAAAATAGGAAGATACTGGCAGAAATTTGTCAAACTGGAAAAAATGGGCATATCAGATGATGAAAAGTGGTTAAAATGGGAAAAACTGAGCAGAAAAGTGGTTAAAAAAAGGGGCTAATAGTGACAATAATGGGTCAATTAGACTTATGTGGCAAGAATTGTTTTAGACGTGGCAAAAACGGGTAGAAAAAGTGGTGGAAAAGGTTTAAAATGGTAAAAATGTGTGAACATGGTATGAAAAATTATGGAAACTGGTTACATTTTGTCCAAATTGGTCTAAAGTGGCAACAGCGGAATTAAAAAAATATATATGTTCTTAGGTTTTTCAGGAGACCCCCTCTTATTGTCTCGTGACCCCGTCGGGGGTCCTGACCCTGGGTTGAGAACCACTGCTCTAATGGATGGATTTATTAACATCCATCTGCAAGGAAAGGATGCCTGCAATAATATTATTAATGATAACTGTGATAAAATCCCCACAGTCAAACTGCTCATGTTTTATTCATCATGATAAACGTTAGTGAAAACTGCTTTAATTCCACAGTAAATAATGTCCAAATAATTCAGCGAAAATCAGTCCAAAACTATGGCTAGATAGTCTGACTGTAGATCGTTCATCTCAGAATGGAAATACACACTTAAACTTTAGAAATAAAATAAGAATAAACTTCTCTCTAGGGTTAGGGTAAGGATTAAGTTACTGGCTAGGATAACAAAAGTCAAAAACCTGATAACAAAAAGTTTAATGAAGGTGAGTAGACAGTCTGAAAAAGCTCATCCTCCATAAAGCTAATGTAGCTAATGTAGCTCCATTAGCTGTGTAAGCTACAAAGATACAGTCAGTATTGACAGCTGATTTAAAAAGATTTTTATGAACAAAACACCGGCAGAATATCTGCAGATACTGATATTATAGCAATAATATCTGCATGCATAATTTTAAAGGTAAAAATAAGTTTGAATACTCTTGGTGATTTGGTTTCCTGATTATTTCAAAGGTTTAGCAATGTTTGATGATTTAAAATGATGACATGCTAGCATGCTTAGCTTTGTGCACACGTGAGAGAGACAGAACAGAGACAGGTGAGTCTCTCACAAAGGTGGTGGTAGAGTTCCCTGCATGCTTGAAATATAACCTTTGCATCATGTTCTGAAGTGGTTCCGGCTGTGTTAATTCTAATTTGTCCCAGCGCTAGCTCAGTCTACCATCATACATAAAGGGAGTCTAAATGAGCAATTACACCAACATGAGCTGATCCAGATCAGAACAGGTGAGTCTCACCTGTACAGCTGAGACAGAGCCTTGATCTCCACCTGACCCACCGTCTCCTGGAAACACAGCAAAACATCAAGGTTGGAAACTTTTCCTGACTTTGATTCAACATTCTTTTATATAAATCGATCAATCTAATGATCGATAGTGTTAAGGTAAATACCCAAAATTAATCCATTACACATTTCTAGTTACTTTCTTAAAAAAGTAACTAGTTACATTACTTATCATAACTAGTTAAACCACTACTTACATTACTTCTGCTCATCACCTGAGATCTTATGTCACTTAATCCCCGATGAAAACTACAGAGTTTATTGATTTATTTTGCACAGTTACAAAAAAAATACACAATATGACAGAAATAGATAGATACACAGTGCAGGAAGAGGCAGAAATCTCACAGAGCTTATTTGAAGCCTCCACCTAAATACTATTAAAAAATGAACACAGCATTACACAAAACAAAGAAACTCAAAGTTGACCTACAAAAAGTAATATAAACAATGATTAAATAATTCTGAACATACAGTAACAATAAAAACATATCAAAGACATAAAAAAGTGATTGCAAGGGGTTTATGAATACCAGTATGTCTGATTATGGTTGAGTAAAAGATCTGACCTGACTTCACCTGTATTTTCACTAGAAAACTAATCCAACATCAGAAAACTTGAATTGATCAGAAATAAGATTCACAGGTAAAACAACAACAGAAGTTAGTTAACTGCAGCCAGAGTTAAACCTCACATATTCCCACAGTAGTGTAAAATAAAATCACGGCACTATTTCATACAGTAAAAGGCGTAAGGATACGGGAGAGATGTAGACATAAGAAGTGATGTGACCAGACAGGACTGAGCGTTTATCTGCTCCAGGAGGAGTCAGTCTGCAGTCGAGTCCGTCCTCTCAGTCAAGCTGTGTTAATAAACTACAACAGGCTCCGCCCCCTGATTATTCTACATATCACTACAATTAGCACAAATCTTCTTCATTATTAGGAGGACAGGCACAAGATCCCTCCTTTCTGCTCTTTCATACAAAAAAAGTGACAACAAAGTCGTGGGATCAGACCAAAACAGCACCTCAGAAAATTAACACAATCATATTTGGATAAAGCAATAAGAACGGCTATTTTACTAAAGCCAGTTAATAAATTAAAGACTGTCTCTATCATAGGCTACATGTTTGAAATAAGGCTGGGCAATTGATCGCAAATTAGATTAAATTGGCCCGCTGCAATTTTCAAATCGCAGACAGTGCAATATTTTTATCCTAAAATTTGTCAAAATATCAACTTGATACAATTTTTATGCACAAGTGTCTTTTTTCAGAATAGTTTACTAAAATCCTACATTTCCTGTTTGTGTATATGATTTTCTTAATCAAACTGAGAATAACATTTTAAAAAATTATCCTTCAGTATAGCAATCATATCAAATTTGCTATATGAGCCAAAATCTCAATCGGATATTTTGTTCTAATATTATGTTGGTTATAAGATAGAATGATTGATGCTTATGTTTGTTGAATAATACACAAGATTAGGAACCTGAAAATAACTGCATATTAAATAGGGCTAAACAATTTAGAAAAATAAGCTAATTGTGATTTAATATGCTATTATTCCTTAAGTTCCTCATGTCATGTATTTTCCTACAAAAACAAGCAATTTTTCATTCTATTCTATAACCAACACATTATTAGATTAACCTAGGGCTGAACAGTTTAGAAAAACATCTTAATTGTGATGATTTCAACTCATTTTGCAAATTGAATATGAACTGTTGTATTTAAGGGAATGATCATTTTATGTTATTCTCATATTTAACAAGAAAAACATACAAAAACGAAAGAGTATTAAACTGGTATTTCAACACAAATTTCAGATTAAAGAAATATTGCACCTTCTGCGATTTAAAAATTGCAGCAGGCCATACTGCGAGTTAATCTAATTGCCCAGCCCTAATATTAAATCACAATTGCGATATTGGGGGGGGGGGGCAATTAGATTATTTTCACAAATTGTTCAGCCCTAGTTTGAAATATCTCCACCTTTAATTTTTAGAAAGAAACTGGTGATGGAAAAGTAAATGAGCCAAAAGTCAAAGTGGAAAGCCCCAGTAGTTTTTATTCTCACTATGAGAGGGCCAAATTGTTACAAATGATGAAACGTTCTCCATAAAACAATCATGATTACTTTTAATTTCTTAAAAAGGAACAAAAACATAGCTTTCATCATGCAAATGCAAATAATAGTGCTTCATCTATTCAGCTTGACAGAATTTAAACTAGTATAAAGTGTTTCTAGTATCTTACTTTCACATCTAGGTTATTATACAAACACATTTGATGACGCATACATTTTTAAGACAGTTAAGGCCAATTATATCTCTCATTTTATTAGCATATACTAATAATCAAAGATTACTGAAATGTCTATTTTTCATGTTTTCCTCATTTTTACAATTTCTAGATATTTGAAATTAACTTGAGGGCCACACCGAGTTAAAGAGAGGCCCCCAAATCTGATTAAAGAGCCTGTAAAGTGAAAATAAATCTGTATTTAGGTTTGTTGTATGACAGGTCACTGTGTTATGAACCTCTAAATCAAACTTCAGTCTAATAAAACATTGTAAAGTTTGTAAAAGTAAGCTTCAAAATCATGAAAAATGAGGCAGGCTCTGTTAATGAGCTGAAGCCACGCCCACTCAGGAGAAATATGTTCCTCTTAAATTTATAAATTCTACATTCTGACTGGAGAGCACACAGGCCATTAGCCCCGCCCTTTGACCTCACATTGACCTTATGATTGCAGCTGCCTAGGGTCATTCCCCACTGTGGACTGATGACTTCACCAGTCCACATATTGGCCCCGCCCACATTAAACACAGCCAGGAAAGAGGTGAAAAACTTTCTAACAGTCTAAATCCAGAATTCAGTCACTTGTAGATCTCAGTGTTTTCACATGTTTACAGCAACCGTATGTCAACATTTCTAGAGTGTTTAAACACAAATTTTGCATTTCACTTTACAGCGTCTTTAAACCAGGAGATTAAAGTCTGTGTAACCTCCCTCACATCTGAGATTATTTTAGAGGCTGATATTGAGAAGGACCAAAGCTTCAACACAGAGTCTGCCAGCAGCCTCCTTAAATGATCCAAGTCAACATCTACCAGATATCTGGTGTGTAGGGCTAAAACCTTTGGTGTCGAAGTGTTTCATATCAAAGTTTGTTACCATGACGACCATTAAAAACACACGTTAACACATTAACACCTGTTCACAGGTAAAAGATGACATCAGCTCACCTTTGGGTCCTCCAGACGCTCCAGGTATTTCTCAAATGAACCTTCAACAAACTGAAAGACAAAAACAGAGAGAGATCAGCCGGGAGCACCTCAGCGCCAGGTGAGAGGTCGTCAGGGAAACCAGCAGGGAGGTGGAGGGTTAAAGCATGAGCTCGTTAAGCAGTGAGGTTGTTAACGAGTTTTTACATTAGCAGGTGAGCTGTGGAACACTCACAGGTTCAAAGTTGCTCCTGTTGGCTCTCATGAAGTTGGCACAGTCCTGACGGATCTTCTGGTGGTAGTTCTGAGAGTAGTACAGCTAAACAGACAGAGACCATGGTAGAGAGGTTAGGAACACGAGACCTGGACCCAGCCCCGACCCTTTAACAGGAGACCTGGACCCAACCTAGACCCTTTAAACAGGAGACCTGGACCCATCCCTGACCCTTTAAACAGGAGACCTGGACCCATCCTAGACCCTTTAAACAGGAGACCTGGACCCATCCCTGACCCTTTAAACAGGAGACCTGGACCCATCCCTGACCCTTTAAACAGGAGACCTGGACCCAACCTAGACCCTTTAAACAGGAGACCTGGACCAATCCTAGACCCTTGAAACAGGAGGCCTGGACCCATCCCTGACCCTTTAAACAGGAGACCTGGACCCATTCTAGACCCTTTAAACAGAAGACCTGGACCCATCCTGGACCCTTTAAACAGGAGACCTGGATCCTTGAAACAGGAGGCCTGGACCAATCCTGGACCCTTTAAACAGGAGACCTGGACCCATCCTGGACCCTTTAAACAGAAGCCCTGGAACCTTTAAACAGGAGACCTGGACCAATCCTGGACCCTTTAATCAGTAGACCTAGACCCAGCCCCGACCCTTGAAACAGGAGACCTGGACCCATCCTGGACCCTTTAAACAGGAGACCTGGAGCAATCCTGGACCCTTTAATCAGAAGACCTGGACCCATCCTGGACCCTTTAAACAGGAGACATGGACCAATTCTGGACCCTTTAAACCTGAGACCTGGACAAATTCTGGACCCTTTAAACAGGAGACATGGACCAATCCTGGACCCTTTAAACAGGAGACCAGGACCCTTTAAACAGGAGACCTGGACCAATCCTGGACGCTTTAAACTTGAGACCCGGACCCACCCTGGACCCCTTAAGTATTGGACCTGGACCCACCCTGGAGACTTTAAACAGAAGACCTGGACCAATCCCGTACCCTTTAAGCAGGAGACCTGGACCCACCCTGGACGCTTTAAACAGAAGACCTGGACCAATCCCGTACCCTTTAAGCAGGAGACCTGGACCCACCCTGGACGCTTTAAACAGGAGACCTGGACCAATCCTGGACCAGGATTAACAGATTAAGGTTAACAGATTTGTTCTCTCTGGGGCCCAGATTCAGTAGCATTTACAGCCTCCTTAAACGCTGTTTACGTCCGGATGAAATGCTGATAAGACAAAAAAACATGAGCGTATACTCCTGTATTCGTCTCCGTGTTGACAGGGTCTAAAAAGATTCTGCACTAGCTAGACAGAGAAAAATTCCTAGGAAGAGGAGAAAAGCCTGTTGTTTTGAAGAGGAAGAGGTTTTTGCTCCTCTGCCTGCTTCTAAACTCTTCTACCGCAGATCTATTTTTGTTAGTTTCAGTCTAGTTTTAGTCATCACATGTCTATTTTTGTTAGTTTCAGTCTAGTTTTAGTCATCACAGATCTATTTTTGTTAGTTTCAGTCTAGTTTTAGTCATCACAGATCTATTTTTGTTAGTTTCAGTCTAGTTTTAGTCATCACAGATCTATTTTTGTTAGTCTAGTTTTAGTCATCACAGATCTATTTTTGTTAGTCTAGTTTTAGTCATCACAGATCTATTTTTGTTAGTCTAGTTTTAGTCATCACAGATCTATTTTTGTTAGTCTCAGTCTAGTTTTAGTCATCACAGATCTATTTTTGTTAGTCTCAGTCTAGTTTTAGTCATCACAGACCTATTTTTGTTAGTCTCAGTCTAGTTTTAGTCATCACATGTCTATTTTTGTTAGTCTCAGTCTAGTTTTAGTCATCACATGTCTATTTTTGTTAGTCTCAGTCTAGTTTTAGTCATCACAGATCTATTTTTGTTAGTCTCAGTCTAGTTTTAGTCATCACATGTCTATTTTTGTTAGTCTCAGTCTAGTTTTAGTCATCACATGTCTATTTTTGTTAGTCTCAGTCTAGTTTTAGTCATCACAGATCTATTTTTGTTAGTCTTAGTCTAGTTTTAGTCATCACAGATCTATTTTTGTTAGTCTCAGTCTAGTTTTAGTCATCACATGTCTATTTTTGTTAGCCTTAGTCTAGTTTTAGTCATCACAGATCTATTTTTATTGGTCTAGTTTTAGTCATCACAGATCTATTTTTGTTAGTCTAGTTTTAGTCATCACAGATCTATTTTTGTTAGTCTAGTTTTAGTCATCACAGATCTATTTTTGTTAGTCTAGTTTTAGTCATCACAGATCAATTTTTGTTAATCTCAGTCTAGTTTTAGTCATCACAGATCTATTTTTGTTAGTCTCAGTCTAGTTTTAGTCATCACAGATCTATTTTTGTTAGTCTAGTTTTAGTCATCACAGATCTATTTTTTTAGTCTAGTTTTAGTCATCACAGATCTATTTTTGTTAGTCTAGTTTTAGTCATCACAGATCTATTTTTGTTAGTCTAGTTTTAGTCATCACAGATCTATTTTTGTTAGTCTAGTTTTAGTCATCACAGATCTATTTTTGTTAGTCTCAGTCTAGTTTTAGTCATCACAGATCTATTTTTGTTGGTTTCAGTCTAGTTTTAGTCATCACAGATCTATTTTTATTGGTCTAGTTTTAGTCATCACAGATCTATTTTTGTTAGTCTAGTTTTAGTCATCACAGATCTATTTTTGTTAGTCTAGTTTTAGTCATCACAGATCTATTTTTGTTAGTCTCAGTCTAGTTTTAGTCATCACATGTCTATTTTTGTTAGCCTTAGTCTAGTTTTAGTCATCACAGATCTATTTTTATTGGTCTAGTTTTAGTCATCACAGATCTATTTTTGTTAGTCTAGTTTTAGTCATCACAGATCTATTTTTGTTAGTCTAGTTTTAGTCATCACAGATCTATTTTTGTTAGTCTAGTTTTAGTCATCACAGATCTATTTTTGTTAGTCTAGTTTTAGTCATCACAGATCTATTTTTGTTAGTCTAGTTTTAGTCATCACAGATCAATTTTTGTTAGTCTCAGTCTAGTTTTAGTCATCACAGATCTATTTTTGTTAGTCTCAGTCTAGTTTTAGTCATCACAGATCTATTTTTGTTAGTCTAGTTTTAGTCATCACAGATCTATTTTTGTTAGTCTCAGTCTAGTTTTAGTCATCACAGATCTATTTTTGTTAGTCTAGTTTTAGTCATCACAGATCTATTTTTGTTAGTCTTAGTCTAGTTTTAGTCATCACAGATCTATTTTTGTTAGTCTAGTTTTAGTCATCACAGATCTATTTTTGTTAGTCTAGTTTTAGTCATCACAGATCTATTTTTGTTAGTCTAGTTTTAGTCATCACAGATCTATTTTTGTTAGTCTAGTCTAGTTTTAGTCATCACAGATCTATTTTTGTTAGTCTAGTCTAGTTTTAGTCATCACAGATCTATTTTTGTTAGTCTAGTTTTAGTCATCACAGATCTATTTTTGTTAGTCTAGTTTTAGTCATCACAGATCTATTTTTGTTAGTCTAGTTTTAGTCATCACAGATCTATTTTTGTTAGTCTAGTTTTAGTCATCACAGATCTATTTTTGTTAGTCTAGTCTAGTTTTAGTCATCACAGATCTATTTTTGTTAGTCTTAGTCTAGTTTTAGTCATCACAGATCTATTTTTGTTAGTCTAGTTTTAGTCATCACAGATCTATTTTTGTTAGTCTCAGTCTAGTTTTAGTCATCACAGATCTATTTTTGTTAGTCTAGTTTTAGTCATCACAGATCTATTTTTGTTAGTCTAGTTTTAGTCATCACAGATCTATTTTTGTTAGTCTAGTTTTAGTCATCACAGATCTATTTTTGTTAGTCTAGTTTTAGTCATCACAGATCTATTTTTGTTAGTCTTAGTCTAGTTTTAGTCATCACAGATCTATTTTTGTTAGTCTTAGTCTAGTTTTAGTCATCACAGATCTATTTTTGTTAGTCTAGTTTTAGTCATCACAGATCTATTTTTGTTAGTCTAGTTTTAGTCATCACAGATCTATTTTTGTTAGTCTCAGTCTAGTTTTAGTCATCACAGATCTATTTTTGTTAGTCTAGTTTTAGTCATCACAGATCTATTTTTGTTAGTCTAGTTTTAGTCATCACAGATCTATTTTTGTTAGTCTAGTTTTAGTCATCACAGATCTATTTTTGTTAGTCTAGTTTTAGTCATCACAGATCTATTTTTGTTAGTTTTAGTCTAGTTTTAGTCATCACAGATCTATTTTTGTTAGTCTAGTTTTAGTCATCACAGATCTATTTTTGTTAGTCTCAGTCTAGTTTTGCCATGGAAAAAGGCTGTCACAAACATTATTAGTAATAATTTTTGTTGATGAAATTAACACGGTTTCCCAGCCTTTTTCCCCTTAGCGCCCCCTATTTTATCTAAGAAAAGCCAAGGCCCCCAGGACCTAGATGGAAAAATAAAACATCATATTATCTTCATTGATAAAATACCAACATAATAGTCCTAAAAACACCTGATACTGCCAGTAGAATTATGTATAAACTATCCATTATTACAACTGTGTATCAGAGTCATTCTAGAAAATAAAGGATCTGTTGATTTTCTATTTTTAAAACTTAAGTTTTAAAAGTTTATTAAATAAAAAAAAACTTTATACGTTTTAAATGTATGCAAAACAAACCCGTTTAAAGATAATTAAATCTGAAACTGTTGATTATTTGGAAGAGAATCTGACCAGACCAGTACAACCCAGGCCTCGGGACCGTAGTTTGGACCCCCGGTACCGTACTGTCGTTAGACTGATAGTAGATGTTTGTGGGCTTAGAGGGGCCTGGACGTTGATGTTGGGGTCAGGGGTCTCCACCAGGACCCTCTTTGGGCTAATTTAACTCTAGTTTAAGGCTGTTATCCGCTCTTGGCCCCTTGTTTCCATTCTAAATACACCAGAAGGTCTACCGTCCGACGGACTCACCTGCTCGGACACTGCCCGGAAAAGACTGGACGCGTCCCTCGCCACCATCTTCCGGTAGAGTCCCAGGCTGCCCAGGTACTCGTCCATGTTGGCGAAGTATTTTTTCAGGCCCTTCTGCATCACGGAGCCGTTAGAGAACCGTCCAACCGCAGAAAAGAACCGAAAACTTCGGAACAGAGCCGTTAAACTCCGGGCCACATTTACCGGGAAACCTCTGCTGCTACCGGCACTAGCTATGTTCACGGACAGGTGTGGGTAATCACGTTCAATCAACGCGGGAATCCCGTGCTGCAGAGGCGTTCAGGGGCCCGGAACGGATCGGTAATCTGGAGTTAAAATAACTGGAGAAGAGAGCCTGCATGTAGGACATTACACTTTGGCATTTCCTACATGATAGAAAGAAAGTCTTCTATTTTATTCCATTTGCTTGGAATGTGCGGGAATTTACCTTAAAATTTTCTGGATTTTCAAGGAAATTTGGGGCAATATGTTTGTTTATTTTAGAGTGTTTGATTTAAAGTTCTTGGGGGAGGGGTTTCTTCAAAATGTTCCAGGAATTTTCAGGGAAATTTTTGGGTCTGATGTTTGGGAAATTTGAAATATTTTCATAATTTTCCATGAATTTTTGGGGTGATTTTAAGTCAATTTTGGGGAATTTGATTTACAATTTTTAAGGGGAAATTCCTTCAAAATGTTCCAGGAATTATCAGGGAAATCCTCAGTTTGGATGTTTGGGAAATTTGAAATATTTTCAGAATTTTCCATGAAATTTTGGGGTGGATTTTAAGTCAATTTGGGGGAATTTGATTGGAATTTTGAGGGGAAGTTCCTTCAAATTGTTCCAGGAATTATCAGGGAAATTCTCAGTTTGGATGTTTGGGGACTTTGGAATTTCTTTCATAATTTTCCATGAATTTTTGGGGAGAATTTTAAGTCATTTTTGGGGAATTTAATTGGAATTTTGAGGGGAAATTCCTTCAAAATGTTTCTGGAATTTTCAAGGAAATTTTAGGTTTGGATGTTGGGGGAAATTGGAATTTTTCAGAATTTTCCATGCACTTTTGGGAGAATTTTAAGTTAATTTTGGGGAATTTGATTGAAATTTGGGGTTGGATTTGCTTATAAATTTTGGGGGAACCTACACTAATTTGAAAATATTTTTTTAGACCTAAAGAACTTTTGGTGGGATAAACGTTGGTTAGAATTAAGAGTACCTTGGAGGGAACACAACATGGTGACTCTGGTCGCCTTTCTTTGTGGCCTCCACCCGTCTCTCTGTGATACAGTAGAACCAAAAAGATTTTTCTCAGCCAATCAGTGGAGATCAGTCAGCGTGACTAAAAGTGATATCACACCATTGCACCAATCAGCAGTAGCCAAGAGCATCTCAAACTTCCTGTTTCCTCCAGAACTTGAAAATACAGATTCATCTCTCCTCTGGTCCCAACCAACCTAAAACCAGAACTAACGGTGATAAGACGATGAAGCTCACACATTATGCAGGTGAACAGCAGAGCTCAGTGTCATGGTAGGTTTTAATTGTCAAGGATTTCTGGCAATGACTGAAGTTGTAGCGTTAAAAATGGAGGACCCATATTTAGGTGTGGAATGACGTCTATATTAAGACTTAGGGCCAACTCATCTCTCAACCACACAGAGGAATTTCCTGACCAGTAATAAATGATATGAATGTAGGATTATGGTCCTCTGTAGGGTACTCGGTAAATGGAGGGTTAGGGACCTATTTTTTGTTTTTTGGTGAAATAATGAAGAAAAAAGTGGACTAAATAATGAAATATCTGAGATTTTTTCAGTTTTATTATCTTAAATGGCATAAATCAGTTTTTATTTTTACCGTGAGCCTAATCACTGCTAAAATGGACTTTATTATTCAATATTTGTGATTATTATTGGTCTGCTGTTGGATTAGAGGATCAAACTGTCGGCTTAAACAGTATAAAAAAAACCTCACCATGTCTGGAAAATCAGTATTTGGTATTTAGGGAACTTTTTCCTACTTACTACACCCTAAAGGTGTTTATTTTTCTTTATTTTCATTTTAGTATGCATACACTTGGATTTTTTTAAATCAAAGATTGGCAAGGAACCGCATTTGGTCACGTCACTTACCTTTATCTTCACCATGGTAATAAAATTACACGTTTGAGAACTGGGATGTCTGCAGATTATACTCTAGGGTTTTGAATCCCAGGTGGATGCTGTGTGTAAAAAGGCACATCAACAGTTGTACTTCTTGAGGAAGTTGAGGAACTTTAATGTTGATTGCACCTTCATGAAAATGTTTTACTCTTGCTTTATTGAATCTGTTTTAACTTTCTCTTTTATCATTTGGTACGGGTCCCTCAGTATCAGAAACCGTAACAGATTGCAGGGCATTTCAAAAATCTGCAGTCGAATTACAGGTTCGACCCTTACTGACCTAACTCAGTAGTTCAGAGTTAGGACTCTAAAAAAGGCCCAGTCTATCCTGGCTGATCGCAGCCACCCTTTATTTTCAGAGTTTAAGCTGCTACCATCAGGTCGCAGATTCAGCCTGCCAGCATGCAGGACAAAAAGGCTAAAAAGCTCTTTTGTCCCTGCTGCCATCAGCTTTCTAAATAGTTAGCCAAAGCCTGTTATTTCTTGTTTTTTTATTGTGTTTTATCGTTGTATTGCACACAGTCTCTCGTGCTTCTATTTATTGTGTTGTCAATGCTGTTTTTTATGATTGATCTGAATGTATGTCTTGACTGCTGGCTGTGAAACAAATTGCCCTTCACAGGGATAATAAAGTGAACCTTGACCTTGAGGGTTTGAGCTGACAATTTCCAGATATTTCAATGAGTGGAATATAACGGGATTAAATCTGAACTCTGATTTTCATCTTAGATTAAAGTTTGAATTGAGATTTTACCCTCAGACTAAAGTCTGAATTGTGATTTTAACCTCAGACTAGATTATAAATTGTGATTTTAATCTCAGGTTAAAGCCTGAATTGTGATTTAAATCTCAGATTAAAGTCTAAATTGTGATTTTAACCCCAGATTATAGTCTAAATTAAGATTTTACCCTCAGAATAAAGTCTGAATTGTGAATTTAATCTCAGATTAGAGTCTCAATTGTGATTTTTATCTCAGATTAAATTATGAATTGTGATTTAAATCTCAGATTAAGGTCTGAATTGTGATTTTACCCTCAGAATAAAGTCTGAATTGTGAATTTAATCTCAGATTAGAGTCTCAATTGTGATTTTTATCTCAGATTAAATTATGAATTGTGATTTAAATCTCAGATTAAGGTCTGAATTGTGATTTTACCCTCAGAATAAAGTCTGAATTGTGATTTTAATCTCAGATTAGATTATTTGCACCAATGATCTCAGGAGGTTCAAACCCAGGGCATTAAAGCTTTTCCAGAAGCGTCCACTAACTCCTTCAATCACTCTCTAGATCAGGGATGTCAGATTCAATCACAGCAGGGGCCGAAATCTTAATTTAGGTCTAACCTCAGGGCCTAAGAGAGAAAAGGTCAAAATTATGAATTTACAAGGTCAAAATCCTAAATGTAGGTATAATCTTGGATGCAAAATGAAAATATGAAAAGAAAACATTAATTTCTTTCCCTCATTCCTAACTATTTCTACTCTCTACTTTTCCAGATTTGTATGACTTAAAGGTTTCTTGAAAATCTTCCAGGTTAAATTTACATTTCTATCCTGGGGGAAACCTGCAGACCTCATCCAGGTGAGACACTTCCAATTAAAATTTGAAATGATCTTGCAACCTGGGTAAAACTGCACCATGGGCCGCATTTGGCCCCCGGGCCATGAGTTTGACACCCATGCTCTAGATGAAATAAAAACACACAGGGAGCAGCATGAAGGTTTTGGTACATTCCCTTTACTGACATTCAGAGTCCATTATTGAACATTTCTTACAAGCATGATAGAAAAACTATGGACATCAACATTTACAATCTATTTACACTGTATGGCTCATGAACAGAGCAGTGGTAGTGTTCTGGATGTTTCTACAAATGCGAGACAGTGGAAGACTTCAGGATCAGGTCCCTGCAGATCCATGAAGGAGGCAGATCTGCTCACTTTAATGTCAGATATGAAATAAAACTGGGTCTGAGGCATAAAGGAGGTTTATTCTGTCATATAGCTGCTACACAAGGCTGCCTTTGCTCTGAAATACAGGTGGTGAAAGGGTTAAAATAGCCCTGCATGAAGCTAACATTTAAAGAACTACTGCAGCAGCTCAGAGATTCAGAGTTGTACTTTTTTATTGCATCTGAAGCATTTAATTGACCAATAAATGTCCCAAAGCCTGTCCTTAAGGTTAAAGTGACTTTACATGGTGCTCCTGTGGTTTTTGGAGCTGTAAATCTTTGACACCCACTGGGACTGATTAATAAATACACACACACATCTGTGTGTGTGTGGTGTTGTTGTAGCCGTTTATTGCCAGAGTGTGCAGATTTACCGTGTGTCGGATACAGTTCATAAAGTCGTATAAAGATGGTACAAATCTGGACTTTTCTCTGAATAAATCACAGGAGTAAACTCTTTAAACAGAGCTCTACATTCATGATGAAGTCTCCACCGGAAATAAGACCAGAGCGTCCCTGATGTGTCTGAGATCTCCTCAGAGGAAACTGACCTCAAAGTTCGTCTGTCTTTGACCTCCTGAGGCCTGAAAAAACACCCCGCAGGACTTCCTGTTGGTTTTGGTTTGGAGAAGGTTTCCAGTCAGCCAGTGCCGTGGCTGCTGTACTCGAAGACGCCCTTCTTAAAGAACGGCGAGAACTCGCAGACGGCGTGTTTGGTGAGACGGAAGCCGCCGTCTGCGTCGGCTCTGAGAGGAGAGCTGGAGGACGACAGCATCACCCGGAACAAATTCCTCAGGTAACGCTGCAGAAAACAGGATCAGCATCGTCATCATCAATCATCATCATCGCCATCATCTGGCAGATATACAGACCAATCAGTGGAAGCCTGGTATGATCTGGTTTTTCACTGGTTTAAACCAGAACAGGGACCTTTTAAAACCAGGATAGATATATCTGAAAGGATACCCTGTGTGAAGACGCGACCCTCCTGGTCAAACTGAGTATCAAGTCTCTCACCTCCAGCTGATTCCGACGCTCCGCCACCATCCGCTCGTCTCGGTTTCCAAACAGTTTCTTCGGAGGAAACTCGAGAGCTGCGAGCTGAAACACAAACATCCAGAATCATGAGCTGTTCCTCTAAATCAGGGGTGTCGAACTCAGTCACAGCAGGGGCCGAAATCTGAATTTAGGTCTAACCTGAGGGCCTAACAGGTCGACATTTAACTGAAAACTATCAACCGTGTTTTCACAGGTAATGAATTATAGAGAAAATTAAACAGTGATGAACAAAAAGTCAAAATGATTAAATACCACAGCATCAATGTTACTGTGTGTCCATGTCAAATAAATGCTAAATAATTAAATAAATGAGTTAAAGGCTCATAATCTGAGACAAAGTCAGCTTTATAAGTCCTAAAGGTCAAAATACAAAATTAAAAGTCAAAAATAAGGATTTAAAAAAACAAATATATGAGATAGAGACTTAAAATCATGAGTTTAAAGGTCAAGATATGAGAGAAAATACAAAATCAAAAGTTTAAAACTTAAAAACAGAAGATTAAATTCAAAATATTGAATTTAAAAGGTCAAAATATGTAATAAAATTCAAAATATTGACTCTAAAAGGTCAAAATATGTGATAAAATTCAAAATATTGACTCTAAAAGTTCAAAATATGTGATTAAATTCAAAAATTGACTCTAAAAAGTCAAAATATGTGATAAAATTCAAAATATTGACTCTAAAAGGTCAAAATACAAGAGAAAAATCAAAATTGTGACTCCAAAATGTCAAAATATGAGATAGGATTCAAAATTGTGACTCTATAAGGTCAAAATATGAGATAAAAATCAAAATTGTGACTCTAAAAGGTCAAAATATGATGTAAAAATTCAAAATTGTGACTCAAAAAGTTCAAAATATGAGATTAAATTCTAGATCAGGAGTGTAAAAAGTGAAAACATGGGATTAAAAGTCAAAGTTAGGAGTTTAAAAGGTCACAATAAGATTTAACAGGAAAAATTTTGAACAGAAAAGGTCACAATATGAGAGAAAAAGACAAAATTTTGAATTTAAAAGGTCAAAATATTAAATAAAAAGTCAAAATCCTAAATTTAGGTATAATCTCGGATTGCAAAATGAAAATATGGAATGAAAACACAAATTAATTTCTTTCCCTCATTCCTGACTATTTCTACTCTCTACTTTTTCAGTTTTTTTTATGACTTAAAGGTTTCTTGAAAATCTTCAAGGTTAAATTTACATTTCTATCCTGGAGGAAATCTGCAGACCTCATCCAGGTGAGACACTTCCAATACAAATATGAAATGATATTGCAGGCCAGGTAAAACTGCACCATGGGCTGCATTTGGCCCCGGGCCACGAGTTTGACACCCGTGCTCTAACAGAACCTCAGCCTTTAATATTGATGAGAATGAGAGGAATGGTTGAAGGTCATCAGCCGTCTTACCTCTGGATATTTGAGTTTGAGGCTTTTGTGCATTTCTCTAAAGCGGCTGTAGCGCCTGAAAACGGTCCACATCTCATCCATCACAGTGATCTGATGAACAGAGAGACAAACGCTGGTTTAGGAGAGAGAAAACATCACAAGTCTGATGTATGAACAGCTTTGGTTAAAACAGTTCCAGTGTCTGATCTAGAAACTCACGACCAGCTGTGCTGGCAGTGATTTCTGTTTATCATCTGATCTGTTGTTTCAGATCTGAGTTTATGAGATTTGACAGTCATTAACTCGTTCTCATAACTTTTTATACAGTGTCCCAACATTTTTGGAATTGTAGTTGTTATTGCAGCATTTCGCAGACGTAACAGCTGATCCAGAGAGGATCAGCTGTTACGTCAGGAGAACCGAGCTGTTGGACGAGCTCTGGTCAAAGACGAGGGGAAGTGTGGGCATGGTGGGAGGGTTGAGCTGAGAACTCACCTTCACCTCGAACTCAAAGTGCTCGTCTTTCCCCTGCCCACGGAGGACGTAACGAGGAATGCTAATTTTAACGGGCTCCTGGACGCCGTCGGAGCTCGCCACCAGAGGACGAGACATCAGGTGCTGCAGAGGACGCCACCGGGAAGGAGGAAGGAAGACGAGACGAGAAAGGAGAGGAAGAGGTACAGAGTGAAAGGTTGACTCAGAAATATCACAAACACTTGACTGAGAATGAAATACCATTAAAAAGACATGACAACAGGAAACAGAGAAAAACCAACCTTTATTTAAACAACAACTCCTCAAACATTTCAAATATTCACATCTTATTATTTCACATTAGACAACATGGAAATGTTTTAACCTCCTGAGACCCTGCATGGAAATATGAGGACATCAGAGTTTAGCAGTGTGGTACTAAACTCTGCCTTTATCATTTCAGGGATAATTGTCTGGAATTTCCTTAAAAGTTGGATCATTTTTTGGGGGGAATTTCAGGGGAATGTGCTCTGAATTTTCAGGAATTTTCATGAGTTTTTTAGAGGATATGTCTGGATATTTTGGAGTCATTTTGAAATTTTAGGGTACTCTCATGGAAATCTATTTGATTTTCTTTAATTCGACTGAGATTTTGAGGGGGATTTTCCTTCTAAATTTGTCCTAAATTTTAATGGTAATTTTAGGGAATTTGTCTGGATGTTTAAGGGTATTTGTTTGAAAATTTTCAACAATTTCCCATGAATTCTGGTGAAATTTTACACTAAATTTATGGTATTTTCATCAAAAATATTCAGGGGAATTTTATTTAAAATTTTGGTGAACTTGCTTTAAAATGTTCAGGAATTTTCAGTTATTTTTGACTGAATGTTTGGATATTTTGGAGCTACTTTGAAATTTGAAGGTACTTTGTAAGCTATTGGGGAATCTATTATTGATTATTTTGGAATTTGAAAATTTTAGGGGCAATTTCCTTCAAATTTTTCATTAATATTTCAGGGAATTTGTCTGGATGTTTGGCACATTTGTTTGGAAATTTCCTAGAATTTGGGGACATTTGTCTTCTAACTTTCTGGAATTTTCATTGCAAATATTGGGTGGAATTTGATCTTAAATTTTGAACTAGTTTCAATTTATTTTAGGGAAAATGTTGAAGTAAATGTAAGGCTTTTCCCAAAGTTTCACTGAAACTTTGAGGGAATGTTTATATAAATTTTATCAATGTCTTTGAAGTTTTAAGGTCTCAGTGATGATCTTTTGTGTTTTGAAAACTAATAATTTTCCAAGACCTCATGAACTTTTAGTGGAAAAACATTCTTAGTCAAAATGACTTCCTGTTTGTACTGTGCAGCAGATAACGCCTTGTTTTTTTTACTTATCGGGTCCAAAAATAAGTGGGAGAAACTAAAAATACACCCAGAACCCCCAAAAATCCTGGGTCTCAGGAGGTCAAGTCACTTTGAGGCAGTTTCTTTTTTGGATCAGCAGCAAAATCATATTAAATTTACGTGAGATTACCATTGTCCCTCGATAAGATGAAAAGTCAAAAATAAAAATAGTCACATGTTTACAACAGCCAATCACAGCCAGAATGTATTTAATACACACAGAGACAATGAGCATACAAATCAGCAAGAAAGGAAAATAAATAGATCAGATTTTAAGGTGAAATTTGTTTGTTTATCAGGACACAGCTCAGACATCTTTGGTCTTTACAGCAGGATCACAGAGTTTTGGAGTTTTAGCCGCTTTCTGTGAAACAGGCTGGTTATTTAGGAGAGGGATGAATCCATCAATGTTTACTGCTGCACATTTTCTAAATTATACAGAAACACTTTGATGCACAAATGTTGTCGATGTATTTGTGCACTTTAGACGGTGTGCAGACGTTTGCCTGTGACTTTTGAGAATCGAAATAACTATACAGTTCTGTGCAGAACTTTTAGGCACATTTGGGCCAAAACTGAAGCGGAGTGAGGCATGCAATGGCAAAGATGGCCACCAGAGGGCGCCATCAGCTAGGAAGGAGGATTGCCAAAATCCAAGTTAGGCTTTGGATGTCCTCGCATGTTACCAAGGACAGTGGTTCTCAACCTTTTCAGCCCACGACCCCCAAAATAAAGGTGCCAGAGACCGGGGACCCCCACTGTTCCTGAAGGTGGTTGAACACAGACATGAACATTCTACAATAGTCATGTGGAGACAAGGCCCAGCCAAACCGAGGCCCATGGAGGTCAGCAAAACCATGGTCCACTGTAAAATTAAGCTGTGATATCTGTGTTTCCGATCTAACCTGAAAAAACACTCTTATCAAAGGAACTAATAAATATTTTTAATCATTTGTGTAGTAAATAGCCATCTTAAAAATGTATGTTCTATTTCTTAAAAAAAAGGATTAAAATGGTTTTAGATTGCTAAAATGGGTTAAAAATGCCAGAGAAATGGTGGAAAAGCTGGTGAATTTAAATTTTGAAAGCAGCAGAAATGGGTTAGAACAGGCAAGAATTCAATAAAAATGGCAAAAAACAAAAAAAACAAAAAAAAAGAAACCTGAAATAGCTTTAAATGGGTTAAAAATGGGTGGAAATTTGGTGAAATTTGATGAAAAATTGATATCAACTGGCAAAAAAAGGTTAACTGGGAAAGAAAAAATAGGCAGATATTAGTAAAACAAGCAAAAATAGGCATATCAAATGGTGAAATGGAGTTAAAATGGGAAAAAAAATGGGCATAAAAGAGGTTAAAAGGGGTTAATAGTGGCAGTAATGGGTTAACAGAGGCAACATTAAGCTTAAGTGGCAAGAACAGGCAGGAAAAAAGTGGTGGAAAGTGTTTAAGAATGACAAAAATAGGCATTGAATGGTACAAATGTGTTAAAATGGTAGGAAAATAATAAAAAGGTTTTTAAAAAATGGACAAAAAATGGTGTAAAGGGGCAAAAATGTAATTTAAAAAAATATTATTTTTTTTGTTTTTTTAGGGCATCTGGAGAACTCCTCTTAGTGTCTCACGACCCCATAGGGGGTCCTGACCCCAAGGTTGAGAACCATTGGCCAAGGACATGGAAAAAAGGTCAACACATTTAGGACTAAGTAAGGGGTGGATGCATGAGTAAGTACGTCCTAGGGTACCATTCTGGTGGGCAGTAGGGTTTCCACCAGCTCCTGGTCATGCTGTGGATGTCTAAAGGACCAGAAACCACCGGTGGTCTACGGCGTATTGCCAGACAAAAGAAGTGACACTGAGCTTGACCTTGGCTGCACATTGTGGCACATCGAACGACTCCTATGTGTGTTGAATGCTTAAAACTTGTGCACTATTGGATCTCTAGAACTAATTTTTATTAGTATGAAATGAAGTGTAAAACTCTGGAATCTGAACAAGGGCCCTAAAATACTATGTTACAGTAGAAGCAGCCTGTTTCAGTGCCGCCTTCACAGTCAGCTGGAAGAGTTCCCAACTTTCAAAACCATAAGCAAGCCTGCCCAAGGAACCCACAGAACCCCCTGAGTCCCTGATAAACCCAGAGAATGGACCCTGATAAACCCAGAGAATGGACCCTGATAAACCCAGAGGATGGACTCTGATAAACTCAGAGAATGGACCCTGATAAACCCAGAGAATGGACCCTGATAAACCCAGAGAATGGACCCTGATAAACCCAGAGAATGGACCCTGATAAACCCAAAGGATGGACTCTGATAAACTCAAAGAATGGACCCTGATAAACCCAAAGGATGGACCCTGATAAACCCAGAAGATGGACCCTGATAAACTCAGTGAATGGCCCCTAATAAACTCAGAGAATGGCCCCTGATAAACCCAGAGAATGGCCCCTGATAAACCCAGAGAATGGCCCCTGATAAACCCAGAGAATGGACCCTGATAAACCCAGAGAATGGACCCTGATAAACGCAGAGAATGGACCCTGATAAACCCAGAGAATGGCCCCTGATAAACCCAGAGAATGGCCCCTGATAAACCCAGAGAATGGACCCTGATAAACCCAGAGAATGGCCCCTGATAAACCCAGAGAATGGACCCTGATAAACCCAGAAAATGGCCCCTGATAAACTCAGTGAATGGCCCCTAATAAACTCAGAGAATGGCCCCTGATAAACCCAGAGAATGGCCCCTGATAAACCCAGAGAATGGCCCCTGATAAACCCAGAGAATGGACCCTGATAAACCCAGAAAATGGCCCCTGATAAACTCAGTGAATGGCCCCTAATAAACTCAGAGAATGGCCCCTGATAAACCCAGAGAATGGCCCCTGATAAACCCAGAGAATGGCCCCTGATAAACCCAGAGAATGGACCTCTGATAAACCCAGAGAATGGCCCCTGATAAACCCAGAGAATGGACCTCTGATAAACCCAGAGAATGGCCCCTGACAATCCCAGAGAATGGCCCCTGATAAACCCAGAGAATGGCCCCTGATAAACCCAGAGAATGGACCTCTGATAAACCCAGAGAATGGCCCCTGATAAACCCAGAGAATGGACCCTGATAAACCCAGAAAAGGGCCCCAGATAAACTCAGTGAATGGCCCCTAATAAACTCAGAGAATGGCCCCTGATAAACCCAGAGAATGGCCCCTGATAAACCCAGAGAATGGCCCCTGATAAACCCAGAGAATGGACCCTGATAAACCCAGAGAATGGCCCCTAATAAACTCAGAGAATGGCCCCTGATAAACCCAGAGAATGGCCCCTGATAAACCCAGAGAATGGACCCTGATAAACCCAGAGAATGGCCCCTAATAAACTCAGAGAATGGCCCCTGATAAACCCAGAGAATGGCCCCTGATAAACCCAGAGAATGGCCCCTGATAAACCCAGAGAATGGCCCCTGATAAACCCAGAGAATGGCCCCTGATAAACCCAGAGAATGGACCCTGATAAACCCAGAGAATGGCCCCTGATAAACCCAGAGAATGGCCCCTGATAAACCCAGAGAATGGCCCCTGATAAACCCAGAGAATGGACCCTGATAAACCCAGAGAATGGCCCCTGATAAACCCAGAGAATGGACCCTGATAAACCCAGAAAATGGCCCCTGATAAACTCAGTGAATGGCCCCTAATAAACTCAGAGAATGGCCCCTGATAAACCCAGAGAATGGCCCCTGATAAACCCAGAGAATGGCCCCTGATAAACCCAGAGAATGGACCCTGATAAACCCAGAAAATGGCCCCTAATAAACTCAGAGAATGGCCCCTGATAAACCCAGAGGATGGACCCTGATAAACTCAGTGAATGGCCCCTAATAAACTCAGAGAATGGCCCCTGATAAACCCAGAGAATGGCCCCTGATAAACCCAGAGAATGGGCCCTCTGCAGATGGATTTATTGATGATATCAATGCTTATGTTTGGATCAGTAGCATTGGTGCTAGCATCCTGGCTAACATCTACCTCCAGTTAGAGCTGAAAAGTATATCAAGCCATTGGTTCTGGTGTTGGAATTATTTATTTGTCATTCTTTTTATCCAATTTCACCATACTTTCCATCCATTATTGCCACTTTTTTGCCATTTTATTCCCCTTTTAGCCACTTTTCCCATTTTTGCCACCTTTTTGCCCGTTAGCCTGTTTTGATTCTATTCTTGTTTTCTAGTTTTTCCACTTCATTTTTTGGCATTTGAACATTATGAGGTCTGACATTACTTTCTAACGGTTTAGTTGAGGTCAGTGTGCCACACCAATAGAAAGGTCATGTGTTCTGAAGGGGTTACATTTTGAAGACTATTTTTCTATAGCATAAATTAATAGAATTCATTTTTGTTTCTTTGATAAGAGTGGTTATTATTCAGGTTAAAAATAAAGTATGGTTATCACATATTAATCTACAATGGACCATGATTTTTGCGGACCTCCATGGGCCCCCAGTTTGGCTGGCTTTCCCCTTTGTCCTCTCTTAGGCGCGGCCTTACTCACAAGTCATTTCAACCTCTAAATGAATAAAAACTATTTTTGGCCCAGGTTTAAAAATACCGGAACCCCTCTTTTGCTGTGGTTCTTCTGCTGAAGGAATAGTCAAAGAGCTTTCAGGAAGAAGATCTTTTAGTCGCAATTAATTTTAATAACATCAACATTTTAAAATAATACTTAAAAAATACTTTCAAATGCCCCATTTTACTTACGTTTGATCAATAGCATCTACTCAGGTAATTTCTCTGATTTTCTACAGACATTTGGCTACAAAATGGTGAACTTATTTTAAAATGCCAAACACAATTGCCAAAGTTTCATCAGTCTTTAGAGCCTGTGTCCACTTGGAGCCCTCAGCAACAGCTTTTTGTGTTGCACTCAACTTTGCTTGGCAATGTCACTTCCCTCTAAAAAACCAGTCACAATCAAAAAGGGGCGGGACTTTTGATCTGTCATCAACAATGGTGGAGAGAATAATCAGACAAGCCTTTTTGAAGGTACCAGATGTAAGGCTGCTGCTTCAGCATGTATGTTGTGTTGGTGACATTTCCTTAATAGAAGCTAATGGTAATTTAAAACAGACACGCGTCACTGCTGGTAGAAGCTAAAAGTCTCAAGCCAACTTATAGTGACTGCCAGTGAGAAGCATTCTGAAACTTAGGTTATTGTTGGTGCCAAAAAAGGCGTTGGTGAGCGCAGGCCCCCATCCGGGGGGGCGGCCTTAAGGTGCACTTCTTAGGTACACAGGTGATTTATCAAGATCACAGCTTCTGAGGTACAACCAAACGATAACTTCCAGGAATCACATCGACCCCCTTGATGAGCAACTGAGGGCATTTCAGGTGGACCTTGCCTTGTGTAAATCATCATTTCTTGAGCTTGTAGTTTGAGAGTCATGAATGAGATTTCTATGGTCAGCCAGTCGTCCTTCTGCCTCACAAGAACGCACTTGATGTCTGAACGCCTGCGGAGTTCAAGGCCCTGAAACTGGGGCTGGGAAGGGACCAGACTGGATCCCCGTGGCGCTGGATGAAAGACACCATCCTCCCGGAGAAGGGCTATATGGGTGTCCGACAACAGGAACTGAAAGATGGTGTCCTGACGAACATGGGTAGAGTTCATGATTTTGACGCTGGTGTAGAGCAGAGGACAGATGTTTGCCAGAGAAGGTTTGCCTGGACCATCCATGTTCCCATGGATGATGTAGAGCAGATCTGCAAGGACCCGCTTGAATCTAGACGTGATGTGAAAGCCGTTGTCCAGGACAATATCAGGAACATTAGATGTCCAATCCAAAGAGAGCGCCATGAGATCAGCAGAGAGTAATGGGTGATGTTCTGTCCCTTCAGAAAACTTTTCAGGTGAAAGGATCTTCAGTAAAGCCTTGCAGAACTCCTGGGTGAGCTCTTTGCTGTGGGTATAGATCACCAAAACTGAGTCTTCAGTGCATCCGCTAAGGCGGGCATGCTGCCCTGCCAAGCTTATTTGTACTTTCTTGATTTCCTGCAGGTTAAAATGGTGAAAAACAGATAAGGAGTCATCTAATGTTGTTTCACTCGACACCACAACAAGATCATGTTCTGACAAAAGCAAGCACCCAGGCTTGGAATTGGGCTGCTTTTTGTTGGCAGTTTTGATCCAGAAGATACTCAAAAGCTTCTTGATTTCCATTCCAGGAGCCAGATATTCCAACTTTTCTAAAATCTTCTCAGATGGAAGTGACTGTAGGTGGGACAAGGCTGGTGGAAGCTGGACCAGTCTTTGATAAAACACTTCAGGAGAGGTGTTTTTGAGAGATGACACAGAGCCTTCTGGCCATCCTGAGACACCTGGGATTGTAGGCATGACAGAACTCAGAGAAGGACTACGGGTGTGATCTGCTGGATCAACCAAAGTGGCTTTGGTTTCTGAGGGGATGCAAGGTTCAGGCTTTGGTTTGAGCTGCATCCGATTAATCAGAGGAAGGTCTTTGGACATCATGGTCACATACTGAGAGAGCACATCCTTCATTTCATCTACTCCTACGTTCTGAATTATGTCCCGTGTTCCCTGCAGCCTTCTACCGGCATCTTTGTACGCATCTGAAAGCTTTCCAGTGACATAGCCCAATGTGTAACTACTGCTGGCTACTCCTTTCTCAACTGCTATATCCAGAACTTCCTTGAGTTGACTTTGAATACCTTCCTTTGGATTTTGCATGGATTTTAGAAAACCAATAAAAGAGTTCTGGGACGTTGGTGACTGGTCATTTGCCGGACCAGTTATCGAGCTCCAGTACTTTGACAAAGGATCATTATCAGGACCAGTAGCACAGTTCTGGGACTCTGGTGACGGATCACTGCAAGGACAAGTTGCAGGATTCTGGTACTCTGACAACTGCTCATCGCTCAGACCAGTGAGAGAGTTCAGGGACTTGGACAGCTGATTCTTGGCAAGACCAATGACCCAGTTCTGGGACTTTGACCACCAGTCATTGGCAAGAGAAGTGGACAAGTTCTTCGACTCGAATGACTGATCCTTAGGAACACCAGAGATGACATTCTGGGACTTTGACGGCTGACAATTGCTTGAACCAGTGGCAGAATTCTGGGACTTTAATGACAGATAACTGCTAGGCCCAGTGGCAGAATTCTGGGATTTTGACAGCTTATCATCAGCAAGACCAGGGACAGAGTTCTGGGACTTTGATGTTAGATCACTGCAAGGACAAGTTGCAGGATTCTGGGATTCTGACAACTGCTCATCGCTCAGACCAGTGAGAGAGTTCAGGGACTTGGACAGCTGATTCTTGGCAAGACCAATGACCCAATTCTGGGACTTTGACCACCAGTCATTGACGAGAGAAGTGGGCAAGTTCTTTGACTCAAATGACTGATTCTTAGGAACACCAGAGAAGAAGTTCTGGAACTTTGACGACTCACCATCGCTTGAACCAGTGGCAGAATTCTGGGACTCTGATGGGTGATCATTGGCGAGTTCTGCTTCTTGTGCCACTCTTGGGCCATGTGCTTGTTGTCTGACATTTTCCCTTAAATAAGAATCCAAATGTCCATTCCTACACAACTCTGTTGCCCTTATTTCAACCATCTTCTCATCATCAATCACACCGTAGCCTGAATCATTTCTTGATTTATTGGTGATATTCTTGTTTTCATCGGATGTGTTTGCTAAGGAGGAACAAAACTTGTGTTCCCAGACATTGGCACCATCATGTTCATAAACCCCTCTTTCTTCTTCTTCTTGTCTAACTCCCACTGTTTCTTGCAACCACTTGTTAATGTCATCATCTTTTGGAGGCTTTTTCTCTCTCTCAAGCCAGACATAAGCGATGGATTTATGTTTTTCTTCTCCCCGAGGCTTTATAAGGTCATTCTCCGGCTCACCAAACACATTTTCTGAGATGTGAAGAATGGTGTCTGCTTCAAGCTCCGAGGCAGGCAGGAAGCTAGACCACATCCCTGGGGCTCTCTGTGTGCACAAGGGGGGAGTCCATGACTACATCGTCAAGAAGGACGTGAAGGATCTTTGAATTGTACTGAAGTCCATAATCCACCCCAAAGAGAATTACAGGTCCGCCATCACCAGGTGCAGAGGTGTGTTGTAAGTGATTGGAAATTTAAAGTGTGAAGAGGTTTGCATGCAAATTAGGATGAAAAGTGTTCAACAAAAACTGTTATTGGAAGATACGAATCCCATTTAAACATGAGTAAAGCATCATTTGTGCAGTATTAATGAAAATAACCTTTATGACCTAAAGAATGGTACAACATTCCTACAATAACTTCATACATCAGTACGTTTACATGCACAGTAAAGTTGAACTCTGACCATAGCTTCCACAGGCCTTTGACCCGACTGCTGTCCACATGAGAACCAAGTGGAACCAATTTATTGATGAAAATTACTGATGTGTCTGACTCTGCTACAGTAGGCTGCAGAAAGTCCCCATTGCAGGCAGTGACTAATGGACCTTCTCAAGGTTGATCCGGTACATCATCCACCAAACAAGCAACTAAGCGGTTGTATATTTAGCATCAAAGGCCTCGTTCACACATAGGTAGGAGTTTTTGAAAAAGTAGGGGATGTTTGCTCAACAATGCAGAATCTCACTCCAACACTTTCTATGTCTTGCTTTTCTTTTTGTCTTCCTTGTACACATTTATGCTGTTTGACTCTGAGGTCAAAGCCCGGCACTGGAGCATGCTCAGAACACTGGGACGAGTCTGGCACAGTTTAACGTGTAAATACAGAAGAGTGTATCGACTTCTAAAAGTTTCCATTAGCCGTTATTTTTATTTATTTATTATTATTTTTTAAGGTTTATTTTTGGGCATTTTTGTGCCTTTATTTTGATAGAGGAGGACAGTGGATAGAGTCGGAAACAGGGACAAGAGCGGGGTAGAGACATGCAGTAAAGGGCCCCAGGCCGGACTCAAACCCGGGCCGTCTGCGTACATGGGGTCCGCCTTAACCACTAGACCACCATTAGCCGCTATTTACTTTGATAAATTTGACTTGACACAGTTTAATTGGACCAATGAGTTTATATGCATCTAAATCCAGATTGAGTCAGACGAACATAATAAATGTTTTTAACGTCATGTAAACGTACTGTATGCACCTTAGCAGACCAATGCTTTCTTACAATAACCTTCAACAGATATAAACACATTTTTCTGTACATATATGTTAAATATATATATATATATATAGAGAGAGAGAGAGAGAGAGATATATTTATACGTCTCAGCCACGGTTATCACAGCTGCTAAATTTAAAAACCAACATATCTTGACGTAATCCATTGCAGCTAAACAAAGACAAACAAACCTTAGTCTGATACCATGAAATTATTACTCTGTCAGACAATTTCTGTAATTTAGATTTCACATGGAAACAAGTTAAAAATTCTACTTTAGACTTTGGTATATTATAACAGAAATTTAGTTTTGATTTGTTCTTGTGTGATTTTTACATGCAGATTAAGATTCAATGAACTTTTGTTACTGAAAACCATGCCATTGTGATGCTGTAGCAGGGCATCTGATCTATAATCATTCTCAACAGCATAGATCCTAGGGATGTAACGATACCTCACAATACAATTTAACAAAATATGGACAAACCAACTCAAAAGAAAATATAAAACTACCACAAAAAGTCATCAAATTAGTGATTATTCCTGTGTTTCAACAATGCTTCAACAATTATAAACTTATACCGTTGTAAAGCCTGTTTATTTCCCTTTAAGGGTGCTTTCACACTAGGGACCCTGTCCCTGATCCAAGTTCACTTGAGCCCAAAGTCGTTTCGGTTCATTTTGGACGTGTGAATACAATCAAACTGCGCCTGGGCACTGGCAATTTATTCAGCAATAAAAGTCTCCAGTCACTTCAAAAACCTCTGTATCAGTGCAGCGCGAGCCCATTTAATCCTCTGAGCAGTAGTAGATGTGCAGATACGAAGAGTGACGTTGTTGGCATCTTAAAAAGTGATTTTAAATCATCCATGGCAGCAGGATGGACTTTTCCGGGTTAAAACAAAAACAATCTTCGCTCAGGTCATGATCCCAGTGGTTGCTATGTTAGCTTTCTGCTTCTCTCTCCTCACTGGCGGGGTTGTAAACCAGCTGAGTGCATACCGCCACCTGCTGTTTCAGACTCAGTACATACACAAGTGGGCCCGGGCATGGATCGATGTTGCTAGTGTGAAAGCAAGCCAGCGGGGAGAAGGGGGGTCATGCTGAAGCACGGTTCAAAACAACTGGGCCTAATGTGAAAGCGCCCTGAGTGGAGCCACATCTGTGAGGAACAAAAAAATATACCAGATCTTCTCTGCCATTACCAAACAGCTTATTCTGCGGTTGACAAAGACTCTTCCAAACAACGCTGACTAAGAGTCAACGGTAGAATCAGCTGTTTGGACCAACCCACATCCTCAGCTCTGCTGCTCATCCCACAGATGCATGATGCTTACAGATGTGGCTCCATTTAAAAGGGAATAAAAAGACTTCACTATGGTAGAAGATTTATTGACAAAAAGCCACAGAGAAATAGTCTACCAAACTGCTTTCTGTTGTTCATCATCAGTGTTTGAAGCAATAGCAATAATCAGTGCCCATTTATACACAGACAAGACTATCTATTGTTTTATAAGAAATTTTGCAACCTTAAAATAATTTAAATAAATACTTAGATAAAATAATCATATTTACCATAAAAAGCCAAGTCCATTATTGACTAACCACACAAATTCAGGCCATAATTTGGGCCTCTAGTTGACCGGAGTATATCGTTACATCCCTCATCCATCCCTAAAAAACAATGAAATCACAGTCTTACCTCGTATTTCAGCCTCCTTGGATTTATGTTCTGCAGCTTTTCATCATCCTGAAATGACAGCAAGTCAAACATCAACTTTACATCTTACAATCATTACATTTTAAATAACTTTAAATCAAAAACCAGTATGTTAGATTGGGAGAAAACATGGTTGATTCAAAATGAAAGAGGAACAAAAGAAACAATATTAGGGTAAATAAAAAGAGAATTACAAAAACCCAATTTAAAAGAACTTTAAACCAAGCTGATTGAGAGGATCCACAGCCGATATTTGGGAGAATCATGCAGATTAGAGCAGGGAAAGTCTGATTGGGTCATACAGAGCAGATGTGGATCCTGGTCTTACCTCATCTGTTAATCTAACAGAGCTAGAGTCGCTAACTTCCTCCTCGTCCTGCAGGGTTAAAGAGCTAAATATCAGTTCTACACAGAGAAAGGATCTTCACTCTTTATCCAAGTCTGATGCAGCCACTTTACAAACCAAAAACATGCAGCAGAGGGCGGCTCCAGTGGTTGTAAAGAGAAATCTGACTGTACAGAAATCTATAATAAAAGCTGATTATTCCCTCAGTGATAGAGCTAAGTGAAATGACCAGAAATTTAGATCAGTGTATTTAGTTATTTTTAGCTCTTTACAGTAACAGTATCATATCACGGTATTACAAAATTAGATGATTATAGACATTTAAATGTTTATCAAGATGCTACAACACCTCTCTTACCTCTGAACCAACCTTTGACAGCAGACGTAACATGAGATCACAGAAGAATGGTTTGATGCGTCTCTCTGTGTTCACTTCTTTCTAATAACCTCTGTGTTTTAAGTTTCATTTCTCTCCTGCTGAGGCGTGTCATACCATTACTGACAACACTACAATTCTGGACGGATGGATGGATGCATGGATGGATGCATGGATGCATGGATGGATGGACAGATAGATGGATGGATGGATGGATGGATGGATGGATGGATATATTGGATTGATGGATGGGTAAACGGATGGATGGATGGATGGAAACATGCATGGATGAATGCATGGATGAACAGATGGATGCATGGATGGATGGATGGATGGATGGATGGATGGATTTATGGATGGATGCATGGATGGATGGATGGATGGATGGATGGATGGATGGATGGATGGATGGATGGATATATTGGATTGATGGATGGGTAAACGGATGGATGGATGGATGGATGGATGGATATATTGGATTGATGGATGGATAAACGGATGGATGGATGGATGGAAACATGCATGGATGAATGCATGGATGAACAGATGGATGCATGGATGGATGGATGGATGGATGGATGGATGGATTTATGGATGGATGCATGGATGGATGGATGGATGGATGGATGGATGGATGGATGGATGGATGGATATATTGATGGATGGATGCATGGATGGATTGATGGATGGATGGATGGATGGATGGAAACATGCATGGATGGATGGATGGATATATGATCAGATGGATAAACGGAGGGATGCATGGAAGGATGGATGGATGGATATATGATTGGATGGATGAACAGATGGATGCATGGATGGATGTATGATTGGATGGATAAACGGATGGATGCATGGATATATAGGATAGATATTTTTTCACACCAAGAGCAATTGAAGGTATCCAGTAGCAGCTTTCATGGCAGCTCTTACATTAAAATGGAGGTTAATTAGCTGATCTCACTGATATTGCTTTGATCATTTTAATGTTTTTATTGTTTTTAGTGTTTCCCTTCCTCTTCTTTATGCTTTTACCTTTCATGTTCTTTTATCACTTAACTTTCCTTAATGAAACGAAGCCTGTGAGTTAGTTCTGCCAGTAATCTTGAGCACAATCATTCACGCCTGACATGCATCTTAATCTAATCACAAGACTCACATCCTCGATACTAGTGGGCTATTTAAGCTGCAAGATTTCCTTCTCTGTGTCTGCTGCATCGCTGCACCTGGAACAACGCTGTGCTCTTGCCTTCAACCCACCTCCACCCCAGCATCCACCTGTTGGCTCCGACCTGGGGATAAAGCTGTTACATAATCACTCCTCAAATTCTGTATGTAAAATCTGTGAGGAGTGATTAAGTCGGAGCCGGACGCCAAACATATTATGTTGCATAATAAATGCTTAAACAAACTTCACTGTGAGATTATTGGTTGAACTGTTTTTAGTTCTTTTAGTTTGTCATTCAATTACTCTTTGAATTTGGGCCTCTTGCTCTCAAGATTTGTTGTTGGATTCCTGTGCTGTCATGTGACGTCTTAGTTTTCGTTTTGTCATGTGACGTCTTAGTTCTAATGATGTCTCATTGTCAGGGCGATAGTGTTGTTTGGGTTTTATATGTAGGTTGGATTTAATTTAGTTTCTTCAACTTTGAGGGTTCTCTTGATGCTGCTCTGCTGTCTTTATCTCTTATTTGGGTTCTCCTGTTTTTTTAAGCATGAAGTTATTATTATTAAAGTTATTATCAACCATCTTTGGGTGGGTACCAGCATTGTGGATTAGCCTGATGACAGACATGGAGTCTGGACAATCTGTTTGAGGTTAACCTACATATGGTCTTAGCCAGTTCTTCTCCATAAACCCAGCTTCTCTGGATGCTGAGATGTCCAGAACAGTAATGATTTAGTAATAATCTCATGAATATTTTTGATCAGGTCTTACCCGGAGGGATTCACAGGACAGAGACAGATCCATGGTGCTGCTGCTGCCGTTCAGAAGATTCATCTTGCGTAACCTCCGCTGGACCTCCTCTTCAATGTACGCATTTATCCTGGTAAATTTAAAGATCATGTAATGAAATACACAAACCGTGGAGGGTAATCTGAGTAGAAGCAGGTTTCAGAGCCGTACCGGTCGTCTGAGAGTGGCAGCAGTGTGTTCAGACTCTGGATGTGGCTGACCGGGGAGCTGTTGTGACTCGTCTTCTCGTCGTTGCTGATGGAGTGGCTTCTATTGTCTTCTCCTTCACTGATCCTCTTTCTCAGCTTCTGGATCTCCCGCTCAACCCTAAAGAGGTGAGAACAGCCCTGTTAGCGCTCTACTGAAGTCTGCACCTTCTCTGATGATTCTATTCTACGTCTCTGACCTCTGCTGGTCCAGGTCTGCCCCCGGCCTCTGGTTCCTGCTGGTTGAGCTCTTGTGTCTCTGCTCATCGTTGTCGGGCTCCAGGGAGACGCTGCGTCTCAGAGCCGAGTGCCTCCTCTCGAGTCGAGCCACCGCCTGCTCCATGGCCTCCCTCTGCTGCTTCTCCTTGGACTCCAGGATCTCCTTCTCCTTCCTCCTGACCTTCTCCTCCTGCCTTGCCACGTTGGCGGTGAACTCGTAGGTCTCCTGGAGCTGCTGGAGCTGCTGAGCACCCTGCCAGTGGAGGTTCAGTTTCTCCTCCTTCTCCTCCAGCTCCTTCTCCACTTGATATAGAGTGTTGTCCAACCCCAGCGGGCTGTCACAGTTCCCGTTCCTGCCTCCTCCACTGCGCTCCAGAACCTCAACCGCTCTCTGCTTCTCCTCCGCCAGGGCGGGGAGGACGCCATCTGCCACGCTCGCCAGCTGGCGCTCCTTAAACTGCAGCCTGTGCTCCGCCTGTTTGACCAGCTGCTCTTCCTGGCAGACGGCAGAAGCGTCCTGCGCTCCTTTCTCCTGCGCCTCCTTTAGCTGCTGCTGTCGTTCTTTGAGGCTGTGAGCAAGGAGCAGCAGGGTGTTACGCTCAGCAGCCACCTCCTTCTCCAGGCGCTCCCTCTGCTGCCGGAGCCCCTCCTCCAGCTGGTTCAGCTCCTCCACCTGTGCCTCCTTGAAGCCCGTGTACCGAGCCTGGGCGGATCTCGCCTCCTCCCCGGCGTCCTCCACGCCGGGCCGCTCCCCTGCCTCTTTGGCTCGGAGGAGCGCCTCTCTGATCTCAGCCAGAGCTCGTCGTTCCTCCTCCAGACGGCGCGCATCCTCCCTGGTCAGCAGGGTGGAGGCGGCCTCGTGTTTCTCCCTCAGCTGCTCCTCCAGCCTCCCCACCAGACTCAGCTGCTCCCGCTCCTGCTCCTCCAAGCGCCGCCGCTCTGTCTCTAAGCGGACCTTCTGCTCCTCCCGCTCCCTCTTCAGCTTCTCCAGCTCTCTGTAGATCTCCGTCTGCTCTGCAGCCTCCTGCTGACGCCGCTGCTCCTCCTCTTCCTCTGACTCCACCTCCTGCAGGGGGTTCCTCCTCTGGAAGTCCGTCCCCTGGATCTCCAAGCGTCTCTCCTCCTCAAATCGCTCCTTCTCGGCCAGGAAGTCACGCAGACGGCTCTCGATGTCCTGGCTGCGGCGGCGGAGGTTCTCCTCTTGACGAAGGATCTGCTGTCTTACCTCCTCAGACTCCTTCCGCTGACTCTCCACCTCCTGCTGCAGCCGCTCCAGCTCCGCCTTCTCGCTCTGATGCTTTGCCTCCATCTCCTTGATCAGCCTCCTAAAGAGACCAGAACTCTGCCTGTTAGCACCAGAAAGCTAGAAGGATGACTGAGAGGTCAGTTTGACCGCTAGATGACAAACTGTTCGTGTTTCCTGGACTTTAAAAATGTGTGTGTACAGTTTTAGAGACAGGATCATTGACTCTCTTACCGCTTCAGCTCCAGTTTCTCCAGCTCCTCTCGCTGCTGTCTCTCAAACTCCAACCTTTAGACACAAATTCCTCCATCAGCTTCTTCAAACCAAACCAGCAAACACAGAACATACTGAGAAACATCTGACTGCACACTAGTAACACTGCAATAAGTGAAAGCAGCAAACAACACAAAAACATGAAAAGGTTTAAATGAAGTGGGAAAAAAACAACAATGCATTTGAGTCTGTAAAAATGGAGACAGAAGCGGTGAGATGACGTGCAAATAAAACAAGACGATAAATGAAGGTTCAGGTTGACGAACGGGACCAATCAAAACACGTCGTCATGTCACAGACGGGACAGTTAGACAGGAAGTGGACGACTGGGTCTACCTGAGGAAGACGGGGCCCTTCTCAGTGAAGAGACTGTCAACAGGACATGGGTCACACAGTTAATTTATGCTCTTTATTTCAGAAACATAGATGCACAGATGATGGGGAAATATGTGCTGTGTATTAAAGAGAGTCAAAATTCACATCACTGAGATTTTACCCGTTTATCAAACCCAACTACACAACTATGGACGCTCCATCAGGGAGCTGCAGGGAGATGCTGACATGGCTGACCCAAAACTAATGCAACTACTGTGATTCTTCTCCACAACCCTAAAAAAACCACACAATTACAAACAGCATGATGATTTAAATTTGTGTTCCTCGTCTCTTCATGCAAACAAAATGTAATCCTCATGATCGGTGTGCTGCTAAATCGTTAAAGAACTGCGAGCCAACATGACTTTGGAGCAGGGGTGTCAAACTCAGTCACAGCAAGGGCCGGATTCTGGAGTCAGGCCTAACCTGAGGGCCCAACAGGGTCAATATTGAACCAGAAACTGTCATCATAATATCATTAGTACTGAAGTATGGGGGAAAACTAAGCACTGATGATATGATGACTTTGAGATTGAAAAAGTCTAAATGATGAGTTTAAAGGCTCAAAATCTGAGATAAAATTCAAACTTATAAGATCAAAAGGTCAGAACATGAAATTAAAAGTCAAAGAAGTTTTTAAAGGCAACTACATGAGATAAATTCAAAATCATGAGTTTAAAAGGTCCAAATATGAGATAGAATACAAAATAATACTTCAAAATACAAGATTAAAAAAAGTCAAAATCATAAGTTTTAAAGGTCAAATAATGAAATAAAACTGGAAATCATGAGTTTTAAAGGTCAAAATATAAAATAAAATTGGAAATGGTGAGTTTTAAAGGTAAACATTTGAGAATACATCTAAAATCATGAGTTTAAAGGTGAAAATATAACCTAAAATTTAAAATTGTGAATCTAAAAGTTCTAAATATTACATAAAAAAGGAATATTTATGGTACTATATGTAGTATATATTATCTATAGAAATCATTCTTTCTACTCTTTAGTTTTTGACATTTTAATGATGTAAGGATATTTTAAATCTTTCAGGACAAGTTTACATTTTTATACTGAAGAAATCTGCAGACCTCATACTTGTGGACCAGCTATAATAAATATTAATGATCATGTGGGCTGGGTATAACTGTACCACGGGCCAGATTTGGTCCCAGGGCCTTGAGTTTGACACCCCTGCTTTAGAGCTACATTAATCTGGTTTCTTTATTCTCTTAAATACAGGAGACAATCTAAAGAGTCCTGGCAGGGTTTGGATGCAGAGGGTGGATGTACTGCAGGGTCTGAGCTGATCATCACATGCAGCTGATGTCTGAGGTCTTTAAAAACTCACCCCGGGTTGTAGAGCATCACAGTGGAAAGGTTTTCACACGACTTGGAGAGGTCCGTCATGGAGAGGCTGAACGTAGAGAGAAGACCGCTCTAAGGGGGAAAAAAAAAAAGGTCTCACTGTAGGGACAAAGCTCCTGAAAACATCCTAAAATTGTCCTGCTACTGCCTGTAGCTGAATTTAACTTTTCCCTGGAAGCCTAAAATTCATCAAGACCAGGAGAATCAATATGAAGCAGAAGGAAGGCAGGGATTATGACTTTTACCTAGTTTTCTTTTCTACTCTCTTTGACATTGTGAATTTGTCCAATAACAGGCAGCATTGATACGAATGCAGAAACCGACATTATACGGTCAGAATCTGCAGCCATCTTGTTGTTTATACTGACAGGGTTCCTACAAACTTACAACAATCAAATTTAAGCCTCATTAAGACCTGAGCTGATAAAATGTACAGATTAGTACGCTGGACAGAGCTGAACTATCCAGTTTGATGTACAGCCAATGAAATGTACCATATCATGTCTTAGCATTCCACATCGTATTGCACCATATCGTATCGTATCTTACCGCATCACATCACATCTTTCCGAATAACACAACATTACATCGCACCGTATCCTACCACATTGTATCGTACCATATCACACCAGATCATATCATACTCCATCGTATTGTATCGTACTGTACCTGACTGTATCACACCGTACCGTACGGTATCATAACGTACTGCATCGTGACATACCATACCACACAGCACCGTTTCTTACCGCATCATACCACATTGTATCATACCACATTGCAGTACATTGTATTGTACTGTTATGCATAGTATCGTAGGGAACTGTACTGCATAATATCGTACCCTACCGTATTGTACGGTATGGTATCATACCACACCATAGCGTATTGTTTCGCACCACATTGTAACATATCATACCGTATTGTACCGTATCTTACGGCATCGGACCATACCATATCGTATTGTACCACATTACACCATATCATACCGCATCCCATGCATCATACCACATCGTATCGTACCGCATGGCCCCAAATCCTATCGTATCGTACTGCATCGTAGGGTACCTCACCGTATCATACCACATTGCACTGCGTTGCATCGTACCACAAAGTATTGCATCGTATTGTACTGCAATGTATTGTACTGCAAGGCAACGTACCATATTGCGCCATCTCTTACTGTACTGTATCATATCGTACTGTATCATACCAGATCGTGTCACACGTTATTACATTGCAACATATCGTACTGTGCTGTCTCATTCTGTACCGCATTGTAGCGTATATGTCCGTGCCGTTTTGTATCCTAGCCAGTGTTTGGTAGCCTTACTTCTGAAACTAACTTGTTAGATTACTGCGTTACATACTGAGAAAAGTAACTTGTTACGTAACTGTGTTACCTACTTCTAACGCGATAGAGTACTTTTGCGTCACTAACTATTAAAACCCTTTAGCCACTTGTTCCACTCGGCAGTTGTAAAAACGATAACGACTGCACAGCTGCAATTGAATGTGCAGACTCTAATACCAATGTACAGCCTAATTTACAGCCCATAATCTGTATCTCTGCAGCCTGAGAACACCACTAACAGACAGGAAAACCTTTACAACTCTTTAACATCCCCACATTTTGAAAACAAGCTGAGCAGAGGCAGACAGAATCACTCCAAGGTTGTGTGTAACAACAGTGCAAAATTGGAACGGCTGCACAGCTGATTCAACGAAAGCAAACGGAGCTTTTAAACTTATGTTTCACCAGGATGCCGTTCTTGTCCCTTTTATCCAAAAATCCATCATAATGGGGATAATTCCACAGTCATGCTGTGTAATGGCACAGAATGTTTACCCTCCGCTGGCACGGCGCTACATGCCAACGTGACTACAGGAAGAGAGAAGGACAAACAGAGCCCATGCTTCAAGGAGCTTCCTTTTTTCTTTCTCTCTTTTTGAAGTCACGGAAGAGAGGGGACATTTGGGGTTTTTCTTTCAGTAACGGATTACTTTTATGAAAATGTAACTAATAACAGGATTACTTGAATTGTAAAACTAACGCGTTACGTTACTCATTACTCCAAAAAAGTAATCTGAGTACTCTAATGGATTACTTTGTGACGCGTTTCCCCCAACACTGATCCTACCGTGTTGTACCATGTTTTGTTACTGCCTTGTTTTGTATCAGACCAGATCGTACCGGATTGTAACGGATCTAGCTGTATTGATTGTATCGTATTGTAAAGAACCATTTCATACCATACTGTTTCTTATCGTACCACATTGTAGTGTGTTGTGCAGTATCTTATATCCTCACCTTCCTTTTCTCCCTAAGTTTTGCGGCTTCCTTTGGATGATTGAAGCGGAACATGTTTGTCCGGCCAAGCAGAATAACAGCACCTGGATGACGACACAACAGAAACTTAAACCTGTTCAGAATTCCCATCTGACACACTCCATCTTCAGAGCTCAAAGGTGATCCTCACTCTCACCTTGGTTGAGCTGCGACGGCTCCGTCACCTGGACTCCGTTAACTGAACACTGAGCTCCGCCCAGCGGGACCAGCGTCACTGTGCCATTCTGGTTTTCAAACATACAGTGTTCACTCTCCAGGTCCAGACCGTGCAGGACTACGGGACGGTAAAATAACAGAGGAGACAAAATCAGGTTCTGCATGATTCCAACATTTTTAGATCGATCGTTTGACAAAGAAGTCTGCCCGTTTGTTTAGTTTTATAACCCTAATACCAAAAACCACTGCTAAAGAGAAAAGTGCTCATCAGACTCACTGATATCCTGCTCCGTGGACGCGTCCTCTCTGCCCACGTACGTCCGTCCCTCCTGAAGAAGGAGAACGAAGATGAAAAATCACACAAATACACGCCTCAGTACATGGGTGTTGTGTGGGAAATATCTGACTGTCCTTGTAACCCTGGGCAGGAAAAGAGGTCTCGATAATGGATAAATGGATATACAGAGAATTTAGAAAGTATCCTCTACAGGTAGTCAGGTTGGAGGGGGACCGTTGGTGGACAGACATTTTCAGGTCTCTACAGAGATAGGGTTTAATTTCTCTGGCTGGGCCCCTCTAGGACATTCACAGAGTCGTCCCTCCTGGCGTTTCCTGGCTGTGGTCTTTGGGTCATTGCCAGGTTGGAAGGTGAACCTTCGGCCCAGTCTGAGGTCTTGAGTGCTGTGGCAGACAAAAGGCTTAGAACTGAAGCCAAACAGTTCAATCTTGGTTTCTTCAGACCAGAGAATCTGGTTTCTCACAATCTCAGAGTCCTTCAGGGGCTTTTTTACAAACTCCAAGAGGGCTTTCATGAGTTTCTTTTCACTGAGGAGAGTCTTCTGTCTAACTACTAGATGGATGGATGGAGGCAACACTTACTTTAGGCCTTTAAATCCAAAGGGCTCCTATTTGATACATAAAATTTAAAGACCTTTACATTTTCAGTGAGATTTTTTTAACTGAAAGAATACACCATAATACCTGCAGTGCACAGATAACCCTGAAGGGGGCAGAAGGCTCCTAAAAATGGCTCAGGAAAAATATCTGATTGTTACAAATAGTTCAAGATATTGGACCTGTGAGGATATTCAGCTCAGTCTGTGTTTTCTTACCTTTAAATGGTACAGGATGATCCCCGTGCTGAGGAGGTCGTCGTCGATGCCGATGAGGTGAGGCAGCTCCGAGTCCAACACCACGCCGATCCCCTCTTTCCTCAGAGCAAGCGTCTCCTCCTGCAGGTACAGATATGACGAAGCGGCATGACTTTAAGAACAATTTCATAAAAATCTCAGAGGAGACAAGGGTTGGAATAATGAAGAATAAAAGTCTTTAAAAGAACACATTATCTTTTCTAAAGACTAAAATCTAACAATGCACACTACAATCCTGTCCTTCAGACTCCATTGACATCTAAAAACCTGACGTACAGAGGATTAGAGCATCCGTTGGCTTCTCTTCTGCACCGATTTCTTGAACACTGCACTAACTAAGATGCATTCAAATAAGACTTAAAGAAACCTGTTCTTACCTTGAGAATATTCTGTGTCTCGTTCCATTTGTTTGTCCACTCTTTAGTCAGCTCCAGAACCTGCAAACACAAGGAAAAATCACGGAAAAATCCCAGAGACTTCATAAAACAGACAGAGAATATGCAGAAGTGTCCTTTAATCTGATAAGCCCTAGCCCTAGGTTACTACTCAAAATTTACAGTCCATCTTTAAATGAGTATAACTGTAACTACAAGGTCTATTTGAATGATCAGATACAAGAGGACACTTGTGAAATTTGTTCAGAAGTGTAAATATGTGTAAATATGTTACTGGATCAGAGTGATTCAAGTTGGCACTCACATTATAACTAAAAAAAAAATCATTTTCGCTTATTTTTTTGCAATTTTAGCATATATATCCAATAGAAATAATGAAGTTGAAGTCCAAAAATCTCCAGTAGGCCGAAGAACCACATTTTGATATTAACTCTTTCAACTTTCATACCACCAGAGGGTTATCAGGACAAAAAAAGAGAGATTTTAGTAAAACAATATCCAGGCAAAATCCCCTCTTGTGCCATTTGGGCACAGTTTGGCCCATTTTGGCACTATCTCTGCCATTTGAAACTCAGGTATTGCAAACTTCTTTTTGGAATTCTTTGTTTTTTCTCAAATCACACAGACCTCCATATATTTCCCTTTCAAAGAAAGTCTTACAAAGGAACTAAAGTTTGACACCAAGAGGAACAGATTTATCATCAATGGCACAAAAAACAACACAAAAAAGTGCAGAAAACTAAAAGAAACTGTTGAAACTAATGGAAACTGCACAAACATGAGTAGAAGTGTCTGGCTACGTAGCACTACGGCCACTTTTACATGTGGTCATTGATTTGATTCCTTTATGAGTTGTTTGTGGTGTAGGTTAAAATGGTTTATTTGGGCTTGTAGCTGAGCTTCTTCTGTTTAATTTGATGTGTAACATGACTATTTTTGTGCATAAATACAGCGCACAGATCAAGTTTGTTCAGATCAAGCTAGCAGGACCAAATTTGGTCCCACTAGGGCTTAAGAGGTACAGAGTGTAAAACCAGGAATATTAGCACTGGTTCTTAGACTGCAGTGCTAACTCCTGGTTGGTAACCGTGGCCAGGAGGGAATCACTAAACTGTTAATTTGTCTCTTTGGTGGTGCTGTAGAAACCTGGCAGAGCCCTTGTGTGGTCATTGTTAGAAAAGGCTGGACATCAGACTCACTCTGGCTTCATTCTGGTGCAGTTTCTCCTCCATACTCAGAGCCGTGGGCGAATCCAGGAGAGCAATCTGAAGTACGAGCACAAACACAAAGGTCAGAAATTCCTCACATTAGAGGGCAGTTTTCCTGCACAAGGTACTGGTGCATAAGAGGAGAAAAGAAGAAAATATTTAAAATGAGGTCTCTAATGGTCAGAAACATGCAGACAGAGTAGAAAAATATTAAATCAACTTTGTCAGAGTCTTAAAAGGTCAATACTTTCCTGAACCAAATGTCTAACCTCCAATTTCCACATACGACGACCGCGCCGCAATCTAACCGGCGAAACGTACTGCGGAGCAAATCGCTCCCTCTCTAGTCTATCAGAGCATTTCCACAGCCGGCGCTCCAGACTGGCAGCGGCGCATGCCTGGAGCGCCAGTCCACTCTGCTTCATTCGAGATACCCTGCTGGTCTATTTTCAGCGCCGGCTGCTCTCAAACAGTGTCAATTCCCGTCAACCAGAAAGCTCCAAAACAGAAAGTCACAAGCGAAGATTATCCGGTTCTTTCAAAGTAAAACACAATGCACAGACTCACAGTCAGAATCATTACGGTATCAACATTACGTCTCATCCTTCAGCGAGAGCAAAGGGTCACCGAGAGGTCAGTGGGTCACAGAGATACAAGGACGCCATTGGCGCCACTGGAGAGGAAAAGTGAACTTCTGAGGACATTTAGCCAAAGAATTTTACATAAAACAACAGATTCTTCAAACAAACCTTAACTTTTTAACTTCCTAATGTACTCACCCAACAGAGGAAGCAATAATATCATGGACTTCTACTGGAAAGGATGATATAATAACCCCAAAAGGTAAAATAGTCTGCTGTTGACATACTATTCCTGCGTGAACTAGCAGGTCTCCCGTGATCTCTGCCTGCTGATCAGGGTTGCAAGCCGCAGTGCAGTGTTCTAGACTTGCTTCCAGTGGGCGAGGTCGCTCACCTTTGGTCAGAGCAAACCTGTGGCGCTTTGGTGCGTGGCACAGTCATCCTATGTGGAAATTTCAGGTGAAACTGTCCCTGATGTTTTAGCAGCTAATGGTTTTAAAAAGCACCAAACTGTCATTAAAGAAATACAAATCTTTGATTATAATCCCGCCCCAGTTCTGCCTAAACTGCATCAATCCGGTTCCAGCTCCACCTGGTGAGTGTGATCACAAGTGCCCGAGTAAAGTTGAAGAAGTGGTAAACAGCCTCATGCAATATCTACATATTGTACTGTTAACCATGAGGTCGCTTTTCATAACTTATAAAAGCAGCAGAGTGAGACCTCCCTCTCACTCCCCCGTCTGTGTTTGTGTACCTGGTTTCCTTGGACCAGTAGAGCTTTCAGGCGAGCGATCTCGGCCCTCAGCTCTCTGATCAGCCGGACGTTGCTGTCCTCGTTGATGGTCGGTTTGTTGATGATGTTCTTGGCTCGGTTGGCGTATCTCAGTGTGCTGAGCGTCTCGCCGTAGTTCACGTCAGCGGGGGAGACGGCTGCAATGACAAACAGAATCAAATCAGATCAGTTTCTTCATCCTTTTTTTAGGTTTTTAGTCAAACTTTTGTCTCACTGGCGATCATGATGGTCTTGGAGTTTCCGCCCAGGCTGTCTTTGAGCAGCCACGTCAGCACCGAGTCTCTGTAAGGGACGAACACAGACTTCTTCTTCAGGTTGGTGTTCCCGCCGTCCTGCGTCATGTCGGCTGCAAAGAGATCAGCAGTCAGCGAACACATAAACCACATAAACACAAATCATGTCACATCTCTTACCCAGTGAGGAGATGACATTTCCCAGAGTGACCAGAGACTTGTTGATGTTTCCTCCTTCCTTCAGGCGGACGCCCGTCGCTCCGGTGGCGTCCGCTCGCTCGCTGCCGGCGAGATCTACCAGGTGGATTTTACTGACTGTCTCACTGGGCATCTCCGCGTCAAACTTGGCCTGAAAGAGGGAGAGAGGCTTTGTTAAGATCTGGCTGAAAATTACAAAGACGCTTCGACTCATTAGCACGGGTTTAGCGCTTCTGCTGGCTCAGCTAGGACAGAGGACGGCGAGATTCATGTCTGATATTTGTAGATATTCACGAGTAGATTTCACTAGTTGTAGCTCCGTGTGCAGCCACGTACCTCACGCGTTACACACTCCTGTGTAACTAGGGTCTAACCTGTGTGAAGTTGATGGTGAAGATGGCGTGGGAGCGGCTGCTGACGTCATTCATGCCCGTGCTGGCGGTGGTACGGTTGATGTTTCCCGCCTCCATCAGCTCCTCCACGTCGCTGTAGTTCTGTACCAGGTGTTTGGACAGGTCTGAGAAAAGCAGGGAGGGCGGGGCAAGTTAGAAAAGAATCTGCAAATAACCGAACATCTGCGTGGGTGTCAAACTCAGTCACAGCAGGGGCCGGATTCTGGATTCAGGTCTAACCTGAGGGTCTAACAGGGTCAATAGTTGTCCAGAAACTGTCATCATCATACCATCAGTAATGAATTATGGAAAAAACTAAGCACTGATGTTTTAGAGATTGAAAAAGTCTAAATGATAAGTTCAAAGGCTCAAAATCTGAGATAAAATGTCAAACTTAAAAGATCAAAAGGTCAGAACATGAAATTAAAAGTCAAAAAAGTTTTTAAAGGCAATTACATGAGATAAATTCAAAATCATGAGTTTTAAAGGTCCAAATATGAGATAGAATACAAAAAAAATACATCTAAACTTCAAAATATGAGATTAAAAAAGGTCAAAATCATGAGTTTTAAAGGTTCAAATATTTAAAAAATGACTTAAAATTAAAAAAATGTGACTCTGAAAAATCAAAACAATACATAAAAAGTAATATTTATAGTAATATATGTAGTATATAATGCTTTACTGTCATGCAAATTCGATTTAAAGAAAAACGCTGTATTTTGTTCCTGTTTGGTGCGATTGTCTCACCCTCCACATACGGCCCATCCTTGGGGTGCTCCCTGACTCTCAGGTTGTAGGTCTGAGTGGACTTCCTCCTCAGCAGGTCCCTCACCCTCTCGTTGTAGATCTCCAAGTAACTAAAAACAAAAACAGCCTCAACTTAGAGCTCTGAATGTCCTCTTTAGGTTCATAAATGATGGCATTCTCCTGTTTTCTCTCTGACTATATTAGCTCCTGTTAACCCTAAAGCTGCTGCTCCAAACAGCCAAGACTGAAGAGAAGGAATGAAGATGAAGGATGCAGTTAAAGCTGAAAAACTGTCTTTATCTTCATGTTTTAGCTCTTTGTTCTTCATGCTTGTAGAGCGATGGTAACCCATATTCACCCTGAGGATCGATACATAATGGCTGAGTGAGAAAACGGTCACATTCTCTTCATTTGGAGCTTTACCAAATGCTTTTAATATCTAATCTGGGCTCCTGGTCCAGTGACTGAGGCTATTAAGATGTCTAACAGCCTGGCTGCTTTTAAATATTCCAAAGTTTAATCGAGCAGACGGGTTAGCAGGTTACAGTCCGACTCACCTAACTTCTGTGCGGAATGAAGCTTCGTCCCATCGAGTCGCCTCGTTGACCCGGCTGAATAATCCTTCACAGATCCTCGGGATCAAACCTGCATCCCCCTGAACACAAAAAATAAAGGCAAACACCAGTGAGATTTATCTTAATGTTTTAAGCATGTGGCGTCACAAAAATAGAAGCTCTGATAGCTTTGAATTCCCTTTGTGATGTCAGACATGTCTGTTAATTTCTAAAAATAGTTCTCAGAGTTGATTTTAACTCCTAAAGTATAATCCTAACTCCAGTCTGACTGAAATGGTCTATAAAGAGTGAATTATCTAAGCTCCGCCCACTGCAATCGCAAAATATAGAGGAAAGTGTGTGCAGAGTTTCCCATCATGCCCTTGGGCAGAGTGTTTAGATGTGTTTTAATGTGTTTATTTGTGGATGTTTTCTGGTGTTCAGAGGCGGGCTTCACCGTTAGGCACACATGCTGACTCAGGGCTGTCTTCTGGCCATTAGGAATTTAAGGGGTTAACACATTCAAGTAAATTTGCTGATGTTATTGTGGCATTAAAGCAACTGTAAATGATAAAGTCAATAAAATTCACTGATATCTTAGGAAGAAAAAGGACATAAAAACTTCCAAAAAGTCATTTGGTGTGACTTAATTTAACCCTTTACCTACTGAGCCGGCACCAGCGCTGTGTTTTATATGTCCAGAGTATTATTACTGTAACTCTGTCAAAGTTTGTCCAATCAGAGAAATTCCAATGGTGTTTGAAAGCTTAGAATTGTGGGCATGCGTACGTATATGGTTCATTACAGTACTGGCAACCGTATGACGTGGGCATTCATAGCAACACACCAGAAGTATTGCAAGACCGCTACATGGATTCTCAACACTGTAACTCCTCGAAAGTTTGCCCGATCTAAAAAAAGCTGACAGAGAGCTGAGAATCTGTGCTTTCCAGTGATATATGATGTGTGGTATATATATTACGGTAATGTTGAACAGCAATACGAAAACAGCAGCTTTGGCAGAAGACGAGAGAGAAAGGAGAGTGAAGGAAGAGAGTAAAAGGAGAGCGAGAGAGAGTGGTGTTTTGTTTTTCTAAAAATAGCGTTAGATAGTGGCATTTGTGCGTGTCTGTCATGTGCAATAACAATATGTTACTGAGAATGTTGAGAATGCATTTTTCCACCTTTATTTGCACTAATTGTCGCCTATGTATATAGTTATCTTTTGCACTGTGTTTTGCACACCCAGAGTCCTAGACTCAAAAAATGACTGGTGATTGTTCTAAACATGTATAGGTTCACATTTCAGATGTCAAATCAAAACTTCATGAGCAATAACAAAATTTCTTCTCATAAAAGCCATGAAAAACAAATCTGTTTTTGTGTTTTTCTTCTTTTAGACTGCTGACAATTCCATATAATGTGCAATAATCATTAACCAGAGGTTGAAAAGTCAAGTTCAAGTACTCCTGGGAAAAGGCACCAAAGCTCTCAGACTTAGGGCTTTTCCTGACTATTCTATAGCCAGAATAACAAAATATGTCCAAATCTCCATTTTTAGACTCAGTAAGTAAAGGGTTAAATATTTCAAAATTAGTATTATTCAAATATATAAACAAACATTAACCCTTATGCACTGTTAAGGGAAATCTGTGTATTTTAGAGTGTATTATATGAAATAACTTTGGGTGTGATTGTGAGCTTGCCACAAAAATTAGGTCAGGGAGTGTGTTTTTGCATGAATTTGATATTTTTGAGTTTCATCCATATCCACTGTATTTTGACTGTGTAGTCACTACAAAGTTTGTACCATAGACTTCCATTAAAAACACCTTTTTTTGACCTGGGTGGGTGGGGTGATGTGAAAATGGGGCAATTTTGTGATTGATTTAATTTTTACAAAACTTCAAGTACTTTGCTACAGAGAAATGGGAAATTACAGGGAAAATATTTTTTCACTTTGTTTTACATGGGAGGTCAAAAAATGTGTTTATAATGGAAGTCTATGGTACAAACTTTGTAGGGAACAAACCAGAAGTAACTGTTTTGGACAAACTGACATTATGCAAAAAAAAAAATAATGCACCAAAATCAATCTTCTCACGTATTATCATGATAGTTAAGCTGGTGATACTGATAACACACAAAGTCAAAAAAATGTTTTGAATATTGACTGACATGTTTGTTTGCTTTTTTTTTTTTTTTTCCAAAAATCAGTTAGTGGTATATGATAAAAATGGCCTCTGAAGGGTTAATTTTTAATGCGATTCATTAAATTATGATATAAATCAATCAAGAACCCCTTCATGAAGAAACTGGGAAAAAAGTTTGGAAAAATATCAATCTTTCATAAAGTTATTCCATTTTAAAGGTCAAACTATAAACTTTGCAGTTAACCACCTGAAAGCAACTTTTTTAACAGGGCATAATGGTTAACTTGGTGACTTTTTGAGAATTTTTGGTTGTTAAATCATCATTTACCTTTAAGTAATTAGTCTTTATTTTTATAAATACACAAAAAATTGTGTTTTCTGATGTCATTTGGTTACCATATCTCATTCTAGAGTTTCTAAATGGATATTTTAAACTCCGCTTGGACATTTCTATACAATAAACATCACTAAACAGCAGTGTTGGGCAAGTTACTGAAAAATAGTAACTAGTTACAGCTACTAGTTACTGCTTGCAAAAAGTAACAGTTAGTAACTGAGTAACTGCTTTATAAAAGTAACTAGTTACTTTGAAAAGTAACTCAGGCATTACTTTTTTCACTTGAATCCTCATTATTGTACACATCACATTAATTTGTGTAGTTATGACAGTGTGAGAGGAAATAACTCAAATTTTATATAACATTGTAGCCATTATCATGATGTTGGAAAGTGGTGAAACAATAGAACTCAGTAGAAATGTTTCTCAATTTTTGACAGTGTTAAAGCATTTTTAACACTGTTTAAGAAGTCTCAAATAGATCTAGGCTACTCTACTGACAGAGAAAAGATTAAATCCCGGCTGCTCTCTGAATATCTTTTTACATGGCGGTCCTATCCCTCGTCTTATCTTTTTCTCTTATTTTTCTGAAGACAGTGGACTACACAGCTTATATCAGAAGCGTGTCTTTAACAGCATACTTTGCTATCAGTCTGTTTAGTGCTTCCTTAGTGACACACTCTGCAGCTGGTGGTGAATTAAATCCAGTTTGGGTTGTTTAGATGGGGCGGTTCCTCCCAGCTTGCTCTGCCCAGCTAACGTGAACTGTACCTGGGTTAGCGGTGTCTTTAGCATCCGGCTCTCTGGAAATTAGTTTAGCTGAAGCGTGTTGTTTAACTCAGTACTTCGTAAAGTTAAAATTGCTGTTCGTGGAGGTGGAAAGGTTTTACTTCCCTGTTCTTTTTCGTCCTTTATCCCAAGGAGGGAAAAGTAATTCTGGTGTTTCCAAGACAGAGAGCTCACGCTCGAGTGCTCAGCAATGATGTGTGTGTGCGCTTCAGTGCCTGTGTTTGTTTCTTTCTGCAGAGGCTGTTCTCTCTCCCACGATGCTGATGTGCTTGCCGCTCTGTCACATCGTCTGCCGAACCGGATGTTTGCTAACCTTCATCAAAGAGTTGTCAGCTGTAAAAGTAACGAGTAATGTGTGATCTAAATTCCCAGTAACGGTAACGGCATTATTCATTTTGAAAAGAAACGCGTTACACTACTAGTTACCATAAGAAGTAACGGATTTACTGTAACGCGTTACTTAGCAACGCGTTACACCAACACTGCTAAACAGTCATTAAGTGGGTTAAGAACTTTTTGCTTTCACACAAAAGTAAAGTGGGTTTTTCTCTGATTAGTGCAAATGTTTGTTTGTCTTGGGCCCCAAAATTGTATAACATGCTACTGCTGGTGTAAAGTGATCTACTGTTCACCAGGCTATGAAATAATCATGGAACATTACGAGACAGAGATGTTTTAAAATTAAATGCAAAGCCAGAACTACACTCCAGACATGGCTGCTGCACTGTATCACTCCGCCCAGTGGTTTACTCAAGAAATAGTTCCAAGTATTTGCTTCATGTGTTGTAATGTTACATAATTATACGTTATTATTTCATAGCGTGGTGAATGTGCAGGTCACGACTTGTCCACGAGAGCGTTTTGGAGTTGTTGGATTGTGTATTTGATGAGGGAAAACAAAAAATACCGTCTGCTTACATAGTGTTAGCTGTGCAGCTGGTATATTGGTCCCCCCCCACTAAGACCACAGGAATTATGGCAATGGGCAAATTAGCCAAAATGTTGAAGTATCCCTTTAAAAGGTTGAGAACCCCTGGTTCAGAGAGATAACACAACAGTGCCATCTAGTGTTGAAACTGGAAAGTACCGTACAATCCAGCACAGCTGGGTCATATCTCACTACCATAACTGTCCTTGATCCCTCTTCTTGGGTCTACTGGTTCCAAACTGGTGCTATAAAAAAAACATAAATATGTACAGATTTTCTATAAAATCCAAAAATGTTGTGCTGAGTCATCATTCAAGGACTTCTACTGCGTTCAGAAGTCTGATGTGAGAGCAGGTTAGACGTCATATCTGAGATGAATGGGTTCCATTTGCTGAGAGTAATAAGTCACATCATGTGGCCCACCTGCTGTCTGATGCTTTTCAAAGCTCCACAAAAAAGTGCACGTGCTAAAATTTTGTAAATAAATTCCAAAGGCACAGCTTTAAAGCTCCCCTTATAGTGTTGTTGGCCTATCAGCACATACGCACCGGCGTGCAGAGATGCTGAGCCATGATGCAGTTATTTGGGGAAAAGTATCCTGTTCCATGCAAATCTGCCTTATTGTATTCAGCATTTAATGGTGAGGACGGAAACAGAAGGGCATAAATAGAGTAAAGATTATTCTAGTGATCACTGATATCATGGAGTTTGTAATGTTTGAAACATGGCAACAGAAAGTGTTAAAGTATGGACGTTTCTGACAATTCTATGCAGGAATTTCACGTTATTATTGGCCTCAGCAGATCTGAACACTTCCACCAATATTTTAAGCGGGTATTATGACTATAAAATCTGCCCATCAGCTGTAAGTATTGGCAGTACAGTGTTAGAGTGGACTAATAGACCTACAGCAGCTCAAGTTTTTGTCCTTTTTAGTCATTTAGACCCATGAATGTGTAAAACTAGGCCAAAGGTTTGAAAGTACCAGCATTCTCCTGCAGTGATTAATCATAAAAGCAGATTATCTGATTATAATCGATGGTTTCAGTCGTACTGATTGCTCTAATCTTTAGAAAACAACATTAGGTCAGTGGAGCCTTCACTGAGCAGACTATTGATTATTCAGCCTCCTTAAATCTCATCATTGTGCCTGAAAGTCTTTTAGAGTGTGATGTTAAATATGCCCTGGGTTTTGCCTCACAGGATTTCCCATCATGGTGTAGGACTTCCCCGAGCCGGTTTGTCCGTAGGCAAAGACGCAGGCGTTGTAGCCCTCGAATGCCGCCTTCAGCACGTCTGAGCCCAAATCTTTGAAAACCTGAGAGGGAGAATGAAAATGTTATTTCAGCAGAGATCTCTTTAAAGCTCCTGCGTACACGTCACCGAGTTCTGGGAAACATTACACTGCAGATGTTGCTGCTCACATGACTCAGTATTGACATTTCAGCAGTAATGTGATCGTTCAGAGTAAACACAGCTATGACCCAGATACCTCACATACTGCTCTTAGACTCGTGTGCTCTTATCACCTGGGATCAAATAAGATGTGGAGCTTCAGGTGAGGATTCAAATGAATCTGATCTGCACAGACCATCCACCCAGACATGGAGTAGGAACAGTTAAAGCATAGAACTCTGTTACCTGGTTGGTTGTTTTCACATCATTTAAAAGTTTCATCTAATGCACAGGTGTCAAACACAAGGCCCGGGGGCCAAATCCGGCCCATTGAACAATTATATCCAGCCCACAAGATCATATTATTTTTGTATTCTAACTGGCCCACCAGTATAAAAATGTAAACTTCAGCTTGATTATTTAAAATATCCTTGTTAAGTCATAAAAATCTGGGAGAGTAAAGAATAAGAAAAATTAGATTAAAAAGTCAAGAATGGGGGCACAGGCAGCTGAGTGGTTAAGGTGCGCCCCATGTACGCGGACGGCCCGGGTCCGAATCCAGCCTGAGGCCCTTTACCGCATGTCTCTCCCCGCTCTCATCCCTTTTTCCGACTCTATCCACTGTCCTCCTCTATCAAATAAAGGCAAAAAATGCCCAAAAAAAAAAAAAAAAAAGTCAAGAATGTGGAAGGGAAAAAAAATATTTCATTTTATTTCATATTTTCAATTTTGCATCTCAAGATTACGACTCAAACTTATGATTTTGATTTTGCATTTAATACTTTGACCTTTTCAACTCATAATTCGGACTTTATATGTCACATTTTTATCTTTCAGATTCACAATTTTAAACTTTAAGTCATATTTTGACCTTTTCAACTCCTTACTTTGGCTTTTTAACCCCATAATTTGACTTTTAAACACAGGATTTCAAATTTTTTTCTCTCATTTATTTTAACATTTAAAATTCATAAGCTTTACTTTATATATCATGTTTTGACCTTTTACACTCCCAATTTTGAATTTAAATCATATTTTCAACTTTTTAAGTCATCATTTTGAATTCTAGCTCATATTTTTACATTTTCAACTTCCAATTTTGGCTTTTTAATCACATATTTTGAACTATCAGACTCACAATCTAAAATTTTAAGACATAACTGTCTTTTAAACTCATGATTTCAAATTTGAGCCCATATTTTGACCTTTCAAACTTGTGATTTCAACTTTCTCCTCATATATTTGCTCTTTATAAACAATATTTTTCTACTTTAAATATCGTGTTCTGATCTTTTGAACTAATAAATTTGAATTTTTATCTCAGATTTGAGTCTTTAAACTTATTATTTTCACTTTCTTGAATTTCCAAATGATTTATCATCAGGGCTGTTTTTTTCATATTTTTTCACTGGTGAAAATGAGGTTGACAGTTTAAGGTTGTGTTGACCCTGTTAAGCCCTCAGGTTAGACCTAAATCCAGAATCCAGTCCCTGCTGTGATTGAGTTGGACACCCCTGCTCTAATGTGTTTTTCTTTTAGTCGTTATGTTTGAGGTCTTCTATGGAGTCATTATTGCTGCAAAACATTTTAACATTTTTCATAGTCATATTGGAAGGTGACCCTTCAGGCCAGTCTGAGGTCCTGAGGAACAGGTTTTTTACTGAGGATATCTCTGCACTTTGCTCTAAGGATGCACAATATTGGATTTTTGCTGATATTTACTGATTCATTCTAGTCAATATCTATACTGATATTTAAATACGCTTTTCAGACAAGAAATTTCAGTCCTTTTGGACACATTTAAAGGTTTGAGGATGACCAAGGAAACAAAGTTTCATCCTTAAACACTTGGATGTTTAAAGAATGAAGATAAATAAAGAAAAGACCTCAACTGACACAGGTCTGTTGGTTCAGACTAAAACGCCACTAAAATGTTAGTATATAAGGACGCCATTTACAGTTGATACATGCTGATATTCATGGCCAAAATATCGGATGTAAATATTGTCAGAAATGTTGATATCTGCTGATATCAGTACCAGGCTGATAACATCTTGCATCCCTACTTTACTCCATTCAGCTTTCCCTGTCCAGTCTCAGACCAGAGAATCTGGTTTCTCTCAGTCAGAGTCCTTCAGGGTCTTTTTTGCAAACTCATAGCGAGCTTTTATGTTTTGCTTTCATGTGTTTCTCACTGAGGAGAAGCTTCCATTTCTCTACTCGGCCATAAAGCCCAGATCATTGAAGGGCTGCAGTGGTGGTTGCTCTTTTGGAACCATGTGTTATCTCCACACAGGATCTCTGGAGCTCAGTTTGGCCGAGCGACCAGCTCTAGAAGAGTCCTGATTGGTCCAAACTTCTTCATGTCAGAATTCTGGAGGCCACTGTTCTCTTGGGAACCTTCAGGGCAGCAGAAATGTTTCTGTAGCCTTTCCCAGATCTGTGCCTGTCAACAATCCTGTCCTTTTGACCTTTGACCCATGGTTTCTGCTCTGATATCATTGTCAGCTGTGAGGCGTTCTATAGAGAGGGGAGGGGCTTTAGAATCAAGTCCAATCAGGTTAATTTAGCACAGCTGGACTCCAGTCAAGATGTAGAAACATCTCAGCAACGATAGAGGAAATCTGAGGCAGTTTTGAGCTCACAGTCCAGATTTAATGGAAAGTTAAAGAATAATTTGAGCCCAAAATGCACTCTATACTCAACAATAATGACACCATACCTTTGTTACTAAAGTATGCTGTAAAATAATGAGTTTGTCCCGCCTACAGAAACATGCCTGCGCATATGCCTCTACTCCTGCTGGGCACTTAAATTCTGCTTTTTATAACCACGCTGCTGCCTACATGAAGAGGAGGGAAGTTGGCATTTTCAGCCTTACGTGGAGCTCTGATTGTGAGCGAGAGAATCGGTGCCAGTTTGAACCAGAGCAGTAATGCAAAGTGAATAAAAAGGATCATGTGAGGTGGAGATTAATCCTGAAATAGGGCTCAAAACCTTCAGATGGGCACAGAACATTATTTTAAAACTATAGATCATTGTTATGAAGCCAAAACTCTGGTTGGAGTTAAGCAGGGTTTCAGTTATTAATGAATAAAAGAATCATGTTTGCCAGGAGGGAAACTGACCCCAAAATCACAAAGGAAAAACCCTGCCTTGTTTCTTTTAATCACTTTGCTATTTTGAAGCTTTATTTATTTATGTTAATCCTGAATTCAAAGTTTTGACTAGAGCTTGGCTCTTTCAAAATCTTCACCTACTTTCAGCATTTTTGTCTTTAAAATGTTGATTAAACTGCACATTTGGTCATGTATGATGTGTGGTTTCTTTTCCATCATTTAAAAGCTATTTATCACCATAAATCAGCATATCTATTAATATTATTATTACTGTTTGTTGTTTATACTGATGCTTAAAGGGATATTTCCGTATTTTTTAAGTTAGGTGGTATGAGTTATCTAGCAGTAGTAGTGGCATAAGCCTCCAGGGATTTCAGTGGGTGTTGGGGAAGCTAGGCTATACAGCACGAATAATCACCTAAAAATCAAAGGATCAGTCAGAGAAAATGTATTAAACCAAAGGTCTGGAACATCATGATGTCTAACTTGAGTCAGTGTGATATTTCAGGGACTTGTTGTGCTGATAAACTGAAAATTAGTTTTCCTTTAATGCTGTTAATTTTATTTAAAATACACGTTTTTATTTAAACCTTTGGCCGAGCAGCATCTCGGCCAAAGGTTTGCATGCAATTGGTCTTTGCATTTCCTGAGTTGCAAAACCAGTACCGTATATCCTGGAGTAGCTGCGCCTGTTAAAATAGAAGCACCCCGTCAAATTTAAAGTTCCCTGTTAATCTAATGATTGTAGGTACGGGTCCAAGTCCATATCAGATGGCGTCTGGGGCCCGGACCCAGACCACGGTCCGCCAGTTAGTGACCCCTGCTATGTAATTTAACAGATGGGTACTGTTTCTCTGCAGAATTTAGGGAGTTTTTGGTAAAAATGGACCACGAAACAACGTTGGTTCAAACGTACGCACTGTCAAAACTTTTTGGAGCATTTTATACCCATAAAGCCTCTGTGATTTTATCACTATTTTGCAGTGCAAGAGCACAGAACTGGTAGCCAAAGCCTGCACTGCAAAATAGTGACAATATCACAGAGGCTTTCTGGGTATAAAATGGTTCAAAAAGTTTTGACAGTGCGTACATTTGAACCGACACTGTTTTGTGACCCGTTTTTACCAAAAACTTCCTAAATTTCACTGAGAAACTGTACCGATGTGTTACACTGTATAGCCTAGCTTCCTAAAATCAGAGAGTCCTTCTTAAAGGAGCAGTGCTCACCGAAATCACTGGATACTAATGCTTCTTCTACCGCTAGGTGCCTCATACCACCCAACTTAAAAAAATGCTGAACTATCCCTGAGTTAAAGGAGAAAGTTGCGCTTCACATCAATGTAGACCCTCAGTGGGGTACCATGCCCAAGCTCAAAAATCATTCAAGAGTTTAAAACAGGAAGCATATCACTAAATCCAAGTTATGAGGACAAAACAACACCATTTCACTCGTTTATTTGGCTCAAATCACAAACAAATGCTTACGTTTTCAGTACAAGGTCAAATGCTCTGATGAAGGCCTTGTGCTGAAAGCCTTTATATGTGATGTGACACAAATAAACCAGTGAAATGGTGTTTTTTTGTCCTCCATAACTTGGATTGAGTGATATCCTTCCTTTTTTGAAACTCTTTTACTGAAATATCCCTTTAAGTGTCACGGTAGAACTTTTTTAAAAACCTGCTGAAAACCACCCTTTTGGTCAGGTGCACTTTGCCATGACTTATGACCAAGCTATCCTCCAGTTTGACAGATGTTAGCCTGCGTTATGAGAATTTGACCTCATCTATCAGTTACGGTTATAAAACAGCAGCAGAATCGGGGCAGTAGCAGAAAAGGAGAGGACACACGTGTTTTACCTTTTCCTGGGAGACGAATGTTGAGCTCTTACAGTCCGTGGAGTCATACGAGAAGTCGTACGTAAAAGTTTTCGTTCGATCCCTCATTGAATCTCCCCCGATGCCTTCAGGGAGCTTTAGAAAACAAGGAAACACATTAACATCATCTTCAGCTTGTATTTTAAGCAGACTAACAGCATTTCCTACCTTCAGGTTGGTGATGCTGGTTTTGGTTCCTTCCATGTGGATGATGCATTTTGCAGTCAGGTCCTTCTCCCTGTGAAACATCGACAAAGTTCAGAGCCAAAACATCTGAACCACCAAGACAATCTTTCAGTGCGGTTCTTTGCTTTTAATTAAAAAAAAAACAAAAAACGTCCGGCTCTGATAAACTGCTCCTACAGCTGCATTCACGCTAATCTCTTCATGAGCCACCATTGTTTACACCTCAGCTAAACCACACCTGTAGCGCCCACCTCTTTCACCTCAAATGACACCAATTGGTCCAATCATTCTCAGACTACTAGAACTAGCATTTCAGAGGGAGGAATCTACCTGATGACAGACATGCAATCTGCACAATCCATCTACTTCTCCAGGTTCTAATAATGTAATAACATCTATCTTAACTGTCCTTTTAACTTCTTAACGCAGGCTGTACTCAGTTTTGTTAAAGATAGGCTGAAAATTTATATCACAGTTATCTCATGGCTGGTGTGGTAACAGTAGAAGTACAAAATTAACAGGGATAGCACATTTGAACACATATTCAGGTGTTAAGCATCCCCACAGCATGATGCTGCCACCACCGTGCTCCACAGTGGGGATGGTGTGTTTGGGGTGATGTCAGTGTTTGGGGCCATTCTGGTCTCATCAGACCAAAGAACTTTCTTCCTCTTGACCATGGAGTCTCCCACAGTCCTTTTGGTGAACTCTAGTCCAGACTGAATCTGAGTTTTCTTCAACAGTGTCTTTCTCTTCTCCACTCTCCCATAAAGCTCTGACTGGTGAAGAACCCGGCCAACAGTTGTTGTCTGCAGAGTCTCTCCCATCTCAGCTGCTGATGCTTGGAACTCCTTCAGAGTAGTCATAGGTGTCTTGGTGGCCTCTTTGACTTTTTATCTCAGATTTTGAGCCTTTTAACTTGTCATTTTGACTTTTTAAATCTCAAAATAATTTTTCATCAGTGCTAGTTTTTTCCCCATAATTTATTACTGGTGAAAATGAGGTTGACAGTTTGGTTAAATGTGGACCCTGTTAAGCCCTCAGCTCAGACCTGAATTCAGAATCCAGCCCCTTCTGTGATTGAGTTTGACACCCCTGATCTAGACAGAAATAGTGTGTTGAGGGGCTAAAGTCCAACTGAGTGGATCTGTTCCAGCACACAGTTTATGTTTAAGTGTGCTAAATTATTATAAACATCAGAATCAGCACTGATTTTACAGTCAGTGCATCTCTAAATAAAGCAATAATGACTGATACTCATAACCCCCACTCATAGATAAATGGTATCTGAAGCAGAGATGAGACCAGGGCAGCCCTGTTCTAGACTAAATCATTCATCTCTTTAGAACTGTCCAAAAGTTGACTCCCTTCAAGTTTCAGTGTCTTTTCTCCTGTCAGCCCTGGCCGACTGTCAACGATAATCACCATGTGACTGAACCTGAGCTGTACCAGCTGGGAGACGTGTTTGTTCAGTGGAGTCTGATCGTCCGTCTCCACCTGAGTTTATTCTCCGGGTCAACTCCACCCTTCATGTTTGAGACAAAGCATGAAAACAAACTCAACATGTCTGTGCATGAAGATCTCCGATGTAAGGCTTGTACACGTCAGCGTCAGCTGAGACTAATCGGACACAAAGGTGTGAGTTATCTTTGGAGACAACCACAGAACAGCACATTATATAAGCTGCACATGCTGATAACCAGCCGTCATATAACAGGCCACCACAGACACAAGAAGCTGCAATAGACCATTACTTCCATCAAATAGTCTCATATTAACATTACTAATATGTTCAAAGGGCTTTATTCATTCTCTGTGTCGCTGTTGAAGAGGCGCCGCTAGCCTCTTAGCTCGTGGCTAATTGGCCCCCATTCTTAGCAGCATGTAGGGACACCAAACCTGAGTAGTAGAGCCACAGAGATGATAAATACACTGTTGTTAGAATAAGAGATGGAACATTATGATAGCAGTGATCATAAACAGAAGAGACTGTATTATTTAAACATGAGAATCATGAAGTATTGAGGTGAATGACGCTAAAATCACAGTGACTCAGAGATGTCTATTAAAGGGCGTTTTATCAGTGTTATTCATCCATTATCATCACTGCTTAACATGATTGGAGTCTCAGGAGGATGGAGCCAGTCTCAGCTGTTACTGGGTGAAAGGCAGGGTAAACCCTGGACCGGCCACCAGTCAATCACAGGGCTGACATTAGGAGACGGTCAAGCAGCCACACTCACACTACGGCCATTTAGAGGGGCCAATTAACCTAATGGGCTTCTGTGGGTGGAGCCATGTAAACCCTGTGAACCCTGATGCATGTATCGTTCCCGATAGAACGTATGCATGTAAACCCTGATAGAACACATGCATGTAAACCCCGACAGAACACATGCATGTAAACCCTGATAGAACACATGCATGTAAACCCCGACAGAACACATGCATGTAAACCCTGATAGAACACATGCATGCATGTAAACCCCGACAGAACACATGCATGTAAACCCTGATAGAACACATGCATGCATGTAAACCCCAAGAGAACACATGCATGTAAACCCCGACAGAACACATGCATGCATGTAAACCCCAAGAGAACACGTGCATGTAAACCCCGACAGAACACATGCATGCATGTAAACCCCGACAGAACACATGCGTGCATGTAAACCCCGACAGAACACATGCATGTAAACCCTGATAGAACACATGCATGCATGTAAACCCCGACAGAACACATGCGTGCATGTAAACCCCAAGAGAACACATGCATGTAAACCCTGATAGAACACATGCGTGCATGTAAACCCCGATAGAACACATGCATGCATGTAAACCCCGAAAGAACACATGCGTGCATGAAAACCCCGACAGAACACATGCATGCATGTAAACCCCAAGAGAACACATGCATGTAAACCCCGACAGAACACATGCATGCATGTAAACCCCAAGAGAACACATGCATGCATGTAAACCCCAAGAGAACACATGCATGCATGTAAACCCCGACAGAACACATGCATGCATGTAAACCCTGATAGAACACATGCATGCATGTAAACCCTGATAGAACACATGCATGCATGTAAACCCCGACAGAACACATGCATGCATGTAAGCCCTGATAGAACACATGCATGCATGTAAACCCTGACAGAACACATGCATGCATGTAAGCCCCGACAGAACACATGCATGCATGTAAACCCCGACAGAACACATGCATGCATGTAAGCCCTGATAGAACACATGCATGCATGTAAACCCCGACAGAACACATGCATGCATGTAAGCCCCGACAGAACACATGCATGCATGTAAACCCCGACAGAACACATGCATGCATGTAAGCCCTGATAGAACACATGCATGCATGTAAACCCCGACAGAACACATGCATGCATGTAAGCCCTGATAGAACACATGCATGCACGTAAACCCCGACAGAACACATACATGCATGTAAACCCCGACAGAACACATACATGCATGTAAACCCCGACAGAACACATACATGCATGTAAACCCCGACAGAACACATGCATGCACGTAAACCCTGATAGAACACATGCATGTAAACCCCGACAGAACACATGCATGCATGTAAGCCCTGATAGAACACATGCATGCATGTAAGCCCTGATAGAACACATGCATGCATGTAAACCCCGATATGAGGAGAAGATGTAAACTCAACATAGAAAGACCGTGGAACCTTCCTGCAGAGAGGCAGCAGCAATAACCACTGCTCCATCTTGCACACTCAGTCAGCAACTTCAACTTAAGCTGCCAGAACTGTTTGATACTTTGGTTCTTTTCCTTCCCACGTGTTTTAAAACAGTCCAACTTCTGTTACTTAAAGATCATGGGTCTTAGGAAGCACCTGAACTATGGAAACATACATCAATTACATGAAACTGTTCTGTAAGAGAGGAGCCAATTGATCAAACATTACTCCACACTGTTCTAACTGTCTGCTAAAATACTGCCGATATTGGAGCAGACAGTCTGCCGGAGTCTTCCTGTTAACACTGAACCGAGAGGAATGGTTCAGGAACGTTGCCAGGGTTTGTCTAATTTTAGGGATGGTGGTGTTTGCTTTCATGTTACTGGTGGATTAAATCCTCTCCTTTATGAACAGATGAGGATTAGGATCATTTCTGTGTCATCTTTGTTCTCTAATTCTGAGGGAAAAAAAGAGAATTCTGAGATTAAACAAAGAATTCTGAAAAGAAGTCAGAATTCTGAGATTAAAATCTAATTTTAATTCTGAGATTAATCTCGGAATTCTGGTTTTGATCTAAACTTTTCTGAGCTCAAAGGCTGAATTTGTTCAGAATTCTGAATTTAATCTCAATCCTGACTCTCCTCCCAGAATACTGGCTTCAATTTAAAATAAAAATCACATTTTCAACTCAGAATCATTCCATTGTGAATTCTGAGGGTTTTTTCAGAATTCTGACTTTAATTTTAGATTTTTTTCTTTTTTGTAATAATTTCTGACTTTGATCTCAGAAGTTTTGGGATTAAAGTCTAAAATTGTTCACAATTCTTACTTTTTATGATTTCTGATTTAATTTCATTATTCTGACTTCTGAATTCTGACTTTCCTCCCAGAATACTGGCTTTAAAAAATGTTTTTTAAAAATCAGATTTTCAACCCTGAATTCTTAGATTAAAAATTCTGAGTTTTTTTTTTTTTTTTCAGAATTCTGGCTGTAATCTTAACTTCTTTCTTCTTGTAATGATTTCTGACTTTGATCTCAGAAGTTTTGGAATTAAAGATGAAAATTGTTCAGAATTCTTAATTTTTTTTTTCTGATTTCTGATTTAATTTCATTATTTTGACTTTGATCTTAAAAAATCTGACTTTAATATTTCAATTTTGACTTTTATCTCAAAATTCTGACTTTAATCTCGAAATCCAGTCTTTGATTTCAAAATTCTGACTTCCATCTATCAGAATTCTGACTTGGATTTAAGAGTTCTGTCTTACATCTCACTACTCTGCATTACAAAAGATTAATCTCTAGATTAATCTCAAAATTATTACTTTTGGTCAGAATTCTGACTTATTTTTGAGATTGAAGGTTTAGATTGTTCACAATTCTGACAGATTTTTTTCCCTGAATTCTGACTGTGATGTTAGAATTTTTAACCTACATGTTAAATTCTGAGTTTAATCTCAAAACTCTGACTTTAATCTGACTGAGTTTGTTCAGAATTTTGACTTTTTTCTTCCAGAATTTGAAAAGAAGTTGTATCTAAAAGAACTCAGTGGCTCTACTGTTCTTTTCTATGAACATGTTTTTGTTCAGTTTTCTTTTTTCTGATACTATGATCCATAAATTAATAATGTCTCTCTGTATAACACAGTGAGACTTTAAGTTTATGTTGCTCGGTGAATAATTTCTCTTGGAGCCCATAAATCCACCTATATTTCTATAATAGCATTATTTAAAACAGCCTTAAAGCCTGAGATGGTCTAAGTCTGTTCATGTGATTTAAACACCCACGCACCTCAATCAGCTTCACTAATTCTCCTTATTCTGACTAAATATGAACTATGACCGTCAGAGTTAGCTTCAAACACCCGTGCTAGCATCCATGACTCACCGCCTGTTCATGGGTCTGACCCGGACAGCCACCCGAACCGATGCCATGGCACATCCCGCTGTTTTGGGTCCCCGTAATGAGTCAGTAAGTCAGTTAGCCTCAATCAGAGCTCTTTATATCAGACAATTAGCTCCGAGGCTAACAGGCTAGCCGAGGCGCACTGTGACCCAGAGCGGGATAAAGAGGGCAAAAGTCGCCGAGATAACCGGCTGAAGGCCAAATGTCCAAACTGGGGCAGACAGACGGGAGGAGAGGAGACCGAAGAGGAGGACAAACGCCGCGGACAGTGTTACCGTGGCCCGGTGACACTGCGTCTCTGTCCCGGAGTGAACCGGCTCACATCCATAGTTACTGAGTGGAGCCCGTTAGCCTGTTAGCTAGCTTCATCTGACAGACAGGAGGAGGGAGGCATCAGCTGATATCAACATTACACCGCTACGGAGGCCTGGAGAGGACAAAAGCCGGAGACATACTCATGTATGAAGATGTATCTTCAACTAAGTTTGTTTAAATCCGTTTATTTGACAGATGGGTCTCAAATACCTGCCTGGAAATATAAAAATAGTGCCAAAAAGTCTGTGATATACGGAAGCCCTGAGCTGCCATACATCAGCCTGCATGCAGACCTTTCACCAAGAGAAAACATTCAGAGCAGGGGTGTCAAACTCAAGGCCCGGGGGCCAGATCCGGCCCGCCAGATCCTATCATATTTTTATTAAAACTGCAGATTTCCTCTCCTTTATAAATGTAAACCTGACCCTGATGGTTGAAAATATCCTCGTTCTGTCATAAAAACAAGAAAAAGTTATGTTTTTGACTTTTATTTAATATTTAGACCTTTTCAGTTCTGTTTTTGACTTTTTATCTCATTTTTAGCTTCCTTGATGCTCAATTTTAAAATTTTAAGTAATATTTTGAATTTTTAACTTACATTTTTTTTCTCACATTTGACCTTTTTAGCTCCTTACTTTGACTTTTATCTCATAATTTGGACTTTTGTATCCTCAGTTTTAAATTTCAAGCAATATTTTGACCTGTAAAACTCAAAATGTATTTCTTTTTCTCAGACTTTGACATTTTTAATCAATGATTTTGAAATTTATCTCATATTTTGACCTTTAAACTCATGATTTCAAAATTTTATTTCATGTTTTGACCCTTAAAAATCATGATTTAAACTTCATTTCTTATATATTTGCCTTATAAAAACATGATTTTGACTTTAAATGCCTTTTGAGCCATTAAGATTAAATTTTTAGCTCAGATTTTGAGCCTTTGCACATACCATTTTTACTTTTTTTTAAATCTCAAAATCATTTATCATCAGTGCTTTGGTTTTTGTCCCCCATAGTTCATTGCTGGTGAGAATGAGGTTGACAGTTTATGGGTAAATGTTGGCCCTGTGCGGCCCTCAGGTTGGACCCAAATTCAGAATTTGGCCCCTGCTGTGATTAAGTTTGACATCCTTGATTTAGAGCATCATGAAAGGAAAAATCCAGCAAAAAAAGACCCAGGAGAATAAGAATCATCAGACAAGAATGGGACAACATTCCTCTACTAAAACTCACCTCCCAGATATTTATGGTTAAAAGAGGATGCTACACAACGGTTGCCCTGTCCCTACTTTTTTGAGATGTGTTGCTGCCATCAAATACAAAACTATTTTTCATGAAACATCTCTAATATCTGAAATGTTGTTTATGGTCTGTTGTGAATTGATATGAGTTTATGAGCTCTGACGGTCACTGACTTCTGTTTTTATGTATATTTCTCTCTCTGTTTTATTTTAGATTTGATGTAACGGTCTCAGAGGAAGTGTATTTTCTTCCAGTCAGCTTGTGAAAAGGTTAGCCTTAATCTGTCCGATATAAGGGGCTGGACGAAGGCTTTTCCGATGCATTTAGGGCATTTTACTAAAACCTAACAAGGGCCTAGTGCAGTGGTACTCAACCTGTGGCTCTGGAGCCACATGTGGCTCTTTTGTGACTATTTGTGGCTCTTTGATGTCTTAATTTTAAATATTATTCCCCCAGAAAACCTTAAAGGGAAACTTTTTTGCCAGTTTTCAACCATTAGAGCTACCTTTTGCCATTAAATACTACTTGTTACCTATTTTTTTCCCATTTTTGCCAGATTTTTTGCAACTTTTTCCAATTTTTGCCACTTTTCTCCAATTTGTTTCCCCATTTTTTGCCACTTTTCATCCATTCAAGGTACCTTTTGCCATTAAATACCACTTGTGTCCTATTTTTGCCACTTGTTTTTGTCAGTTTTTCCCATTTTTGCCCTTTTTAGCCACTTTTCACCATTTTTTTACCATTAAATACCACTTGTTCCTTTTTTTGCCCATTTTTGCCACTTCTTTTTGCCACTTTATCCCATTTTTGCCCATTTAAGCTTCATTTTGCCATTAAATACCACTTGTTTCCCACTTTTTGCCAACTGTTGCCATTCTTGACCGCTTTTTGCCCATTTTACTCAATTTCCACCCATTTTTTCCACGTTTTTGCCACTTTTGGACCATTTTTTGCCACCTGTAACTCCTGTTTTGTCACTTCTCACCCATTTTTGCTATTTTCTGACCCTTTTTCTTCCAATTTTCTCCCCTTTTCACACATTTTTGCCGCCTTTTTACCATTTTTGCCACCTTTAATTTACTCATAATGCTAGTTAAGCCGTTTTTTGCCACTTTCACTACTTAGACTGTGGCTCTTGCGAAGTTATTTTTCAATAATTTGGCTCTTTGGCGGAGCAGGGTTGAGTAACACTGGCCTAACGGGTAATGGTAATAAGACGTAGCCTGCAGTTTCCCTCCTGGCCTGGTGGGGGCGGTAGAGGTCAGATCTCGTTAAGTAGCAGCAGGAATCTACCGGCGCCTCTTGTTGGAGTTTCCTGTTTTCAATGAGCGCTGTGAGCAGAGAAGAGGTGAGTTTAATAACTTTACAAATTTGTCTTGTGTCTGTTTGTCCTTATTCTCAACTAAACTGTGACATCTGTATTTTTTAAATGTAAGATATTACGTTATTACGCCGCTTTAAACAAATGAAAGTCAACACAGTTGACCGGACAGCTAGCTGGCGCTAACGGCTAACTCTATGAATGGAAGGAGTGAACGCTAGACAAACGCATGTTGGTACTAGCATTAGCATACTAGCATTAGCATGTGCACAAATCCTCTAAAAACGAACTCACGGGACACCTGAAATCGTCCCAAAATACCTGAAAGGCCTCTTTGTGAAAATAAAAGTGTCCTGCCATTGTAAATCCACATTTGACTCCTTTAAAGAGCTTTTAGGTTGTTGTTCATGTTAGCCTTGTTAGCGCAGGAAGAAGTCTTCTGTTTCTAATCTTCTGTTTGTCACATTTAAAATGTCACCTCATAGATAGCATGGACACGGAAGGCCTAAGCTGAAATGTAACCGGAGCTTTGAGAGAGATTTTTGTTCAATTCAATTTTATTTATATAGCACATTTCATACAAATGTACACTCAATGTGCTTTACAGAGGATTACAAACAGACGCAAAACAAACATACAAAGAGCAACAAAGATACACTATTGAGTCAAGAGAAACCGAATTTTTGCAACAATCTGTACATTGTGCATGTACTAATGTTGGGATCTCCTAAAAGAAGCATACAGAAACCCATAGACAAGTTTAAACACAAAGATAACCTAACAACCAAAGGCTTGTGAGAAAAGCAGTGTTTTGAAGGAACTAAGTGTTTCAGCAGAGCTCAGGTTGTTTCCAGAGGACAGCACCATAGTGACTGAATGCACCATTGCCAGATTTAGTTTTAATTTTAGGTACACTGAGGAGACACATGCCTGATGATCGGAGAGGTCTGATGGGATGGTAGTCAGTGAGAAGGTCAGAAAGATATTGGGGTGCCGTAGCATTCAGAGGTTTATAAACTAGAAGTAGTATTTTGAAATCAATTCTGTACTGGACAGGAAGCCAGTGAAGATGTTTTTGTACAGGTGTAATACCTTCTGTTTCCTTGTCCTTGTAAGCACTCTGGCAGCAGCATTTTGGATAAGCTGGAGCCTTCCAGTTGACTTTTTAGGAAGTCCGTCAAAAAGGGCGTTGCAGTAATCCAACCCGCTGGATATAAATGCAGGAACCAGCTTTCCGGAGTCCGATTGTGACATGAAGTGCCATAATTTAGAAATGTTTTTCAGGTGGTAAAATGCTGTTTTTGTAATAGCTGTTATGTGGTTTTGGAAGTTTAGATCTGAATCAATGATGACACCTATGTTTCTGACATGCTCACTGTGCTGTAGAGGGAATGGTGACATGGATATGAACTCTTGCCTCTGTTTTTGAGGGCCTACTATTAGTATTTCAGTTTTGTCTTTGTTTAGTTGTAGGAAATTATGGGACATCCATTTGCTTATTTCATCAAGGCATCTTACAAGGTTATGTACAGGACTGTGATCATCAGGAGAAAGTTGTTAAAAAGTTCAGCTTTAACCCAGAGGTGCTGTATATACTGGACTGACAAGGCTCGAGTTAATTACCAGAGACATAAACCACTGTCAGATTGATAATTGTCAAAAAGAGGAGGCAAAAATGTGACAAACGGAAACAAGTGGCATTTAATGGCAAAAGGTAGCTTAAATGGGAGAAAAGTGGCAAAAAAATAGGAAAAAGGGGCAAAAATTGGGATGAAGTGGCAAAAAGAAGGGAAAGAAGGTATTTAATGACAAAAGGTAGCTGAAATGACTGAAAGGTGGCAAAAATGTTCCCCCTTTCAAGGTTTTCTGGGGTAGTAGTTAAAATTAAGACATAAAAGAGCCACATGTTGAGTATCGCTGATCTAGTGATAGATGCTTTGGACAAAAACATTCACTGAATGACAACGCTGCAACATCCAATATCAGCAAAAATCCAATAAATTATCCTCTCTATTCTTCTGTCCCTGCAGTCAATAAGGATTTACAAGAAAATAGTATTTCATGGCCAAATTGACTGAAAATTTCTCACATGATCTTGTTTTGTTTTCACGATTGAAGCTGAAACTGAATGAAAATGAAATGTTCTTACATCTTTGGTCCTCCCAGTCTGAATATTTTGCAGGCTCTGACCATGCATGTAGGTGTGCTTGGGTTGTTTTGCTAAAGATTATGTTTTCTTGTGCGGGGGGTTGTTAGCATAGGCCTCATGTTTGTTTCGGCATGTATGTCAAAGCACATTTGAACCGCTGGTTTTTAGAAGTGCGATGCAAATCTAGAAAATAAACCTATTATTAGTATGGGCTGATTTGTGGGGTTGGCCGGTCAAGATCCTGGAGTTTCAAACTTCAGTTGCATCCAATTAAAATCAAATGAAATACACAACTGTGTCATTACAGCAGTATTAACATCATTATTAACTAGATTTTGTGGAAAGTTTGGATGCCAGGAGAAGCTAGTATTTATCAGTGAAAGTGAGCTTTAAAAAGGTAACCGTGTTCTTTTGCTGTTTTCCAGACTCCAACATGGATATCCGACCAAACCACACCATCTACATCAACAATTTAAATGACAAAATCAAGAAAGAAGGTGAGAGGACATTTTATCAGCAACATTAATGCAGTGTTCTCTCCAGGGAAACTGAAGTTGTTGTGATGTTGCATTAATTTTTAATGTAAAACTCTGTCCCCGCTGTTGTCGTCCTGCAGAGATGAAGCGCTCGCTCTACGCGCTCTTCTCTCAGTTCGGCCAGATCATCGACATCGTGGCGATGAAAACGATGACGATGAGAGGTCAGGCCTTTGTCGTCTTCAAAGAGCTGGCTGCTGCCACCAACGCACTGAGGCAGCTGCAGGGTTTCCCCTTCTACAACAAACCCATGGTAGGTCCAGAGAATGAGGACTAGTTAGTAGTTTAACGGCTGTTTACAGTCATGTTTGGGACTCATTGTGAAGCTCTATTAACCTTGGCATGTTTGTTCAGAGGATTCAGTACGCAAAGACAGACTCTGAGGTCATCTCCAAGATGAAAGGAACGTACGGCGACAAAGAGAAGAAGAAGGAGAAGAAGAAGAAAGCTCAGGAGCCAGCAGCCAGTTTAACAAAGAAACCAGCAGCGGTGAGTGATGCTCGTCTAAATGATGTTCTGTTATTTTAGAGAGCTGACGTCTTCAGCTGTTCATACACCGATGGTTATAAATGTTCAATGCTCAGCTAACAGTTCTCCCCCACCTAAACTCTACAAGTTTGATTGAAATGGTTTGATGAGAACATGATTCTCATGTTCCATAAGGCAATCCTTCAGAGTGCCTTAGCCTAAAGAACTTAGAACGTGTTTTTCCCACTGCAGATGCATTTTAAACACGGCTAAATAGATTACTTTTTAATGTGCTTCCTCACATTCTTTACTGGGGGGACTTTTGGTTAGAATTTGTGAGTCTAATGACTGAAAATGTAAGCTATGCCGTTTGAGCTTTTAACAAAAGGTAATGCTCTCACCAATAAAGCTTTCTAGAATCTTAAAGGGGACATATTTAACCCCCTAAAGACAAGTTTAAATCAGTCTCAGAGGTCCCCGAAACATGCCTGTGAAGTTTGTTACTGAAAAAACACTCCAGTATTGGATCTCTGCATGTCTAAAACCCCTGTTTCAGCCCTGCTCAGAACCAGCTGTTTCTGTGTTTGTGGCTTTAAATGTTAATGAGCTGTCTGACTCCGCCCCTCTCAGGAAATGGATGAGGCTCTCCTGATCCTCCTCTCAGCTGGCATACATTTTTTTTTCTCATATTTTGACATTTAAAACTCAGAATTTTGTGTTTTGTCTCTCATTTTGACATTTTAAACTCATGATTTTTTTTTAAATTTTATTCCATTTTGGAACCTTTTAAACTAATGGTTTTATTTTATCTCAAATATTGACCTTCAAACTCAATATTTTAGAAAAAAATGTCATATTTAGACATTTTAAAGTCACGATTTTGAATTTTATACCATATTTTGACATTCGAAACTAATGATTTTATTTTATTTTTTTTCTGATATTCTGACCTTTTAAACTCATATTTTTGTGTCTTGTCTCACATTTTAACATTTTAAACTCATGATTTTTTTTAGTTTATTCTGTTTTTAGACCTTTAAACTAATGGTTTTATTTTATCTCAAATATTGACTTTTGAACTCTTTTTTTTTGTTTGTTTTTTATTTTATCCCATATTTTGACCTTTTAAAGTCATGATTTTGAGTTTTAAACCATATTTGGACATTGAAAACTCCTGATTTTATAATTTTTTTTATTATATTCTGACATTTAAAACTCATAATTGTGAATTTAATCTCATATTTTGACCTTGAAACTCATGAATTTGAATTTTATTTAGTATTTTAACTGCTTAAAATCATGATTTTAACCTTTGACATTTTTATCCTCAAAATTATTTGGCATCAATCCTATGTTTTTTTCCCCCCTATAATCCTCTAGCAGTGAAGATGAGGTTGACAGTTTATGGGAAATTTGGACCCAGTTAGGCCCTCAGGTTAGACCCAAATTCAGGATCCGGCCCCTGCTGTGACTGAGTCTGACACTAGATGGATGGTTGCCAGAAACGCGGGACTAGAATTCTTTTTAAATGTCAGTCTCTTGTTTAATTTCATCACTGAGGCCGTAAATGTGACTGTAGAGGCAGCAGATGGAGGTGAGCTGATGTGTGGTTCAGGTCTATCCCCCCTCTGTAGGAGAAATAAGAAAGAGGCAGACAGAGGAAACATCATCATCATCATCATCATCATCACACTCTAAGTGTCTGACAGGAAATTGGCTGGCAGTGACCTGATGCTCTTCCGTGATAGCTTTCTGATTCAGTGAAGTGAGACTGGGCGGTTTTCATGTTAACAACAGCGACGATCCTCTCAGAAGCTCCAGCTTCTGTGTTAAAGATTGGCTCTTATGTTTCATATTCATGTGGATTTAACTCTTTAATGATGTTTACTGTCTTTGTTTGCAGGGCTCAGCAGCACCAGTCCACTCTCCTGCAGTACAGGTAAGACGTCACGCTTTACTCCATGTTTTTGGGGAAAAAGGGGAACTAGCGTGACGTTTGGTTCTTATTAACTCGACATCCTTTACTGGTGAAAAATAAACGCTGTATTACACAGACGGCAGTAATTTTCAAAGGTTAAAACAGTCTTTTTAATATCCACGAGTGAGTCCGACTACAGCAGCAGTGATTCTGGGTTTGATATGTTTGGGTTCTGGTTTTGTTTCCAGCTGTCTTTCTCTTTTGTCTGCCTTCTGCTAGCAAATAAAGTAGTTTTCATGTTTGAAAATGAAGAGCTGGGGGAGAGTTAACATCAGGACTTAGCTGAAATGTTTTCTGTTATGGATTGTTGGCTTTACTTTTAGGCAGATGTGTGATAAACAGAGACAGGAAGCCATTTTAAGATTATAGTCTAGAGCTGCTAAGGGATTTGCTTGGACAACTTTCCCTTTATTTTTGTAGTCCACATTGACTTTTTCTCCTGCATACGCCAGATCCCGCTGAAACATGATTGGCCAACAGACTAGAAACAAACCCGAACACTTTCCATGCTGAAAATCCAGAAGTTTGAGAACAGAATCTACACATCTAAATCTGTAAATGGACCCAGATTTAGTAAATACACTCTCTGGTATTTATGTTTAACCAGTTCTCACCAAGAACTGACTGAGACTAGAACAATCCCTGCCTGATGGACCCGTCAATCCTTATTCTAGCGTCTGACTCTGACTCAAACCCTCAGGTCGTTGCTGTTGCCGGTTTTTGACCCGGGTCTGTTCGTCTTTCAGGTGCCTGACAATCCACCAAACTACATCCTGTTCCTGAACAACCTCCCTGAAGAGACCAACGAGATGATGCTGTCCATGCTCTTCAACCAGTCAGTTCCCCCTCACTTCCTCTCAAACATCAGGTGTGTTTTTTTTACCTGCACGCTGACAGTTTTCCCTCCTTCCTCAGGTTCCCAGGTTTCAAAGAGGTCCGCCTCGTCCCGGGGAAACACGACATCGCCTTTGTGGAGTTTGAGAGCGACACGCAGGCTGGCGTGGCTAAAGACGCGCTGCAGGGCTTCAGAATCACAGCCACCTGTGCCATGAAGATCACCTACGCCAAGAAATAGTCACAGGTGTTCAAAGACTTTGGGGAGGGGGGGTGGACCCTGGTTTCCGTTGTTCATACAGATTGATTTTTTTTTTTTTTTTTTTTAAGTTTAGTTTTTTACTTTTTGTTTCAAGAATTCTGCAGCGTTGTAATGAGGTGAAGAGAAAATGTTCAGCCTTCATCTTGATTTGTAAAATAAAAGACTTTTACATATTTACAGTTTTAGTTTTTGCTCCTGCAGAAAAAAACAAACAAGAGTAAAACTGAATCAAAGGTGGAGATTTACAAGACGGGAAGGCTAAAAAATAAGAGGAAGGGAATTTATCCACTGTTACCGCATGGTCAGCGACTCGAGGCCCAGAGCCAGGCTCCAGAGTCCGGGCTCCAGAGTCGGAGCACAGAGTCAGACTCCGGAGTTAGGGCCCCAGAATTGAACCCAGAGTCAGGCTCTGGAGTCAGGGCCCCAGAATCAGGGCCTCAGAGTCAAAAGTCCAGAGTCAGGGCCCAAGAGACAGGGTCACAGAATCAGGAGCCCAGAGTCCTGCTCCAGAGTTGATGCCCCAGAGCCAGGTGTCAGATTCTGATTAAAAAGCATCAGGTCTCAGGAAAGCCTCCGTCAAGTGTCAGACTTTAGATGAAAAGTTCTCAGGAAAAACGGCATCAGACTGGTCAGTGACGCACAGCCTAGAGGTACGAGGCGTAACCTTGAGCTCTTCATTCTCCTTCTTCACCTGAGCATGCGGGCACAAAGACAATGTTATTATTCTTTTCTTTTGGTCATTAAAAACAACACATTACCTCAGGGAGACAGAGCTAAAAATAACAAACACATTTATAAACCAAAACCCTTACCTGACTGACTACATGAAAACAGGACAGACCGGGTATTTAAAAGCCACTCTCCTCTACTTACCAGGATGGCTTTAACTTAAACATTTTTAGGAGCTTATTTACAAATTCATAATTTCCTATTATACAAACTGATCTGTGGTGAAGTTTGGAGAAATGTCGGAGGGTCTGCGTCTTCACTCAAGCCATCTCTTTTCAAAAGATTAGGTGTCAGCTCTTAGCCAATCAACAGCCAGGACGCAACAGCTCTCCTCCAATCAGCGAGAGAGAGAGAGAACAGCAATCCTATCAATGTCTATCAGCGACCTCAGTGTAAGTCCTGCAGCAACACGGACCAGCACAGAAGGCGCTTATCTTTGTTTTACATGCACAAAGAAACACCAGAGCAGGCTCTGAGCTGGAACCAACGTAAGTGCAGGAACCAAAGCAACACAAGGGCTTCTTTTTTAACGGTAGATGACCTGATGTCTGTTGAATTTCTGGGAATAGTAACAGACAGGCTGATTGATGCCCATTCATCCTCCTGTGAGAGGACAGCACCCGAACCCATAGAAAAGGTTTCAGTAAAAAGAGCATCAGATGCCAAATGACAAGGAGTCAGGGAAAACTGTCGGAATCTGAATGAAATTTCTCAGTAAAAAATACATCAGGCTCAAATGAAATGTCTCAAAAATATACGCCATACTCAGACAGAAAGGTCTCAGAAAAAATGGCACCTTAGAAAAGGTTTCAGGAAAAAATACATCAGACAAAAGTGTAACAGAAAATTATTCTTCTAAAAGGGAGAAACCACAATACATCATCACTATACAATATCAGCCAGAAAACAGAAAATAGAAATCTTATTAAGCTGTTTTGTTTTTATTGTAAATACTGAGATCTTTCTCCCCTGCTACTAATACTGCTAAAATTAACCAGAAACTGTCCTCATCATATCATCAGTAATGGATAATGGAAAATAACTAAGCACTGATGATATGATGATTTAGAGATTAAAAAAGTCTAAATGATGAGTTTGAAAGCTCAAAATCTGAGATAAAAAGTCAAATTTATAAAATCAAAAGGTCGGAACAGGAAAAATAAAAATCAAAAAAAGTTTTTAAAAGGCAATTACATGAGATAAATTCAAAATCAAGAGTTTTAAAGGTCCACATATGAGATAGAATACAAAATTATACGTCTAAACTTCAAAATATGAGATCAAAGAAGTCAAAATCATATGTTTTAAAGGTCAAATAATGAGATAAAATTGAATATCATGAGTTTTATCGGTCAAAATATAAGATAAAATTCAAAAGAATACATTTTAAAATTCAAAATATCAGATAAAAGTCAAAGTCATTAGTTTTAAAGGTCAAAATATAAGATAAAAATCAAACGAATACATTTTGAAATTCAAAATATTGGATAAAAAGTCAAAATCATGAGTTTTAAAGGTCAAAATATGAGATAAAATTGGAAATCGATAGTTTTAAAGGTAAACATTCGAGAATACATTTAAAATCATGAGTTTAAAGGGTGAAAATATGACTCAAAATTAAAAATTGTGAATCTAAAAGTAACATAAAAAGTAATATTTATAGTAATGTATGTAGTATATTTATGATATACTAGTATAGTAATAATTCTTTCTACTCTCTCCTTTTTCACATTTTTATGACTTAAGGATATTTTAAAACTTTGAGGATAAGTTTACATTTTCATACTGAAGAAATCTGCAGACCTCATAATGGTAGGCCAGTTATAATAAAAATATTCATGGTCTTGGGGGCCGGAAATAACTGTACCACGGGCCAGATTTGGCCCCCTGGGCCTTGAGTTTGACACCCCTGTCTTAGATCAATGTAGTGGGGGCCCCCACGTCTCCCCAAAAAGGCTGGGACAGACTGGTTGGAGTCCTGTCTGCGGCTTCTTCCCTGCATGTCAGTCCTCACACTCTCATCTTAAAACACACATGAAACGAGAACCAGACTGTGGATCAAGGTTTTTACATAAAGTTAACTAAAACTAACAGAATAACTAAAACTAAAAGGCACAAATCATTGTAGTTAACTGAAACTACATCAATACTGAGCTTGAGAAAAACAAAAACTCACTAAAACTAAATTCTCGACTGACAAAACAAACTAAAATGAAATCAGAGATAAAATCTCCTTAGTTTTAGTCTTTGGCAGCAGCAGACAGTCTGGCATGAACGCCCAGGCCCAGAGAGAGCAAAGTGGCCTGACCCTTGACAGGTGTCTCATATTCCCCCAAAAACTAATCAAAACGAAACTAAAACCAAATATTTTTTCAAAATAATACAAAACAAAGAAACCAGCAGGAAAAATGAGTAAAATCTAAACTGTAATCTGAAACGAAAGGTAAAAATAAAAACTAATAAAAAAATCCCAAACTATTTTAACATTGCTGTGGATAAAATGAGACTTCTCAGAGGGAAGACTGGGCTCAGACGAGGGTTAGGGTGAGGAGCCCAGAGTGGAGCTGTGTCAGGAGTCAGTGGAGGTGGTCTCCTGGAGGTTTTCTGGGCCCGTCAAACCAAGAAGAGACCCCGGAGTAGACCCAGAGCTCACTGGAGGGATTATTTCTCTCTTCAGGCCTGGGAAAGCTTTGGTGCAGACATGGTTACAGTCCTGTGAGTGCTGGTGGTCCTCCTCTGAACCATCTTGGAGGAAGACGAGGCTGGGCCTTGAAGGAATCGAGCCAATGAGGACACAGGATGCTGTTTACTCTCTGAAGAGACTCAGCGCTGAGGCTGTGGGCTAAGTTAGAGAGCGATGGCTGCAGGCTGCGCTGGAAAACGATGCTGGGGAGAGGGACCTGACCTCTGACCCGACCTGGACAAGTGGAAGGAAATGGATAGATGTATCACTAAGCGATATTAAGAAAGTTTACCTCCATAACTGCCTTTGAATGAACATAATACAGCATGTGAAGTGCTCTCTACAGTCATCAGGTTTGTGTTTGGAGCCCAGGCCTGTCAGACGATGAAGGAGGTCGAGCTTTCTTATAAAACCTGCCCAGGTAAACGCTCTCTTTATCTTCCATTCATGAGGAGATGAGCCGCTCAAGGACACTTCAGCGGAGCCTGGATGGTTGTTTGGATCATATCATCACATCACAAGAGCAAAAACACCTGCTTAACATTGAACGGCGTCACATAACACGTCAATACATTCAATCAGCTGAACAAGGAGTCAAAGAGGCGAGGACTCCACCATGGCTGCTTCTCCCTTGTTTCTGTTCTCACATTTATATTGATGAAATATTTTCTGCATGTGCATGGGGAAAAGCTCCTCAAATCCATGCGCTGCTTTGATTTTTCCTCTTTGTTCTTCAGACATGCTGCAGGATTCACACAGAAATATGCCACGCTTCATAAAGAAGAGAGAAACACACAGAGGTTCAGTACAACATCAACGTTTCTGTTGCATCACAGTGAAATATAATGTCCTTTATGTGCTCCTTCACAACCTGAGGCAGCAGAACTACAATACTTCTTTATTTGACTGTTATTTCTCTGCTTATTTATCCGCCTATCAGCAAAATAAAACATTCCCTCTGTTACTGTGTCTACTAGTATTAGGGCTGTCATGATTGCAAACGTTATGCTTCTAGTAAAAATCCCTTCCTGTTTGATACCACAGCAACAAAAATATACCATACAGCAGTGATACTCAACGTGTGGCTCTTCTGTGATGGTTTGTGGATCTTTTATGTGTCAATTTGAAATATTATTCCCCCAGAAAACATTTAAAAGGGAAACTGTGACCTCAGAAATCATCCATTGCAGTTTGTTTCCCACACTTATTCAGCTGGCTCTAATTGCCAAACTTAATTTCTTAGTCTGTATATTTCAATTGCCCTTATTTTTGATTTTAGCCAACTTTTTCCCCGTTTTTTTCCACTTTTAATCTGTTTCCACTGCTTTAAGTCTGCTTATGCCATTCCTTTTTGCCTCTTTTTGTCCATTTTGCCATTTTTATCCCGTATTTGCCACTTTTTCAACAGTTTTCTTGCCTCTTTTATCCTGCATTTTTGCCATTTTTTTCTGCTTTTTTCCAAATTTTCACACATTCAAGCAGATTTGCCATAAAATGTCCCTCTTTTCCCTATTTTTCCAGCTCTTTTCTCCTTTTTCCCACCTCTTAGCCTGTTTTAGTCATTTCTATATGCATTTTTTGCCCTTTTTGGTGTTTGTTTTTTTTTTTTATACCATTTTGACCACCTGTAATTCAATTTTTGGTAACTTTGCACCCATTTTTGCCACTTTTCCCTCCCCATTTTTCACTCTTTACCCATTTTTTGCCATTTGACATCTAGTTTGCACCATTTTGACCCTTTTTGCTGATTTGTTACCATTTTTGCCACTATTAACGTATTTTTAATGCCACTTTTACCTTTTTTTTTGCCACTTTTTGTCCATTTTGCCACTTTTATCCCATATTTGCCACTTTTTTCACCTGTTTTTCTGTTTTCCCTTTTCCCAGATTTGCCCCACTCTTCTCCTTTTCCCCCATTTCCTACCTCTTAGCCCGTTTTAGTCATTTTTCCACACATTTTTTTTGCCCTTTTTTGTTGTTTTTTGGGACCATTTTGGCCACCTGTAATTCAATTTTTGGTAACTTCTTTTTTCTGATTTTTGCACTTTTTTTTGCCACTTTTGAGCCATGTTTTCCCATTCACTCTAATTTTAGACACTTTTAATCAATTTTTTTGTGAGTTTTTCCATCAAATTTGTATCTTTTTGCCACTTTAAATCCTTTCTTTAATGCTTTTCACTTATTTTTGCAACTGTTTTGCCATTTCAACCTGTTTTTCCCACTTTTGGCCACTTCTGTTGGCACTTTTATTTATTTATTTTTCTGCTTTTTGCCCTTTTTTGGCACTTTTGAGCCTTTATATGTCTTTCACTCTTATTAAGTGGCACTTTTAGCCACTTTTTTTGTGAGTTTTTCCATCAAATTAGTATCTTTTTTTTCCACTTTAAACCCCTCCTTAGCTCTTTTCACTCATTTTTGCAACTTTTTTGCCACTTCAACCAATTTCGGCCATTTTTTCCCCTTTCATTCTAATTTTGAGGCCTGTTTTATCAAATGTTTGTCATTTGTTTTTGCTTTGTTGCAGCTTTTTGCCACTTTAGCCAATCCTTTGCCTCTTTTTACAATTATTTCATTATTTTTCATCATAGTGGTTTCAGTTTCTTCTACTTTATTTTGTGGCATCCTCGTGTTTGTGCATGTAATAAACTAGCTATGAAGTCTGACCTTACAGTCCTAATGGTTTAGGTCAGTGTGCCCATCCATGTCATTAAGGTCCTTCTGTTTAGAGAAAAGGGGTTTACATTTTTAAAGGTTATATTAGACTACAGCAGAACAAAACTCTTTTTGTTTCTTTGATAAGCGTGATTATTGTCAATGTTATAAATAAAATGTGGTCATCACTGCTTAACTTTACAGTGGACCATGATTTTGTCCCCTGGGCCCCAGAAATCCCCCCCTCAGGAGTGGCCATGCAGAACTCCCTAGTTTTACTTTCACTTTCTCCCTTTCACTTCCATCATGAATGTGAGGGTGGTACTGAGGGCCGTGTGTTAGCAGTCTACAGTAGTAAGGAGTGAACCCATCCTCACCTCAGCTGCAGCTCCAGGATCCTCTCCTCAGTCTTTGACTTCATCATGGACGGCATCGCCTACAACCCAACCATGGCTACAGACTGTGGTGAGTAGCAAAGCTACAGCGATGTTACAGCCAGTGTAGCAGCGTCATTAGTAGCTTAGCTACATTCTTCAGTAGCTTTGTGGTAGGGTCGTTATTTTCTAACTGAAGCAGCTTTTCTGTAGCGCAGCTGATTTTCTCATCAACAGTCTACGGGACGTACTGTTTACTCCGTACTTCCGCGTGACGGCGATGACGTCACTGCCGCAGGAATGTGCCGTCCCTGCACATTTTAATATTTCATGATATCTTAGTAACCTCAGTCCAGCTGTTAGTCAGGCTCTCATCCATTCATTCTTAAGGGCTGGAGTCCAAAAAGTCTCTAGATGGATCCGTCTACTACCTGGAACCCTCCCACACAGGTGACAGGTAAAACACTAAATACAAGGACCTCTGCATAGCTTTACTTGTTCTAAATATAATATTTATTCATATGAGGGTTGGTTTCATTCCTTCTGACTATTTTGATAAAATGAGAACTCGAACAGAGTGATTCTTGGGGCCATTTAAAGAAAGATCCGCTAACTTTATTAACCCTAAAACAGGAAACAACGCAGTAGCACAAAAGAAATCCAACCTGACAGTGATCAGAGAAGGATGCAGAGGGAAGTACTGCCTTGAAAATAACTAGATTTGTCGGGGCCCCGTGCAAGATGCTGTCCATGGCTAAAACCAGCCCTGCCCCACACCTGCAGCCCCCCTCACAGATCGTCCTGTCCTGTCAGTTTGTTGCTTTCATTTTTCTGTTTCTGCCCTTTTGACAGTGTTTATCATTAGTACATTTAAGATCAAATAAAACACCCACGTTTGGACACGTTTTACTCAGTTTTACATTATTCTAAGATGTGATCCGTGTGTGTTTGGCTCGTTGATGATGATGCGCATCACAACAGTCATCATCAAATACGAGCATGGGAGAGCATCGGCAGGAAATGACTGAGGAAATGTGTGAAAACAACACAGCACACCTCTGTGAAGGGATGATGGACTCACTGCAGAGACGCTCCGTCAGCGGACGTCCTCTGCGCTTTTTACGCACATTCCTCCGTCCTGGGCGCAGCCGACGGTAATAATACACAAGTTTTCATTTGAATTTGGCAGTTAAAGTCAGTCTCCTTTGTGTGGACTTAGATTTATTCATACGACTTGTTGCAGTCTTTAGGCTACTGCTGACAGTTTTCACCTTTATAGAGGATTATAGAGGATTTTTTTTTTAAAGTAAGCCTCATAAGAGCCACGGTTTAAATAAAGCACCCTCGTGCTCGAGGGGGCGCGTACTGGAGCGCCTGTAGTGCTTTGCCGAAAAAATGGGATAAAGTGGCAAAAAGACGTTGAAAATATGAGCAAAAAAAATGGAAAAAAAGGGATATTTAATGATGAATGGGAAAAAAAGGTGAAGAAGAAAATGGGATAAAAGTGGAAAAAATAAGGAAAAAGAAGCAAAAAGAAGTTGTAATGGCCCAAAAAATATGAAAAAGGGTTTTTAATGGCATTATAACTGAGTTAGAGGGAAAGGCAGATGTTTAAGGACATTTGCAAACCAAAATATATTAATGTTTAAAATGTTTAAAGATTAGACAGAAACGTTTGAAATGTTGTTCAATTATTATTTTTTTCCATTTGAATCTTTTTGTGGGTGGGGGTCCACTGAATGAATAAGTTCTTCTTAGGGGAGGCTCACTCTCACACACTTTGAAAAGCCCTGGTTTATATCACTGTTTCCCAACCATTTTTCCTTGTAGCCCGCCGACATGTACAGTTGAAACCAGAAGTTTACATACACTATATAAAAAGGCACAGAAACTTTTTTTTCTCACTGTCTGTCATTAAATCAGATGAAACTTTTCCTGTTTTTGGTCAATTAGGATTACCAAAATTATTTCTATTTGCTAAATGCCAGAATAATGAGAGAGATCATTTTTTAGACAATTTTTTATTATTTTCTTGAGAGTCAGAAGTTTACATACATGTCATTAGTATTTGGTAGCATTGCCTTTAAACTGTATGACTTGGGTCAAATGTTTTGGATATGCTTCCACAATCTTCTCACAATAGTTTGCAGGAATTTTGTCCCATTCCTCCTGGCAGAACTGGTGTAACTGAGCCAAGTTTGTAGGCCGCCTTGCTCACACATGCCTTTTCAGCTCTGCTCATACATTTTCAGTGGGATTGAGATCAGGGCTTTGTGATGGCCACTCCAAAACACTGACTTTGTTATCCTTAAGCCACTTTGTAACCAGTTTGGCAGTATGCTTAGGGTCATTGTCCATTTGGAAAACCCATTTGCGCCCAAGCTTTAACTTCCTGGCTGATGTCTTGAGATGTTGCTTCAGTATTTCCACATAATGTTCTTTCCTCATGATGCCATCTATTTTGTGAAGTGCACCAGTCCCTCCTGCAGCAAAACAACCCCACAACATGATGCTGCCACCCCCATGTTTCACAGTTGGGATGGTGTTCTCAGGCTTGCAAGCTTCCCCCTTTTTTCTCCAAATGTAACGATGGTCATTATGGCCAAAAAGTTCAATTTTAGTTTGGTCGACCACAGAACATGTCTCCAAAAATTAAGGTCTTTGTTCCTGTGTGCATTTGCAAACTGTAATCTGGCTTTTTCATGTTTCTTTTGGAGTAATGGCTTCTTCCTGGGAGAGTGGCCTTTCAGCCCATGTGGGTACAGGACTCGTTTGACTGTTGATAATGACACACTCTCACCAGCTTCAGCCAGCATCTTCACAACGTCTTTTGCTTTTGTTCTTGGGTTGAGATACACTTTTCAGACCAAAGCACGTTCATCTCTGGGACACAGAACCCGTCTCCTTCCTGAGCGGTATGATGGCTGGACATTCCCATGGTGTTTATACTTGCGTATAATTGTTTGAACAGATGAACGTGGCACCTTCAGGCATCTGGAAATTGCACCCAAGGATGAACCAGACTTGTGCAAGTCCACAATTCTCTTCCTGATATCTTGGCTGATTTCTTTTGATTTTCCCATGAACACAAAGAAGCAGTGTGTTTCAGGTGTGCCTTAAAATACAGCGTTGTGCCAGCGTTTTTGGCCATTTTGAGTCATCTTTCAAGACCCACAGAATATTTTGTACTACGATTCTGAAAACACCAAATAGCTCAAATGAAAGAAGAAACTCTCTACAAAACGTTTGTTTGTAGCTTGTTCCGTTCTTGATTTATCTGAAGTTGAATAGAGGCTAGTTTCACCAAAAAGACCACTTTTTTTCTAGAAAGCTGAGAAAAATGCATTTTTGTGAAAGAGAGTCTGTCAAGCAGAACAGTGATTTGAATGTTATAATTTTGCCTTCATTGACATAAAAGACATCTGAAAATTGTATTACAGATGTTATTTTATTGTAAAATAAATAAAAATGCTTCCAGTCACACTCTGGAACTGGGCGGCCTCCACAGGACCTCCATATACGCCCACGTCCTCTCCTGCTTGTTGCTGTACGCGTCCAGCTGGACGCACAGGGGGGAACCTTGGGGCATTCTTTAGCCTCTTTTCCGACCGAGGCAGATGAATAAAAGCGCCGATCCCTGGATTCGCTGTCGTTAAGATCAGTGTCGGTTTCAGTGAGTCAGCGATTTCTCAGGCAAAAGTTTAAAGTTTCTTCAGCATCTAAGTTAGAACTTTTAGCTTAGATTACCTCCGTAACGATCGCTCTGCTCTTTGACCCCAGGGTCTCCACCTCTGATGTTTGAGCTACCGTCACTTCCGACTGAAGTGTTCGACTACGTATCCCAGAAGCCCCAAAATTACTCACAGGGGCGTGAGAGTGCCCCCTTGTGCCAGCCGAAACACTTTGGCGTACGCCAATGGCACTCAATGAGTTAATGTATTGCTGATAATAAATACTGTCAAAAGAGCAGAAACAGGAAACCAAAGCTACAGAATGAGGCGAGGTGCAAGCTGCAGGTGTGAAGCAGGGCGGTTTACTCATTTTGAGGCACAAAAGAACACAAAGAAGCAGTGTGTTTCAGGTGTGCCTTAAAATACATCCACAGGTGTGCCTCTAATTAACTCAAATGTTGTCAATAAACCTATCAGAGGCTTCCAAAGACATGACATCATCATCTGGGCTTTCCCAAATTGTTTAAAGGCATAGTAATCTTAGTGTATGTAAACTTCTGACTTTGAAGAAAGTAATAAAAATGGTCTAAAAAAATCATTTTCTCATTATTCTGGCATTTAGCAAATAGAAATAATTTTGGTATTCAAAATTGACCAAAAACAGGAAAAGTTTAATCTGATTTAATGTTAGACGGTGAGAAAAAAAAAGTCTATGTGCCTTTTTATATAGTGTATGTAAACTTCTGGTTTCAACTGTACCTAAGAAAAGCCCCCCTCCCCACATGACCCAAGAGAAGGAAAAAGTGACATGCTACCAAAAATCACCATAGATTTGAATTATTTTATTGCTAAAACTCTACAAATGGCCTCTGCATGCTTCTCTGATCCAGAGACCTTTGTGTAGACTTCTTAATAACTGCTTTGTCAGGGTTTTAGTCAATATTAGCAAATCTAATTCTGGCAGCCTCAGAGCAGGCAAAGCCTTGCACACCTCGTAAATTCTTTGCCCTTTTCTGTGGGCAGGGCTAACAGTCAAATATAGCATAGTTTACATTAAACTGACTGAAGTTTATGATATTATGGTTCTTTTTATTTCAAACAAAAGGCTGGAATGGCTATTCCAGTTATTAGTCAAGCCCTCAGATGTTGTTAGGGGAAAGCAATTGTTTTAGTAAAACTTTCTATTTTGATCACAAAATGTATGAAATTATAATTTGGTAGTTTTATTAATTAGCACGTTAGCAAGTGACCACGGTATAAGTGGGTTAATGCCCTTCGAGGAGTCCATTTATCAGGGATTCATGGACGACGTGGAGGCCTGAACCGTCGGGACGGTTGCCTCCGCGAAGTCGGGCATTAACCCTTACGTAACCACTCACTATAACTTTGGCTAAAATAATAAACTACTAACAGTCATGAAAAATTCACTCTGCTAGAACACACTTTTTCTTTTCTTTTTTTTTAAAGGTTTATTTTGGGCATTTTTGTGCCTTTATTTGATAGAGGAGGATGGTGGATAGAGTTGGAAACAGGGACGAGAGCAGGGGACAGACATGCGGTAAAGGGCCTCAGGCCGGATTCAGGCCTGGGCCGTCCGCGTACATGGGGGGCGCTTAACCACCTGCGCCCTAGAACACACATTTCAGTCAGGCATTTCAACAGGCATCCCAGATACAGTCATGGAAGAAAGTATTGGCACCCGTGGAGTTCTTCCAGAAAATACACCATTTCTCCCAGAAATTGTTGCAATTACATATGTTTCCAGCAGGACTTGGCACCTTCCCCCGTGGTGGGGGGCACATGGGGATGGATCCAGGAATTTTTTGAAGGATTCTTCACTGTTGGGAGGTAGGGCTAATGGCAGAGGTCTGTGCTCTCCGAATGCTTTTCTAGTTTCCTTTATGTGCTTTGGAACAACACAAGAAACACAGTCAAGGCACCCAGTGCCAGAGGCAGCAAAATAACCCCAAACATCTTTGAACCTCCACCATGTTTGACTGTAGGTACTGTGTTCTTTTCTTTGTAGGCCTCATTCTGTTTTCTGTAAACAGTAGAATGACGTGCTTTTCCAAAAAGCTCTAGCTTAGTCTCATCTGTCCACAAAATGTTCTCCCAGAAGGATTGAGGCTTACTCAGGTACATTTTTGTAAACTCCAGTCTGGCTTTTTTATGTCTCTTTGTCAGCAGTGGGGTTCTCCTGGGTCTCCTGCCATAGCGCTTCATCTCATTCAGATGACCACGTATGGTCCCAGCTGACACTTTTGCACCCTGAGTCTGCAGGACAGCCTGAATTTGTGTGGAAGTTGACTGAGGATGTTTATCCACCATTCCAGCTTCTGTGTTGCATTCTTTTGTCAATTTTTCTCTTCTGTCCTCGTCCACAGTTCCATGGGTTCTAAACTTCTCAATTACAGCCATGGATGAATTATGCAGCATTGTCCGGCCCATTTTTTGAGCTTTGTATAATATTATGTCCATTTTGGCTTTTTCTTCTGTTTTTTTTTTTTTTTTTTTGTGTTGATCAAATGCACATAAAGGAAATAGACATGTGTGTACCAAAAACATTTGTAATTGCAGCAATTTCTGGGAGAAATGGTGTATTTTCTGTAAAAATTTCAAAGGTGCCAATACTTTCGTCCATGACTGTATATAGTACTAGGTTTTAACCCAGCCTTGTTTTGTCTGGTTTCAAGCAGGAAATGAATCTGCCAGAAAATACACTGACCTCTTTGACTTCCCCTTATAAGATATAAATTCAGAATGGGTCACCAATAAATTCCTTGTCAAACTGTGCTGAAAAAATACTTTTGGAAGGTTGTCCCATGGTGCTTTGCCAATTGCACGTTACTCCATTGCTCCCTCAACAGCGCCCCTGAGAGTTTATTTTTTTGGTTTCTCTTTGAGAGTGATTCCGGTGCCAGGACACTCAATTTCAATCTTAATTGGGGGTACGATGGGCTGCTTTGGCAGGACTGGCCTGGTTTGGAAACAAGTTTCTGGTGATCCATTCACAGTGTAATGAGGGTGCCATGATTGGTCTTTATAGGGGTTGGTGTTGGGGTTAGGGTTAGGGTCTCTCTCTTTAATAGGAGGCAAAGGTTTTGACTTCTTCCAGCTCTCCAATTTATACTTCCTAAGTTCAGCTTCCAATTTTTGTTTGTCCTTTCTCAAATCTGCCATGTTATCGTGGTACATCTTACTCGTCCTTTTTTCCATCTCCAGGTTTTTCTCCAGAGCCCTGATCTTATTTTGGTACCGCTCGATCCTCTGTGATAGCCTCGTAGCCTCATCCTGTGTAAATCCTTCAAACTCCTTGGTCGTCTTGTTTTCATCGTCCTGCTGTTGGCTTATCGCAAATCTTAAGTACTGCATCGGTTGATCATTAATCACCTGGAAGTATTCTGGCACAGGTCCCTTCATAGCCGTTACTTTATCTCTCCTCGTCTTTGCCAGCGTGCAACGGTTAGCTTCAATTTCCTTGCCATGATGACAGACTCTCTCTCAAGCTTGGCGTTTCGCGTGTCAGATAGCCGTTGTCTTCCACAAGTTTTTTGACTTGCTTTTCACGCTTTTCCGATTCCAGTTTAGAGTTACTGGCCTTATTTTGATAATCCCTAATTTCCCCTTGGTAGTGAATTACTTTTTGTTCCAGTTGCTCTTTTTCTGAAAGCATGTTTTGCAAGTCTTTCTCGGCCTGGAGCAGCTGTCGTCAAATTTAGTTTGAAGATTGATCCGCGCTGACTCGCACTGTGCCAGCTTGATTTTAAGGGATTCCAACTGATTGTCAGCAGATACAAGTTGTTTTTTAAACTTTATCTGCAGTGATTTTTCTGCCTTGCACACTGACGTCAGGTCTGTGATAGTGGCCTTCAGCTTCTGAATTTCTCTTTTCTGCTCACTGATGGTGTCCTTGTCATTGACCATCTGTTCATTGTTCTCTTTGATGGCACGACTGAAAGACTGATTGTCAGCAATCAGCCTTTTCATTTTGGTCTCTTTGTCTTTAAGAACCATTCTGAGGTTGCCTACCTCACTGTCTTTAAGGTAGGCTTCCTGAGTGGCCGATTTTTCACCCCTTTCAAGCCTTTCTTTCGGCCATGCTCTTATTAAGGGTATTGGCATATTTGCGTAAATATGTATCTTGAATCTTGATTTTTCCTTAGATTTAGATTTTCATCAGCCAACCCTTTCGTTTCAGCATTCAGTTCTTCCTCTTTGCCTGAATGGTGAACTACTAAAGTCTCTAATTGCAAAATCTTTTTTCAAAGCCTCATTCTCAATTTTTGTTGATTCAGTTGTTGTGTTGCATTATGCTCTGCTGTTCTAGCGTTTTCAGGTCCTCTTTTAAAACTGAGGTGGTCTGTTGGGATGCTTTCAGTTTCTCCTGCACAACTTGCATTTCTTTCACCTTTGTAAAGAGAAATGTATTTTTGTAAGTCAACTCCAAATTCTTTTGTGGAGTTCTGCTTTTTGTTGCTGTACTATTTCCACAGTCCCTTTTAGTTCATTGATTTTTTTCTCAGCAAAGCTTTTAAAGCCGGTCAAATGCCGCACCTGATGAGCTAATGCCTGCATTGTTGAAGCACTTCTTCTAATTTCCGCTTCCTGCACCTTTGAAGACATTTTATCCTATTTTTCAACAAATATTTGCGTAATTATTGAACTTGTGTTCAAGTGTCAATTCTATGACCTAACACTGCCGCAGAGTCTGCCTTATAGAATTTTTGGCTTTGATCCTGTGACGTCAACACATTCCGTGGCTTTGATGTCACTTCAAGCTGTGATTGGCTCATCGCTTTTGAGGGTGGGATCTATGGATAAGTCCCGCCCCCAAATGCAATGAGCCAATCATAGCGCCAGATAGCCATTCCATACAATCTCGGACATCTGCTTCCTGGACGTCCATTGAAATGTACAGGAGAAAGTCAGTTTTCATCCGGTTTTATGAGTTTTTTTTTTTCTTTTTTGAGATTTCAAGTTTTAAAATGGTCAAACGGTGTTCCCGGGGTACATGCGACTCCAACACAAGGTATCCCGAGAGGCTGGGCGACGGAATGTATTTCTTTACCCTTTCCTAAGCCACATCTAAACCGAGAAAAGTGTCTTCTTTGAGTAAGGTAGACCACAACATCAGCTCAAGGTGAATAAAATTAACCAGGACGTATACATCTGTTCTAAGGCAAGTCAACATCGTATTTGAGGCAACATATTGTCACTTTGCTGGAAAAAAATATAAAGTTATCTTTAACGTCTGTAACGTTAGGCTAACGTTAGGCTAACGTTAGCTCCTAGCTGCGTTGTTCGTTGTGTTCGTTGTTTGTTGCATTAGCGTATTTTGTTCTAGTTTTAGTGCTTTGGTTATCGTACATCATTTTTAGCTGTTGTCCAAAGGGCTGCAGTTAAACTAACGCTGACTTCTGGAGCTTAGCTTCATTTACTTATCTGTAATAGCCGAGATAACAAAGGTTGGCGACAGGGACGTTTTTGGGGGGCTGAAGCCACCCCTAAATGTTCCTCAGCCCCCCCAACAATAATTACAGTAAAAACTGAGACAAAATTAACTTAGGAAAGCACCACAGCGTTATGTCACTCACTGCTGAATGTATTGAGGAGAGATACTCAGCCCATGGCTCCCTAGTCGCCAGTGGCTCTTTAGTGCCAAATCTAAATGAAAACTTTAATTTTATTTTAATCCGTCTGTTTTTAAGGTCGGGCGTGCGCGATGGAGGATCGTGCGTAAGAGAGAGCAGAGGAAGTCCGCAGGTGCTGCGTCTCTCAGTAAGATCACTCATTCAGGTGTGCTGTACTGTGTTCAGGCTGCAGCTTCGTCTGCCCTCGTTTTAACAGGTTTCTTTAGTCGCTTGACGCCACACTGGTATTTTATGATGATTATTGCGATATGCGTCGTCAGTGACCCACACTCAAACACGGATCACATGCTGAGATAACGTGACATCACGTGAAACTTGTCAAAACGTGGGTGTTTTACTTGATCTCTGACTCATTGAGTGCCAGCCCTTTTACAAAATGGGAAGTGCCTTGTGCCAGCGTTTTTGGCCATTTTGAGTCATCTTTCAAGACCCACAGAATATTTTGTACTACGATTCTGAAAACACCAAACAGCTCAAATGAAAGAAGAAACTCTCTACAAAACGTTTGTTTGTAGCTTGTTCCGTTCTTGATTTATCTGAAGTTGAATAGAGGCTAGTTTCACCAAAAAGACCACTTTTTTTCTAGAAAGCTGAGAAAAATGCATTTTTGTGAAAGAGAGTCTGTCAAGCAGAACAGTGATTTGAATGTTATAATTTTGCCTTCATTGACATAAAAGACATCTGAAAATTGTATTACAGATGTTATTTTATTGTAAAATAAATAAAAATGCTTCCAGTCACACTCTGGAACTGGGCGGCCTCCACAGGACCTCCATATACGCCCACGTCCTCTCCTGCTTGTTGCTGTACGCGTCCAGCTGGACGCACAGGGGGGAACCTTGGGGCATTCTTTAGCCTCTTTTCCGACCGAGGCAGATGAATAAAAGCGCCGATCCCTGGATTCGCTGTCGTTAAGATCAGTGTCGGTTTCAGTGAGTCAGCGATTTCTCAGGCAAAAGTTTAAAGTTTCTTCAGCATCTAAGTTAGAACTTTTAGCTTAGATTACCTCCGTAACGATCGCTCTGCTCTTTGACCCCAGGGTCTCCACCTCTGATGTTTGAGCTACCGTCACTTCCGACTGAAGTGTTCCGACTACGTATCCCAGAAGCCCCAAAATTACTCACAGGGAGCGTGAGAGTGCCCCCTTGTGCCAGCCGCCGAAAAAACACTTTGGCGTATACGCCAGTGGCACTCAATGAGTTAATGTATTGCTGATAATAAATACTGTCAAAAGAGCAGAAACAGGAAACCAAAGCTACAGAATGAGGCGAGGTGCAAGCTGCAGGTGTGAAGCAGGGCCGGTTTTACTCATTTTGAGGCACAAAAGAACACAAAGAAGCAGTGTGTTTCAGGTGTGCCTTAAAATACATCCACAGGTGTGCCTCTAATTAACTCAAATGTTGTCAATAAACCTATCAGAGGCTTCCAAAGACATGACATCATCATCTGGGCTTTCCCAAATTGTTTAAAGGCATAGTAATCTTAGTGTATGTAAACTTCTGACTTTGAAGAAAGTAATAAAAATGGTCTAAAAAAATCATTTTCTCATTATTCTGGCATTTAGCAAATAGAAATAATTTTGGTATTCAAAATTGACCAAAAACAGGAAAAGTTTAATCTGATTTAATGTTAGACGGTGAGAAAAAAAAAGTCTATGTGCCTTTTTATATAGTGTATGTAAACTTCTGGTTTCAACTGTACCTAAGAAAAGCCCCCCTCCCCACATGACCCAAGAGAAGGAAAAAGTGACATGCTACCACCAAAAATCAACATAGATTTGAATTATTTTATTGCTAAAACTCTACAAATGGCCTCTGCATGCTTCTCTGATCCAGAGACCTTTGTGTAGACTTCTTAATAACTGCTTTGTCAGGGTTTTAGTCAATATTAGCAAATCTAATTCTGGCAGCCTCAGAGCAGGCAAAGCCTTGCACACCTCGTAAATTCTTTGCCCTTTTCTGTGGGCAGGGCTAACAGTCAAATATAGCATAGTTTACATTAAACTGACTGAAGTTTATGATATTATGGTTCTTTTTATTTCAAACAAAAGGCTGGAATGGCTATTCCAGTTATTAGTCAAGCCCTCAGATGTTGTTAGGGGAAAGCAATTGTTTTAGTAAAACTTTCTATTTTGATCACAAAATGTATGAAATTATAATTTGGTAGTTTTATTAATTAGCACGTTAGCAAGTGACCACGGTATAAGTGGGTTAATGCCCTTGAGTCCATTTATCAGGGATTCATGGACGACGTGGAGGCCTGAACCGTCGGGACGGTTGCCTCCGTCGGGCATTAACCCACGTAACCACTCACTATAACTTTGGCTAAAAATAATAAACTACTAACAGTCATGAAAAATTCACTCTGCTAGAACACACTTTTTCTTTTCTTTTTTTTTAAAGGTTTATTTTGGGCATTTTTGTGCCTTTATTTGATAGAGGAGGATGGTGGATAGAGTTGGAAACAGGGGAGCAGGGGACAGACATGCGGTAAAGGGCCTCAGGCCGGATTCAGGCCTGGGCCGTCCGCGTACATGGGGGGCGCTTAACCACCTGCGCCCTAGAACACACATTTCAGTCAGGCATTTCAACAGGCATCCCAGATACAGTCATGGAAGAAAGTATTGGCACCCGTGGAGTTCTTCCAGAAAATACACCATTTCTCCCAGAAATTGTTGCAATTACATATGTTTCCAGCAGGACTTGGCACCTTCCCCCGTGGTGGGGGGCACATGGGGATGGATCCAGGAATTTTTTGAAGGATTCTTCACTGTTGGGAGGTAGGGCTAATGGCAGAGGTCTGTGCTCTCCGAATGCTTTTCTAGTTTCCTTTATGTGCTTTGGAACAACACAAGAAACACAGTCAAGGCACCCAGTGCCAGAGGCAGCAAAATAACCCCAAACATCTTTGAACCTCCACCATGTTTGACTGTAGGTACTGTGTTCTTTTCTTTGTAGGCCTCATTCTGTTTTCTGTAAACAGTAGAATGACGTGCTTTTCCAAAAAGCTCTAGCTTAGTCTCATCTGTCCACAAAATGTTCTCCCAGAAGGATTGAGGCTTACTCAGGTACATTTTTGTAAACTCCAGTCTGGCTTTTTTATGTCTCTTTGTCAGCAGTGGGGTTCTCCTGGGTCTCCTGCCATAGCGCTTCATCTCATTCAGATGACCACGTATGGTCCCAGCTGACACTTTTGCACCCTGAGTCTGCAGGACAGCCTGAATTTGTGTGGAAGTTGACTGAGGATGTTTATCCACCATTCCAGCTTCTGTGTTGCATTCTTTTGTCAATTTTTCTCTTCTGTCCTCGTCCACAGTTCCATGGGTTCTAAACTTCTCAATTACAGCCATGGATGAATTATGCAGCATTGTCCGGCCCATTTTTTGAGCTTTGTATAATATTATGTCCATTTTGGCTTTTTCTTCTGTTTTTTTTTTTTTTTGTGTTGATCAAATGCACATAAAGGAAATAGACATGTGTGTACCAAAAACATTTGTAATTGCAGCAATTTCTGGGAGAAATGGTGTATTTTCTGTAAAAATTTCAAAGGTGCCAATACTTTTCCATGACTGTATATAGTACTAGGTTTTAACCCAGCCTTGTTTTGTCTGGTTTCAAGCAGGAAATGAATCTGCCAGAAAATACACTGACCTCTTTGACTTCCCCTTATAAGATATAAATTCAGAATGGGTCACCAATAAATTCCTTGTCAAACTGTGCTGAAAAAATACTTTTGGAAGGTTGTCCCATGGTGCTTTGCCAATTGCACGTTACTCCATTGCTCCCTCAACAGCGCCCCTGAGAGTTTATTTTTTTGGTTTCTCTTTGAGAGTGATTCCGGTGCCAGGACACTCAATTTCAATCTTAATTGGGGGTACGATGGGCTGCTTTGGCAGGACTGGCCTGGTTTGGAAACAAGTTTCTGGTGATCCATTCACAGTGTAATGAGGGTGCCATGATTGGTCTTTATAGGGGTTGGTGTTGGGGTTAGGGTTAGGGTCTCTCTCTTTAATAGGAGGCAAAGGTTTTAACTTCTTCCAGCTCTCCAATTTATACTTCCTAAGTTCAGCTTCCAATTTTTGTTTGTCCTTTCTCAAATCTGCCATGTTATCGTGGTACATCTTACTCGTCCTTTTTTCCATCTCCAGGTTTTTCTCCAGAGCCCTGATCTTATTTTGGTACCGCTCGATCCTCTGTGATAGCCTCGTAGCCTCATCCTGTGTAAATCCTTCAAACTCCTTGGTCTTGTTATCATCGTCCTGCTGTTGGCTTATCGCAAATCTTAAGTACTGCATCGGTTGATCATTAATCACCTGGAAGTATTCTGGCACAGGTCCCTTCATAGCCGTTACTTTATCTCTCCTCGTCTTTGCCAGCGTGCAAACGGTTAGCTTCAATTTCCTTGCCATGATGACAGACTCTCTCTCAAGCTTGGCGTTTCGCCGTGTCAGATAGCCGTTGTCGTCCACAAGTTTTTTGACTTGCTTTTCACGCTTTTCCGATTCCAGTTTAGAGTTACTGGCCTTATTTTGATAATCCCTAATTTCCCCTTGGTAGTGAATTACTTTTTGTTCCAGTTGCTCTTTTTCTGAAAGCATGTTTTGCAAGTCTTTCTCGGCCTGGAGCAGCTGTGCGTCAAATTTAGTTTGAAGATTGATCCGCGCTGACTCGCACTGTGCCAGCTTGATTTTAAGGGATTCCAACTGATTGTCAGCAGATACAAGTTGTTTTTTAAACTTTATCTGCAGTGATTTTTCTGCCTTGCACACTGACGTCAGGTCTGTGATAGTGGCCTTCAGCTTCTGAATTTCTCTTTTCTGCTCACTGATGGTGTCCTTGTCATTGACCATCTGTTCATTGTTCTCTTTGATGGCACGACTGAAAGACTGATTGTCAGCAATCAGCCTTTTCATTTTGGTCTCTTTGTCTTTAAGAACCATTCTGAGGTTGCCTACCTCACTGTCTTTAAGGTAGGCTTCCTGAGTGGCCGATTTTTCACCCCTTTCAAGCCTTTCTTTCTCGGCCATGCTCTTATTAAGGGTATTGGCATATTTGCGTAAATATGTATCTTGAATCTTGATTTTTTCCCTTAGATTTAGATTTTCATCAGCCAACCCTTTCGTTTCAGCATTCAGTTCTTCCTCTTTGCCTGAATGGTGAACTACTAAAGTCTCTAATTGCAAAATCTTTTTTTTCAAAGCCTCATTCTCAATTTTTTGTTGATTCAGTTGTTGTGTTGCATTATGCTCTGCTGTTCTAGCGTTTTTCAGGTCCTCTTTTAAAACTGAGGTGGTCTGTTGGGATGCTTTCAGTTTCTCCTGCACAACTTGCATTTCTTTCACCTTTGTAAAGAGAAATGTATTTTTGTAAGTCAACTCCAAATTCTTTTTGTGGAGTTCTGCTTTTTGTTGCTGTACTATTTCCACAGTCCCTTTTAGTTCATTGATTTTTTTCTCAGCAAAGCTTTTAAAGCCGGTCAAATGCCGCACCTGATGAGCTAATGCCTGCATTGTTGAAGCACTTCTTCTAATTTCCGCTTCCTGCACCTTTGAAGACATTTTATCCTATTTTTTCAGCAAATATTTGCGTAATTATTGAACTTGTGTTCAAGTGTCAATTCTATGACCTAACACTGCCGCAGAGTCTGCCTTATAGAATTTTTGGCTTTGATCCTGTGACGTCAACACATTCCGTGGCTTTGATGTCACTTCAAGCTGTGATTGGCTCATCGCTTTTGAGGGTGGGATCTATGGATAAGTCCCGCCCCCAAATGCAATGAGCCAATCATAGCGCGTATAGCCATTCCATACAATCTCGGACATCTGCTTCCTGGACGTCCATTGAAATGTACAGGAGAAAGTCAGTTTTCATCCGGTTTTATGAGTTTTTTTTTTCTTTTTTGAGATTTCAAGTTTTAAAATGGTCAAACGGTGTTCCCGGGGTACATGCGACTCCAACACAAGGTATCCCGAGAGGCTGGGCGACGGAATGTATTTCTTTACCCTTTCCTAAGCCACATCTAAACCGAGAAAAGTGTCTTCTTTGAGTAAGGTAGACCACAACATCAGCTCAAGGTGAATAAAATTAACCAGGACGTCTACATCTGTTCTAAGGCAAGTCAACATCGTATTTGAGGCAACATATTGTCACTTTGCTGGAAAAAAATATAAAGTTATCTTTAACGTCTGTAACGTTAGGCTAACGTTAGGCTAACGTTAGCTCCTAGCTGCGTTGTTCGTTGTGTTCGTTGTTTGTTGCATTAGCGTATTTTGTTCTAGTTTTAGTGCTTTGGTTATCGTACATCATTTTTAGCTGTTGTCCAAAGGGCTATAGTTAAACTAACACTGACTTCTGGAGCTCTGCTTCATTTACTTATCTGTAATAGCCGAGATAACAAAGGTTGGCGACAGGGACGTTTTTGGGGGGCTGAAGCCACCCCTAAATGTTCCTCAGCCCCCCCAACAATAATTACAGTAAAAACTGAGACAAAATTAACTTAGGAAAGCACCACAGCGTTATGTCACTCACTGCTGAATGTATTGAGGAGAGATACTCAGCCCATGGCTCCCTAGTCGCCAGTGGCTCTTTAGTGCCAAATCTAAATGAAAACTTTAATTTTATTTTAATCCGTCTGTTTTTAAGGTCGGGCGTGCGCGATGGAGGATCGTGCGTAAGAGAGAGCAGAGGAAGTCCGCAGGTGCTGCGTCTCTCAGTAAGATCACTCATTCAGGTGTGCTGTACTGTGTTCAGGCTGCAGCTTCGTCTGCCCTCGTTTTAACAGGTTTCTTTAGTCGCTTGACGCCACACTGGTATTTTATGATGATTATTGCGATATGCGTCGTCAGTGACCCACACTCAAACACGGATCACATGCTGAGATAACGTGACATCACGTGAAACTTGTCAAAACGTGGGTGTTTTACTTGATCTCTGACTCATTGAGTGCCAGCCCTTTTACAAAATGGGAAGTGCCTTGTGCCAGCGTTTTTGGCCATTTTGAGTCATCTTTCAAGACCCACAGAATATTTTGTACTACGATTCTGAAAACACCAAACAGCTCAAATGAAAGAAGAAACTCTCTACAAAACGTTTGTTTGTAGCTTGTTCCGTTGTTGATTTATCTGAAGTTGAATAGAGGTTAGTTTCACCAAAAAGACCACTTTTTTTCTAGAAAGCTGAGAAAAATGCATTTTTGTGAAAGAGAGTCTGTCAAGCAGAACAGTGATTTGAATGTTATAATTTTGCCTTCATTGACATAAAAGACATCTGAAAATTGTATTACAGATGTTATTTTATTGTAAAATAAATAAAAATGCTTCCAGTCACACTCTGGAACTGGGCGGCCTCCACAGGACCTCCATATACGCCCACGTCCTCTCCTGCTTGTTGCTGTACGCGTCCAGCTGGACGCACAGGGGGGAACCTTGGGGCATTCTTTAGCCTCTTTTCCGACCGAGGCAGATGAATAAAAGCGCCGATCCCTGGATTCGCTGTCGTTAAGATCAGTGTCGGTTTCAGTGAGTCAGCGATTTCTCAGGCAAAAGTTTAAAGTTTCATCAGCATCTAAGTTAGAACTTTTAGCTTAGATTACCTCCGTAACAATCGCTCTGCTCTTTGACCCCAGGGTCTCCACCTCTGATGTTTGAGCTACCGTCACTTCCGACTGAAGTGTTCCGACTACGTATCCCAGAAGCCCCAAAATTACTCACAGGGAGCGTGAGAGTGCCCCCTTGTGCCAGCCGCCGAAAAAACACTTTGGCGTATACGCCAATGGCACTCAATGAGTTAATGTATTGCTGATAATAAATACTGTCAAAAGAGCAGAAACAGGAAACCAAAGCTACAGAATGAGGCGAGGTGCAAGCTGCAGGTGTGAAGCAGGGCCGGTTTTACTCATTTTGAGGCACAAAAGAACACAAAGAAGCAGTGTGTTTCAGGTGTGCCTTAAAATACATCCACAGGTGTGCCTCTAATTAACTCAAATGTTGTCAATAAACCTATCAGAGGCTTCCAAAGACATGACATCATCATCTGGGCTTTCCCAAATTGTTTAAAGGCATAGTAATCTTAGTGTATGTAAACTTCTGACTTTGAAGAAAGTAATAGAAATGGTCTAAAAAATCATTTTCTCATTATTCTGGCATTTAGCAAATAGAAATAATTTTGGTATTCAAAATTGACCAAAAACAGGAAAAGTTTAATCTGATTTAATGTTAGACTGTGAGAAAAAAAAAAGTCTATGTGCCTTTTTATATAGTGTATGTAAACTTCTGGTTTCAACTGTACCTAAGAAAAGCCCCCCTCCCCACATGACCCAAGAGAAGGGAAAGGTGACATGCTACCACCAAAAATCAACATAGATTTGAATTATTTTATTGCTAAAACTCTACAAATGGCCTCTGCATGCTTCTCTGATCCAGAGACCTTTGTGTAGACTTCTTAATAACTGCTTTGTCAGGGTTTTAGTCAATATTAGCAAATCTAATTCTGGCAGCCTCAGAGCAGGCAAAGCCTTGCACACCTCGTAAATTCTTTGCCCTTTTCTGTGGGCAGGGCTAACAGTCAAATATAGCATAGTTTACATTAAACTGACTGAAGTTTATGATATTATGGTTCTTTTTATTTCAAACAAAAGGCTGGAATGGCTATTCCAGTTATTGATCAAGCCCTCCAGATGTTGTTAGGGGAAAGCAATTGTTTTAGTAAAACTTTCTATTTTGATCACAAAATGTATGAAATTATAATTTGGTAGTTTTATTAATTAGCACGTTAGCAAGTGACCACGGTATAAGTGGGTTAATGCCCTTCGAGGAGTCCATTTATCAGGGATTCATGGACGACGTGGAGGCCTGAACCGTCGGGACGGTTGCCTCCGCGAAGTCGGGCATTAACCCTTACGTAACCACTCACTATAACTTTGGCTAAAAATAATAAACTACTAACAGTCATGAAAAATTCACTCTGCTAGAACACACTTTTTCTTTTCTTTTTTTTTAAAGGTTTATTTTGGGCATTTTTGTGCCTTTATTTGATAGAGGAGGATGGTGGATAGAGTTGGAAACAGGGACGAGAGCAGGGGACAGACATGCGGTAAAGGGCCTCAGGCCGGATTCAGGCCTGGGCCGTCCGCGTACATGGGGGGCGCTTAACCACCTGCGCCCTAGAACACACATTTCAGTCAGGCATTTCAACAGGCATCCCAGATACAGTCATGGAAGAAAGTATTGGCACCCGTGGAGTTCTTCCAGAAAATACACCATTTCTCCCAGAAATTGTTGCAATTACATATGTTTCCAGCAGGACTTGGCACCTTCCCCCGTGGTGGGGGGCACATGGGGATGGATCCAGGAATTTTTTGAAGGATTCTTCACTGTTGGGAGGTAGGGCTAATGGCAGAGGTCTGTGCTCTCCGAATGCTTTTCTAGTTTCCTTTATGTGCTTTGGAACAACACAAGAAACACAGTCAAGGCACCCAGTGCCAGAGGCAGCAAAATAACCCCCAAACATCTTTGAACCTCCACCATGTTTGACTGTAGGTACTGTGTTCTTTTCTTTGTAGGCCTCATTCTGTTTTCTGTAAACAGTAGAATGACGTGCTTTTCCAAAAAGCTCTAGCTTAGTCTCATCTGTCCACAAAATGTTCTCCCAGAAGGATTGAGGCTTACTCAGGTACATTTTTGTAAACTCCAGTCTGGCTTTTTTATGTCTCTTTGTCAGCAGTGGGGTTCTCCTGGGTCTCCTGCCATAGCGCTTCATCTCATTCAGATGACCACGTATGGTCCCAGCTGACACTTTTGCACCCTGAGTCTGCAGGACAGCCTGAATTTGTGTGGAAGTTGACTGAGGATGTTTATCCACCATTCCAGCTTCTGTGTTGCATTCTTTTGTCAATTTTTCTCTTCTGTCCTCGTCCACAGTTCCATGGGTTCTAAACTTCTCAATTACAGCCATGGATGAATTATGCAGCATTGTCCGGCCCATTTTTTGAGCTTTGTATAATATTATGTCCATTTTGGCTTTTTCTTCTGTTTTTTTTTTTTTTTTTTTGTGTTGATCAAATGCACATAAAGGAAATAGACATGTGTGTACCAAAAACATTTGTAATTGCAGCAATTTCTGGGAGAAATGGTGTATTTTCTGTAAAAATTTCAAAGGTGCCAATACTTTCGTCCATGACTGTATATAGTACTAGGTTTTAACCCAGCCTTGTTTTGTCTGGTTTCAAGCAGGAAATGAATCTGCCAGAAAATACACTGACCTCTTTGACTTCCCCTTATAAGATATAAATTCAGAATGGGTCACCAATAAATTCCTTGTCAAACTGTGCTGAAAAAATACTTTTGGAAGGTTGTCCCATGGTGCTTTGCCAATTGCACGTTACTCCATTGCTCCCTCAACAGCGCCCCTGAGAGTTTATTTTTTTGGTTTCTCTTTGAGAGTGATTCCGGTGCCAGGACACTCAATTTCAATCTTAATTGGGGGTACGATGGGCTGCTTTGGCAGGACTGGCCTGGTTTGGAAACAAGTTTCTGGTGATCCATTCACAGTGTAATGAGGGTGCCATGATTGGTCTTTATAGGGGTTGGTGTTGGGGTTAGGGTTAGGGTCTCTCTCTTTAATAGGAGGCAAAGGTTTTGACTTCTTCCAGCTCTCCAATTTATACTTCCTAAGTTCAGCTTCCAATTTTTGTTTGTCCTTTCTCAAATCTGCCATGTTATCGTGGTACATCTTACTCGTCCTTTTTTCCATCTCCAGGTTTTTCTCCAGAGCCCTGATCTTATTTTGGTACCGCTCGATCCTCTGTGATAGCCTCGTAGCCTCATCCTGTGTAAATCCTTCAAACTCCTTGGTCGTCTTGTTTTCATCGTCCTGCTGTTGGCTTATCGCAAATCTTAAGTACTGCATCGGTTGATCATTAATCACCTGGAAGTATTCTGGCACAGGTCCCTTCATAGCCGTTACTTTATCTCTCCTCGTCTTTGCCAGCGTGCAAACGGTTAGCTTCAATTTCCTTGCCATGATGACAGACTCTCTCTCAAGCTTGGCGTTTCGCCGTGTCAGATAGCCGTTGTCGTCCACAAGTTTTTTGACTTGCTTTTCACGCTTTTCCGATTCCAGTTTAGAGTTACTGGCCTTATTTTGATAATCCCTAATTTCCCCTTGGTAGTGAATTACTTTTTGTTCCAGTTGCTCTTTTTCTGAAAGCATGTTTTGCAAGTCTTTCTCGGCCTGGAGCAGCTGTGCGTCAAATTTAGTTTGAAGATTGATCCGCGCTGACTCGCACTGTGCCAGCTTGATTTTAAGGGATTCCAACTGATTGTCAGCAGATACAAGTTGTTTTTTAAACTTTATCTGCAGTGATTTTTCTGCCTTGCACACTGACGTCAGGTCTGTGATAGTGGCCTTCAGCTTCTGAATTTCTCTTTTCTGCTCACTGATGGTGTCCTTGTCATTGACCATCTGTTCATTGTTCTCTTTGATGGCACGACTGAAAGACTGATTGTCAGCAATCAGCCTTTTCATTTTGGTCTCTTTGTCTTTAAGAACCATTCTGAGGTTGCCTACCTCACTGTCTTTAAGGTAGGCTTCCTGAGTGGCCGATTTTTCACCCCTTTCAAGCCTTTCTTTCTCGGCCATGCTCTTATTAAGGGTATTGGCATATTTGCGTAAATATGTATCTTGAATCTTGATTTTTTCCCTTAGATTTAGATTTTCATCAGCCAACCCTTTCGTTTCAGCATTCAGTTCTTCCTCTTTGCCTGAATGGTGAACTACTAAAGTCTCTAATTGCAAAATCTTTTTTTTCAAAGCCTCATTCTCAATTTTTTGTTGATTCAGTTGTTGTGTTGCATTATGCTCTGCTGTTCTAGCGTTTTTCAGGTCCTCTTTTAAAACTGAGGTGGTCTGTTGGGATGCTTTCAGTTTCTCCTGCACAACTTGCATTTCTTTCACCTTTGTAAAGAGAAATGTATTTTTGTAAGTCAACTCCAAATTCTTTTTGTGGAGTTCTGCTTTTTGTTGCTGTACTATTTCCACAGTCCCTTTTAGTTCATTGATTTTTTTCTCAGCAAAGCTTTTAAAGCCGGTCAAATGCCGCACCTGATGAGCTAATGCCTGCATTGTTGAAGCACTTCTTCTAATTTCCGCTTCCTGCACCTTTGAAGACATTTTATCCTATTTTTTCAACAAATATTTGCGTAATTATTGAACTTGTGTTCAAGTGTCAATTCTATGACCTAACACTGCCGCAGAGTCTGCCTTATAGAATTTTTGGCTTTGATCCTGTGACGTCAACACATTCCGTGGCTTTGATGTCACTTCAAGCTGTGATTGGCTCATCGCTTTTGAGGGTGGGATCTATGGATAAGTCCCGCCCCCAAATGCAATGAGCCAATCATAGCGCGTATAGCCATTCCATACAATCTCGGACATCTGCTTCCTGGACGTCCATTGAAATGTACAGGAGAAAGTCAGTTTTCATCCGGTTTTATGAGTTTTTTTTTTTCTTTTTTGAGATTTCAAGTTTTAAAATGGTCAAACGGTGTTCCCGGGGTACATGCGACTCCAACACAAGGTATCCCGAGAGGCTGGGCGACGGAATGTATTTCTTTACCCTTTCCTAAGCCACATCTAAACCGAGAAAAGTGTCTTCTTTGAGTAAGGTAGACCACAACATCAGCTCAAGGTGAATAAAATTAACCAGGACGTCTACATCTGTTCTAAGGCAAGTCAACATCGTATTTGAGGCAACATATTGTCACTTTGCTGGAAAAAAATATAAAGTTATCTTTAACGTCTGTAACGTTAGGCTAACGTTAGGCTAACGTTAGCTCCTAGCTGCGTTGTTCGTTGTGTTCGTTGTTTGTTGCATTAGCGTATTTTGTTCTAGTTTTAGTGCTTTGGTTATCGTACATCATTTTTAGCTGTTGTCCAAAGGGCTGCAGTTAAACTAACGCTGACTTCTGGAGCTTAGCTTCATTTACTTATCTGTAATAGCCGAGATAACAAAGGTTGGCGACAGGGACGTTTTTGGGGGGCTGAAGCCACCCCTAAATGTTCCTCAGCCCCCCCAACAATAATTACAGTAAAAACTGAGACAAAATTAACTTAGGAAAGCACCACAGCGTTATGTCACTCACTGCTGAATGTATTGAGGAGAGATACTCAGCCCATGGCTCCCTAGTCGCCAGTGGCTCTTTAGTGCCAAATCTAAATGAAAACTTTAATTTTATTTTAATCCGTCTGTTTTTAAGGTCGGGCGTGCGCGATGGAGGATCGTGCGTAAGAGAGAGCAGAGGAAGTCCGCAGGTGCTGCGTCTCTCAGTAAGATCACTCATTCAGGTGTGCTGTACTGTGTTCAGGCTGCAGCAACCGTCTGCCCTCGTTTTAACAGGTTTCTTTGAGTCGCTGACGCCACACTGGTATTTTATGATGATTATTGCGATATGCGTCGTCAGTGACCCACACTCAAACACGGATCACATGCTGAGATAACGTGACATCACGTGAAACTTGTCAAAACGTGGGTGTTTTACTTGATCTCTGACTCACTGAGTGCCAGTCCTTTTATAAAATGGAAAGTGGCCTGTGCCAGCGTTTTGGCCATTTTGTGTCATCTTTCAAGACCCACAGAATATTTTCTACTATGATTCTGAAAACACCAAATAGCTCAAATGAAAGAAGAAATTCTCTTTTCAAATCATCGATTTCAAAATGGAACAAAAAGGTTTCTTGTAGCCTGTTCTGTTCTTGATTTATCTGAAGTTGAATAGAGGCTAGTTTTACTACAAAGACCACTTTTTTCTAGAAAGCTGAAAAAAATGCATTTTTGTGAAAGTCTGTCAAGCAGAACAGTGATTTGAATGTTATAATTTTGCCTTCAATGACATAAAAGACATCTGAAAATTGTATTACAAATGTAATTTTATTGTAAAATAAATAAAAATGCTTCCAGTCACACTCTGGAACTGGGCGGCCTCCACAGGACCTCCATATACGCCCACGTCCTCTCCTGCTTGTTGCTGTACGCGTCCAGCTGGACGCACAGGGGGGAACCTTGGGGCATTCTTTAGCCTCTTTTCCGACCGAGGCAGATGAATAAAAGCGCCGATCCCTGGATTCGCTGTCGTTAAGATCAGTGTCGGTTTCAGTGAGTCAGCGATTTCTCAGGCAAAAGTTTAAAGTTTCTTCAGCATCTAAGTTAGAACTTTTAGCTTAGATTACCTCCGTAACGATCGCTCTGCTCTTTGACCCCAGGGTCTCCACCTCTGATGTTTGAGCTACCGTCACTTCCGACTGAAGTGTTCCGACTACGTATCCCAGAAGCCCCAAAATTACTCACAGGGAGCGTGAGAGTGCCCCCTTGTGCCAGCCGCCGAAAAAACACTTTGGCGTATACGCCAGTGGCACTCAATGAGTTAATGTATTGCTGATAATAAATACTGTCAAAAGAGCAGAAACAGGAAACCAAAGCTACAGAATGAGGCGAGGTGCAAGCTGCAGGTGTGAAGCAGGGCCGGTTTTACTCATTTTGAGGCACAAAAGAACACAAAGAAGCAGTGTGTTTCAGGTGTGCCTTAAAATACATCCACAGGTGTGCCTCTAATTAACTCAAATGTTGTCAATAAACCTATCAGAGGCTTCCAAAGACATGACATCATCATCTGGGCTTTCCCAAATTGTTTAAAGGCATAGTAATCTTAGTGTATGTAAACTTCTGACTTTGAAGAAAGTAATAAAAATGGTCTAAAAAAATCATTTTCTCATTATTCTGGCATTTAGCAAATAGAAATAATTTTGGTATTCAAAATTGACCAAAAACAGGAAAAGTTTAATCTGATTTAATGTTAGACGGTGAGAAAAAAAAAGTCTATGTGCCTTTTTATATAGTGTATGTAAACTTCTGGTTTCAACTGTACCTAAGAAAAGCCCCCTCCCCATGACCCAAGAGAAGGAAAAAGTGACATGCTACCACCAAAAATCAACATAGATTTGAATTATTTTATTGCTAAAACTCTACAAATGGCCTCTGCATGCTTCTCTGATCCAGAGACCTTTGTGTAGACTTCTTAATAACTGCTTTGTCAGGGTTTTAGTCAATATTAGCAAATCTAATTCTGGCAGCCTCAGAGCAGGCAAAGCCTTGCACACCTCGTAAATTCTTTGCCCTTTTCTGTGGGCAGGGCTAACAGTCAAATATAGCATAGTTTACATTAAACTGACTGAAGTTTATGATATTATGGTTCTTTTTATTTCAAACAAAAGGCTGGAATGGCTATTCCAGTTATTAGTCAAGCCCTCAGATGTTGTTAGGGGAAAGCAATTGTTTTAGTAAAACTTTCTATTTTGATCACAAAATGTATGAAATTATAATTTGGTAGTTTTATTAATTAGCACGTTAGCAAGTGACCACGGTATAAGTGGGTTAATGCCCTTCGAGGAGTCCATTTATCAGGGATTCATGGACGACGTGGAGGCCTGAACCGTCGGGACGGTTGCCTCCGCGAAGTCGGGCATTAACCCTTACGTAACCACTCACTATAACTTTGGCTAAAAATAATAAACTACTAACAGTCATGAAAAATTCACTCTGCTAGAACACACTTTTTCTTTTCTTTTTTTTTAAAGGTTTATTTTGGGCATTTTTGTGCCTTTATTTGATAGAGGAGGATGGTGGATAGAGTTGGAAACAGGGACGAGAGCAGGGGACAGACATGCGGTAAAGGGCCTCAGGCCGGATTCAGGCCTGGGCCGTCCGCGTACATGGGGGGCGCTTAACCACCTGCGCCCTAGAACACACATTTCAGTCAGGCATTTCAACAGGCATCCCAGATACAGTCATGGAAGAAAGTATTGGCACCCGTGGAGTTCTTCCAGAAAATACACCATTTCTCCCAGAAATTGTTGCAATTACATATGTTTCCAGCAGGACTTGGCACCTTCCCCCGTGGTGGGGGGCACATGGGGATGGATCCAGGAATTTTTTGAAGGATTCTTCACTGTTGGGAGGTAGGGCTAATGGCAGAGGTCTGTGCTCTCCGAATGCTTTTCTAGTTTCCTTTATGTGCTTTGGAACAACACAAGAAACACAGTCAAGGCACCCAGTGCCAGAGGCAGCAAAATAACCCCCAAACATCTTTGAACCTCCACCATGTTTGACTGTAGGTACTGTGTTCTTTTCTTTGTAGGCCTCATTCTGTTTTCTGTAAACAGTAGAATGACGTGCTTTTCCAAAAAGCTCTAGCTTAGTCTCATCTGTCCACAAAATGTTCTCCCAGAAGGATTGAGGCTTACTCAGGTACATTTTTGTAAACTCCAGTCTGGCTTTTTTATGTCTCTTTGTCAGCAGTGGGGTTCTCCTGGGTCTCCTGCCATAGCGCTTCATCTCATTCAGATGACCACGTATGGTCCCAGCTGACACTTTTGCACCCTGAGTCTGCAGGACAGCCTGAATTTGTGTGGAAGTTGACTGAGGATGTTTATCCACCATTCCAGCTTCTGTGTTGCATTCTTTTGTCAATTTTTCTCTTCTGTCCTCGTCCACAGTTCCATGGGTTCTAAACTTCTCAATTACAGCCATGGATGAATTATGCAGCATTGTCCGGCCCATTTTTTGAGCTTTGTATAATATTATGTCCATTTTGGCTTTTTCTTCTGTTTTTTTTTTTTTTTTTTTGTGTTGATCAAATGCACATAAAGGAAATAGACATGTGTGTACCAAAAACATTTGTAATTGCAGCAATTTCTGGGAGAAATGGTGTATTTTCTGTAAAAATTTCAAAGGTGCCAATACTTTCGTCCATGACTGTATATAGTACTAGGTTTTAACCCAGCCTTGTTTTGTCTGGTTTCAAGCAGGAAATGAATCTGCCAGAAAATACACTGACCTCTTTGACTTCCCCTTATAAGATATAAATTCAGAATGGGTCACCAATAAATTCCTTGTCAAACTGTGCTGAAAAAATACTTTTGGAAGGTTGTCCCATGGTGCTTTGCCAATTGCACGTTACTCCATTGCTCCCTCAACAGCGCCCCTGAGAGTTTATTTTTTTGGTTTCTCTTTGAGAGTGATTCCGGTGCCAGGACACTCAATTTCAATCTTAATTGGGGGTACGATGGGCTGCTTTGGCAGGACTGGCCTGGTTTGGAAACAAGTTTCTGGTGATCCATTCACAGTGTAATGAGGGTGCCATGATTGGTCTTTATAGGGGTTGGTGTTGGGGTTAGGGTTAGGGTCTCTCTCTTTAATAGGAGGCAAAGGTTTTGACTTCTTCCAGCTCTCCAATTTATACTTCCTAAGTTCAGCTTCCAATTTTTGTTTGTCCTTTCTCAAATCTGCCATGTTATCGTGGTACATCTTACTCGTCCTTTTTTCCATCTCCAGGTTTTTCTCCAGAGCCCTGATCTTATTTTGGTACCGCTCGATCCTCTGTGATAGCCTCGTAGCCTCATCCTGTGTAAATCCTTCAAACTCCTTGGTCGTCTTGTTTTCATCGTCCTGCTGTTGGCTTATCGCAAATCTTAAGTACTGCATCGGTTGATCATTAATCACCTGGAAGTATTCTGGCACAGGTCCCTTCATAGCCGTTACTTTATCTCTCCTCGTCTTTGCCAGCGTGCAAACGGTTAGCTTCAATTTCCTTGCCATGATGACAGACTCTCTCTCAAGCTTGGCGTTTCGCCGTGTCAGATAGCCGTTGTCGTCCACAAGTTTTTTGACTTGCTTTTCACGCTTTTCCGATTCCAGTTTAGAGTTACTGGCCTTATTTTGATAATCCCTAATTTCCCCTTGGTAGTGAATTACTTTTTGTTCCAGTTGCTCTTTTTCTGAAAGCATGTTTTGCAAGTCTTTCTCGGCCTGGAGCAGCTGTGCGTCAAATTTAGTTTGAAGATTGATCCGCGCTGACTCGCACTGTGCCAGCTTGATTTTAAGGGATTCCAACTGATTGTCAGCAGATACAAGTTGTTTTTTAAACTTTATCTGCAGTGATTTTTCTGCCTTGCACACTGACGTCAGGTCTGTGATAGTGGCCTTCAGCTTCTGAATTTCTCTTTTCTGCTCACTGATGGTGTCCTTGTCATTGACCATCTGTTCATTGTTCTCTTTGATGGCACGACTGAAAGACTGATTGTCAGCAATCAGCCTTTTCATTTTGGTCTCTTTGTCTTTAAGAACCATTCTGAGGTTGCCTACCTCACTGTCTTTAAGGTAGGCTTCCTGAGTGGCCGATTTTTCACCCCTTTCAAGCCTTTCTTTCTCGGCCATGCTCTTATTAAGGGTATTGGCATATTTGCGTAAATATGTATCTTGAATCTTGATTTTTTCCCTTAGATTTAGATTTTCATCAGCCAACCCTTTCGTTTCAGCATTCAGTTCTTCCTCTTTGCCTGAATGGTGAACTACTAAAGTCTCTAATTGCAAAATCTTTTTTTTCAAAGCCTCATTCTCAATTTTTTGTTGATTCAGTTGTTGTGTTGCATTATGCTCTGCTGTTCTGGCGTTTTTCAGGTCCTCTTTTAAAACTGAGGTGGTCTGTTGGGATGCTTTCAGTTTCTCCTGCACAACTTGCATTTCTTTCACCTTTGTAAAGAGAAATGTATTTTTGTAAGTCAACTCCAAATTCTTTTTGTGGAGTTCTGCTTTTTGTTGCTGTACTATTTCCACAGTCCCTTTTAGTTCATTGATTTTTTTCTCAGCAAAGCTTTTAAAGCCGGTCAAATGCCGCACCTGATGAGCTAATGCCTGCATTGTTGAAGCACTTCTTCTAATTTCCGCTTCCTGCACCTTTGAAGACATTTTATCCTATTTTTTCAACAAATATTTGCGTAATTATTGAACTTGTGTTCAAGTGTCAATTCTATGACCTAACACTGCCGCAGAGTCTGCCTTATAGAATTTTTGGCTTTGATCCTGTGACGTCAACACATTCCGTGGCTTTGATGTCACTTCAAGCTGTGATTGGCTCATCGCTTTTGAGGGTGGGATCTATGGATAAGTCCCGCCCCCAAATGCAATGAGCCAATCATAGCGCGTATAGCCATTCCATACAATCTCGGACATCTGCTTCCTGGACGTCCATTGAAATGTACAGGAGAAAGTCAGTTTTCATCCGGTTTTATGAGTTTTTTTTTTTCTTTTTTGAGATTTCAAGTTTTAAAATGGTCAAACGGTGTTCCCGGGGTACATGCGACTCCAACACAAGGTATCCCGAGAGGCTGGGCGACGGAATGTATTTCTTTACCCTTTCCTAAGCCACATCTAAACCGAGAAAAGTGTCTTCTTTGAGTAAGGTAGACCACAACATCAGCTCAAGGTGAATAAAATTAACCAGGACGTCTACATCTGTTCTAAGGCAAGTCAACATCGTATTTGAGGCAACATATTGTCACTTTGCTGGAAAAAAATATAAAGTTATCTTTAACGTCTGTAACGTTAGGCTAACGTTAGGCTAACGTTAGGCTAACGTTAGCTCCTAGCTGCGTTGTTCGTTGTGTTCGTTGTTTGTTGCATTAGCGTATTTTGTTCTAGTTTTAGTGCTTTGGTTATCGTACATCATTTTTAGCTGTTGTCCAAAGGGCTGTAGTTAAACTAATGCTGACTTATGGAGCTCTGCTTCATTTACTTATCTGTAATAGCCGAGATAACAAAGGTTGGCGACAGGGACGTTTTTGGGGGGCTGAAGCCACCCCTAAATGTTCCTCAGCCCCCCCAACAATAATTACAGTAAAAACTGAGACAAAATTAACTTAGGAAAGCACCACAGCGTTATGTCACTCACTGCTGAATGTATTGAGGAGAGATACTCAGCCCATGGCTCCCTAGTCGCCAGTGGCTCTTTAGTGCCAAATCTAAATGAAAACTTTAATTTTATTTTAATCCGTCTGTTTTTAAGGTCGGGCGTGCGCGATGGAGGATCGTGCGTAAGAGAGAGCAGAGGAAGTCCGCAGGTGCTGCGTCTCTCAGTAAGATCACTCATTCAGGTGTGCTGTACTGTGTTCAGGCTGCAGCTTCGTCTGCCCTCGTTTTAACAGGTTTCTTTAGTCGCTTGACGCCACACTGGTATTTTATGATGATTATTGCGATATGCGTCGTCAGTGACCCACACTCAAACACGGATCACATGCTGAGATAACGTGACATCACGTGAAACTTGTCAAAACGTGGGTGTTTTACTTGATCTCTGACTCATTGAGTGCCAGCCCTTTTACAAAATGGGAAGTGCCTTGTGCCAGCGTTTTTGGCCATTTTGAGTCATCTTTCAAGACCCACAGAATATTTTGTACTACGATTCTGAAAACACCAAACAGCTCAAATGAAAGAAGAAACTCTCTACAAAACGTTTGTTTGTAGCTTGTTCCGTTCTTGATTTATCTGAAGTTGAATAGAGGCTAGTTTCACCAAAAAGACCACTTTTTTTTCTAGAAAGCTGAGAAAAATGCATTTTTGTGAAAGAGAGTCTGTCAAGCAGAACAGTGATTTGAATGTTATAATTTTGCCTTCATTGACATAAAAGACATCTGAAAATTGTATTACAGATGTTATTTTATTGTAAAATAAATAAAAATGCTTCCAGTCACACTCTGGAACTGGGCGGCCTCCACAGGACCTCCATATACGCCCACGTCCTCTCCTGCTTGTTGCTGTACGCGTCCAGCTGGACGCACAGGGGGGAACCTTGGGGCATTCTTTAGCCTCTTTTCCGACCGAGGCAGATGAATAAAAGCGCCGATCCCTGGATTCGCTGTCGTTAAGATCAGTGTCGGTTTCAGTGAGTCAGCGATTTCTCAGGCAAAAGTTTAAAGTTTCATCAGCATCTAAGTTAGAACTTTTAGCTTAGATTACCTCCGTAACGATCGCTCTGCTCTTTGACCCCAGGGTCTCCACCTCTGATGTTTGAGCTACCGTCACTTCCGACTGAAGTGTTCCGACTACGTATCCCAGAAGCCCCAAAATTACTCACAGGGAGCGTGAGAGTGCCCCCTTGTGCCAGCCGCCGAAAAAACACTTTGGCGTATACGCCAATGGCACTCAATGAGTTAATGTATTGCTGATAATAAATACTGTCAAAAGAGCAGAAACAGGAAACCAAAGCTACAGAATGAGGCGAGGTGCAAGCTGCAGGTGTGAAGCAGGGCCGGTTTTACTCATTTTGAGGCCAAGGGCAAAGACCACTATGAGGCCCCTCTTCCTTTAGCTAAAAGCATCAATAATGAGTGGAAAAAAAATAGAAAACATGTCTTTTAATTTAAACAGAGCCACAGAACAGTTGATGTCCCAAATGTTCCCAAATGGCCAACCATAATTCAAGTCCTTACACCAGGTAGAACTTGGATGAATAAAAAGATATATGCTCATTATCAGTAACATATCCTTTCCTCTAAAACTATAAAGATTTTTATGTGGCCTATTGTATCCCATTTAATGACACAATAATCCAAAAATTTACAGCTTCATTTTATTTCATCTATGGATCATCTGATCTTTGGATCTTCGTACATCCCCTGTTTTGGAATGTGGCTCTGGCTAAAGTATTTTAAGACATTATGGCTCTTGGGTAGAATAAGGCTGAGTTCCCCTGGTATAGCCTGTCTTCAGACGCAGAGAAATCTCAGTGGCAGGCAGAAATAAGCTAGTTTTATTTGGAAAGCATGAACAGTCTGAAAGAAGAAAGAGAGGAGTTATGAAATCAAACATTTATAAATATTATACACCACAACTATATTTTACTAAATGCATTAATGGATATGTTTTCCAACATCTTTCCATAAACTCACTCTAGCATATAGACCTTTAAATACCAACTCATAAACTCACTCAGGCTGTTATTAGAAAAAAGGAAGACCTGCTCAAGGTTCAGGAAAAGACAGCCTTCCAAGGAAAAGAGAGTGAGCCCGATTATAGGTCCTGATAAATGCTCTACAACTGATAATAAATGCATTAATTAAGCATTTTAAGGTTGGAGAAAAAAAAATGGTGCGCGCCATATGCCAAGCATTACCCAAAACCCTAGGGGCTGAGCCCCCCCCCCCCCCCCCCCAGGTTTTCAATCCTAGTGACAGCCCTGGTTGGCAAACATTATGCTGAATGATTCAGTGTAAATACTATAGCACCAAACGGAGACACTCTCTTGGTAAAGATGGTAAAAAGGCCGTCATGTTTCTCTCATATTCTGAGCCAAAAACCTTAATTTCAGTGGCACTTTGATGCTGATCCTCTGTCTTACTGATCATCAACTGGTGGCCCGAGGGACAAATCAGGCCCCCCAAAGCTCTCTGTCCGCCCCCCAGAAGATCATTAAATTCAGAAAAGGAGCAAAAGAAGATGTTCTGGTTTTAGGAGTGTCTTTTGGCTTCAAATGTCTGCAGCTGTTAAATCCATGCACAAAAAAATTACTATTTAAACAGTTTTAGAATGATCTGATTTTGACCTGTTTTTATAGAAAATCACTCATCATTCATAATGAGTAAAAATATTTAAAAAAAAAATGGGTTAAGACTGGCAGAAATGTTGCAAAATTGGCCTGAGTAAGTGATGAAAAGGGGTTAGAGAGTGGCAAAATGGGTTGTAGAGCGACACAAAGGGGCAAAAATGTGCAGGAAAAGAGGTTAAAATGGGGCAAAAAATTTGAAAAGGGAAAAAGGGGCAAAAAGTAAATAAAATGAGTTATTAATGGCAAACATGTTGCAAAAAAGTAATTAAAAAGTGTTAAATAGTGGCCAAAATGGATATAAGAGTGGCACAAAGGGGCAAAAATATGCAGGAAAAGAGGATAAAATGTGGCTAAAAAATGGTAAAATAGGAAAAAGGGGCAAAAATGATTAAAAAAAATAGTTATTTGTGGCAAAAAGGGTGGAAAAAAGTAATGAAAAAAGGTAAAAAAAGTGGCAAGATGGATACTATAGTGGCAAAAAATGTACAGGAAAACAGGTTAAAATGTGGCCAAAAATTGGTGAAAGAGAAAAAAGTGGCAAAAATGACAAAAAAATGAGTTATTAGTGGCAAAAATGTTGAAAAAAGTAATGAAAAAAGGTTAAAAAGTGGCAAGATGAGTACTAGAGTGGCAAAATGGGATAAAAATGTGCAAGAAAAGAGGTTAAAATAGGGCAAAAATTGGTAAAAGCAGAAAAAGGGGCAAAAACAATTAAAAAAATAGTTATTAGTGGCAAAAATGCTGCAAAAAGTAATGAAAAAGGGTTAAAAAGTGGCAAAAATGGATACTGGAGTGGCTTAAAGGGGGCAAAAATGTGCAGAAAAAGAGGTTTAACAGGGGTTAGAGAAAAGAAAAAATTGTTTTCAAGAGGCAGAAAGGTATCAAAAATGAGTTAAAAGTGACAAATATTTCAAAAATAGCCCGCAAAGTACTGAAATGGGTTAAAAGTGTCAAAATGGGCAAAAGTGGCAAAAGTTGTTTTAAAAGTGGCAAAAATGATCAAAAATAAGATGAGGGGCAGAAAATGTTGCAGAAATGTCCAAATGAAGTGATGAAAGGGGTTAAAATGAATGAATATTAGTGCTTAATCACTGCTGGGGAGGGCCCATTGTTTGGGATTTTCAGGGGCCCGGACAATTCTGTGGGCAGGTCTGTCTCTTTGTGGCCTTCTGCGTTTTGAAAAGAAATACAAATACTAATACAATAATATTTAAATCAGACCAAAATATTTATTTAATTTTTGTTTATTTGAAAGTCCGGCCCCCAGAGTCTCTGTGGAGACTAAATCTGGCCCTTGTGCAGATGCGGTTGATGACCCCTGCTCCATCTTGTGGTCTGAGATTGTGGCAACGACATGCGGTTTATCACATTTGATGGGACCTGTAAATTTTGGCTTGTAACTTAAGCTTTTTATCAACCTTCTCGATGATAAATAGGGTCCGACATTAACGGATGCCCAAATGCCCGGAGCAACTTCAAAAAGCCGATGGGCAAGCAAAACTTGTGAGGACTTGCCCAATCGGGCAAGCACAACTCTGAGCTTTTCTATTCATTAATTTTATTATTTTCCTCTCTTGTTTCTGTGACTACAGAGCCCCCGAGAAGCCAAATGCAGTGTGTCGCTGCCTCTATTGCCTGAGCGTGTCTGCTGATGTGCAGACAGCTGCACAAACTTTAACTATAAACCTTTATGAAGGTAAACACTGTCATGGTAGGTCACATCAATAAATCTGTTACCCACATAAAGAAGACAGGCTTTAGCTTCCAAATTTAAACAACGTTTCTTATCAGTGGTGTGCACAGGGGGGCAGTCTCCCCCCCTCATGCCCAGTTGTTGAAAAGCATGCGCTGAAGTGCCCTCTTGGGGACAAAATGCATGCTAAAGTGCCCTTGAGAGCCAAAAACATGTTTAATTGCCCTCTTGGGAGACAAAACACGTGCTAAAGTGCCCTCTTGGGAGTCAAAACACATGCTAAAGCGCCCTCTTGGGAGTCAAAACAAGTGCTAAAGTGCCCTCTTGGGAGACAAAACACGTGCTAAAGTGCCCTCTTGGGAGTCAAAACAAGTGCTAAAGTGCCCTCTTGGGAGACAAAACACGTGCTAAAGTGCCCTCTTGGGAGTCAAAACACATGCTAAAGTGCCCTCTTGGGAGTCAAAACAAGTGCTAAAGTGCCCTCTTGGGAGTCAAAACACATGCTAAAGTGCCCTCTTGGGAGTCAAAACACATGCTAAAGTGCCCTCTTGGGAGTCAAAACACGTGCTAAAGTGCCCTCCTGGCTGGTTAAAACATGTTAAAGTGCCCACTTGGGTGGCAAAACGGCATGTTTAAGTATCCTCCTCATTTAGGCTGTTGGATGAATTTCAGGGTTCAAATATAATTCGAATATTAAAAACTAATTGAAATTCTAATGCTTAAATTACTATTCGACTGTGCTTTTTATATAGATATTTAGACGGTTTTAATCGTTCTCAAGTCTCTTCCCTCTCTCCTTGGCCTCTACTTTATGGAGCTATTATTGTTGCAAAAGTATTTGCAAATGCGTATGTTACATGAGTGCTTCCTGTTTTATTTTGGGTGTTTCCTTTAGTGACTGCTGATGTCACCTTGTCTGCACCTGTGGTTAATGACCCAGAGTCTATTTAGGCAGGATCTGCTAACCAGCTCTCTCTCTCCACCTTGCAGCAGCAGCACCTCCAGCAGCAGCACTTCCTTTGTGTGCGCTCAGGTTTTGTTTAGTTAAACCTTGGTTAAAACTTCAATAAAAGTGATTATTATTTAACCCATTGAGTGTGTGGTTTCCATTGTTATGTTCGGCCTTTGAGCCAGCCGTAACATAATAATGGGGGCTCGTCGTTGAACTTGGATTAGTTTTGCCCCTAGATTAGTTTAGTTTGTTCAGGTTTTTTTGTTAGTTTTGGAGGTGTGATACAAGCACTGAGGCAGTTTCTGCTGGGAGTCTTCTGGTGAGTACGTTTGGAAGCACATGGTCAGAGTGTATGGGATGCCAAGTTAGAGGTAATTCTCCCTGGTTTAGTTAGGAGGGGTCTTGCTGGGCTGACTTCGGTCGTCCTTCCATCAGCCTCTCATTTGTTATTTTCATTTCTTTCACATTTTTTCTGGTAACCCTGGGGAGGGGGTGCACTGGATTCAGTTTATTGTAGTTGGTCGTGTCTGTGGCCTTCTGCGGTATTCTGGGTCTAGTGATGCCTCGAGCCCGGCACGCCAACCAGGTAGGTTTAGAAAAGTTTAGGTAGGAACCAGGGGGAGTTGCTTTTTTTTTTTCTGTACACTCAGTGATATGTTTCCAGTACTCAGTAGAAGATGTTTTGTGTTGGCTAGGTAATTTTGTGTAGGTACTCTTTATTGTGGGGTATTATTGACTGTTTTCTAAAGCCTAACTTTTGTGTGTTATACAGTGCTTGTATTAGGCTATTTTGTGGCATCAGGTGGAAGTGTGTAGCTTGTCTTTGTGTGTAGGCTAGTTCTCCCTGAGTTTGTAGCTAGCTTAGCTTAGCTTTTGTTGACCAGCAGGTTACATTTGAGGTAATTTGCATGGGTAAATTTTGTGTGCTACATTAAAAGTTCAAGGGGGATTAAAGTAGTCCTACTTTTGTGTAGTTTAGCACTGAGGTTCTCTCAGTTTAGTGGAAAGTGCCCTAGTTACTCATGTGGGTTTTTCTTTTTGTGTGTGAGCTGTGATTTAGTTGTGTTAGTTGGGAATCTCTGTGGAGAAATTTGTGGTTTAGTGACAAGTGTGCCTTAGTGTGTTGCTATTATGGCATTTGAGTTAGACAGGTTTGTTAAGGAGCCTGATGCTAAGCAACTTTTTGTTTGCACAAAAAAGGATCTTCGTGCTGTAGCAGACCATTATGGCCTTGCTATTCAAGGTAATCTTAAAAAAGATGATTTCCGCTCTAAAGTCATAAATGGGTTACTTGAACAGGGCATTTTGTGTGAAGAATTTGAACTGCCCATTGAGCAATCAGATGCTTTTTCAGAGGAAGAGCAGGAAAAGCAGAGCGAGATAGAAACGTCAGAAGTTTCTGTAGACAAAGCTTCAGGATCAAGAGAGCTTGAGTTAAAGTTACAATTAAGAAAAGTTGAATTAGAGATTGAGGCAAAGGAAAGAGAGCAGATCAGAAAGCATGAGCTGGAGCGGGAAAGAATGCGTCTTGCTCATGAGAGAGAACTTCAGGAGATACAGTTGAGGGCTCAGACAAGGAGTAATGCTACTGATAAATCTGGCTCCTCAAGTTTCTCCAAATTTGATGTCGGTAAAAATATAAATTTGGTGCCTCCTTTCAATGAAAAAGATGTTGAGAAGTATTTTTCACACTTTGAGCGGGTGGCGACCACCTTGGAGTGGCCTAAGCACTGTTGGACTTTGCTTTTGCAGTGTGTTCTTTCTGGTAAAGCTCAGGAGGTGTATTCCTCACTAACTTTAGAGAAGAGCTTCGACTATGATACTGTTAAAGGGTCCATTTTGCGGGCATATGAACTTGTGCCAGAGGCTTATAGACAGCGTTTTCGTAGCTATTCCAAAGCTGAAAAGCAAACTTTTGTGGAATTTGCGCGAGAAAAAGAGATTTTGTTTGATCGGTGGTGCACCTCAACAAAAGTAGAAACAAAAGAAGATTTGCGACAGTTAATTCTCCTTGAAGAGTTAAAAAATTGTGTTCCAGAAGTTGTTGCAACCTATTTAAGTAAACAAAGGACAAAAACTGTTGCAGATGCAGCTATTTTGGCTGATGAGTATGTTTTAGCTCATAAAGTTTCATTTAGTGACCAGCCTCAGACAGAGACTAAAACTCGCACTACTCCTCAGCGTCCTCGCTTTTCAAACAAGAGTTCTGCCAGTTTTTCAGGTAGTAAAACCCCCAGTTCTAAAACCAGCAGTTCAGAACGTGTTTGTTTTTACTGCAAAAAGCTTGGCCATATGGTAGCTGACTGTCCAATTCTAAGTAAGAAGCAGAAACCTAAACCAGTGGCCTTGATTGGTTCTGTGAGTGGCCCACTTCCTGTTATGAAAACTGAGCATGATCAGTCCTGCAAAAATGTCTCTGAACCATCAGGTTTTGAACCATTCATTATTGATGGCTTTGTAGCACTGTCCGAATCTGACTATGCTGTTCCAGTCCGTATCTTGCGGGATACTGGTGCCTCAAAATCTATTCTTCTGCAGGGAGTGTTACCATTGTCTGACAAAACTTTTCTTGGTGGTGATGCACTGATACAAGGATGTGAAATGTCCTATCTCAGAGCCCCTCTGCACACAGTGTATTTAAAATGTGGATTGGTCACAGGGCCTGTTCAAGTTGGTTTGCGTCCCTACATTCCAGTAGAAGGGGTCAGTCTCATTCTAGGTAATGACCTTGCTGGAGGAAAGGTGTTTCCTTCACCAGTTGTGACAGACAACCCTATGCTTACTGAACAGTCTGACTCTGACCAAAGTGAACTAAAAACAGATGCTTGTGTTTATCCTGCTTGTGTCGTGACCCGAGCTCAGGCTCGCAAAGCTAATGAAGCTAACCTTGCTGATACATTTATGGTTGACACTTTTGACACTGATAGCCAAGTGCTAGTGGCTAGTTCTGATGCTAAGCCCAACAGAGAAAGTAGTAGTGGTTCCCCAGCTACTGTCCCAGAGGTTATTGAGTTGACATTGTGTGATCCTGATGTGACTGTTAGCTCACTTCCATTAGGTAGAGAACAGCTAGTTAAGTCACAGAAAGCTGATCCTTCGTTAGGTAAGTGTTTTGCAGCTGTTAAGCCTAAGGAAGAATTGTCGTCTGTTCCCGTTGGTTTCTTTGTGGAAGGTGATGTACTTATGCGTAAGTGGACTGCTGTTAATGATGGGTCAGACTGGAGTACCACCTACCAAGTTGTTGTACCTTCTGTATATCGTGCACAGATATTAAAGTTAGCTCATGATAATGCTATGTCTGGTCACTTGGGAGTTACAAAGACCTATGACAGGATTCTGAGACACTTCTTTTGGCCAGGTTTAAAATCTTCAGTGGTTGAGTATTGTCGTACTTGTCATGTGTGCCAGTTAGCAGGCAAGCCCAATCAGGTGGTTCCCCCTGCACCTCTTCAGCCTATTCCGGTAATAGGGGAACCTTTTGAGAGACTCATTGTTGACTGTGTAGGCCCTCTACCAAAGTCAAAGTCTGGCTTTCAATATCTTTTGACTATTATGTGTGCTAACACTCGTTACCCTGAGGCAATACCCCTGCGTTCTATGAAAGCTAAGGTTGTTGTGAGGGAACTTGTGAAGTTCTGCACTACTTTTGGTTTACCAAAAATCACCCAGACAGATCAAGGGACGAACTTCATGTCCAAGGTGTTTAATCAAGTATTACAGGTTCTTAGTGTGAAACATCAGGTTTCTAGTGCCTTTCACCCTGAGAGTCAAGGTGCCCTGGAAAGATTTCACCAGACCCTTAAATCTATGCTTCGCACCTACTGTCTTGAACATGGTCCTGAATGGGATGAAGGTATTCCATTCTTGTTGTTTGCTATCCGTGAAACTGTGCAGGAATCACTGGGTTTTAGCCCTGCCGAGCTAGTTTTTGGTCACACAGTTAGGGGTCCTTTAAAGTTGCTGCGAGAGAAACTGCTCACAGAGTCCTCAACAAAAGTAAATGTACTTGACTATGTGAGTTCCTTCCATGAGCGCCTTCACCATGCCTGTGAAGTTGCTAAACAGGCCATGTCAGCTTCTCAAGGTAAAATGAAACAGCACTTTGACAAAAAGGCAGTGCAGCGTTCTTTTTGTCCAGGTGATTCTGTGTTGGCCCTTCTGCCGATACCTGGATCAGCATTGCAGGCCAGGTTTTCTGGGCCATATGTCATTAAAAAGAAGTTGAGTGACACTGATTGTTATTTGTACTCCATACAGAAAGCGTAAGTCTCGTGTTTGTCATGTGAACATGTTGAAGTCTTATGCAGTCCGGTCCCAAGGGGAAAAAGGCCCCTTAAATGACGTCGGTTGTGTTGGTGCAGTTTCTCTTGTTACCACTTGTCTCATTGATGATGGTTTGACCAAAGAAAATGCCACTGCATTGGGTGCCCGGCTTCAAAACTCTCAGGTTCTGGAAAATTTAGAGGCTCACGTGTCTTATCTCCCTGCCTCTCAAAAGTCGGATATCCTCCAGTTGGTTAATAGCCATCCAGCTTTGTTTTCAGATGTTCCAACTCGCACAAATGTCCTGCAACATGATATTGATGTAGGTGATAATGTTCCCATCAAACAACATCCCTATCGTGTTAACCCTATTAAAAGAGAAATAATGCAGAAAGAAGTTGAGTATTTACTTACTAATGGTCTTGCAGTCCCCAGTAACAGCTCTTGGAGTTCGCCTTGTTTACTTGTCCCAAAAGCTGATGAAACTCCTAGATTCTGCACAGACTATAGGAAAGTTAACAGTGTTACCAAGCCTGACTCTTTTCCTCTTCCTTGTGTGGAAGACTGCATTGACAGGGTAGGAACAGCGTGTTTTGTGACCAAACTGGACTTGCTTAAAGGATATTGGCAAGTGCCCTTGACCCAGAGAGCATCTGAAATCTCTGCTTTTGTCACGCCTGACAATTTTTCTTCAGTACACCGTCATGGCATTTGGCATGTGTAATGCCCCTGCCACCTTTCAGCGGCTAATGTGGACAGTGTTGTCTGGTGTACCTGATTGTGAGGCCTACTTAGATGATGTTGTTGTGTATTCACCTGACTGGGAAAGTCACATGAATACTTTGCACAGTGTTTTTGACCGCTTTGAGAAAGCGTCTTTAACTCTTAACCTCAGTAAATGTGAGTTTGCAAAAGCCACTATTACTTACCTTGGTAAGGAAGTAGGTCAGGGACAGGTTCGCCCCATTGCAGCTAAGATCAGTGCTGTGGCTCAGTACCCTGTCCCCACTACTAAACGCCAGTTGAGACGTTTCCTTGGGTTAGCAGGTTATTATAGAGCATTCTGTTGCAACTTTGCCACCATTGTTGCACCCCTGACTGACCTTGTCAGTCCAGCTAGGGAGTTGGTGTGGGACTCCAAGTGTGAGCAGGCTTTTCAAGCTGTTAAGGCTGTCCTGTGCAACTCTCCTGTACTTGCTGCCCCAAATTTTGCTGTTCCATTCAAGCTTGAGGTTGATGCCAGTGGTACTGGTGCTGGAGCTGTCTTGATTCAAGAAGATTCAGCAGGCATTGACCACCCTGTGTGCTACTTTTCTAAAAAAGTTCTCACCAGCGCAGCAGAACTACAGCACTATTGAAAAGGAAGCTCTAGCCTTGCTGTGGGCTTTACAGCATTTTGAGGTGTATGTTGGTTCTTCCTTGCAGCCTGTTGTGGTGTACACCGATCATAATCCTTTGGTGTTTTTGAACCGCATGTATAACAGCAACCAGAGGTTGATGCGTTGGGCTAACATAGTCCAGAGTTATAACTTAGAGATTCGCCATAAGAAAGGCCAAGAAAATGTTGTTGCTGATGCCTTGTCTCATGTTTTTGAGTGATGTCACAATATGTGCCATCTTTATGGGGGGAAGTGTTACATGAGTGCTTCCTGTTTTATTTTGGGTGTTTCCTTTAGTGACTGCTGATGTCACCTTGTCTGCACTTGTGGTTAATGACCCAGAGTCTATTTAGGCAGGATCTGCTAACCAGCTCTCTCTCTCCACCTTGCAGCAGCAGCATCTCCAGCAGCAGCACTTCCTTTGTGTGCGCTCAGGTTTTGTTTAGTTAAACCTTGGTTAAAACTTCAATAAAAGTGATTATTATTTAACCCATTGAGTGTGTGGTTTCCATTGTTATGTTCGGCATTTGAGCCAGCCGTAACAGCGTACAAAGATTTGCACACAAATCCACAGTTGCGTGCACAAATCCACAAATGCATGTACAGATCTGCAAATGTGTGCACAAATCCACAAATGTGTGTACAGATCTGCAAATCCGTGTAAAGATTTGCAAATGTGTACAAAGTTTTGCAAATTTGTACAAAGATCCACAAATGCGTGCACTAATCTGCAAATATGTAGACCTGATTGTAATTGTGGACTTAGTTCATTTTGGTTCAGAATCTGCCTCCCAATTGGCTGTACCGCGCACGATTTGTACTCAGATCTGTGAGTGTGTGCTTAGATCTGTAAGCGTGAAGGCTGGGTCTGTTGCCCTCAGCGCAGGCTCACAGGCAAGGCTGCCTGTCTCATCACATAGGCATCACACAGGAGGCAGCAGTGGACCTCCACAAACATGACTAAGTAGGCCTAAAACTAATTTTCATTGGCTTCCGTATTTAACATTTCATTGAACTTTTTATTTAATATTGACAAAATTTGATTCAATATTGACAAAATAAAAAAGTATTTGTTTTTAAAAGTATTAAATGACATTACAGTGCATCAACAATATCTTTAAAAAAAAACATAGGAAGGAGTGCTTCTAGGACTCAATAAAATTTATCTTTTAAAACTCTTCTCTTTGGAAAAGGGATTCATAAAGTTGATAACAGGAAGAAAACTCCAAAGCACTCTCTTTAAGCATTAAAATGCCTTTATTCTCATGGCATGGTCTTGTAAAGACCTTAAAAACACACTTCAATTCGTTTCGGCATCAAGCCTTCATCAGGCAGTCAAACAAACAGAAGCCTGGAAGCCATAGGTTCTTTTAAACTGGTCCTGGCCAATAGGAACCTGCCAACTAGGCATAAAGGTAATGGCCTGCAGAGAATGTCAACATATAAAATGGCCAATCGATGGTGTTAATATAGGTCAAAGGACATACAAAAAACCTCACTTATGGAATATATTTACATATGACAAAGATAAATAAAGAACAGTGCACAATATCATATCACTGTAGGGTAACAAAGATGTTCAGCTTTAAAAAATACAATTAGCAGTTCTTTACAGAAAAACAGTGAAGTCCAACTCTTCATTTAGACCAGGGGGTAAAGTGGCCTGTAAATTGAAAATCCAGAAAGCCTCCGGTTGATTCAGTTTCTTTTGTCTGTCTCTTTTCTTCAAGGAGGGTGGGATGTGGTCAATGCCAATAGCTTGTAACGTTGCTGGGTTACTGTTGTGAAGTTCAAGGTAATGTTTTGCCGTAGGGTAGTTAATGTTTCCAGGTCTAATTGCATATTTGTCTGTAATATTTGTCTGTAATCTGTAAACTCTTTTGTTCTGCTGATGTAAAATGCTTTGCAGGTTGGACATTCCAGTTTGTAGATGACAAAAGTTGTTTTACAGTTAATGAAATGATTGATGGTGTATTGTTTTTGTGTAGTAGAGTCCAAGAAAGTTTTTGTCTGTATAACATTAGTGCCGTGGTTGCAGTGGCCGCGTTTGTAACTGCCTTCGGGTTTCTGACCCAGCCATGATGGGGGAGTGCTGGGTTGGAGATGGCTGTGGACCAGTTTGTCTTGCAGAGTTGGACATCTCCTGAAGGTGATGAGTGGAGGCTGTGGAAAAATCTGTCTTAGTTGTTCATCGCTTCGAATGATGTCCCAGTTTTTAGTAATTATCCTTTTAAACTGATCTGCTTCTGTGCTGTAAGTGGTGACAAATACCAGGGTTTTTCCTGCACAGAGAATTTGTTGGTGGCTGCCGATGCAAAATTCTTTGCCACCACCAGCTCACGGCTCAGTTTTTCCAATCGGATATTCCACCAAGCGTTTTCCTGTCAGGATCTGTCATTTCAGTCATATGTAACTGCAGTTGCCTGCAACCACCAGTAGTGGCGGTGGCGCCGTGTCGAAATTAGCACCGGCCGACCGGTCAAAGCATCATCTCGCCTGAGGTGCTCGCTAGGTAGATGGATGTGTTTCACTGGTCATCGCCAAAACATCCTTCAGTTACAGTTCTGCACGTCAGGAAACAATCATGTGGACTTTATATAAAGGAAGGATAACTTTCAAAATGTCTGCCTGTCTGTACGCTTTGGAGAAATGCGTTTAAGAACTACGGCAGCTCTTTAAATCTCACCTGTTGAGACGGCGGAGCTAAAGTTTAGCTAAGATGCTAACGGCAAACATAGCACAACAGACCCGAACATAAACACTTTTCTGAGTTAAAACTCAGAGAAGTCTTCAGTTATCACAACAGTCCCTTTATTCACGGGGTTTACAACTGTAGCGCGTTGTTAGGAGTGATTGATTTGGTGACATAATCAATACATCTGAGCCCACTGATATGATATTAAACGGAGAGGACCTCACTGACCTGGAGATCAGCTGTTCTCCAGTGAATTCATTCAAGAATGAAAACAATCAAGAACGGTCAAAAACAGAGAAAGAAAAATGTAAAAATGAAAATATACAGAATAATGTTTTAAAGGTTAAAACTCAGTTACGTTTGAAAGGATATTAAAAATGTTCAAATATTCTTTTCATTATTTTGTTTTGTTTGTCCTTCCAGTATTAGACACGTGACAAGCAAATGAGAGATAGGAACTTTTGTTGTTGTCTAGAGGTTTTTGTGTGGACAGCTCCTTGAAAACTGTAATACTGAAGCTGTTGCAACATGTTACAGATGCTGTGTTAGCGACTGTGGAGCTTCCAACATGTTTCTCCTGTATTCAGTCCAGTCCTGTATGTTCAGTCATAAATAAAAAAAAGGGCTCTGAGAACGCATTATATGGCCTCTGTACCTATGGGGTCGGAGGTGGGCCGCGAACATTTTTGAGACTTAAAAGTGGGCCCTGAGTTGGAAAAGGTTGGGAACCACTGTTCTATGGTTGTATATAGTGACTCAACACCCAAAATGGCTAACAATGTCTCTGTGCCTATGCTGCCTAGTTCTTTAACTCTGTTGAGGACATCTGTGGTGTCTTGGACATAAGCAGGGAGGGAAGCTAGAAATGGTTTTATAAAATAGTCATAATATTTAGACACTGGCTCAGTAAGACTATCATTGACTGATATCACAGGTCTACATGGAGGATTGGTCATATTCTTGTGAATTTTAGGAAGCATGTAAAAGGAGGCCATTCTAGGGTTTTCATTGTAGAGAAATCTCATTTCAGCTTCAGATGTCCCGTCTTTTCCCTTAGCTTCTGTGAGCATTTCTTTAAGTTCTATTTTCAAGTGCTCAGTGGGATTGTAAGTCAATAATTGATGGAACTCACTGTTGTACAGTTGTCTATGAGCTTCTTTAACATACAAGTCCCTTCCGCGCCCCCTTTGTCTGCTTTCTTAATGACTATCTCATTATCATTACTTAATACTTCTAAAGCACTCCTCTGTGTGAAAGGTTGCAAAGTTTATTTGGCTTTTTTTGTTGAAACAAATTCTCAATTCAATTTGGTACCAAGCCTTGAGGTGTAGATTCCTGTAGAACCGAAACAGGTCAATCTTGGTGTCAAATTCTTTTGCAGAGTGGGTCACTTTGGATGTTGAGCCACTATATACAACCAGAGAACATACACAAGGCCTGGCAGCACTTAAACATTACCTAAATAACCGCCCTGAATCTGAAACACCACCTAATGATTTTTTATTGACTCTTACAGAATGGACTTTAAACAATAATATATTCATTTTTCAGGATAAGGTTTTCAGACAGACTAAAGGGTGTAACATGGGGGCTTGCTGTTCTCCATCTTATGCAGGACTTTACCTTGGTAAATGGGAAGAGGACTTTGTTTTAATCAGGATAAGAACAGCTTTTGAAGCACATTATCTGGTGGGGACGCTACATTGATGATGTGTGTTTGTTTTGGTCTGGGTCAGAAACCTGAAGGCAGTTACAAACGCGGCCACTGCAACCACAGCACAAAAACTTTCTTGGACTCTACTACACAAAAACAATACACCATCAATCATTTCATTAACTGTAAAACAACTTTTGTCATCTACAAGCTGGAATGTCCAACCTGCAAAGCATTTTACATCGGTGGAACAAAAAAACATTTACCATGACTCAGGGCTGTACGTTAACTTTTTTTGCCCATAGCGCTGGTGTTACAGAGGTTGACAATCTTGTAGCACAGAACAAAAACCTGTAGCACAATATATAATGTTTGTTACATCTCTAAAACCAACATGTAACCAAAATATATGCTTAGTAAATGAATGCACTTGAAAAATGAAACCAAAACAGCCTAAATTACAGCTCTCATTAATGTCTACCAAAGCAAACAGCCAATCACAGAGAAGAGAGATGCTGATGGTTTATCTCCACATTCAGACACAAAACAAGAGCAACCTGCTGGAAGCTGACTGACTTTATAGAAATGTTGGTGCTTGAAAATGATCACAGCAGTATGATTTGGAGATCAGACCTTGAGATCAGACAGAGGAGCAAATGAGCTCAGTTTGTGCTATTTGCTGAAAACCTTTTGTTTGTATTCATCTTTTTTTTTCTACTTTTGGCAGGACCAACAGACAGAAGTCTTTTTCTGTGTTCATCCAATTTACTTAAACTTTAGTGTGTTCTAGAGACTGAAGTATGTTTCTTTGTTGATCCTTAAACTGTGTTTCAAGGACTGAAGTGTTAGGTCTAAACTACATTTATATATTAGTACTGATATTAGCTAAATTAAGTTTGTAAATATCCCCATATAATATAAACCCCAATATTGTGCATTCCTAGTCAAACTAAGAAATAGAGTCAAGTTTTATGTTGTTATGTGGGTCTTTTTAATGGATTTCTTGCAGGCCAATTCAAAAGGACCAAGGGCCACAGTTGGCACACAGGCCATAGTTTGGACAACCCTTATATATTAACTGATACTCAGAGTAATAGAAAAATATTCCTAACATTATTAGACATTCATTAAACACTGTCAGAGTTTGGTCCATATTGTAGTATCACACTGGGGTCTGATGTTTATAGAGCTAATGTAAATGAACAGACGCTCTTTTCTCTCTAACAGTGCAATCATAACAACAGTACTATTGGAGTTCAACGGTAATTTAAAAAACTATCTACAATCGCGTTTTTACCCTAACAATAAACACAAAGTTTATGCAGTGTTGGATGTAGCCTTTTGATCTACTCCTCCGTGCTCCTCTCTTTCTCTCTCTCTCTCTCTCTCTCTCTCTCTCTCTGCAGTGAAATTGGATTTTAAAAGTTGCAGAAATGAGTTAGAAGTGGCAAAAAATTACGTAAAAGGACCAAAAAATACCCCCCCCCACACACACACACACACACACACAAAGGCAAAAAAGTGGCAAAATGGACATAAATAGTGATAAAAGGGGATTAACAAGTGGTTACAATGGCTTTAAAGTGATAAAAATAGGCAGAAACTTGGTGAAATAGGATGGAAAATTGATGTAAACTGGCAGAAAATGGTTAATAGGCAGAATTTGGCAGAAATTGGTTGAACTGTCAAAAATATGCATATCAAATAATGAAATGTGGTTAAAATGGGTTAAAATGAGCAAAAATAGGCGTCAAAAGTGGTTAATAGTGGCAATATGGTGTCAACAGAGGCAACAATAGACAGAAAGTGGCAAGATTTGGTTTTAGAAGTGGCAAAACAGGCAGAAAAAAGTGGTGGATAGGGTTTTAAACGGACAAAAATGCATTTTAAATGACAAAACTGTGGTGAGATTGACAAAATTGACTGGAGAAATTTAAGAAAACTAGTTAAAATTGAGCAAAATTGGTATGAAATGGCAATAGTGTGAGACACTGAGAGACCCCTTCTCAGTGTCTCACAACCCCAAAGGTGGTCCCACCCCAACGTTGAGAACCACTGATACAAGCGATAAAGACAGGCAATTTTAATTCTCCTCAGATGAGAATGAACATTCAGCTCTGGGGCCCCCTAGTGGCTTGTGTGGCCCTATGCATTTGCATAGTCCGCTTATAACAAGAAACGGCCCTGCACCTACATGATCGTCTACAGCAGTGTTACTCAACCCTGCTCAACCAAAGAGCCAAATTATTTAAAAATAACTTTGCAAGAGCCACAATCTAAGTGGTGAAAAGTGGTGAAAATGGGTTAGTGCCAGTGAAAATAAGTTAAAGTGGTAAAATGGTCCGAAAGCAGCAAAGAAGTGGCAAAAAAATGGGTGAAAGTGAAAAAAAAAAGTGGCAAAACTGATTAAACAATGAGTAACAGGTAGTAAAAATGGTCAAAAAATGGTAGAATGTGGCAAAAAAGAGTAACTAAAATGGGCAAAGTGGCAAAAATGGAAAACAGCAGCTTAAATATGCACGAAGGGGCAAAAAAAGGGGAAAATTTTGAAAATGACAAAAAGCTGAATAAAAGAGGTTAGATCTGGTGGTAAAAACGGTAAGAAAAATTGAGCAATAGGTGGCAAAATTGGTCAAAAAACTGTAAAAATTTGGCAAAAAATAGGTGAAAAGAGACTAAAATGGGCAAAAGTGGCAAAACCATCAAAAAGTGGCCAAAAAAGGGGTGAAAATTGGCAAAAATGGGGGAAAAAGTGGCAAAATTGATTAAAATGAGTTACAAGCGGTTAAAAAAAGGTCAAAATGTGGCACAAAAAATGTGAAAAGAGACAAAATGGGCAGAAAGTGGCATTCAATGATAAAGGGCTGCTTAAATGTGTGAGAAGGGGCAAAACATGGCAAAAAAGTGAAAAAAAATATTATCAAAAAGCAGGGCAAAATAGACAAAATCTGGTGAAAAGGGCAAAAGAATTGGCAAACTTGGGCTTAAAAAGCTGTAATAAAAGATTAAAAGTGGCAAAAAAGGAGGAGAAATTGCAAACAAGGACAATGGAAATATACAACCAAAAAAATAAAGGTTGACAATTCAAGCTGACTGTACAAGAGTGGGGAACAAACTGATTGATGGATAATTTCTAAGGTTAAAGTTGATCTTTTTAAAGATTTTCTGGGTGAAAAATATTTTAAAATAAAGACATAAAAGAGCCATGTGTTGAGTATCACTGGTCTACAGTATTTGGTGATTATGGGACAGGAAGCCAACACTCTCCTACCTTCTAGTTTCTAGCATCAGCGTAAACGCTTCTGTCTCAGCTTTTTGTGTAGACTGTCCTGGTCCCCGTGCCTGATGTAGACGTCCCCCCTTCTCTTTCACAGGTGACAGCAGAGTGAATAACGAGGAGCTGAGGATAGTGATGGTGGGAAAGACCGGAACTGGGAAGAGCGCCACTGGAAACACCATCCTGGGTCGAGGGTGTTTTGAGTCAAAGTTCAGTGCAGTGTCGCTGACTGAGGACTGTTCGAAGGGTAGAGGTACAGTGGAAGGACAAAAGGTTGCTGTTATCGACACCCCGGGTCTGTTTGGCACCAGATTTGGAGAGAAGACCGAGAAAGACGTGACCCAGTGTGCAGCATACGTGACGTTGGCTGCTCCCGGACCCCACGTGTTCCTGGTGGTCATCAGGCTGGGCAGATACACTGAAGAGGACACAAAGACGGTGCAGAGGATTCAGGAGATCTTTGGCCCGGCAGCAGACAGATACAGCATGGTTCTCTTTACTCACGGAGACCGGCTTGACGGGACCCCAATCAAGGACTTCTTGGATGAAAGCCCTGACCTGCAGGAACTGGTGACCCGCTGTAACGGCCAGTACCACGTCTTCAACAACAAGAGTAAAGATCGCTCTCAGGTAGGATGACACGCTTAGCCTAAAATATCAACTGAATCTTCCAAGCTCCATGCTCCAACCTCTGCTATTTACTAGTTTTTTAAATTAAGGAGTCTTTTTAATACAAACACACATTCAAATTTCAAAAGAATCGTGATACTCCTAAAACTAAGACTAATCCTTGCATCTCTTCTCACAGGTGACTATGCTGCTCCTGAAGATCTGGAACATCATCCAGAGGAATGGAGGGAGCCACTACACCAACGAGATGTTCCAGGAGGCCGAGGGGGCTCTGGAGGAGGAGAAACAACGCATCCTGAAAGAGAAAGAAGAACAAATATGCAGAGAAAAAGAGGAGCTGGAAAGGAAAGTCAAGGCTCAGTATGAGGAGCAGATGAAGAAGCTCAATGAGGAACTCCAGGCTGATAGAGAGAGGGAGAGGAAGGAGAGAGAGGAGGAGAGGAGGACGGAGAGGGAGGAGATGGATAAGGAGAGAGAGGAGGGAGAAGCAGAGCTGAAGAGAGAGAGAGAGGAGAGGGAAGAAGAGATGAGACGGCTGAAGGAGCAGTATGAGAGTGAGCTCGAAGCGCAGATGACAGATCCAACCCGGTTCTGCATCTGGTAGGGCTGTCAGCGTTAACTCAAAGTACTTAAACGTCACTTTTTTTTTGTCGCACAATTAACACACACACACAGTCTGTGTGACCCTTGACCCATCCCATTGTTTGTGAGATAAGGCAGTGATGCAGTCACCTAGAGTTCTTAAAAACCCCATACCACTCGCTGGCCGAGCATGCCACCAAAGCAAAGAGCCACCGCCCTTGCCAAAGTCAGGCCATGGTGGATTGTTTACAGAGGCGCTCAGACGGCTCTGCAAGCAGGGATGGACTGGCGAACTGCGATTCCGGGCATTTCCCCAGCGGGCTGGCACACTTTAGGGCGGCTATGATTTATTAATTTATTTCTTTCTGCTATGCACCGGCTCCAGAGCGGTGCTCAGGGCCGGCTCTAGCTGTTTTGGTGCCCCTGGCGAAATTACAATTTGGAGATGATTTAAGATAAATGTGAGGCTGTCATTGAGCCTGTCAGACCTCATAGGGCTCTGTTGTGATGGCACTCATGTATTTTATTTACTATCAAATTCAATGATGAAAATTTTAAATGTATGCCTTAAACCGGGGGTGTCCAAACTATGGCCCATTTTTGATTGGCCCTCAGCATATTTTCCACTTCAAGGTACAGTGTAGAATTTGGCTGCATTTCGCCGAACAGAAATGGTGTTAATAGGATATAATGTTTATATATTTATGTGAATCATCCCCTTTAAACTTTCATTTTCTTTTTACAAAATTAGAAAAAAGCTTTTAAAATTTACATTACCGCGGGTCGCCCTCACAGAAACTGACATAACGAACCGCCATGTTGTCCACAGCAACATTTTGGGGACAGAAAGAGCGAAACATCATTTTTAAATACAAACCTGCCCGTCGGTCCTGAAAGCTACCTGGAAGGCAGATGGAGAAGAAGACTGACCTATAATCTATAAAAACAATGAGTACAAAAATGAATAATAAACCCTCACCTCGTCACTGCTGTAAATGATGTCCGGCTCACGATCCTTTTTGGTCCTCACAGGCTCTCGTCACTTAGTGATGTGATGTTTTGGTAACAGATCGGCTCATTCTAAAATCTGAACGCTAGATGGTGCTAGAATTCCAAATTCAACACAATGCCCCTTTAAAATGGAATTAGAACATGAAGCTTTTGCTCGACTGTATTGTATTTAGTTTCAGCACAAGGCAGTGCTACCATGCTAATTCTGTAAACAAACATTTTGACAAGAATTTATTGATATTTTTATTCATTTGTGACGACACTTAGACAACACTGTAGTGACAAACACATTGGCAACCAAAGTAGTAATGTTATCTGGATTTTTAATGCCCTAATTAACCCTTAGAGCTCACAGCTATTTTTTTCACCATCATGTCTCGTCTGGACTTTTTGTCTTAAAAAGTTTGTAAAACATCGACCCTGTGGTGCACAGTAAAGCTCTGTTTTTATTTTTTAATGAGTTTTATTTTTAAACAGTTATTGGACTCTAAAGACAAAAGAAAAAACAAATTGGAATTTGAAACTCAGAGATTTTTATTGATAACACAGAAAACAAAAGTGACTAAGCCTTTTCTTTGCACAGACTTGTTCTCCATCTCTTTGGGACACAACGGTGAAAAAATAAATATTTTCTGACTAAGGGTTTTCAAAATATCTACATATATACAAAGAAAAGTCCATGCACTTTTTTGCAGTTAGATTCATTTGTACCATTCCCAAAGCAGTAGAGACGCAACTGGTTGACTACAACTCCCACAGTGCATTGCGGTAAACAACATGTAATGCCCTGGGCAAAAAGCTGGAGTAAGTGATCGAAAGTGGATTAAAAATGGATAAAAAGACACTTATTATCAGATCTAAGAATGTAGATTCAATCTGTAAAGACCCCAAAAGTTACTGAAGTTCCGGGCTCACTAGAACGGCGTCCTTTAGGGTAATGTAAACAGCGATGGTAGCAAACGATCGACAAGAAAGTGAACTTTCAGAGGAAAAAAGCAGTGTCTATGGCTTACAGTTAAAAAATTATCAACGTTTTTATAAACTGTGTCACTTCTTTTTATTTATAACAACACTGTCCTCAGAGACCCCGGATAGTCAGTCCAGTTCAGGGTTCACTAGAAAATGTTCTGTCAGAGCTATGAATGCATAATGCACATAATCAGAAAGGCACAAAACAGAGCTTTCAGATAAAAAACCAAAGAAGTGTCTACGACCTACGGTTCAAACGTTACCAAGTAGTTAATAAAGGGATGTGCCTGTAGCATGGATCCATGAGCTCTAAGGGTTAATTATCCCACTAAAAAGCAGCACCAGTACTGTTCCAGGTGTAGTCAGTGGTAGTTAGGATCATTTATTCAGTGGAGTGCTTCACTGTTTAGCATCTGTTAACTATCTCTGTATGTTATTGATTTATAAAACACTGTTCCATCTCCCTGTTATTCCATTGTATAGTCTCAATAGTGAATCATATCTCCATTTTAACTGAAAGTCATTTCAGTTTAAAGGTCACATATTATACATAAATCACTTTTTCAGGCTTTTCTGGCAAAAACATGTGCCCCCGGCCAGAATAATCTATCCCCCTCCTGAAATGTCTTCTTTTTCTTGCCTCAGTAGTCTATCTTGGTTGCAGTTTGTCTGTTTCACGTCTTTTTTTATCTTCTTTAAAGCACATTAAGTTTACATTTGTATGAAACGTGCTATATAAATAAAATTGAACTGAATTAAAATATGTGACCTTTAACACTCATTTTTGGTGTAGTGTCAGTTTCTCCTTCACGCGAGAGGGAAAACATGGTTGATCTAATATTTCAGCGTTCTGTAAATCTAGTTCCCTACTGCATGCTGGGATGTGGAGATATGAGGGGGACTTTTTAAGGAGGATATTTAGGATATCCATATTCTGTTTCCGTTTTAATTCATCCCCTGTTGGTCCTTGTTAACAATCCATTTGTGCAAAATTCATGCACATCTGCTAGTATTAAAAATTTAGGCCAATAATCTAGTTTAAAAATAAAGATATGTACATTTCTGTTATCATTGCATCAACAGGCCTGTTTTTAAAAATATTGGGTCAGTAATGGTCCCATCTTTGCCTCATCATCAGCACATCCTGTTGTCAGTGATGGCATCGGCATCGTTTGAGTACAGATGTTATGGCGCACTTATAATTATTAGCACCTATGATGGAAATCAACTTTCTCCGAGTTACTCACTGCTATTTGGAACAACCAGAAGACTCTGAGTTAAGTTTTCTCAGGATATATGATCACTCTACCCCCCGCTCTGCTCTCTCTGTTGGGCCGGAGGAGTGCAGGAGTTGACGATCTGTTACCGAGGTGAACTCATGACCCCCACCCCAGTGTGGCGCCCTAGGTCAGTGGTTCTCAACAACCAAAATCTGTGATGACCAATCGTGACCCAATTATCTAAAATTTTCAAAAATGCACATTTAAATAAATAAAAATGTTGCTCTTAAGTCTATGAATGCAACAGAATTCAATTTTAGCCACATTTCTAGAGTACTTGAGAAATGACTTCTTAAACATGGTAAAAGCAGCGCTTTTATAGCATGGAAAGGAAATAAATAAGTTCAAATATTAATAAAACATTTAAATTGACCTATTATCACAGTAAAACAGAGTAAAATAAACAGTACAGTTGCATGTTCTTCATAGACTTCTGCCACCGTTTTTTTCCAGACACACACTTGAGACCCTCTGAAAACTGCTCCGTGGCCCACTTTAGGGCTCCGTCCCACCAGTTGAACCACTGCCCTAGTTGAACGCCTTTATCACCTACGCCTGAACCAGCCCTGAGGCTGCACCATAAACACGATTAACCTTCATTATCGATTTTATTTCCTGTAATCACCAACATTTTCGTGGGATGAAGATGAAGACTAATACAAAAGGAAGAAACTCAGAAATGATTTAAAATGTATATTTCCTTATTTACTGTCTGTAGCCTCATAGCTGTCATTTTAGTTTTGTTTATCTAACATAAGTGCGTGCCCAGGGTCAGGGGCGTAGCACAGGGGGGAAAGGGTACTGATTACCCGGGCCCACAATAGGAAGGGGCCGTTTGGAAGCCTGCAATGAAAAGTGTTTTTTTTTTTTTTATTTATTTATTGTTATTATTAGTTAGTGTCATTATTGAATCAAAAGCAACAGACAGAAATTTGTATCAAATAGAGGGAAATGAAATGCTGGGGGAGGGGGCTGCTCCTCCCTCAAAAGTGTCTGGATGGTATCGCCCAGTGCTGTGAAATAATGCAAGTAAACTAATTGAACCCTTGAGCCCTCCTCAGGCATTTTTGGCCATTTTTCTCAGTGTTTAGTTTTTAAAAAATTTGTGATTATTTTGTCAGTTTTACAGCTTGTGGCATGAATTTTTACATGAACTTTTCTTTCTAGTTAAATTTTTGAAATCCAACATGTTTTACTCTTAAATGTCATTCAGACTCTCTCGATGAATTTACTACCCTCCGGACACCTTCGATGCCAAAAATGTAAACATACAAAATACTGCTATTAAATCAGCATCCGTCAATATTTTTTTCTACTTTTTTTCATAAATCTCTTTAACAACTTCAGACCTGCTCAAATCTACCAAACATTCAATAATTTTCAAGATTTTAACCCTTTAAATGCCAGTTTGATTATTTGAAATATTGTATTTTTTTACTACAAAAAAGAGAAAAAGTGAATTATTTTCCATAAAATTACCAGTAGAAAGATGGGGCTTTGTTGCTGATGAGAGTCTTGGATGGATCAAAGATTAGCAACTAAATTGATTTCATTGCACTTGCCTTTTTTTTATGTAGCACCAGCTTTAACATTCGGGCACCCTCTGGACACCTTGGAGGCAAAAATGTACACGTACAAAAAAACTGCTATTAAGTCAGCATACATCAATTTTTTCTACTTTTTTTCATAAATCTCTTCAACAACTTCAGACTTGCTCAAAACTACCAAATATTCAATAATTCTCAGGATTGTAACCCTTTTAAACGCACACAAAAACTCTCCATAATATAACGGGCAAAACTACAAGAATGTGGTGCATGGTCCTACAATGAGTAAATGGTTGAATCTGGTTGAATACGGTAAAAATGTCAAATTTCACTAGACTTCTTCACATTAAAAAGCTGACATTAAAGAATGCATGATTTTATACTGCAATGACAGTGAGATTAAAAAACCTGGTTTTAATGGAAGTCAATGGGGGCATTTTTGCCTCAGAGGTGTCCAGAGGGTATTTCTGACATTACACAAAAAATATTAATGCAATCAAATCAGTTTTGTTGCTGATCTTTGACCCATCCAAGACTCTTATCACCCCCAAAGCCCCATCTTTCTGCTATTTATCATATAGAAAATCATTCACTTTTTGTGTTTTTTTGCAGTAAAAATAAAATATTTCAAATAATCAAACTGGCATTAAAAGGGTTACAATTCTGAGAGTTATTGAAGTTTTTTGTAGTTTTGAGCAGGTCTGAAGTTGTTAAAAAGATTAACGAAAAAAAAAAGTAGAAAAAATATCGATGTATGCTGATTTAATGGCAGTTTTTCTGTGCGTGTACATTTTTGCCTCCAAGGTGTCCAGAGGGTAGTACATGTGAGGGTCAAACACTGTAAAAAGTAATGCACATAAATCCATTGATGCTTCAGAGATACATTTAAATGCACAGATATTTGTTATAATGATGCTACATTTGTTGCTTGGCTAGCCGGTTGGGGGGGGGGGGGGGGCCTGTGTGATATTTTTTCTGGTGGCCCAAAATCCCTAGCCACGCCCCTGCCAGGGTGCGCGCGCAGCCACACCTGCTCCCTCCACCGTTAAGCAGCAGCTGTTTCTCTAAAGTTTCATCCATCACTGTGATCATCGTTCATCTTCCGGTGTGCTCGTGAGTGTGTGGTCCTTCGTGAACGCGCAGAGCCTCGCGCTCTCATCAATCCTCAGAGGAGCAGAGCGCGTGCCCCAGCAGCAGCAGCAGCTTCAGGTCTGTACAGAATATTCTTTAAATCTACTTTTGGCGGTTTTCTCCGGATGTGTTTGGTTTTTATCAGCGCAGATATTAGCTCGACTGTCACACAGAGAATCCGGGTTTTAGATTCCTGACATTAAATGTAGATTTCTTCTTCAAAACGTCGTGATTATTGTCGATTTTACTCACTATTCTCAGTTAAAATGTGGCAGTCCTGTGTGGAAAGTGCACCAATGTAAACGTGTCTCCTGCATTCTCTCATATCTGATAGCTAAGACAGTAACTCTGTAAGTAACCCATTCTATTGAGCTTCTTTTAAAAATGCATCATAAAGTTTTCCTTTATTACTGTTTGCTGATCCTCTAATGGTTGTTAAACAGTGGTCTACGGACCCCAGGTAGGACAGCTGTTTTAAAACTTGTGGGTCGGGTCCCAAAACTGGGCCGTAGATCTGTCTCCAGTGGGATGGAGCTAGACACGTTTAAAATCCAGGGCTAAGCCCAAACTAAAGATTGCCAAGGGTTGGGCACTGCCCTTTTTTTTTTTTTTTTTTTTTTTTTTTTTTTTTTTTTTTGCATATCGAACGGTTTAATGCACTATTTTTGCACACTTAAATAAAAATTAGAATTCAAAATGCCTACAAATCTACACAACATTTTAGGCAAAAATAATGTTGCTCAACTGAAAAATACTTACTTGATAACATCATTTTTTCTTAACCTAAATGAGATAAAGGTGTCATTATCATTCTAAAATCATGATACACCATCCTGAAGTCCAATCATTTTCCCTTCTGCCTCCTAAAAATGTCTGAAGTTTATATTTTTAGTCACATTGCATAGGTAGGGTAGGAATTTGGTGAAAAGTTTACAACTGAAGCTCTGCATTTTCAAACAAAGTACAAAAAGCAACAACTGGGGTTGTAGATATTAATGTATTCACAAAAATGCTGAAAATTTTATTTTTAGAAAAAATATAAAAATATCTTTTCCAGTGCAGTGAGTGTATAGATACAAAAGAGTATTAGGGCCATAAAAAATCGCCATGCATCTTTTAAATTCTAAGAAAAATTCAATATTCTGTGGTAAAGTCAGAAGTCTGCCTTTTTTCTGAGAATTAAAAACAAATGCATACCATTTTCTTTTTTTCTTTTTTTTTTTTGCTAATGTCCCTTATCATCCTCCGTACATATGTACTTAAAAGTAAAAAAAAATCTGATTTTTTAAAAGTACTTTAAAAATGGTATTTCCACGGTGTGATCAGCAAGACTATAAGAAACATACTGAACCATCCTGAAAGATTCAGGGCTTTTAAGAAAACAATCAGGGCTGAAGCCCAAGCGGCAACCTCCGGTCCTAAGAAATTTTTTTAACCCTTTAAATGCCACGTTTTATCAATGATGTGACTGCATTTTCAGATGCAAAATACACAAAAAATGAGTTTTGCAGGTTACTACATGAAAAGTAGATAACTATTTTTTTGATTTTTGCAGCCTGGCATATGTCATTGATCTGCACATAAAAAACCCCTCAGAGAGTTAGTGAGAAGTGGAGCAGTGGGCAGTATAACACTGAAATCTGGTGGAAAAAACATGTATTTCCTACCCTTGGCCATATATGGTAAAAGTGACGCCACAGGGTAAAAAAATGGTCCAGGTGCAAATGTAAAGCCCCAACTCTCAGATACCAGAAAACGCATGATTCATGCCTTAATGGTGCATGGATCAAAAGTAGTGGTTTGAATGGGTTTCAGTGGGGACTTTTTGCACACCAGGGATATTAACACTATAAAAGAGGCTGATTGTTTTGGCTGGGACAGAATTTTGAAAATTGTAGAAAAAAAGAACAAAAATACAATACATGATAATATTAATTGTGAAAGAGGGCAGAGCTGTTTCAAAAAAAAAACAACAGGGTGTACATTTTAGGCTCAAAGGGTACCAGAGGGTTAACCTGAGACATTTTATCATTTCATGAAAAAATATTTGCACATTTTGTATTTGATGGCAGCAACACAACGTAAAAAAGTAGGGACAGGGTGAAAACAAGGCTGGAAAAGGAAGTGGTACTGATGAAAACAGCTGTAGGAGGATTTTGCAACTAATTATGTCAATAATCAACAAGTCAGGAAAGGAAATGGGAACTCACATTTAGAGGAGGGCAGAGAGAAGCGTTTTAGATCTGTGTTTTACCAGTGATGTTTCTGACGGTGTTTATTCACTCGTCTATAACCTACAGATAATAATAAACTCATTTAAAAAAACAATCACTGACCACTTCATTAGACACACCTGCATGTAAAACATTAATATAATCTCTACTTTGACTTCTTCTGTCAGAGATGATTCACTCTTCACTGAGATCAGAGTTGCTGCTGTTGTAAGAGGTGTTCCTAATATTTCGACCCTCCAGTGAATGTGAGTCGGGCTGGCTAAATATCACAGACTCTTTAATGTGATGCTAAAATCACAAAAATTAATATTCATGTTTTTTTTAAGATTTATTTTTGGCCTTTTTGCCTTTGTTTGATAGAACAGTGGATAGAGTTGGAAACAGGGGAGAGAGCAGGGAGAGACATGCAGGAAATAGTGCAAGGGGCTGGATTCGAACCCGGGTCGCCTGCTTATATGACATGCGCCTTAACCACTTGACTACCGGCACGCCATTCATGGGTTTTAAAGGTCAAAATATAACTTAAAAAAAAATAAAATTGTGGATCCAAAAGCTAAAAAATAATATAAAAAGTCAAAATTTTGAATTGAAAAGGTCAATTTTGAAATAAAACGTAAACACCATGACTTGCATCATAACTGTGAGATGCAAAATTAAGAATATGGTCCATTCTCTGGGTCTATCAGGGTCCATTCTCTGGGTCTATCAGGGTCCATTCTCTGGGTCTATCAGGGTCCATTCTCTGGGTTTATCAGGGTCCATTCTCTGGGTTTATCAGGGTTCATTCTCTGGGTCTATCAGGGTCCATTCTCTGGGTTTATCAGGGTCCATTCTCTGGGTCTATCAGGGTCCATTCTCTGGGTCTATCAGGGTCCATTCTCTGGGTTTATCAGGGTCCATTCTCTGGGTTTATCAGGGTCCATTCTCTGGGTTTATCAGGGTCCATTCTCTGGGTCTATCAGGGTCCATTCTCTGGGTCTATCAGGGTCCATTCTCTGGGTTTATCTGGGTTCATCAGAGTCTATTCTCTGGGTTTATCAGGGTCCATTCTCTGGGACTATCAGGGTCTGTTCTCTGGGTCTATCAGGGTCCATTCTCTGGGTTCATCAGGGTCCATTCTCTGGGTCTATCAGGGTCCATTCTTTGGGTCTATCAGGGTCCATTCTCTGGGACTATCAGGGTCTGTTCTCTCGGTCTATCAGGGTCCATTCTCTGGGTTTATCAGGGTCCATTCTCTGGGTTTATCAGGGTCTATTCTCTGGGTTTATCTGGGTTTATCAGGGTCCATTCTCTGGGTTTATCAGGGTCCATTCTCTGGGTTTATCAGGGTCCACTCTCTGGGTTTATCAGGGTCCATTCTCTGGGTCTATCAGGGTCCATTCTCTGGGTTTATCTGGGTTTATCAGGGTCCATTCTCTGGGTCTATCAGGGTCCATTCTCTGGGTTTATCAGGGTCCATTCTCTGGGTTCATCAGGGTCCATTCTCTGGGTTTATCTGGGTTCATCAGGGTCCATTCTCTGGGTTTATCGGGGTCCATTCTCTGGGTTTATCAGGGTCCATTCTCTGGGTTCATCAGGGTCCATTCTCTGGGTTTATCAGGGTCCATTCTCTGGGTTCATCAGGGTCCATTCTCTGGGTTTATCAGGGTCCATTCTCTGGGTTTATCAGGGTCCATTCTCTGGGTTCATCAGGGTCCATTCTCTGGGTTTATCTGGGTTCATCAGGGTCCATTCTCTGGGTTTATCGGGGTCCATTCTCTGGGTCTATCTGGGTTCATCAGGGTCCATTCTCTGGGTTTATCAGGGTCCATTCTCTGGGTTTATCAGGGTCCATTCTCTGGGTCTATCAGGGTCCATTCTCTGGGTCTATCAGGGTCCATTCTCTGGGTTTATCTGGGTTCATCAGAGTCTATTCTCTGGGTTTATCAGGGTCCATTCTCTGGGACTATCAGGGTCTGTTCTCTGGGTCTATCAGGGTCCATTCTCTGGGTTCATCAGGGTCCATTCTCTGGGTCTATCAGGGTCCATTCTTTGGGTCTATCAGGGTCCATTCTCTGGGACTATCAGGGTCTGTTCTCTCGGTCTATCAGGGTCCATTCTCTGGGTTTATCAGGGTCCATTCTCTGGGTTTATCAGGGTCCATTCTCTGGGTTCATCAGGGTCCATTCTCTGGGTTTATCAGGGTCCATTCTCTGGGTTTATCAGGGTCCATTCTCTGGGTTCATCAGGGTCCATTCTCTGGGTTTATCTGGGTTCATCAGGGTCCATTCTCTGGGTTTATCGGGGTCCATTCTCTGGGTCTATCTGGGTTCATCAGGGTCCATTCTCTGGGTTTATCAGGGTCCATTCTCTGGGTTTATCAGGGTCCATTCTCTGGGTCTATCAGGGTCCATTCTCTGGGTCTATCAGGGTCCATTCTCTGGGTTTATCTGGGTCCATTCTCTGGGTTCATCAGGGTCCATTCTCTGGGTTTATCTGGGTTCATCAGGGTCCATTCTCTGGGTTTATCGGGGTCCATTCTCTGGGTTTATCAGGGTCCATTCTCTGGGTTTATCAGGGTCCATTCTCTGGGTTTATCAGGGTCCACTCTCTGGGTTTATCAGGGTCCATTCTCTGGGTCTATCAGGGTCCATTCTCTGGGTTTATCTGGGTTTATCAGGGTCCATTCTCTGGGTCTATCAGGGTCCATTCTCTGGGTTTATCAGGGTCCATTCTCTGGGTTCATCAGGGTCCATTCTCTGGGTTTATCTGGGTTCATCAGGGTCCATTCTCTGGGTTTATCGGGGTCCATTCTCTGGGTTTATCAGGGTCCATTCTCTGGGTTCATCAGGGTCCATTCTCTGGGTTTATCAGGGTCCATTCTCTGGGTTCATCAGGGTCCATTCTCTGGGTTTATCAGGGTCCATTCTCTGGGTTTATCAGGGTCCATTCTCTGGGTTCATCAGGGTCCATTCTCTGGGTTTATCTGGGTTCATCAGGGTCCATTCTCTGGGTTTATCGGGGTCCATTCTCTGGGTCTATCTGGGTTCATCAGGGTCCATTCTCTGGGTTTATCGGGGTCCATTCTCTGGGTCTATCTGGGTTCATCAGGGTCCATTCTCTGGGTTTATCTGGGTTCATCAGGGTCAATTCTCTGGGTTTATCGGGGTCCATTCTCTGGGTCTATCAGGGTCCATTCTCTGGGTTTATCAGGGTCCATTCTTTGGGTTTATCAGGGTCCATTCTCTGGGACTTTCAGGGTCCATTCTCTGGGTCTATCAGGGTCCATTCTCTGGGTCTATCAGGGTCCATTCTCTGGGTTTATCAGGGTCCATTCTCTGGGTTTATCAGGGTCCATTCTCTGGGTTCATCAGGGTCCATTCTCTGGGTTTATCTGGGTTCATCAGGGTCCATTCTCTGGGTTTATCGGGGTCCATTCTCTGGGTCTATCTGGGTTCATCAGGGTCCATTCTCTGGGTTTATCAGGGTCCATTCTCTGGGTTTATCAGGGTCCATTCTCTGGGTCTATCAGGGTCCATTCTCTGGGTCTATCAGGGTCCATTCTCTGGGTTTATCTGGGTCCATTCTCTGGGTTCATCAGGGTCCATTCTCTGGGTTTATCTGGGTTCATCAGGGTCCATTCTCTGGGTTTATCGGGGTCCATTCTCTGGGTTTATCAGGGTCCATTCTCTGGGTTTATCAGGGTCCATTCTCTGGGTTTATCAGGGTCCACTCTCTGGGTTTATCAGGGTCCATTCTCTGGGTCTATCAGGGTCCATTCTCTGGGTTTATCTGGGTTTATCAGGGTCCATTCTCTGGGTCTATCAGGGTCCATTCTCTGGGTTTATCAGGGTCCATTCTCTGGGTTCATCAGGGTCCATTCTCTGGGTTTATCTGGGTTCATCAGGGTCCATTCTCTGGGTTTATCGGGGTCCATTCTCTGGGTTTATCAGGGTCCATTCTCTGGGTTCATCAGGGTCCATTCTCTGGGTTTATCAGGGTCCATTCTCTGGGTTCATCAGGGTCCATTCTCTGGGTTTATCAGGGTCCATTCTCTGGGTTTATCAGGGTCCATTCTCTGGGTTCATCAGGGTCCATTCTCTGGGTTTATCTGGGTTCATCAGGGTCCATTCTCTGGGTCTATCAGGGTCCATTCTCTGGGTTTATCTGGGTTCATCAGAGTCTATTCTCTGTGTTTATCAGGGTCCATTCTCTGGGTCTATCAGGGTCCATTCTCTGGGTCTATCAGGGTCCATTCTCTGGGTTCATCAGGGTCCATTCTCTGGGTCTATCAGGGTCCATTCTTTGGGTCTATCAGGGTCCATTCTCTGGGACTATCAGGGTCTGTTCTCTCGGTCTATCAGGGTCCATTCTCTGGGTTTATCAGGGTCCATTCTCTGGGTTTATCAGGGTCCATTCTCTGGGTTCATCAGGGTCCATTCTCTGGGTTTATCAGGGTCCATTCTCTGGGTTTATCAGGGTCCATTCTCTGGGTTCATCAGGGTCCATTCTCTGGGTTTATCTGGGTTCATCAGGGTCCATTCTCTGGGTTTATCGGGGTCCATTCTCTGGGTCTATCTGGGTTCATCAGGGTCCATTCTCTGGGTTTATCAGGGTCCATTCTCTGGGTTTATCAGGGTCCATTCTCTGGGTCTATCAGGGTCCATTCTCTGGGTCTATCAGGGTCCATTCTCTGGGTTTATCTGGGTCCATTCTCTGGGTTCATCAGGGTCCATTCTCTGGGTTTATCTGGGTTCATCAGGGTCCATTCTCTGGGTTTATCGGGGTCCATTCTCTGGGTTTATCAGGGTCCATTCTCTGGGTTTATCAGGGTCCATTCTCTGGGTTTATCAGGGTCCACTCTCTGGGTTTATCAGGGTCCATTCTCTGGGTCTATCAGGGTCCATTCTCTGGGTTTATCTGGGTTTATCAGGGTCCATTCTCTGGGTCTATCAGGGTCCATTCTCTGGGTTTATCAGGGTCCATTCTCTGGGTTCATCAGGGTCCATTCTCTGGGTTTATCTGGGTTCATCAGGGTCCATTCTCTGGGTTTATCGGGGTCCATTCTCTGGGTTTATCAGGGTCCATTCTCTGGGTTCATCAGGGTCCATTCTCTGGGTTTATCAGGGTCCATTCTCTGGGTTCATCAGGGTCCATTCTCTGGGTTTATCAGGGTCCATTCTCTGGGTTTATCAGGGTCCATTCTCTGGGTTCATCAGGGTCCATTCTCTGGGTTTATCTGGGTTCATCAGGGTCCATTCTCTGGGTTTATCGGGGTCCATTCTCTGGGTCTATCTGGGTTCATCAGGGTCCATTCTCTGGGTTTATCGGGGTCCATTCTCTGGGTCTATCTGGGTTCATCAGGGTCCATTCTCTGGGTTTATCTGGGTTCATCAGGGTCAATTCTCTGGGTTTATCGGGGTCCATTCTCTGGGTCTATCAGGGTCCATTCTCTGGGTTTATCAGGGTCCATTCTTTGGGTTTATCAGGGTCCATTCTCTGGGACTTTCAGGGTCCATTCTCTGGGTCTATCAGGGTCCATTCTCTGGGTCTATCAGGGTCCATTCTCTGGGTCTACCAGGGTCCATTCTCTGGGTTTATCAGGGTCCATTCTCTGGGTTCATCAGGGTCCATTCTCTGGGTCTACCAGGGTCCATTCTCTGGGTTTATCAGGGTCCATTCTCTGGGTTCATCAGGGTCCATTCTCTGGGTTTATCTGGGTTCATCAGGGTCCATTCTCTGGGTTTATCGGGGTCCATTCTCTGGGTCTATCTGGGTTCATCAGGGTCCATTCTCTGGGTTTATCAGGGTCCATTCTCTGGGTTTATCAGGGTCCATTCTCTGGGTCTATCAGGGTCCATTCTCTGGGTCTATCAGGGTCCATTCTCTGGGTTTATCTGGGTCCATTCTCTGGGTTCATCAGGGTCCATTCTCTGGGTTTATCTGGGTTCATCAGGGTCCATTCTCTGGGTTTATCGGGGTCCATTCTCTGGGTTTATCAGGGTCCATTCTCTGGGTTTATCAGGGTCCATTCTCTGGGTTTATCAGGGTCCACTCTCTGGGTTTATCAGGGTCCATTCTCTGGGTCTATCAGGGTCCATTCTCTGGGTTTATCTGGGTTTATCAGGGTCCATTCTCTGGGTCTATCAGGGTCCATTCTCTGGGTTTATCAGGGTCCATTCTCTGGGTTCATCAGGGTCCATTCTCTGGGTTTATCTGGGTTCATCAGGGTCCATTCTCTGGGTTTATCGGGGTCCATTCTCTGGGTTTATCAGGGTCCATTCTCTGGGTTCATCAGGGTCCATTCTCTGGGTTTATCAGGGTCCATTCTCTGGGTTCATCAGGGTCCATTCTCTGGGTTTATCAGGGTCCATTCTCTGGGTTTATCAGGGTCCATTCTCTGGGTTCATCAGGGTCCATTCTCTGGGTTTATCTGGGTTCATCAGGGTCCATTCTCTGGGTTTATCGGGGTCCATTCTCTGGGTCTATCTGGGTTCATCAGGGTCCATTCTCTGGGTTTATCGGGGTCCATTCTCTGGGTCTATCTGTGTTCATCAGGGTCCATTCTCTGGGTTTATCTGGGTTCATCAGGGTCAATTCTCTGGGTTTATCGGGGTCCATTCTCTGGGTCTATCAGGGTCCATTCTCTGGGTTTATCAGGGTCCATTCTTTGGGTTTATCAGGGTCCATTCTCTGGGACTTTCAGGGTCCATTCTCTGGGTCTATCAGGGTCCATTCTCTGGGTCTATCAGGGTCCATTCTCTGGGTCTACCAGGGTCCATTCTCTGGGTTCATCAGGGTCCATTCTCTGGGTTTATCAGGGACCATTCTCTGGGTTCATCAGGGTCCATTCTCTGGGTTTATCTGGGTTCATCAGGGTCCATTCTCTGGGTTTATCGGGGTCCATTCTCTGGGTCTATCTGGGTTCATCAGGGTCCATTCTCTGGGTCTATCAGGGTCCATTCTCTGGGTCTATCTGGGTTCATCAGGGTCCATTCTCTGGGTCTATCTGGGTTCATCAGGGTCCATTCTCTGGGTTTATCTGGGTTCATCAGGGTCAATTCTCTGGGTTTATCAGGGTCCATTCTTTGGGTTCATCAGGGTCCATTCTCTGGGTTTATCGGGGTTCATCAGGGTCCATTCTCTGGGTTTATCTGGGTTCATCAGGGTCCATTCTCTGGGTTTATCTGGGTTCATCAGGGTCCATTCTCTGGGTTTATCGGGGTCCATTCTCTAGGTCTATCTGGGTTCATCAGGGTCCATTCTCTGGGTTTATCTGGGTTCATCAGGGTCCATTCTCTGGGTTTATCGGGGTCCATTCTCTGGGTCTATCTGGGTTCATCAGGGTCCATTCTCTGGGTTTATCGGGGTCCATTCTCTGGGTCTATCTGGGTTCATCAGGGTCCATTCTCTGGGTTTATCTGGGTTCATCAGGGTCAATTCTCTGGGTTTATCGGGGTCCATTCTCTGGGTTCATCAGGGTCCATTCTCTGGGTTTATCAGGGTCCATTCTCTGGGTCTATCAGGGTCCATTCTCTGGGTCTATCAGGGTTCATTCTCTGGGTCTATCAGGGTTTATCAGGGTCCATTCTCTGGGTTTATCAGGGACCATTCTCTGGGTTCATCAGGGTCCATTCTCTGGGTTTATCAGGGTCCATTCTCTGGGTCTATCAGGGTCCATTCTCTGGGTCTATCAGGGTTCATTCTCTGGGTCTATCAGGGTTTATCAGGGTCCATTCTCTGGGTTTATCAGGGACCATTCTCTGGGTTCATCAGGGTCCATTCTCTGGGTTTATCAGGGTCCATTCTCTGGGTCTATCAGGGTCCATTCTCTGGGTCTATCAGGGTTCATTCTCTGGGTCTATCAGGGTTTATCAGGGTCCATTTTCTGGGTTCATCAGGGACCATTCTCTGGGTTTATCAGGGTCCATTCTCTGGGTTTATCAGGGTCCATTCTCTGGGTCTATCAGGGTCCATTCTCTGGGTTTATCTGGGTTTATCAGGGTCCATTCTCTGGGTTTATCAGGGTCCATTCTCTGGGTATATCAGGGTCCATTCTCTGGGTTTATCAGGGTCCATTCTCTGGGTTTATCAGGGTCCATTCTCTGGGTATATCAGGGTCCATTCTCTGGGTTTATCAGGGTCCATTCTCTGGGTTTATCAGGGTCCATTCTCTGGGTATATCAGGGTCCATTCTCTGGGTTTATCAGGGTCCATTCTCTGGGTATATCAGGGTCCATTCTCTGGGTTTATCAGGGTCCATTCTCTGGGTTTTTCAGGGTCCATTCTCTGGGTTTATCAGGATCTATTCTCTGGGTTTATCGGAGTCCATTCTCTGGGTTTATCAGGGTCCATTCTCTGGGTTTATCAGGGTCCACTATCTGGGTTTATCAGGGTCCGTTCCCTGGGTTTATCAGGGTCCATTCTCTGGGTTTATCAGGGTCCACTATCTGGGTTTATCAGGGTCCATTCTCTGGGTTTATCAGGGTCCACTATCTGGGTTTATCAGGGTCCATTCTCTGGGTTTATCAGGGTCCATTCTCTGGGTCCATCAGGGTCCATTCTCTGGGTTTAATATTCCTCAGTAACTATGTATTTTGGATTATCATGATTCTGATCCCCTTATTAGGTTCACTACAGGCAGCATTCTTGATCTTTATATATTTCTGGTGCAGCTGGTCATAAAACGTCCTTTTTTGGTGTTACATAATAGACGTCAGCCTGTTTAAATATTTAGACTCATCCTTGATGCCCTAAAAATTCAGAGAATAGTCCATTTTTTTATTTTTATGAGCTCCAGCCCGTTTAACTGATGCTACAGATTCGGAATGAGGAATAAAGCACCACTGTGAGTTATAATGATGGATATGTATAATTGAGACATCAGAGGAAATACTGCAGACTGTGCTGATGACCTGAAAATAGATGCTCAGGATATTTACTAGTTACGATCGTTTTTGAACAGATAGAGGAGGACAGCATATGGACATCCAGTAGATATAATAATGGCCTCCAGCCCTGGCTTCAGTCAGTGTAGAGGTGTTAAAAAAGAATCAAAACAGAGTTTGGATTCAAAGAACATGACTGAAATTGCTTGGTCTTTTTATGCAAACAGGATCAGTGATTGGATTGAAAGAACAGAAATAAAGAGAGCAGCTGTTGAAGTTCAAGTTTAAAACCAGGACTCCTGCAGCAGACCGAGAACAGTTCAAAGTTGGGGGCAGTTTGTTCAGACGTCAGAGCGGAGACGAGACATTCCCCAACCTGTGAACAAATCTAACAGGCAGACTTCATGACCATGGTCACCTGGAGACAGAATCAGCCAAACCACGACCACGGCGCTCCTGTAGAGTCCGGTCTGGAGGTCTCTGATGTCACACCAACGGGCCAAAGAGCTGCATATGTGTTCAACAGTAAATCTACACTCTTTATGTTTGTCTGAGAAGCATTTACACAGTCATTCACCTGATGCATGCTGGGAAAAAGTCCACTTTGAACAGGACACTGAAGCATAGGTGATGTGACCGAACCACACTGTTTATTTGAGCTTACATGTCTGAGTTTAAGGAAGGTTTTTCACCAAAGTGAAGACTGAGAATGCTTTCTTTCTTTCAGGACGGTTGTTAAAGGATGCAGCTGTGTCAGGAGAAGGTTCATCACAACAGCAAAATTAGACATTGATAGGACGCCTGTGAAAGCCAGACCTGTTTCAGTGGCAACTTAGAGGATCTGAGTTCCCAATATTATCAAAAGTTGCAAGCAAATTTCTGCTCATGGTTTTGTTGCACACCTCCACTGATAATATTTTGGTTCTATGGTGATGTATTTGCACAGTTAGAAGCGTGCATGTGCAGGAGTTTGCTTGCACAGTTCTGATTGATTTATTCCTCGGCAACACATGTGCCCTGTGAAAAACATGCTTTTAAAACTTTGAAAGTTTAAATCACTGAAAGCACAGAGTTAATAAAGTGTTAAGATACATGGTATGAAATAGGGCTGAACAATTTGCAAAAATAATCTAATTGCGATTATTTTTCCCAATATTGCGATTGCGATTAATTGTGCGATTATTTTCAGGTTCCCCATATTATGTGTTGTTTAACAAACACATTCAATAAATCACTCTTTATTAAAAAGAGCACCATATTAGAAAAACAAAACGAGGAATACATAACTTTACAAAAAGAAAAGGCATTTTGATCCATATCTTTTGTTGTTTTTGTTTTGAATAAGAAAAACACATACATGAGGGAGAAAAGTAAGATTTTTGTAAAAAAAAAAAAAAAAAAACACAAAAGACACTCTGTTTGCATGTAGTGTAGAGCAGTGATACTCAACATGTGGCTCTTTTACGTCTTAATCTGAAATATAATTCCCCAGAAAACCTTAAAAAACTTTTTTTTTTGCCATTTTCACCATAATTCCCCTTTATTTGGGGCCATTTTGCAACTTCTTTTGCCACTTTTCCCCCATTTATTCCACTGTAATCCAATTTTTTGCCCTTTTTCACCTTTTTTTTGACACTTTTGCACATTTAAGCAACCTTTTGCCATTACATACTACTTATTTAGTTTTTTCCCCAAATTTTTTATTCTTCTTATTGCCTTTTTTTCCCGTTTTTTGCTGCTTTTTGTCTAAGTAAGCTACCTTTTGCCATTAAATATCACTTGTTTCCTTTTATCCCAATTTTTTGCCTCTTCTTTTTGCCACTTTTTTCCCCATTTTTGCCTTTTTGTGGCTCTTGCAAAGGTATTTTTTAACAATTTGGCTCTTTGGTTGAGCAGGGTTGAGTAACACTGGTGTAGAGCATAAAACATCTACTGCAGAAAACTGTATCTGGTATTCTGACACATTTCAGGCTAAAGAAATATTGCACCGTCTGCGATTAGAATATTGCAGCAGGCCATACTGTGATTTAATCTAACTTGTGATTAATTGCCCAGCCCTAGTATGAAAAAGTATCAAAAATCTGAACAACCATAAAGTGTGTCCTAACATTTTGAAGGTGAGTGAGCAGTCACCCTCCTAAGTTTATTTTGAAAGTTTCTGGCCGTCCCATAGGGTGCTGCTGCCGAGATAGGTGAAAATACAGCAATATCAGGTTATAATGGTGGTGTTTTTACAGTACTTTAGCTCTCATCGAGGTCTACGAACAGACACCTGCGTATTTGAAATATGTCATGCACTGACCACAGTGCACAACATATTTGTTCAACTGTCAAAAACACAAACAGACAAACTGATGAAGGCAGAAGGCATGCTGGGTACGATTCTTTCTACTGTGTTCTGTTAACTTGATTTCTCGTTCTATTATCCGCAGACTTTCTTTCCAGGCATGTTGACTTGATCCAGCATGGCCAACTCTTCAAACTGCAGCTCGGCTCTGACAGACTACTTCCTGTCCAGCGACGGTCTGGACTATGAGATCCCTCTGGATGAGATCCCGGACACCACGCAGGGCCTGGCCTTCTTCGTGGCCACCATTGTCATCGCTGTGGTGCTGGTGGTCATCATGCTGGTGTGCGGGGTCGGAAACTGCCTGTTCATCGCCAGCCTCGCTCGCTACAAGCAGCTCCGTAACCTGACCAACCTGCTGATCGCCAACCTGGCTGTGTCGGACGTGCTGGTGGCGGCGGTGTGCTGTCCCTTCCTGTTGGATTACTACGTAGTGAAGCAGCTGTCGTGGGACCACGGCCTGCTGCTCTGCGCCTCCACCAACTACCTTCGCACGGTGTCACTCTACGTTTCCACCAATGCGCTGCTCGCCATAGCTGTGGACAGGTGGGTACACCTGCTAAATATACACTCACCTGGACCCTTAGCATGTTCATATACACCGCGTTCCACATTATTATGCAAACGACGTTTTTCTCTGATTTTCTAAATATCAATGCAAATGACAGTCATAATATTTTTCAAGTCATCAGCAGTTAGAGTATAATTCAAATGTTTTTGAACAAACTTCATAATGATAACTATTATTTTTTTAAAAATAAAAACCTCAAAATGCACTTTTCCACATGTTCCACATTATTAAGCAGGCCACAGGTTTCAGCAATATGGGAAAGAAAAAGGATCTCAAATGACCCAGGGGGTAAATCTGACATGAGACATGACCTTTGATGGATGGCTTAATGGCATCCATCAGTCCCTGAAGCACAGTCATCTAGAATTTTAAACTTCTGGGCATAAGTACCATGTCAGGAAACTACAAAAAGTCTCGGAAGGCCACCATTTTGACCAAAATAATGCCCGTTTTTAGTGGCTCTAAGGGTCTGCATGTAAACAGACTCCACCTAGGGGATTCTTCTTGTTCTGCTCTACACTCATAACCTTGCAAAGCAGATGGATTCTCCCGTTTCCTTGTTTCTCACTGGTGAATCCATCTTGCAAAGCTCCCATCTGAACCGTTTGGGCCCGGTTAGAAAGTGGCAGGACCAATCAGCGACGAGGGGCAGTACTTTCAGGTGCGGCGGAGTCGTGACGTAAACAAGCAGCAGCAAGAGGCCAGTGCAATTATGGCAGAAGAGATTAACGTGGATGCCGCTAAAACGCCAGTTTTATCAGAACTTGAAGACATTTCTTGGTTAAAAGAAGAACAGAGAACAGCAGTGAGTTGTTTTCTTTTCAACAATGACAAAAGTCGCCATGGTTCAAGTTATGCAGCTCTCTATGGAGTTTACTCCTTGGTAGTTGCTACGACGTCACGTGTTTTTTTTGCCCTGATTGGCCCGTAGATGATGTGACAGAACGTTCATCCAATCACCCTCCAAGTTTTTTTCAAAGGCTCTGCCCTTTTCTAAACGCTGTCTATGGGAGGTTTACCAGATGGATGTGTGGAACAAATCCATCAGGTTACTACTCTGGTCGATACACCGCAAACACCTTGAACGTTAAAATTCATCAACAGCTCGAGTCGCCATCATGAAGCGTGGCCGAGTAGATCCAGTCTTCTTATTTTGATTACTTGTGTTTCCTTTTTAGACATCTAATTATAGGAGGTGTTTTTTGTTTTTACCTTGACGTGTTTCGAACGTCATCTGCAGTCTTCCTCAGAAGCATCACCTGACAGTTGACATGTCCTTTATATACAGGCGTGGTCAGCCTGATGGACCTGACAGGTCTGACCACGCCCCCCTGCCATCCCCTGGTCTCTAGAGGAAAGAGTCCCAGGTGTGGGACAGCATGAGTGCCCCCTCGTCCTGGCTGATGATGTCTTTTCCCACTTCCTGCTTTCAATGGCCTCTTTATGTTTGTTCTTCTCTGATCCACGATCCTTGCATTGTCCCAGGCCATGCTGAGGATTTGAGAAACCTCGAATCAGCAGTATCAGACCACTGTAAAAGGAAAAACCACATCACTGAGGCATTTGTAGTCATATGGCAGGTTTTTAAAATCCCTAAAATTCTGGAATATTAGCACAAGAATCAGAACTTTACCTTTGATACGGTCCCACATAGGGTTCTGATTATTTCCCAACAGGATTGTAGTATTTTCTAGAGCTGCAAACATCCACCACTGATGATATTACTCTACTCAGACACAGATGGACCAATCGGAGATGAGACAATCATGATACCAGCCGTCTCCTCATACCAATGAACAAATCTTGGATAAATGGTTGATCATTTAAGATAAAGAGTAATTCTTTCATTCACATCTTCTTGAGAGAAACTCAGTGCAGAAATAAAAATCCTTCCTTCTTGCCTGTGAGGTGGCGAATTCCTGAAACCTTAATAAAGGCCCTCATTCCTCACCTGACATTGATTTAACATGTCTGAGTCCGACCACGCCCTCCTGGCAGTGATTATGTCCTTCTCCGTGACTCCCCTGACCTCGGCCTGTCCGTCCCTCTGCTGCCGTGAATAAAAACAAGGTGAGGGTCGATGCTGGCCGCGATTGTTAGAAGAGGCGTGGTCAGGAGAGATGAACCTGTCCGCCCAAGGTGACTGTCTGCCTCCATGTTCAACGATTTTACCTCGTCTCTCCAGACACAGACGTGTGTCTTTAACAAGGATCCGAGGATGTAATCCAGCTTCACAGCTTTGTTTAAGACAATCTAAGGCAGTCTATTGTGTCACGTTTGTTTTGCTGTTTCAGAGTCTGTGCTGAACCAAACAGACCTCCGGACTCTGCAGACGTCCTGGACAGACTTTATTTACTTCCAGTGTTGATAAAAACAGCTCTCGCCGTCTTTCAGCCTCTGGATCAAATCAATCATTGTTAGTCTTTACACCGTGGGACCGGCAGCCCGCCGTCTAACATTTATCATGGCCAGCGCCTCCTGTCATGTTTAAATAGCTTCAGCAGAGAAGAGAGATTGTTAGTCCGTGAGAATGTAGAGTTTGTCAGTGCTACACGCTCCTCTGTTAGTGATCGTGTCTGAAACACTTCTGCTGCTGATAACTGTGAAATCTGGCTTACAGACCCAGACTCATCACTTTTTATTAAATCTTATTATAACTGAGGCTTTTAGAAGCATTGAGCTACATAAATCCTCTGAAATAAGACATTAAAAAACAAGTAATTATTAAAATAAACACCATGATCTTCAGGATGTGAAGATTTCTGTGAATTACCAGAGCAAAGGCAGGTTAAGATTACATTTAGATCAGTTAAATGCAGCTCTCCCTCCTTAAATAGTCGTTCAAAGTCAAACAGTCTGGGAACTTTCAGGGAAGGTGGAGTCTATCCCATTTTCACAGAGTGACCCAGTCAGCTGCTTTCAGCACTATGTAACTTTTGTGTTTCTCTCTCAGGGAGTACATACAGCTTCACAGCCCTAGTTCACACACCAGCCCTCAGCTCAGAAGAAGCCCGTCTCAGTTAACCTCACAAAGCAGTTGGATTTGCCAGACACCATGTCTGTCATCAGGAAAATCCATGTTGAAAAGCTCCAGTCCACACTGTTTGACAGGGGTGTCAAACTCAATCACAGCAGGGGCCAGATTCTGGATTCAGGTCTAACCTGAGGGCCCAACAGGGTCCGCATTTAACCATAAACTGTCATCGTCATATCATCAGTAATGAATTATGGGAAAAAACTAAGCACTGATGATTTAGAGATTAAAAAGTCTAAATGATAAGTTTAAAGGATCAAAATCTGAGATAAAAAGTCAAACTTACACGATCAAAAGGTCAGAACATGAAATTAAAAGTCAAAAAAGTTTTTGAAAGGCAATTACATGAGATAAATTCAAAATCATGAGTTTTAAAGGTCCAAATATGAGATAGAATACATAATAATATGTCTAAACTTCAAAATATGAGATTAAAAAAGTCAAAATCATGATTTTTAAAGGTAAAACAATGAGATAAAACTGGAAATCATGAGTTTTAAAGGTCAAAATATGAGATTAAATTGAAAATAATGAGTTTGAAGGGTCACAGTATGAGATAAAATTAATTTTATCCATCATATATGAGATAAAAAGGTAAATCATGAGTTTTATCAGTGAAATATGAGATAAAATTCAAAATAATACATTTTAAAATTCAAAATATCAGATAGAAAGTCAAAATCAGGACTTTCAGAGTCAAATATAAAGGATAAAATTCAAAATGGTAAGTTCTAAAGGTGAAAATACAAGATAAAACTGGAAATCATGAGTTTTAAAGGTCAAGATATGAGAAAAAAAATCTAAATTGTGAGTTTTACCAGTCAAAATATGGGATAAAATTGAAAATTATGAGTTTGAAGGTTCACAATATGACATAAAATCAGTTTTATCCATCAAAATTTGAGATAAAAAGTCAAACTAATGAGTTTTAAGGGTCAAAATATGAGACAAAATTGTAAATTATGAGTTTTATCAGTTAAAATATGAGTTAAAAATAATGTATTTTTGAATTCATAATATTAGACAAAATGTCGAAATCATGAGTTTTAAAGTCAAATATACAGGATAAAATTCAAAATGATAAGTTCTAAAGGTCAAAATACAAGATAAAACCGTAAATCATGAATTTTATCAGTCAAAATATGAAATTTAATTCCAAAAAAAGTTTTAAAGGTTAAATTATGAGATAAAACTGGAAATCATGAATTTTTTTAGTCGAAATATGAGAAAAATTAAAAATAATACATTTTAAAATTAAAATATGAGATAAGATGTCAAAAATCATGAGTTTTAATGCTCAATATATAGGATGAAATTGTACATAATGGGTTTTAACAGTCTAAATAAGAGATGAAATTCAAAATAATACATTCTAAAATTCAAAATATCAGATAAAATGTAAAAATAATGTGTTTTTAAGTCAAATATACAAGATAAAATTCAAAATTATAAGTTCTAAAGGTCAAAATACACCATAAATGTAACCCAGGTGATAAATCCTGTATGCCAGCTTTTCTCTACATGTATCTCTGCTCATGCATTAGTCCCGTCCTTTAATCTCGCGGGGTTTTCTGTCTGTTCTCACGGGATTTCGGCATCAGTCTGGCCAATCACAGCTATTCTCCTCGTGACATCATGCGGTCACGTGACTTGGCGCGGCCAATCGCATTTGTTTACTGTACCGCTGCGATTCAGTCTGGGAAGGTGCGGTGGGGAAGCCGGTTGAGAGTTGGGTTGCAGGAGCTTTCTAGCGCGTCCCATATACTATTGAAAGAGCTCGTGTTTAAGGCGTAGTCTGCGGAATTTGGCCAGGTTTTTGATCCTGATGGCGAGCTAATGAAGGAGCAGGCCTAGAGCCTACAGGGCCACTGGAACTGAGAGCACTGCAGAGTCACACCTCCCCTGCTGGCCCAGTAGGGGGCTCTTTGCAGCCCACGAAACTCTCTCCCCACGCACGCACACTGCCCCATTAGCCACCCAGCTATACACACCTCTCACCAACTCTTATCGCACTTACCTCCATCTGGTCGAACGGTCAAACCCAGACGTGGGTTCCAATGGACTGTGGGTGGGCTGGGGGTGATATTTTTCTGAGTTGCTGAACTAAATTTATTGCTGGACTCTTGATTTAGCAGTCCGTATTGCCGGACTCTCGATATTTATTGCATTGCAGTTCATTGTTATGCCCCTGTACCTGAACTGAGCACTTTGTGTTTTCCTCGAATGGCCATTCAGTTTTTATTGTGTACACTGTATATATATTTGTATGTCATTTACTAAATTCTTTCTATAATATATGGTACCAACCAAAAGCAAATTCAGTCTCCTGCCACTCCCTCCTTGAGCCGAACTCTAGTCTTCTGGTTATTAGCCCATTATCAGTCAAAATATGAGATAAAATTCAAAATTATACTTTTTAAAATTAAAAATATGAGACAAAAAGTCAAAATCATGAGTTTAAAGGGTGGAAATATAACTTAAAATTTAAAATTGTGGATCTAAAAGGTCAAAATATTACATAAAACAGTAATATTTATTGTACTATATATATAGTATATATAATATAATAGTTATAGTTCTTTCTACCCTTTCCTTTTTTTTTGTTTTACATTTTTATGACTTAAGGATATTTTAAATCTTTGAGGATATGTTCACATTTTCATACTGAAGAAATCTGCAGACCTCATGCTGGTGGGCCAGTTCTAATAAAAATATTAATGGTCTGGCGGGCCGGTTGTAACTGTACCACGGGCCGGATTTGGCCCCCAGGCCTTGAGTTTGACACCCCCACTGTTTGAGCTTCACCAAAGTGAGTTTGGACATATCAGAATCCTTTAAGGAGAACGAGGCAGTAGCTATGGGCGGGGTTAAGTCATTCTAGTCGTTTGCAAAGGCTGCCTCCTGATTAGCTCAGATGTAGCTACAACAGAGCGGCGGTTTTATCAGAACTGGGCCACTTTTCATGGCGGGTAGGATGTTTTCGCTCTTCTGCTGACCCACCTCAGCATGAGTTTTTATCGTTACCGGGTGGTGGTTCATTGTTGTGTGAGTGGGGTTTATTGGAGGCAGTTTTATCAGGAGGCGAATGATGAACAACAACAGATGACGACTGTCTCCTCCTCTCTTCCTGTCTGCAGGTACATGGCAATCCTGTACCCGCTCCGTCCTCGTATGAAGTACCAGACGGCGTACTGCGTGATCCTGACGGTCTGGATCATCCCCGTCTTCATCTCCATCCCCTCCGCCTACATGGCCTCAGAGACAACGTACCCACACACGGAAGGAGGAACCTTTAAGACCTTCTGCGCTCAGATCTGGCCTGTGGATCAGCAGGTCTTCTACCGCTCCTACTTCCTGCTCATCTTCGCTCTGGAGTTCATCGGTCCAGTGACCGTCATGGCGGTCTGCTACATCCAGATCTCAAGGGAGCTCTGGTTTAAGGACGTCCCCGGTTTCCAGACGGAGCAGATCAGACGGAAGCTTCAGAGGCGTCGGAGGACGGTGGTGGTTCTGATTCTGGTGCTGGTGGCGTACATCCTCTGCTGGGCGCCGTACTACGGCTTCGCCCTGCTGCGGGACTTTTATCCCACGCTCATATCCCGGAACAGGAACTCCCTGGTGGCTTTCTACATCATCGAGTGCATCGCCATGAGCAACGGGGTCATCAACACGCTCTGCTTCATGAGCGTGCGGAACACCAACAAGAAACTGAAGAGGGCAGCGAAGTTCCCGCTGAAGCTGGTCACTTTAGTGACCTCCAAGTCCATGTACGAAGGCGAGGCTCGGACCTCGTCTCTCCGAGTGACGGAGGACGTGGAGGACACCCGGCTCAGGTAGAAGAGACTCAGAGGATCTGCTGCAGAACTCAAACCACATTATCTGTTTGGAGGTGGCCCTGCTGTAAGATCTGAACCCTGAGACTGGTTCACTGGAGAGATCAACTGGACCCCGTTTGTAGCTTCACTGTGTGAGGACTGGTACAGGATGGTATGGTAGTGGGTTAGCCATGGACAGGATGATGCTGTCCAGGAGGAACCAGAGGGGAGTGTTAGAGATATCAAACTACTGCCGGTAAAAGTGACGTCCATCCTGTGATGTTTGTCCACGTTTACATGAACAGGAGAGACCAAGAGGGTCTGGCTGCAGCCCTCGAGCAAAACTCTACGCCGGGGCTATCGGTTGGAGACCTCTATGCTGGGGCAAAACCTCTACGCTGGGGCGTGACGTCATTGCCCAAGCCTACGCTAAGGCGTGCAGCGTGTTAGCTGTTGTTAGCATGACTAAAACGCTGTGCTTATGACACATTAGCATAGCCCCGTACGCTGGACCGTGCAGTAGCAATCGCCGACCCATATGCTATTAAACCCAGACTGGTCCGGTTTAGGCGTTTAAATCCGACTGGTGAGGTTTAGGCATTAAAATCCGACTGGTTAGGTTTAGGGTCAGCCTGTCGGCAAGCGGATAGAGCTGAAATTTCGTTGCGGGTAATATACGTCACACCCCAGCGTAGAGGTTTCGCCCCAGTGTAGAGGTTTCGCCCCAGCGTAGAGGTTTCGCCCCAGCGTAGAGGTCTCCAACCGAACGCCCCAGCGTAGAGGTCTGCCCGAGGGCTGCAGCCAGATGCCTCTCGGAGAGACCTTCAGTTACATGACGGCTGTGTGTTTACATGACATGAGCTGAACATACACTCCTAAACTCCTAAAAAGTTTAATGTTGTGTAAAATGTGAATAAAAAATGGAATACAGTGATTCGTTAATGTTTTTCAATCATATCCAACAAATACAGCAAAAAGAGGAGACATTTTTTCACATTGCTAAAACACTATTTCACATTCCCTGAACCAAATGAGAGGCTGCACGGCAGCCAGGCCCACACAGAGTTAAGCCCCTGACAAACCCTCCCCAGTGGGAGGGGTTTATTTAGGATTTATTGACATATGAATGCATGTGTGTTGGAACAGTAGCATTGGTGCTAGCATCCTGAAAAGTGTGTCAAGCTATGATTGTGTTCTGATGTTCATCACTGTTTCTGCCAAATTTTAACTGCTTTTCACCATTTTCACACCCTTTTTTGCTTTTCTTTACTCATTTTGCCCCTTTTAAACCATTTTTGCCACTAGTCAATCGCTTTGCACAATTTTCCCACCCATTTTTTCCTTTCTTTACTTATTTCTACCACTTTTTAACTGCTTTTCACCATTTTCCCACCCATTTTTGCCTTTCTTTTCCCATTTTTACCACTTTTTAACTGCTTTTCAACATTTTCATGCAACTTTTTTGCTTGTTTTAACCTATTTTGCCTCTTTAAACCCATTTTTCCACTAGTCAATCACTTTACACCATTTTCCCACCCAATTTTTGCTTTTCTTAACCCATTTTGCCTCTTTTAACCCGTTCTTGCCACTATTCAAATGCTTTACACCATTTTCCCACCCATTTTTGCCTTTCTTTTATTTTTTCTACCACTTTTTAACTGCTTTTCAACATTTTCATGCAAATTTTTTGCTTGTTTTAACCTATTTTGCCTCTTTACACCCATTTTTTGCCACTAGTCAATCACTTTACACCATTTTAGCCTTTCTTTACTTATTTCTACCATTTTTTAACTGCTTTTCACCATTTTCACCTACCTTTTTTTGCTTTTCTTAACCCATTTTTCCTCTTTAAACCCATTTTTGCCACTAGTCAATCACTTTACACCATTTTCCCACCCATTTTTGCCTTTCTTTACTTATTTCTATCACTTTTGAACCGCTTTTGAACATTTTCACCTACCTTTTATGCTTGTTTTTACCCATTTTTTCTCTTTAAACCCATTTTTGCCACTAGTCAATCGCTTAACACCATTTTTCCACCCATTTTTGCCTTTCTTTTCCCATTTTTACCACTTTTTAACTGCTTTTTACCATTTTCCCACCCATTTTTGCCTTTCTTTACTTATTTCTACTGCCTTTTAACCACTTTACACCATTTTAACACCCCTTTTTTAGTTTTCTTATCCCATTTTGCCTCTTTTAACCTGTTTTTTCCACTAGTCAACTGCTTTACACCGTTTTCCCACCCATTGTTACCTTTCTTTTTCCATTTTACCACTTTTTAAATGCTTTTTACCATTTTCCCACCCATTTTTGCCTTACTTTACTTATTTCTACCACTTTTTTAACTGGTTTTTAACATTTTCATGCACCTTTTATGCTTGTTATAACCTATTTTGCCTCTTTAAACTCATTTTTGCCACTATTCAACTGCTTTACACCATTTTCCCACCCATTGTTACCTTTCTTTTCCCATTTTTACCACTTTTAACTGCTTTTCACCATTTTCCCACCCATTTTTGCCTTTCTTTACCTATTTCTATGACTTTTTAACTTGTTTTTAACATTTTCATGCACCTTTTATGCTTGTTTTAACCTATTTTGCCTCTTTAAACCCATTTTTGCCACTACATAGTTTTGTAAAAAAAAAAAAAAAGAGCGAGATCAGTCCTATCACCTATACTGCAGCCAGCCACAAGGGAGTGATTGAGATATTTTTGCTTCATAATTCTGGAGCCTTCATGATGTCTATTACTGAGTTTGATGCTAGTATTCTGTGTCATGATAGGCCAAAACACCCAAGAAACAGATCTGTGGAGATTTTGTAGGAAGGGAAATCAAAGAGCCTTATGTGGAAATTTGATGCAAAAAACTGCAGCTTCAATCAAGTTCAGAACAATACGTTTGCATTTTCCATGCCAAATCACGAAAATAGTTGTGTGCTTCTTCTGTGCTAACTGTCAGAAAAAGTTAAACAGTAGCATGCCATATTTTCCCCTTATATGTTCTGAATTTAATAATCCTCTGGGGGCCGGATTGTGAGCTGTTGGGGCCCTGATTTGGCCCCTGGGCCTCCAGTTGATGATCACTGCTTTAGACCATTTTCTCACCTGTTTTTGCATTTCTTTACCTATTTCTTCTGCTTTTTAACTGCTTTCCACTGTTTTAACACCCTTTTTTACTTTCTTATCCTATTTTGCCTCTTTTAACCCATTTTTGCCACTAGTCAATCACTTTACACCATTTTCCCACACATTTTTGCCTTTCTTTTCCCATTTCTACCACTTTTAACTGCTTTTCACCATTTTCACTTACCTTTTTTTGCTTTTCTTAACAAATGTAGCCTCTTTTTACCCTTTTTTGCAGTCTGGTTTGGTCCAGTCCAGTTTTTATCATGGTTCAGCTCATTCTGTATCTTTTTAGAGGATTAGATCAGTAGAGCTGGTTGTTTTAACCACTCTGGCTTTTTAAATAAGAGTTAAATGAGGACAAAAGATGCAGGAAAGGAAACTGGCACTCAAACAGGAGCTAGCTACAGTGGCTCATGTTAAAGAGCTGTTTAGTTAAATCTTGTTTTAAGTGATCAAAAATTGCAGAAAACAGCTAATAACTGCACAAAAACATTGACAGTGTTTCAGCAGGGTTTTCATACAACTAAGACATTATACAGGATTTGTCTGCAATTTTTCATCCATTCATTCCTCGCCAGTGCTCTCAAATTATGAAAAAGATGGATTTCACAAAAGCTTTTCAATATGGCGGCCTTTTTAGATCACAAAGACCGCTTTGTTTGAAACTGTGGTTCATAAAAATATGAAAAACTTCACAACCTTAGCTTTCATTAATGATGAAATATTAAACGACTTAAGGGTTAGACCTCAGTGAAGTGTGGGTAAACTGTTGGATGTTTTTACCTTTATTCTGATAGAACAGCTGGAGAGAGGCCGAAGAGAACGGAGGGAGACATACACGGAGACCAGGAACCAATCCTGGTACCACTGCATTGAGGACTAAGGCCTCTGGGTGCCTCTTCTACACTGAGCTCCACCTGTGCCTGGAGTATGGGTACACCGTTGATGAAGGCAGATGAAGAAGAGGAGGTGGTGGTGAATCAGATTCTACTGTGACGTTAGAGTGAATATTCAGGTGAAAACAGATGTGAGATGATGAATGTGTGGTTATTCTGCAGCAGTCTGGTGTCATTTATGTTTGATTTAATGAAGATGAACACGCTCGACTGTCTGTGTAATCGCTCTGAGGAAGCACGCCTGTCCAATCAGAGCCTTCAGCTGTAATAACACACATGTGGAGCAGAGATGGAGGAGATCCTCCACAGTCATCAGGAGAACAACGCCTCCTGATTTATTCTCATAAACTTTGATTTCTGATGCTGCTCTAACACATCTATACATGGAAGATGAATCTTTTTACATTTCAGTGCAACTGAATGTCTAAGATCCAACGTTAGGGTAAAGGACATTTATTCATTCCGTTTTTTTTTTTTTAAGTTTGCATTAAATGCTAAAACAAATGTAGGATTCTGAATTTTTAGAACATAGTGCTGTTCTCTCAGCCTCACAGACAGGGAGCATTTGTTGACCGTCAGGAGAAATGCAGCTGGCAAAGATGTGAGGATGTGAGGCAGGGGTTCTCAACCTTTTCAGCCCAAGATCCCCAAAATACAGGGGCCAGAGACTGGGGACCCCCACTGGACCTGAGGGAGGTTGAACAGCCATGAACATCCTAGAATAGTCATGTGGAGACAAGGCCGTCCATGAGGCGGATAAAGGGGAGAGCATTCTGGGGTCCAGCCAAACTGGGGGGCCAATGGAGGTCAAGAAAATCATGGTCTGTTGTAAAGTTAAGCTGTGATATCCTTATTTTATATTTAACCTTAAAAACAAAGCCACTCTTAGCAATGAAACAAATCTCTTTTTTTAAAAAATCATTTGTGTAGTCTATAGCCTTCTTATGTAAATCTATTTTGTTAAAAAAAAATTAAAATGGGTCTTAAAAGTAGCAGAAATGGGTTAGAAGTGGCAAAAAATAACCAAAAAAGGCAAAAATGGTTTAAAGTAGCAAAAATAGTGGTAAAAGGGAATTAAGAAGTGGCTGAAAAGGCTTTAAATTGGCAAAAATAGGTGGGGATCTAGTAGTCTTGGAAGAAAATCAATATAAATTGGCAAAATAGTGCTAATTGAGAAAGAAAAAATAGGCAGATATTTGCAGAAATTGGTCAAACTGGCAAAAATGGGTATATCAGATAGTGAAATGTGGTTAAAATGGGAAAAAATGGGCATGAAGAGTGATAAAATGGGGTTAATAGTGGCAATAATGGGTCAACAGAGGCAACATTTGGCTCATGTGGCAAGAATTGGTTTAGAAGTGGCAAAAACAAATGTTTGTCTTTTCACACATAAGACAACAGCATCTCAGTTTTGGCGGGAGTATGCATGGAAATTCCAAATGAGATCCTTCATGACACCTATTCAACAAGGAAAGTTTCAACAATCAGTGACCTCATCTTGCTGGAGAGAGTGGAGAAAACCACGCAAACTACAGCCACATTTTCTGGTTCTGCCCCATCCTGACAATATACTGGACACTTATTTGTAATGAAATGAGGAATATTTTAAAAATTGACTAGATAATTTACCATGAGTTTATTCTCTTAGGCAGATTACCTGATGGAACAATGAATTCTGATGATAAATACCTCATTAGAATAATGAGAATATCTGCGCTTAAACTTATAACTGGCTTAACTTTAAACTGGCTTCAGAAAGGCAGGGTCGCTAAATGGAGAGAACTGATGGAACAAATTAAAGAAATGGAGAACTTAACATTTAAAATTAGACGGAACTCAAGAAAGGGTAAAATATTGTGGGTAAAATGGGAAACCTATGGAAAATAGAGAAGCAAACAAAGTAAACTAACAATAATAATAATAATAATAGCATTAATCCGATTAGTACTATTACTAATAACATTACGTCTAAAATGAATAAAAACATAGTAATGTCAATCTTTCTTACAGCAAATAGCAAACAGTAATATGTAAGTGGTAAAACATAAGTCAACAACCAAAAAAGGGGAGCACGTTGTCCCTAAATTTTTGTTTGTTTGTTTGTATTGCTCTACCTTTTGTTTTACTATGTATGTGGTTTATTTATTGTCATTGTATTCTTTTTTTTTTTTCAATATGTTCATGTCAATATATTTTTATCTGTTAGCTTGGTCCTTTTGCTTTTTGGTCTGCTGTATATTTAAGTGGCGTTTCACAGTGGTGACTCACATTTTGAAAAAATAAAGTTATAACAAAAAGAAGTGGCAAAAACAAGTAGAAAAAAAGAGCTTAAAATGGCAAAAATAAGTGTTAAATGGCAAAAACGTGTTAAAATTTGTGTGGAAAAATCATGAAAACTCATTAAAAATTTGGCAAAATTTGTGTAATGTGGCAACAGTGGAATTATAAAAATATTCTTAGCTTTTTTTCAAGGAAATCTGGAGACCCCCTCTTTGTGTCTCGTGACCCCCAAGGGGTCCTGACCCCAAGGTTGAGCACCACTGTTCTAACAGGTACGGTAAATAAATGTGGATTCAAGGATTGCTGCAGAAGTCAGCGCCATTAAAATCACACAGGATGCATCTTTACAGAAATACGAGAGCAATCTACTGTGAGTCGACTGACAGTATTTTCAAATAAGTCTCATTTCTATTTTCTTAATTCAGCATTGGCAACAATGGTTAGTTTTTAGACCAATGAATAATACTGAAGCTGAAGTTGAATGTATTTAAAAGTTTCTTGACTTCAAACGTTTTTTTAGTCCTTAAAGGTCATGGAGGTTTCTCTCATTTCCAATGCTGATGAGATTACAAACACATCTAAACCAAAGCATGATAAAACAAAGTACAGGAAAAACTGAAAAAAACTGCAATTAGATTATTTTTGCAAATCATTCAGCCCTAGCTGCTGGCCTGTAGATCTTGTATTGTGCATCTTTTTGTGGCCTCTGTATCAAGATACATATCAGATCTTGGCTTCTGTATGGTGATGCGTTTACTGGTCATGCTCAGTTTGGATCTCAGTGAAAGCGACTTAGAATAAAGACCATAGTTTTATAAAAATCTCATGATGAACTCTATTTACTACACAAAGAAGACAAAGACGTTTCATCAGATGTATTTCAACATTGTCAGGAAAATAGAAACTAAATCTTCTAAATTTTACATATTTACAGGAAAAAAACAGAATCTTCATAAAGTAAAATAAAAAAAAACATAAAAACATAAATAAAAACATCGGAAAACTAAAACTCCATCCAGTCAACAAACGTCTGTAATCAGAGAGCATTAGCGCGGTTTGATCAGACACATTTGCCTTAATAAGCTCTAATGATTCTAGTGCAATGCTGCGTCCAAAGTTGCCGTGGCAACGCCAGCAAAAGCTCCTAAAAGCAGTAAACACCTCAGAGGCTGGAGGCGAACGTTTAACAGAAATGAGCTTAGAAATACAGAGAGTAAACAGACGGAGAGACGGAGCGCTGTCATGGCTGAAATGAATCAATAAATCAGAGACGGAGTGCTGAAAGTGTTTTTTTTACCTGACAGGCTCAGAGCTACGCCATAGAACAGAAAGCATCGCTGCAGAGAGAGAGTTCTGTGGATAAAGACAGGAAGGTAGGGTCATTTATAAAGAACATCATGTCTACGTAGTGTTTTCTCTAGGGATGCACGATATTTTTGGACGATATTTACAGATTCATTTTAGCTGATACTGATATTTAAACATAAGTAAAAATTTAGTCTGGTCTGCACAACGGTGCAGTGGTTAGTGCTGTTGCCTCACAGCAAGAAGGTCCCTGGTTCCCTTCCTGGTCTTTATATGCAGAGTTTGCACATTCTCCTTGGCTCTCACCAGCTTCCTCCCTCCTCCAAAGACACGCTCGTTAGGTTAATTGGTGACTCTAAATTGTCCATAGGTGTGAGTGTGAGCGTGTCTGGTTGTCTGTCAGCTCTGCGATTGACTACCGACGGGATAAGCGGTATATGGATGGGGAAAGTCAGTCCTTTGAACACAATTTAAGGTTTGAGGATGAAAAAAAAAAACAAAACCTTTTCTTCTTAAAAATCACTTTAAAGTTTAAAGAATTAGGACGAATAAAGAAAAAGATCTCAACTGACATAGGTCTGTTGGTTCAGCATAAAAACCCACTCATTTATTAGTATATATGGACAAAATTTATAGTCCATGTATGCTGATATTCACAGCCAAAATATCGGATGTAAATATCAGCAGAAATGTTGATATCCGCCAATACTGATATCACACCGTGCATCCCTATTATCTTCCTGACTGTTCAATCTAGAGACCAAGAATGAGAGTATCATGCCAGAATCATCTGGTTTTATTACCCTTTGGGATAAATAAAGTTGTCTGAGTCTGAGTCTTTAAGAGAACATGGGAGTTTTGAAGCTAAAGTGAAAGAGGGTTGAAGTTTGGTTATGTTAAAAACCAGGTGAGGTGTGAGGCCAGACCCTGAGAGATTCTGAGTGCAAAACAAAAATAATCATTCTTGTTTTTTTAGAGAAATTCACACAAAAGAGAGCTGCCATAAGGATGCACCATATTGTTTTTAGCGATATTTACAAATTCATTTAGCAGAAGCTGGTATTTCAATGGAGTTCAGACCTAAGACTTCAGTCCTGAAAACGCACAATTTAAAATTTGAGGAGGAGCCAACTAACATGTTTCAGTCCTTTAAATAAGGGGTACTTAAACCTTTCAGGTGCCAGAGCCCGGGGGACCCCACCGTACCTGAGGGGAGTCGAAGCATATGGGGCTTTTAGCCACATTGGGCTGTGCTGAGCAGCGTCTAGACTGGTCCTGCTCTGTCCTGCCCGCCCCGCCTCCAAGCACACCGCAGTGACGTCACAGCAGTTCGACATCATTGGGAGATGCGGTTTAAGTAGCAACCGCTGCACCAAACTTTAAATGCCTGCCAGATTAGGAGCAGAAGAAGAAGAAGCTCTGGAGTAGAAACGATGGGTGCTTGCTGAAGCTAATGAAGCTCTAGACCAGGGGTGTCAAACTCAAGGGGGCCAAATCCAGCCCATGGTACAGTTGTACCTGGCCGGCAAGATCATATCATATTTTTATTATAACTGGCCCACTGATCTGCAGATTTCCTCCAGTTTAAAAATGTAAACCTAACCCTGATGATTTAAAATATCCTTGCTCTGTCATACAAATAAGAAAAAGTTAAAATAATTAGATAAAAAGTCAGGAGCTTGACACCCCTGCTCTAGACGCTCCCTCCAACATGAAGCTTGGTTGTGGTGGAAAAGCAAATCCCCTGTAGGCTAGGCTGCCATGCTGAGCCGAGCAGGGCTAAGCCGGGGGGTCCCGACCCCCACATAGAGAACCACTGCTATAAATAGACTTTACAGTGTAGGAATGATGATGGATAAAGCTGAAGTAGGTCTGTTGGTCCAGATTTAAACTCTACTAATGTCTTTGCTTGTATGGCTGATATTCACACCTAACAGGCAGATTTTTATAGCCAAGAGCTCAGTTGTAAATAGCAGCAGAAATCCTCATATCTGCTGATATCAGGTGGATAATATCGTGCATCCCTAAGCTGTCTAAACTGGTAAAATCACATCTGAGGGCTTCTGCAGCACATGCACTGCTGATAAAAGTTTCCTCCTCTATGTAGAGTTGATTAAAAAGTGGAAAAGTGGAAAAAGTGTCAGGGCTGGATGTTTGACCTTAAAGCCACGCAGAGCTGTGACACTCTGAATATCAACAGTCTGAGTAAAGCCGTGTGGAGGCTGCTTGGCTCAGACTTCAGAGCCTTTTGTTGGATGTTTGTCGTCCTCTCCTGACTAGACTCAGGTTCCTGAGAAGTGCTGATGTTGATCAGATAAATCAAGGCCAGATTTTCCTTCCCCAACACAATTCAGGCCATGATCATCAATCAAACAGAGAAGTGTTTTCTAGACCTTTAATCCTTCATCTTCAGCCTGATTTAGCCCCACCAAGTCCTGCAGCTCTGGTTCAAGGTCGCCACCGCTGCTCCAAAAACCTCCAAACAAACAAAGAAGGAGCGGCGTCTACTTCTTCTTCTTGAGGAAGGCCTGCGCCTCTCTCTGCAGCCGTCTGATGTCCTCCTTCTCGCTGTCGTCAGAGGCGGGCGGGACGTAGTCGGAGTCGTCGCCTCCCTCCTCCTCCTCCTCCTCCTCGCTGTCGTCATTGATGAAGCTGTCCTCGTACTCAGAGCCATCCTCCTCATCTTCGTTGTCAGCGGGGGGCTTTTTAGGGCGGGTACGCATCGTGGAGGCTGTTAACGAATGAACGGAGTGAAAATGGTTTTATGAGACACGGTGAGTCACAGAGGAAGGTGAAGGGTGACACAAGAGAGCTTTGTTTCTGTTTCCTGCTCCTCATTCACTCAGAGCATTACAGCACGGGCGCTCTAACGCTCTCAGTAAAGAGCTTTAACCACACGGATCCTTGAAAAGTCTTAAACTGGACAGTCTTTTCTATACCAGTAAGACGACATACATTTTAGATGGCATGAATCTATCCAATCTTAGTTTCTAGCCAAGGTTATATGTAGTGATGCATGATAAGTGTTTCTTTGAACCGATACAGATAACCGATAATTTCCTACTCCTGATGGCCAATAACCAATAAGAACCGATAATTTTTTCAATGGTTGATTTTAAAAAATACTTTTATTTGATGTTTTCATAAAAAGTTTTGTAAAAAGGGGTTAATAAGTAGTGAGCGAAGATAACTAACTCTAACTGACATCACATCTGTTTATATCAAAAAACAATTCTGACTTTACAGCTGTTATTTTTTTAAACATTTGTGTACCAAAGTACAACATACACAAACAACTGACATATTTTTTCCCCTCGAAATAAATTTAAGTATCTTGACAAGTGGCCAAATCTGACATTTCAATCAACCATACAAGAATTCAGCTGACTTAGACATAAAACCAAATGATAACAGGCTGTCATGCTTACAAATGGGGATGTTTGGGGGTCTCATTTTTGTTTTTGCTGCATAAGTCAGAAATAGAGCTGATGTTTTTCATAAAGATTAAAAATATGCACTGACATAAGTCATATCAGAGGTAGGTTAATGTAAAGTCAGCCGTGGTCAGTGGGTAAACTTCTGTTCCTAACGTCGCTCAGACTGAATGAAACCCCATCAAACAGAGCAGGCAGGGATACGTCTATGAAAGTAGCGATGGATCAGGAGACTGTCAGACTGATTTTGTCATTATTAGTGTTGCCTTTTGGCTCTGACGAACTTTCTGCAGTTTCCAGTGCCTGCTTCATCAGCACTCTGCCTCATCTTAACCTTTGGCTTGGTCCTAATGCCCGTGGCTAATGCTAGCAGCTACTGCCACTTCATTTTAATGTTGTTAGGATGATGGCGTTAGTAACTTATAAGATCAGTTGTGTGAGAGTGGAGAATTCGAGGACTGTTTCCCACTCTTCAGGAGCTTTGCAGGGCAAATTTTGCAAACACTGTCGTGTTATCCTCTCCATATTCACTGAAAAACTCCGCCAGTATGGCTAAGGCTGCATCTTTCTTCTTATCTGGTGGTTAACAGCGGGTCTCGTACTGCGGTGCCACCTGCTGTGTCGGAATGTGTAGTCTCGTGAGAAAGAAAACAAATGCCTTTATTATCGGTGGATTTTATCGGTTCATATTTTATTATTGGGATAATTAAAATATATGCAATATCGGCCAATAATTTATCGGTTCCGATAATTATCGCGCATCCCTAGTTATATGGTTCTGATGCTTCATTTTATGTATTAGCCCTGCCCCCCCAGTGTTAGTGGAGTCATCTTTGTAGGCTGGCCACTCCTGGGAAGGTTCACAGTTTTCCCCTGTTGTGGATAATGGCTCTCAGCGTGGTTGGCTGGACTCCCAAAGCCTTAGAAACGTCTCTGTAACCCTTCAGACTCATAGATGTCAGTGACTTTGTTTCTCATCTGTTCTTGAATTTCTTAAGATGGTTTCATGATGTGTTGGAGATCTTTTAGCCTACTTCACTTTGTCAGACTGGTTCTATTTAAGGGATTCTGGATCCAACAGGTCTGGTAGTAGTCAGGTCTGGGTGGGGGTAGAGAAACTGAACTCAGCATTACTAAAAATGTGTAGGTAACACGTCTGACAGCCACGATTCCATATTGAGCTTCTTTTTAAAGGAACTCGCTGTGAATCGGAATAAAAGCGTGGTGCAGACGGAGCTCTGTGACGTGGATTCTGTGAAAACAGAGGTCAGCTAAATAGAGCATCTCCAAAAGGTCGGGGTCACAGGGTCATTTCCTCTACAGAGGGAGCAAGTGTGAATATCCACATGATTATATTAACAACCTGCTAACAACAGCATCAATATTCCTGATGGGTTTATCGATCTGACCAGCTCTGGGGACGGGTCAACTAAAAACATTAGCATTTAGCTCATTGACTGTGTGGTCACGATAATTCACCTTCACTAAACGTTACAGAGGTGTAAAGAGGAGAGGAAGCGATGCCTCCTCTGCGACCTCTTCAGAGCTTCTACAAGGACTTTTTATTTTATTCATCTAAATCTGGTTTGAAAAACAGACAACATAAAAGAGCTACCTGGTTTCTGTGTGTGTTTGTATTCCTTCCTGTGAAGAGGGTTTTTCCTGAAAGAGAGAAAAAAGTCTGTCAGAGTTTTCACATTATTTTTTATGCCCTAAAGTCTGCGAGTCCACGAGCGTGGAGTTTGGGTTTCAGCCATGGAGGGATGAGGTTATCTTTAAGGTTAAAGGGCAATTTATTGATCTGACAGTGTTACATTGTAACATGAATATATTACAATGTTAAAAAGTTACATGAATATATTACATTGTTACATAGTAAGATCAATATATTCCAATGTTAAAATGTTACATGGATATACAGTATTACAGTGTGACATTGTAACATTAATATATTCCAATGTTACAATGTTACATGGATATATTACAATTTTACCGTCTAACAGGAGCTTTTATCCATGGAGCCTGCTCTAGTCCAAAAACTCACATGAGAGAAAAACAACAAAGATTTTTGTTTTCTGGTACCATCCCACCATCTCTGTCATCTCTGTCAGCATCTCCAGGTATCCCATCATGCCTTTCTGTCTTTTATCTGCTGGCACTAACAGCTGTGCTGTGATGTCTGACCTGTAGCAGTCGGTGCCGTAGGGGCACTCTGGGAGGTCTGCCTCGTCCACCTCCTCCTCCTCCTCTTCCTCATAGTCGGTGTCCCCGGGGTGACTGCTCTCCTGGAAATGGAGCGGGTTCTTCCTGAAAAACAAAGAGCGAGGGACGAGGGAGGGTCAGTCATCTGGGAGAGAAACACGTCAGAGAATCTGAACACCACAAGTTTCTACAGAAATCTCTCTGCTGCTGCATCTCACTGAAGCACAAACACGTGAGCTCCAGAGGAAAACAATCATGACAAAACTTTATTCAGATTATGGAAAACAACAGAGTTCTGATCAAAAGTCTAAATTCTGACCGAGACGGCGTTTTCTTCTAACTCTGAGAAAAAAAAAATCTGGATTCTACAGATGGAAGAGGGCCGCTTTTGGGATTTAACAATCCTGGGAAATAAACTAGAGCTGTGAGACTGAAGTGAATTTTGATATTAAAGTCAGATTTAGTCAGAATTCTAAGTTTAAAGTCAAATTACTGTCAGAATTCCAAGATTAAAATCAGATTAAAGTCAGAATTCTAAATTTAAATTAAAATTACAGTCAGAATTCTGAGATTACAGTCAGAATTCTGAGATTAAAATCAGATTAAAGTCAGAATTCCAAGATTAAAATCAGATTAAAGTCAGAATTCCAGGATTAAAGTCAGATTAAAGTAAGAATTCTGGGATTAAAGTCAGAATTCTACGATTGATGTCAGAAATCTGAAATTAAAGTCAGAATTCGAAGATTAAAGTCAGGTGTAAATCAGAATTCTGTGATTAAAAATCAGATTAAAATCAAAATTTTGGGATTAAAATCTGATTTAAATAAGAACTCTGATATTCAAGTCAGATTAAAGTCAGGATTCTGATATTTAAATCAGATTAAAGTCAGAATTCTGATTTTAAAGTCAGATTAAAGTCAGGATTCTGAGATTAAAATCAGATTAATGTCAGAATTATAACAGTAAAGTCAGATTAAAGTCGGAATTCTGAGTTTAAAATCATATTAAAGTCAGAATTATAAGATTAAAGTCAGATTAAAGCCATAATTCTGACCTTAAAGCAAGAATCCTGAGATTAAAGTCAGAATAAGATTAAAATAAGAATGAGGATATTAAAATCATAATTCTGTTATAAAAATCAAATTCAAGTCAGAATTCTGAGATTAAAATCAGAAATCTGAATTTCAAGTCAGAAAAAAAAGGGATTCTATTTTTAATCTCAGAATTCTTACTGACACTCGTGCGATATTGCTTTATGTTATAAATAATATATTAAATTATATTATGTCATGTTATATTGTACTTTTATTATAATTATGATCATTATTATTGTATTGCATATCATTATATTATTATTGTACTCTATTCTGTTCTGTTCTATTCTATGTTGTTTTGTTCATCGTCTCGTCTAAAGTCATACTCTGAAGTTTCCCCTCTCACTCCATCCGTCTGCTGTCCTGCTGCTGCTGACGCCAGGAAGTCTGAATGAATTTAAATTTCATGTCAAACTTGAGAGTCTTTGAAATGATCCCTTAAATGAGGAAGACTCTTTCTGAAGCTAAAGAGGCGGCTGCTTTGAGAAGCTTGTGGACCTGATTCAGATTCTCTTTGTTCATCAGCTCAAGTGCTCTTCACTGGTCTATGAGCCACATCAAAGTGAAAACTCTTAGACATGAAACAAACCACCAGGAACCTTTAACACCATGTTCCCTCTGTGAAGAACACTGAAGACGCTCTACCTGTAGCAGTCCTTCCCATACGGACACGGCGTCCTGCGGCGAGGTTTGGTCGGAGCAGGGCTGCTGTTCGACCCCACAGACTCTCCTTTTTTACTCGTCTGTCCTCCGTTTTTTAACTTCTTGTCCTCTTTGTCAGCCTGACTGACCGCACTCGTTTGAGCTGTGGTGTTTATGTCAGCTGTAGACGTCTCTCCTCCTCTTCCCTCCTCCTCTACATCCATGGGGAAGCTATCAGACTCATCGCTGACCTCACATCTGCTGGATTTAGCCTGAAGAGCGGGCCGTTCTGAAGGAGCATCCTGACAATCAAAGACAGAAACAAAGACAGAAAAAGAGCTTTTAAAGAAATCTACATTTTTACACCTTTTAAACCCAAAATCGTTTGTTTGCAGGCAGCTGATCCAGGTGGCGTGTAGAGGTCAGACGGGGGTCTAGAGGACCTGGAACAGCAGTTAGGAATCAATGTGGATGGAATAAAGTTAGTCCATTAAAGCTCTAGGTGGTGCTGCAAGCTGCAGTTATCATCAGAACCTTTCTACATCCACTGGCTAGGATCCCTACACTAAAATGGTGATTTTTACTACAGGTGAACTAGTTTACCTGGTGAGGAGGAGATCCAGATCACTGATGACTTAGTCCTGCTACATGTCCAGACAGATGCAGGAAGACCAGAGTCTAGAAGAGCTGAGCTAGGAGTCTGGCTGAGCCTTTTTAACAGCTTTTCTCCCTCGTTTGGTCATAAATGTGGTTGTAATGGAAACACTGATATACTATTAAGTTCTACATACTGGATAAGAGACGGAGTAATGATGAGCCGTTCACAAACTATGAGTCGGCGCTTTTATGTCAACGACAGGAGCTGGTTCCTGTTTGAGTGCCAGTTTCCTGTTCCATCTTTGTCATTGTTTAATCCATGTTTGAAGCCACATTAGCACTAAACAAAGAGCAGTTTGGGATCCAAAAGACAGCCTCTTATAGCTTGTTTGCAGTCAAGTGATTCGGAATATCCTTGGGGAATTACAGCTGTTAGGAATGAATGGGAATGATAGAAAGTTAGTACTACAGCTCTAAATGGACTTCTATGCTGAAGTTAACAGAGTACAATCCCTGAGCTTTACAAAAAGGTGATTTTTCTGCAATTTAACCAATTTAACCTGGCATGGAGGTGATCAATATCACAAATACTCAGTCCTGCAGACCTCCTAGCCTTTCGTATTGTTCATCAAGATGAAGGAAGGTAAGTCTAGTCCTGAGCTAAGAGGCTAGCTGAGCCCCCTTTAAAGGGGACATATTTTACCCCTTTAAGACAAGTTTATATCAGTCTCAGTTAGGGGTGGGTAAAAAATATCGATTAATCGATGCATCGCACTATTTGCCCCCTCAATTCAATATCGATTCAGCAAATCCTCTGAATCGATTCACCTCCTGGCCAGTGAGGGTCACTGTGTGTGTGATTCCCGTTGTATAGACGAAGGCCGCACTCGACCGAACAACAAGATACCATAACCGTGTTATGTGAGGTTTATCACAATTTCCAAGAGGAAAGAAATATTATAAAAGTTTACATGCACTTGACTTTTTCAGTGTTTATACAGAACTGGCATGTTTTTTACTTTTGTACTCCTTATGCACAAATAATTAGTTATTATTGTTCAAATGATTATTTTTAGATGTTTTATTGCTAAAAAGTGTGAGGTGACCTGCAACATATGTTCACATGGGCATGAAAATAATTATTAAAAACTGTCGACAGGTCATTTGTGTATTTCTACTTCTTACTGAATCAACATCAAAGCATTAAAATCAATATTGAATCGATATCGAATTGAATCGCAACCTAAAGAATCAAAATCGAATTGAATCGTGAAGTTCTTAGCAATACCCAGCCCTAGTCTCAGTGGTCCCCAAAGCATGCCTGTGAAGTCTGTCGCTGAAAAAACACCCAAGTATTGTATGTTTTCATGTCTAAAACCCCCCCTCTGTTTCAGCCCTGCTCAGAATGAGCTGTTTCTGTGTCTGTGGCTTTAAATATTAATGAGCTGTCTGACTCCACCCCTCTCAGGAAATGGATGTAGCTTAATGGATGTGAGAGAAAGGTCAGGAGAGGAGAGCGGAACTTTCCTCCAAGAGGGAGGGCCAACTGAACCTGGGGGCGGGGCTAATTCTCCACATGACATCATGAGGGGAAATCTGTGAACGGCTTGTTTCAGCACACATTTTCTGAAAGGTTGGGGGGGGATTCTGGTACTTGGGGGGATTGTGGACAGGCCAGGGGCACGTATCTTTGTTAGAAAAGCCTGAAAAGGTGATTTTTGCATAAAACATAGAAGAAACTCCTCATTAAGGCTCAAACATGCTTTTAGGTGATGGACTACCAGCTGAATAAACCTGATCCTGTCCTACTTAAGGCTCTTTAATGTGAGCCACTATAGCTAGCTCCCGTTTAAGTGCCAGTTTCCTTTCCTCCATACTCTGTTGTTACTTTATCCACATTTAAAAAGACAAACTGGTACGAGCTACTTTATCTGGATCTCTAATATTTTCCCGTCACAATGAGAGAGACTGGACAGACGTCAACTGAGGACTTTGCTGTGACAAACTGGACTGAACCAAACCGGACTGCTTGGTTAAAACAGACCATATGTGGGCGCTGTCTGGCTCCGCCCCTTTAGACTTTAGATGGAGGATTTTCTGCCACCATTTCCATCTGACTGTGTCTCTACTTTTGGACCAAAAATTAGCTCAAGACGTTTTTTTCCCTCCAAGTCAGGGGTGTCAAACTCAGTCACAGCAGGGGCCAGATCCTGAACTTAGGCCTAACCTGAGGGCCTACCAGGGTCGATACTTAACCATAAAATGTCAACCTGATTTTCACCAGACATGAATTATGGGGGTAAAAAAAATTTGCAATTAAAAGGCGAACATGGTAAGTTAAAAACTCAAAATCTGAGATAAAAAGTTTTAAGTTAAAAGAGTAAAAACGTGACATTTAGTCAAAATAAAGTTTTGAAAAGGCAAAACATGGGATAGAATATTAAAACAATGAATTTTAAGTCAAAAACTGAGATAAAATTCAAAATCATGATTTTAACAGTCAAAATATGAGGTAAACATCGAAAGCATGAGTTTCAAATGTCAAAATATGAAATAAAATTAATAATCATGAGTTAAGGTTAAAAAATGACATAAAAGTTAAAGTTATTGAAAAAGGTCAAAATGTGAGATAACAGTCAAAATCAAGATCTTAAAAGGTCCAAAAACTGAGATAAAATGAAATTCATGATTTTAAAAGGTAAAAAATTTTTACATAAAGGCAAAATTAGGAGTTGAAAAAGGTCAATAAATGAAATAAAAGTAAAAATCATGACTTTAAAAGGTCAAAATAGGATTTAAAATGTAAAATTATGAATCCAAAAGGTCAAAATATGAAATAAAAAGTAGAAAAACCATAACTTTTGGTCATAACTGTGAGATGCAAAATTGAAAATATAGAAAAAAACATGAATTTCTGTCCCACATTCCTGACTTTTTATCAAATTATTTTTACTGTTTACTTTTTCTAATTTTTATGACTCAACAAGGATGCTATAAATCATCAAGGTTAAGTTTATATTTTTATACTGGAGGAAATCTGCAGACCTCATACTGGTGGGCCAGTTCTAATAAAAATATGATATGATCTGGTGGGCCGGGTATTACTGTACCACGGGCCAGATTTGGCCCCTGGGCCTTGAGTTTGACACCCCTGCTCCAAGTTGATGAGCCAGCTCAGCCGTAAAGAGCACTAATTTAATTTTGATAGCCCTTCTCTGTACAGAAACCACTTCCTGCTCCCCATCTGGAGTTCTTAGCTGTGATGTTGAAGCCGCCAGTAAACAAAAGATCCTATAAGCAGGTTCAAAAGTGTTAAACTCTCCTCGACGGCAGCAACAACAACCAAAACAAAATCATCCACCAACTGCTCCCAAACACTCAACTGTTTTAGGACCAGCCCTCTCCTCGCCTTTGCTCTCCTTCCTCCTCTTTTTCTTTGGCCGCTCCTCCTCCTCCTCACTTAGCTCCGCCTCCTCAGGTGATGATGCCTCTGCAGGTGGGGCTTTTTTAGCTGCTGCTCGTTTGGAGCTGGGTGCAGCCGCTGCAGGTGCTTTATGTTTCTTCTCAACTAAAAGAGTCAAAAAGAAGTAAATAATCATTTTCAAGGGTTAAAAAGGTGCTCCATTTTTAGGAGGAACATTCAGGAGCTTTAGGAATTCACGAACATTTTTACTAAAGCATGGCCACAACTGCTGCTAGGTGGCTTTATGCTTTATATTTAACCACTAGAACAGACATATGACAGTCTTTTACTCTGATTTGTAAATACAATCTAGAACAGGGGTTTTCAAAGTGTGTAAGAGTGAGCCTCCCCAAAGAGAAAATTATTCATTCAGTGGACCCCCACCCACATAAAGATTCAGACTGAAAAAACAGCCATATTTTCATACATTTATGTCTAGTTTTAAATATTTTTAACATTTTCATATCTTTGATATTTTGGTCTGCAAGTGTTCTTAAACATCCGTCTTCACCAGGTAATCAGTTATTTGGTTTCAGTAATGACAACTGCCAATACTACCTGATTATTCTGCTCTGATAATCCTTAAAGCAGCATTACTCAACCAAAGAGCCAAACTGTTGAAAAATACCTTTGCAAGAGCAAACATACGTATGAGGGGTGAAAAGTGGCAAGAACGGCTTTAAGTAGCAATAAAAATAAGTTCAAGATGGCAAAAATGGTCAAAAAGCAGCAAAAATGGGTGAAAATGGGCAAAAATGGGGGTTAAAAAGTGAAAAAGACGGGTGAGAAGTGACAAAAAAATGAGTAACAGGTGGCAAAAACAAGGCAAAAAATGAGTAAAAAATGAGTATATAGCAGTCAAGAGTGGCAAAAATGGGCAAAAAGTAGGAAAACAGTGGTATTTAATGACAAAAGGATGCTAAAATGGGCAAAAAGTGGCAAACAAATGGTAAAAAAAGGGCAAAAATTGTAAAAAAATGGCAAAAAAATGGCAAAAATGGGCAAAAAGTAGGAAAAAAGTGGTATTTAATGACAGAAGGATGCTTAAATGGATGAAAAGTGGCAATAATGGTGAAAAAGGGCAAAAATTGTGAAAAAGTTGCAAAAAGAAGCTTCAAAAAAGGGGGAAAAGTGGCAAAAAATTGTTGAAAAGGGCAAAAATTAAAAAAAAAGTGGCAAAAAGAAGTGGCAAAAATGGGCAAAAAGTAGGAAAAAAGTGGTATTTACTGACCAAAGGTAGTTTAAATGGATGAAAAGTGTCAAAAAAATGGTATAAAGGGGCAAAAAAAGTTTCCCTTTTTTAAGGTTTTCTGGGGGAATATTTAAAATGCAGACATCAAAGAGCCACTAATAATCACACGCTGAGTATCACTGCCTTAAAGTTACTGTAAGTTTATCCATTTTGCTCCATGCACAGCAGAGGTTAGCAAGACAAATCACTTTTGGGTTTTTTTCTGGTTTATGGTTCCACACCTCCCCTGAAGTTCTGTGGCGCCCCCCAGGGAGGCCCACCTCACACTCTGAAAACCGCCGATCTAGAATAAATCAAATGGGCAACTGTAGGAATAAGTCAGAGAGAAACTAGTAGAAACTGATCAGTGTGGTACCTTTTGGGCTGGAGGAGGAGCCTGCTGCAGCCGCCATCATCCACGCAGGTAAAACTCTCCTCCTCTGTTTGGACGCAGTGACTTCGCCTCGATCTGGCGCCATCTGTGTGGGAGGAGCCAAGTATGCCTACAGAGGTAAACAAGGAAAACCCAGCTTTCAACAGTGGCACATTTTTGCAGATACTTGCAAGCACATAGTTTTCTTCATAACAGAAATCCCATTTTTCCCAACTTGCCTGATTCTACTCCCATTGACACTGACACTAGTGCAAAAGGTACTATCTCTGTTTTATATGGTTTATATGTCACCTATCACCCAGTTTTACCATCTTATGCCTAGTTTGCCCGTCTCACCCATTTTCTGACACTTTTTTGCCACTTTAACCCCTTTTCGCCACTTTGATTATGGTTCTTGCAAAGGTATTTTTCAACAATTTGACTCCGGTTATGTGGGGTTGAGTAACACTGGTGTAGAGAATGAATGAATGGATGGATCCAGCTGATCCTGATAGAATTAGAAACTGAATGACATGATTTCCTACAAACCTTTTTCACACTTGTTGATGGTTTTTCAGCTTCCTTCTGGTTTAATGGGTCCTTTGCTTCATCTTCCTCTTGAAGGGGAGTCTGTTCTCTTTGCTGTTTTTCATCATGAGGAGGAGGAGGAGGAGGAGGTGGCTCTTCATCAGGCTGAGGTGAAACTGGACCTTCTTCTTCAAACATCTGACTGTTTCTACATGAAGTAGTGAAAAGCAAAACCACAAACCTCCAGTTTAAATACCTGAACAGTGCATGAGAGCCACACAAAGACAGAGACAGATTTCAAGCATAAAAAGTTTTTTTTTTTTTTTTTAATGACACGATCAGTGTTATCTTAATAGGAAAAGAAAGGATGTAAAAACTAAAGCAGCAGTCTGAGGAGGTCTGAATGATGGCAACCTTAACTCCAGTGTTCTACTGTGATCCACACCTCAAACAGAGACGGTGGAGACACTGAGATAAAACATTAGGAGAAGCCTGCAGACTAAATAAATGTACATTCTCCTTAATGTCGGCTTTTTGGTCCTTAGATAACTCTTCCTCAGAGCCTGCTCAGTCTGCTCGGTGAGGATAAAAGATAAGCATTTGATTAAACCGTGGAGAGCAGCCTCTTCCATCTTCACAGAGACGGCGTGGGCAGAGAAAGGGATTGATCTCAGAGCATTGTATTAAGATGGAAAGGAGGGCTCTTACCTGGGAGTATGCTCTTCCTCTTCTCCGCCCACGGCCACCACCTTGTAGATGAACTGACCAGGCAGCAGAGAGAAAAAGTCTCCATGATGTAGAGGGTGCCAGGAACCTTTCTGCAGTGCTCGAGGGCTGTCGGTCAGAGACGACTGCACAAAACACGGGTTAAAGTGGGTCTGCAGAAGAAAAACACAAGATGGGAGACAATAAGATCAACTTTAGTTAGTCTACAACAGCGGTTTTCAAAGTGTGAGGCGAGCCTCCCTGGGGGGTGCCACCGAACTTCAGGGGAGGAGCAGAACCATAAACTAGAAAAAAAACCAAAAGTGACTTGCAAAATGAATAAACTTATAGTAACTTTAAGGCAGTGATACTCAACGTGTGATTATTAATAGCTCTTATATTCCCCAGAAAACCTTAAAAAGAGGAAACTTTTTTGCCCTTTTATACCATTTTTTGACACTTTTCATCCATTTAAACTACCTCTGGTCAGTATATACAACTTTTTCCTACTTTTTGCCCATTTTTGCCATTTCTTTTTACCATTTTTTTTTTCAATTTTTGCCCTTTTCAACATTTTTTTTTGCCACTTTTCGCCCATTTGAGCATCCTTTGGTCATCAAAAACCACTTTTTCCTACTTTTTGCCCTTTTTTGCCACTCATTGTTGCTACTTTTTTCCAATTTTTGCCCTTTTAAACATTTTTTGCCACTTTCTATCCAATTAAGCATCCTTTTGTCATTAAATACCATTTCTTTCCTACTTTTTGCCCATTTTTGCCACTTATTTTTGCTACTTTTTCACAATTTTTGCCCTTTTTTACCATTTTTTTGCCACTTTTCATCCATTTAAGCATCCGTTTGTCACTAAATACCACTCTTTTTCTACTTTTTGCCTATTTTTGCCACTCTTGACTGCTGTATACCCATTTTTTACTCATTTTTTGCCTTGTTTTTGCCACCTGTTACTCATTTTTTGTCACTTCTCACCCATCTTTTTCACTTTTTATCCCCATTTTTGCTGCTTTTTGACCATTTTTGCCATCTTGAACATATTTTTATTGCTACTTTAAGTTGTTTTTGCCACTCTCCACCTCTTAGATTGTGGATCTTGCAAAGGTATTTTTCAACAGTTTGGCTCTTTGGTTGAGTAATGCTGCTTTAAGGATTATCAGAGCAGAATAATCAGGTAGTATTGGCAATAAATTTATGACTGAAACCAAATAACTGATTACCTGGTAAAGACGGATGTTTAAGAACATTTGCAGACCAAAATATCAGAGATATAGAAATGTTAAAAATATTTAAAATTAGACATTAATGTATGAAAATATGGTTAAGGGTTTTTTCAGTCTGAATCTTTTTGTGGGTGGGGGTCCACTGAATGAATAATTTTCTCTTCGGGGAGGCTCACTCTTACACACTTTGAAAAACCCCTGTTCTAGTCAAAGTCTGGACTTAAACAGGCTGGAAAACTCTCCAATGTGTCTGAATGAAAACTATTCTGCAGAGTGGGACAACATTCCTCCACAGTGGTGAGAAAGACTCACTGACAGTTATCACAGATGCTTATTTGCAAGGATGGAAGAACCAGTTATTAGGGGGAATGACTTTTTCACACAGGGACAGGAAGGTTTGGGTAGATTTAACCTTAATAAATGAAATCATTATTTAAAAACTGACTTTTGTATTTATTTACTCAGGTTATCTCTGTCTAATATCAAAATTAGTTTGATAATCTGAAATATTCAAGTGAAAAATATGCAAAAGAACAGGAAGGGAGCAGAGACTTTGAGCATGTCTTTGTGGATTTAAACCCATCTATATATTCAGAGTTTTGGAGTGATGTGTGAAACGCTGATGAGGCCTCAGGCTGCTGTGTGAATATCTCTAATGTTCTTTTATTGATTCTACGTCACCATTACAAATGCAGAGCTGTCACTCTGAGCTGTGTGTCATTTATTTAAGACATATCGATGAACTAATGGATCCATCGTTCAGGTTAATTACACATAAATGAGACTGAACCATGCTAGAGTGATGTTTGTTTTAAACATTGTAATCATTTCTCATATTGATCAGATAAAGATCTGAATATTGACAGTATTTAAAGGAAAAGGTCACAAAGCTTTGTGGGTAAAATCTTTAAGGAGGTTTTTACAGCAGAGAGAGGGTTTGGCTCAGTCTATGGTGGTCTCTGAGGGTTTAGGTCTCCTGATTCTGCTCCTCGTGTTTACCTTCTGTCCGCAACTGGAGGCTTAATGCAGGGGTTCTCAACGTTGGGGTCGGGACCCCATTGGAGGTCGCGAGAGATTGAGAGGGGGTCTCCAGATGCCTTAAAAAACTAAGCACATTTTTGAATAACACTGTTGTCACTTTATACCAACTTTTCCAAATATTAACCTGTTTTCATCACTTTTTCCAACCAATTTTGCCAATTTTTGCAACTTAAAACCCATTTTTTGTCCATTTTCAACCCTTTCCACCACTTTAAACCAAATCTTGCCACTCTCTGCCTATTGTTGGCTCTGTTGTCACATTATTGACACTATTTTTTTTTTTTTTAACTTTTTATTTACAAGAACAAAGAACATTAGTTCACCATGGGTGATACAGTTAAAATCAAAATGTTCTGTTACACATACATACATACATACATACGTACACATACATCTTAACATAAAGTCTCACTATACAATGTGCATATACATGATCCATTTTTCCCAGCGTTCCACACACTTTTCCAACTGGAGTCTTAAAACAAAAGTAAGTCTCTCCATACTGTAAATTTCTTTAATGAGCCCGTACCACTGGACCAATGTTGGGGGGTCTGGTTGCAACCACCTTCTGGTTATAGCTTTCCTGGCACTTGCCAAAAGGATCTTCAATAGGTACCTGTCCTTATGAAGGACTGTTTCCGGAATTTTACCAAGATATAAAATAACAAAAGAAAAATCTAGATCCACCCCAATTATTTTATTTATCTCGGTTGACACCTCCCTCCAAAATAATTGGATTTTGGGGCAGGCCCAAAAAACATGAAAGTGGTTAGCCATAGGGGTTCCACACTGCCTCCAGCAGAAGCCTCGGCTCTGTGTGCCTGTTTGCAGTGCTGTTAATTTAGGGGTTATGAAAAATCTCACTACATTCTTCCAGCCAAACTCTCTTAAAGATCTTGAATTTGCGGTGGTCGCTGTCTCACATATTTCTATCCAGGTCTCTTCTGATATTTGTATCCCTGATTCCTTCTCCCATTTTTGTTTAATGGATAACGTAGAATGATTTTTAGAGGCTTGTATACTTCCATATATTCTAGAGACCAACTTTTTATTATCTTTCTTTTTATATGCCTCATGAAATATAGAAATTAAATTGTATTCCTTCTCATCCGTGATTTGTAATTTTTTATTATAATAATCTCTGACTTGCAGGTATCTATGGAAGTCCTGCTTCCCCAGTCCAAATGTGTCTGAAATGAACTCATAACTCTGAAATTTATTGTTTGAGATGAGGGAACAAAAGGATGTGATACCTCTCCTGACCCACTGTTTAAAGCCCCCGTCCAATCTAGCAGGTTCAAATTCAGGATCATATGCTATCCAATTCAAGACTCTGACCTGTTTTTCTATTTGTAACTTCCTCAAAACTTTAAACCATAGTTTAAGAGTGAATACAGTCCATTGATTCAAGCTGTTATAATATCTTTCAGCTTGTTTTTTATTTCCTATTATAGATTGTATTGGAATTTTTAACTGTGTAGTTTCCAAGCATTTCCATTTAGATTCATAATTTGGAGAGCACCAGTATACTAAGGGTTTCAATTGTGCAGCATAATAGTAATCCTCTAAACATGGTAAAGCTCTTCCTCCCTTCTCTTTTTTCAGCTGTAGAGTCTTGAACTGAACCCTAGGTCTTCTACTGTTCCAAACGAACCTTGAGATCCAGGCATTCCACTCATCAAATTGTTCCTTGGGTACCTCTAGAGGCAGAGACTGGAAGAGATAAAGAAGACGTGGCAACACATTCATTTTAATGATTTCTATTCTATTACTCATATCTCATTATTGACACTATTAACCCCTTTTTACCACTTTTTGAGCCACATTTCATAATTTGATATGCCAATTTTTGCCAGTTTCTGACTTTTTCTGCCTCAGCTAAACCCTTTTTTGACAGTTTAGATCAATTTACATCCCAATTCACCAACTGGCCACATATTTTTGCCACTTTAACGTCATTTCAGCCACTTTTGAATCCCTTTTTACCACTGATATGCCCATTTTTGCCACTTTAACCCATTTTTGCCATATTTTGGTTATTTCTTGCCACTTTTATCTAATTTTTGGCATTTCTAACCCATTTCTGCTATTTTCAAAATCCAATTTCACCACCTTTCCCACTTTTTGCCATTATTAACCCATTTTAGCTATTCTTAATGTTTTTTAATTCTGTTTTTAACAAAAGACTCGCTTTTAAGAGGGCTACTTACTACACAAATGAATTCAAATGTGTTAAATATAAAATACCATGACTTAGCTTTACAATGAACCATGATTTTGCTGACCCCCAGTTTGGCTGGGTCCCAGAAAGTTCTCCTTCTTTTAGAGCACCTGATTCCTATGCTGACAAGCTTCATGGAGATGCTGATTTCATTTTCCAGCAGGACTTGGCACCTGCCCACACTGCCAAAGGTACCAAAAGCTGCTTCAATGACCATGGTGTTACTGTACTTGATTCAGACCTGAACCCCATAGAGAATCTATGGCAGATGAGAGACACCAGACCCAACAATGCAGATGACCTGAAGGCCGCTATCAGAGCAACCTGGGCTTCCATTACACCTGAGCAGTGCCACAGGCTGATCGCCTCCATGCCACACCACATTGATACAGTAATTCATTTAAAAGGAGGCCCAACCAAGTACTGAAGGCATAGAAATGAACATACTTTTCAGAAGCCTGACATTTCTGTTGAACATATCCTTTTTTACTGATCTTATGTAATATTCTAATTTTCTGACACACTGAATTTGGGGTTTTCTTATCTGTAAGCCATAATCATCAACATTTCAAGAAATAAAGGCTTGAACTATTTCACTCTATGTGTGACAAGTCTATAATATAATATATGGGTATATAATATATAATATATGGGTTTCACTTTCAGGAAAGAGTGACAAAAAATATTGAACTTTTTCATGATATTCTAATTTTTGGGGATGTACCTGTATATAATTTTTCAACCATTTAACTGATTTAGCATTAGTCTCGCCCTCATGTTTGTAATATTTTGGCACTATTTTCATGTAGCACTTCTTATAAACTTCATGTGTCGTGTCCATCTCATTTGTGTCCTGATTTCATTCTTAATGTCCTTCTCCTGGTGCTGCCATGTTTGTTGTACTAACTTTCTCCTGCTCAGTGACTGACAACTCTGCCAACCTCACTGGACAAACTATTCATTTAATTTTTCCCTTATCATAGACTTCAGTTCATATTAGCAATTACTAGGAAAGAATCGATACTTGGTGGATGAGACGATGTATCACCAGAGAAAATACTGCGATACTATACTGTATCAAATTTTTCTCCCACCCCTAATTATTACTGGGTAAATGCTTCCTTAATTTTACCAAGTTATTACTTGGTAAAATGCAAACTTGTAACTAGGTAATCACCACCTTGTTCCAGAGAAATGACTAGATAACAACCGCTCATGACTATAGAATTACTATGTGACTGGGTCCACTATTATAGAGAGCTACTGGATCTAATGATGTGAAATAATCCTCCGTTTCCTTTCAAACAGACAAAGCCGGGCTGTAGATATTATTTATTTTCCACTACGTATCCCATAAAAGAGCTACGAATAGTTTAAGCATTCATAAAAACACCTGATGGTTTAATGGTGCCTGCTGCAGCATATATGATTGTTAACAATAGACTTCCAATCACATCTGCAATGATTCAGCCCCAGAAAGAAGAATGACTGAGTTTTTAAACCCACAGTGCTGTGGGTCATCTTAGGACCAGCAGTCTTTAAGGTTTGGTTTTAGAGAAAACCGTAGAGCAGAGCCATCCTCAGCTGCATCATGGGGATGCTCTGTGTTGGTTTTAGTGGATCTCAGTGCAGCCTTTGACACTGTGGATCATGGTATTTTAGTTCATAGGCTAAAGCGGTGGGTGGGTATTTCTGGCTCAGCCATTGAGCGGTTCTCCTCCTACCTGTCACACAGAACTTTCTCAGTCACTGTGAACAACTACAGCTCTTCAAATTCCTTCCTGGTTTGTGGAGTTCCCCAAGGTTCGGTCCTTGGCCACTGGCTTTCCATACATTTAAGAATACATTTTAAGATTCTTATGTTGACTTTTAAAGCCCTGCATGGTCAGGCACCAGCCTACCTTTCAGAACTCTTATGTTACAACGCCAGCAGGACTCTTCGGTCCTCCGATCAGGGTCTGTTGGTTGTTTCACACTTCAGACTAAAAAACCAAAGGAGACTGTGCGTTTAAGACAGGGGTGTCAAACTCAATCACGGCAGGGGCCGGATCCAGAATTTAGGTCTAACCTGAGGGGTAACAGGTCAACATTTAACCAGAAACTATCATCATCATATCATCAGTAATGAATTATGGGAAACACTAAGCACTGATGATTTAGAGATTAAAAAAGTCTAAATGATAAGTTTAAAGGTTCAAAATCTGAGATAACATGTCAAATTTATAAACTCAAAAGGTCAGAACATGAAATTAAAAGTCAAAAAAGTTTTTAAAAGAAAATTACATGAGATAAATTCAAAATCATGAGTTTTTAAGGTCCAAATATGAGATAGAATACAAAATAATATGTCTAAACTTCAAAATATGAGAATAAAAAAGTCAAAACCATGAGTTTTAAAGGTCAAATAATGAGATAAACCTGGAAATCATGAGTTTTACCAGTATAAGGAAAAATTCAAAATAATACATTTTAAATTTCAAAATATCAGATAAAATGTCAAAATCATGAGTTCTAGAGTCAAATATACAAGATAAAATTCAAAATGATAAGTTATACAAGATAAAACTGGAAATCATGAGTTTCATCAGTCAAAATATGATAAAGAAATTTAAAATCATGAGTTTGAAAGGTCACAATAAGAGATAAAATCAGAGTTCATCACATATTTCGACCATCTTAAGTCATGATTTTGAATTTTTATGTCACATTTTCACCTTTCAGATTATCATTTTTAATTTTTTGTTTATATTTTTACCTTTTAACTCCAACCTTTGACTTTTAATCCCTTATTTTTAAAACTTTTTACACTCATAATAAGAAAAATGTTTTTCATATTTTGTCCTTTATATTCATAATTTTGACTTTTATAAAAAAATTAAAGCTTCAAACTCATGATTTAAAATTTTATTTTATATTTTGACCTTTTAGGGTCAAAATTTTAAATAATAAATTATATTTTGACATTTCAAACTCCTAACCTTGACTTTTAATCCCATATTTTGAACTTTTAGAATCATGATTTAACATTTTATCTCTTATTTCTATCTTTAACCCATTGTCTCAGGTTTTATTTCATATTTATACTTTTAAATTGTAAGATTTCATACTTGGACATTTCTTTTATCTTTCTATTGCATATATTTGCCTTTTCAAAGAATAATTCTGACTTTTAATCTCAGATTTTTAGCCTTTAAAATGATCATTTGACTGTTTTTAGTCACAACATCATGTATCATCAGTGCTTAGTGTTTTTTCCCATAATTCATTTGTGGTGAAAATGTTGTTTATGGTTTAATGTTGACCTTGTTAGGCTCTCAGGTAAGGCCTTAACTCAGAATCCGGCCCCTGCTGTGATTGAGTTTGACCCTGCTGCTCTCCTGCATGTGGAATAGATATGGACGGTGAGTTTTAGGACTGTTATCACAGAAATTCTGGACTGAAAAGTATTCAGAAGAAATTAAGTTAAATGATTTTTTCCTCTGAAGCATCCTGGTTTGTTTTCAACTTGTGTGACAAAGAAATCGCTCTCATATTTTTTCAGTTAAGCTGGAGTCACACTCACCTTGACCTGCTGAGTCATCAATAAGACGTCTCACTGATTACAAAAAACTCTTCAGCTTATGAAATGTCAGAAAACGTGAGAATTGCTTTTACCGTTACAGTTTCTCCAGTGAAAGGATGGCTGTGAATTGCTTGGTTTCTGTGATATTGCAAAGCCAGGACTCATTCAATTTACAAAGCCAAGAGAGGAAAGGACCAGATCCATGTGTTTCCAAAGCTGCATGCAGTGATTCGTAAGAAAAACACATTTTCCTATAAAGGAATGCCGTGTTTCTCATGGCACATTTAATTAATTCATGACACGTTTAATTAATTAATTAATTAATTATATATTTCATTTTGGCACTCTCAGTCCTCCATACCTTATCGTCCGTCATGCTAGCAATTAGCTCGGTGGGGAACTGATGTAGTCAATACTTGTAACAACTGATCAGTAAGCATTGCGTTAACTCCCAAGTTAGCACAACATTAGCTCACTTACGACGAGGGGCAAGGGCGCCCGCACCACTCAGGTGTCCTGAGCGCGGATGGAAGCGATGAAATCCTTGGCCTCTGTCACCGAAGCAAGCCTCTTCCTACCTCCATCCTTTGTCACAATGGCGAGCCTAGCAGGGAACAGCAACGCAGGTTTGACGCCCAGTTTATAAAGCTCCGCCATCACATCTCGGTATTTCTGGCTGTAGCTGACGCTGTCAGAGTTATTTTGGGTTGTCATGGCAACATAAAAGGCAAAATACATAAATTTAATTTACAGGGTTGATAGATTAATTTTTGTTTTCAGTCAAGAAATTTCTACTTTGTAATATTTATAATGTTATTAGTCAAGTTATTATTTTATTTATTTGTCTGTGTTCATCCTGTAAATAAAGTTTTATGGTGACGTGTGTTACCGGAAGCAAGCTAGGACGGAGAGGGAGATTCGCAGGTTGCCATGGAGAAGAGTCAACTCCCTCTCTCCTTTTGTCCCCTTTTCTGTTGGTCTTCAGGCGAACACGGTAAATGTTGTTTTATTGTTTATGAGTTTTAAGGTGTATGTATGTCGTATGTTATTTTAAACTGTACATTGTTTATAATTTCAGTTTTCACGGTGCTCCACGTCTTTTCTTCTGTGAAGATTAAAACCTACAAGTGGACATCATTTTATTTTAAGCATGTGATGCTCATTTAAACTCACCTGTGGCAGTAACAGGTGCTGACAATCTAGAAATCACACCTAAAGCCAGTTATATTTTTAGGGTCCGAGGACCCCTTCTAGCAGGAACTAGAAGGGCAAGGACCCTATTGTATCTGGTCCATTTCTTTCTTTTTATTATTCCCACGCCTCTTTAACCCTTTAATTGACCCCCTAAACACGCTCAAAAACTCACCAAAATTGGCACACACCTCAGATTCAGTGAAAAATTTGATAAAATGAAAAAAAAAAAAAAAAAAACCCAAACATGCCAAAATGTGCTCTCTAGCGCCACCTAGGCACACTAAAACGGCCCTCACAGCCAGTAGGAATGTCGTAGAGAGATCAAACCAACGTTGAAACGCTCGTCTCATCGAGACCCACAAATAACGCACTGACACCCCTAACCTATCTCAAACAGGAAGCTGGCAATTTGCCTTTCAAAATAAAATTTTCCAGAAAAAAAGGGCTCCGAACAAAATGTATCTTGTCCTAGGCCGTAGATCGTATCAGCTTGAAACTCGCAGAGAAGACACACCAGGCCATGCTGATCAAAAGTTATTGGGGAATTTGTTGAGGGACGTGCGACAGACCGAGGACCCGTCCAATGCTGCTTGCAGCTTTAATTTTTTGTTTTTTTTATTTCAAAAAGCTCTTATTTACTTTTAGGTTCTGTATTTTATGGTGTTTCTTATATATTGATTACATTTTGTGTTTTTCTTTTGTGTTTTAGTCACTTTGCAGCACTTTGGCTTGGACTGTGTTTATTTTTCTCTTAAAGTCGAAAAATAATAGTTGAATAAAAAGCTGAAATTAAATTCCCTCCTTATGTTGCCTTAATATCTCAGGCATAAAAATCAAACACATTCACTGCTGCAGGTCCGTCTTTGGAAGGAATCTCTGCTCTCCTTCTTGCACAGGCTTAAAATTTTAAAAAGAAATAAAATAATAAAAATAAAAACTAGAAAGGCAAAGGTACCGGTCTGAGTCTCAGCTGGCTGTCCTGGTTCTCCAGCAGACCGTGGTTTCTGGAAACTCTCCGATCACTGACCTGAGAGCACATGAAGAAGAAATGATAAAAAACATTAAATTCAATGCAAAATAAGTCACATATACTATGTGGACAAAAGTATTTGGCCACCTGGCCATTACCCAATAGGGCCTGTAAAGACATTGTATTCAAATCCATGTTTTTAAATATGGAAACCAGGAAATCATGACAAAGAGGACCACCACACACTACAACACTGATCATCAACTGGCGGCCCGAGGGCCAAATCAGGCCCCCCAAAGCTTTCTGTCCGGCCCCCAGAAGATCATTAAATTCAGAAAAGGAGGAAAAGAAGATGTTCTGGTTCTAGGAGTGTCTTTTGGCTTCAAATGTCTGCAGCTGTTAAATCCATCAAAAAAAATTACTATCGAAATAGTTTGAGAATGATCTGATTTTGACCTGTTTTTATAGAAATTCACTCATCATTCATAATAAGTAAAAACGTTTTTTAAAATGGGTTAAGACTGGCAGAATTGTTGCAAAAATGGCCTGAGTAAGTGATGAAAAGGGGTTAGAGAGTGGCAAAATGGGTTGTAGAGAGACACAAAGGGGCAAAAATGTGCAGGAAAAGAGGTTAAAAAGGGGCAAAAAGTAAATAAAATGAGTTATTAATAATACAAATGTTGCAAAAAAGTAATGAAAAAAGTTAAAAAGTGGCAAAAATGGATACTAGAGTGGCACAAAGGGGCAAAAATGTGCTAGAAAAGAGGTTTAATACGCTTTAGAGAAAAGAAAAAATGTTTTCAAGAGGAAGAAAGGTATCAAAAATGAGTTAAAAGTGACGAAAATATTTCAAAAATAGCCTGGCAAAGTAGTGAAAATGGGTTAAAGAGTGTCAAAATGGGCAAAAGTTGTTTTAAAAGTGTCAAAAATGATCAAAAATAAGTTGAGGGGCAGAAAATGTTGAAGAAATGTCCAAATGAAGTAATGAAAGGGGTTAAAAGTGTCAAAAATGACTCAGTATTAGTGCTTAATCACAGCTGGGGAGGGCCCATTATTTGGGATTTTCAGGGGCCTGGACAATTCTGTGGGCAGGTCTGTCTCTTTGTGGCCTGCTGCGTTTTGAAAAGAAATACAAATACTAATACAATAATATTTTAATCAGACCAAAATATTTATTCAATTTTTGTTTATTTGAAAGTCCGCCCCCCAGAGTCTCTGTGGAGACTAAATCTGGCCCTTGTGCAGATGCGGTTGATGACCCCTGCACTACAACACCTGAAGTCTAAGTTAGGCAAGGTTTGCCTGCCTGACAATCAGGGGGCGTGTCCCAGGTCGAGGTTCATCGCAAACAACGATTCTTCCAAATAATCCTCAGATGTGTGGTGTCCACATGAATATTTTACTGCTCCCCTGACGTGTCGGGGCGTCCCCAACATCTAACCTGTTTGTTTTTGTTTTTTGCATGTTTTGATGATGAAACAAGGCACACACATGTGGTACCAGTGAGAGTAAAAACAGGCATGGATGGCAAATCTGTGCTAAACAGACATTAAAAACCATCAGTGATTCCACACTGTGTTGGATCCAGCCCTCTGCTCCCGTGTTAGCAGGACAGCAGCGCCCTCCAGTGGTTAAAGGGAGGATAGCATGCAGCTCAGAAACAAAACTCAAAGGTTCCTCACAGATATTCTGCAGCCTTTTCTCTGAGTTAAATGTGAAACATACTGCTCAGATTTATTCCTCAACAGTTTGTTTATATTAAGGAGGCATTTAGAATTTTTGTAAAGGAAATAACCAGTGGAATAAGACTGTCGAACATATTTACTTAAAATAAATCACACATCGGACGCTTCGATCCAACTGCTGTAGGCAGAATCTGGACTCAGCGCTGAACAGAACAGGAGCCAATCAGGCACCTGACTGTCAACGCCTGGAGGTACCAGAAGCTCCAAACAAGCATCAGTAGAAACAGAATAAGGTTTACAGCATTGGCAGAGAAGATTTAGAATATTTTTCATGGGCACAACCCACATACTCAGCTCTGCTGCTCATCCCACAAACACATGTTCCTTACAAATGTGGCTCCACTTACAGTCACTAGAAAAAGTATGTGAACCCTTTGAGATTTCTTGGATTTCTACATAAATTGGTCATCAAATGTGTTCCGATCTTCATCTAATTCACAACAATAGACAAACACAGTCTGCTGAAACTAATACTGCACAAAAATGATACGTTTTCATGTTTTTATTGAACAAAACATGTAAACATTCACAGCGCAGGGTGGAAAAAGTATGTGAACCCCTAGGCTAATGACTTCTCCAAGAGCTAATTGGAGCCAGAAGTCAGCCAACCTGGAGTCCAATCAATGTGATGAGATTGGATGTGTTGGTTAAAGCTGCCCTGCCCTTTAAAAAACACACACCAGTTTTGAGTTTGCTGTTCTCAAGAAGCATTGCCTGATGTGAACCATGCCTGGCACAAAAGAGCTCTCAGAAGACCTACGATCAAGAACTGTTGACTTGTATGAAGTTGGAAAGGGTTACAAAAGTATCTCTACACCGCGTTCCATATTATTATGCAAACGTTTTTCTCTGATTTTCTAAATATCAATGCAAATGACAGTCATAATATTTTTCAGTCATCAACAGTTAGAGTATAATTCAAATGTTTTTGAACAAACTTCATAATGATAACCATTATTTTTTAAAAATAAAAACCTCAAAATGCACTTTTCCACATGTTCCCCATTATTAAGCAGGCCACAGGTTTCAGCAATATGGGAAAGAAAAAGGATCTCTCTGCTGAAAAGTGTCAAATAGTGTAATGCCTTGGACAAGGAATGAAAACATTCGATATTTCAGGAAAAATTAATTGTGATCATCATACTGTGAAGAAATTAGTGGCTGATTCAGAGCACAGATGGGTTTGTGCAGATAAAGACATAATGAGGAAGGTTTCTGACGGACAAATACATCAGATTAAGAGAGCAGATGCTAAAATGTCATTACAAAGCAGCAAACAGGTATTTGAAGCTGTTGGTCCCTCTGGAGTCCCACCAACCTCAAGGTGTAGGATCCTCCAGAGGCTTGCAGTCGTGTATAAACCTACTATTCAGCCCCCCTAACCAATGATCACAAGCAGAAACGGTTGCAGTGGGCCCAGAAATACATGAAGACTCATTTTCAAACAGTCTTGTTGACTGATGAGTGCCATGCAACCCTGGATGGTCCAGATGGAGGAGTAGTGGATGGTTGGTGGATGGCCACCATGTCCCAACAAGGCTGTGATGTCAGCAAGGAGGGGGCGGAGTCATGTTTGGGCCGGAATCATGAGGAGAGAGCTGATAGGCCCCTTTTGGGTCCCGGAAGGTGTGAAAATGACCTCGGCAAAGTATATAGAGTTTCTGACTGACCACTTTTTTCCATGGTACAAAAAGAAGAACCGTGCCTTCTGTAGCAAAATTTTCTTCAAGCATGACAATGCTCCATCTCATGCTGCAAAGAATCCCTCTGTGTCATTGGCTGCTATGGGCATAAAAGGAGAGAAACTCATGGTGTGGCCCCCATCCTCCCCTGACCTTTAACCCTACTGAGAACCTTTGGAGCATCCTCAAGCTAAAGATCTATGAGGGTGGGAGGCAGTTCACATCAAAACAGCAGCTCTGGGAGGATATTCTGACATCCTGCAAAAAAAAATTCTAGCAGAAACTCTCCAGAAACTCACAAGTTCAATGGATGCAAGAATAGTGAAGGTGATATCAGAGAAGGGCTCCTATGTTAACATGGAACTTGGCCTGTTAAGATGTTTTTGATTGAAATAGCTTTGATTTCAGTAAATATGACCTCCTAATGCTGCAACTTCTACAAATGACCATTTTCAGTTCTTTACAACCTATAAAATGTTTTAAAAAGCTGTTGAGCTTAATAATGTGGAACAGTGCATTTTGAGGTTTTTATTTTTTTTAAATAATTTTTGTCATTATGAAGTTTGTTCAAAAACATTCGAATTATGCTCTAATGGCTGATGACTTGAAAAATATTCTGACTGTCATTTGCATTAATATTTAGGAAAATCAGAGAAAAATATCATTTGCATAATAATGTGGAACGCGGTGTAAAAGCTTTGATGTTCATGTGTCCACGGTAAGACAGACTGTCTACAAATGGAGAAGGTTCAGCACTGTTGCTACTCTCCCTAGGCGTGGTCATCGTGTAAAGATGACTGCAAGAACACAGCGCAGAATGCTCAGTGAGGTGAAGACGAATCCTAGAGTGTCAGCTAAAGACTTACAGAAGTCTCTGGCACATGCTAACATTTGTGTTGACAAATCTACAATAAGAAAAACATTAAACAAGAATGGAGTTCATGGGAGGACACCACGGAGGAAGCCACTGCTGTCCAAAAAACACACTGCTGCACGTTTGAAGTTTACAAAAGAGCACCTGGATGTTCCACAGCACTACTGGCAAAATATTCTGTCCATAGATGAAACCAAAACTGAGTTGTTTGGAAGGAACACACAACGCTATGTGTGGAGAAAAAAAGGCACAGCACACCAACATCAAAACCTCATCCCAACTGTGAAATATGGTGGAGGGGCCATCATGGTTTGGGGCTGCTTTGCTGCCTCAGGGCCTGGACGGATTGCTGTCATTGACGGAAAAATGAATTCCCAATTTTATCGAGACATTTTATAGGAAAACTTAAGACCATCTGTCCACCAACTGAAGCTCAACAGAGGATGGGTGACGCAACAGGACAACGACCCAAAGCAAAGAAGTAAATCAACAACAGAATGGCTTCAACAGAAGAAAATACGCCTTCTGGAGTGGCCCAGTCAGAGTCCTGACCTCAACCTGATTGAGATGCTGTGGCATGACCTCAAGAGAGCGATGCATACCAGACATCCGAATAATATTGCTGAACTGAAACAGTTTTGTAAAGAGGAATGGTCCAAAATTCCTCCTGACCGTTGTGCAGGTCTGATCTGAACTACAGGAAACGTTTGGTTGAGGTTATTGCTGCCAGTGGAGGGTCAACCAGTCATTAGCCTAGGGGTTCACATACTTTTTCCACCCTGCACTGTGAATGTTTACATGTTTTGTTCAATAAAAACATGAAAACGTATCATTTTTGTGCAGTATTAGTTTCAGCAGACTGTGTTTGTCTATTGTTGTGAATTAGATGAAGATCAGAACACATTTGATGACCAATTTATGCAGAAATCCAAGAAATCTCAAAGGGTTCACATACTTTTCTAGCAACTGTAAAAGAAAATAAACAGGCTTTACTCCAGTATAAGATCTACTGACAGGAAGCAACAAAGAAACAATCTAGCAAACACTAATCTGCTAACTTTATATGCATTCATATATATTTTATATTCTCTGTACTGCACTGGTCATCAACTGGCGGCCAGGGGGCCATAAGATTATTCTTTGGCTTTAAATGTCCGCAGCTGTTAAATAAACCCCACAAACAATTGACATTGAAATAGTTTTAGAATGTCTTAACACTTAATATTTTTTAATATTAATATTTTTACAGAAATAAATAATCAGTAAATATTTAAAAAGAGGTTAAGGTTGACAGAAACTCTCGAAAAATGACCAGATAAAGTGGTGAAAAGGGGTTAGAGAGTAGCAAAAATGGGTGATAAGTGACAAAAAGGGACAAAAATTGGCAGAAAAAGTGATGAAAAGATGTTAAAATGTGACAAAAATTGGTAAAAGGGGAAAAGTATCAAAAAATTGTTACAAATGACAAAAATAGTGCAAAAATAGTAATGATGGTTAAAAGGGGAAAGAAATGGATAAAGAGTGGCACAAGGGGTATAAAACATGCAGGAAAGTGGTTTAGATGGGTTAGAGAATGGCAAAAATTGGGTTAATCAAAAATGGGTTAAAAGTGGATAAAATGATTTTAAAGTTGAAAAAAATGTTGACAAAAATGTAATGAAAAGGGGATAAAAAGTAGCAAAAATAGACAAAAAGTGTCAAAAATGGATAAAAGAGTGGCACAAAGGGGATAAAACACGCAAGAAAAGTGGTTCATAACGGGGTCATGTCTTGCAAAAATTGGGTTAAAGAGACAAAAAAGGGTTAAAATGGTCAAAAATGAGTTAATAGTGGTACTAAATCACCACTGTGGAGGGTCGATTCTCTGGGAGGGGAGAGTTTCAGTAACTTGAGAGTTGTGGTAACTTGTCCTCTAAGTATAACCTCCCTCCTTCTCACTTGTATCGCTATTTTCAAATACGTGATTCCATCTCCAGATCTTTTCCTAATTTCCCCTCTGTACCTCCAGAACAACCTTGGGAAAATTTGCTTTCACACAGTCCTTACCAGAGAGGCTTGATTTCCAACATATATGACTTCATTTTGTCTTTAAGTAGTCATTCTAGTGTCTAAATCAAGGATGCACGGGCAAAGGAACTGGGAATCCAGTTGAATGAAAACCACTGGCAGCATGCTATTGACAGGACACGGTCTACCACCTCCTGTGCTCGTCTGGGACTTATTCAATTTAAAGTCCTGTATAGGGTTCATTTCTCTAAATCCAGACTTTCTGGAATATACCCAGAAGTGAAAGATGAATGTGATAAATGTCATGGTTCTCCTCACCTCAGCCATATGTTTTTTCTTTGCCCGGCTCTAAATGGTTTCTGGACCAAGTATTTTAATATTATGTCCACTAGGGCTGGGCAATGAATGACAAATTAGATTAAATCGCAATATAGCATGCTGCAATATTCAAATCACAGACAGTGCAATATTTCTTTAACCTGAAAAGTGTCAAAATACCAGTTTGATACAATCTTTTTTTCTTTTTTTATCCCTTACACCAGCGTTACTCAACCCTGCTCAACCAAAGACCCAAAGAGTGAAAAATACCTTTGTAAGAGCCACAATCTAAGAGGTGAAAAGTGGCGAAAACAGCTTGAAGTAGCAATAAAAGTAAGTTAAAGGTGGAAAAAATTGTCAAAAAGCAACCAACATGGGTCAAAAAGGGGCAAAAAATGGAGAGGAAAAAGTGGAAAAAGGGCAGAAAGTAGCAAAATATGGGTGAGAAGTGACAAAAAATGAGTTACAGTTGGCATAAAATGGTCCAAAAGTGTCAAAACCATGAAAAAAATGAGTGAAAAGTGACTAAAATGGGCAAAAAGTAGTCAAGATTGGCTTAAATGGGCAAAAACTAAGAAAAAGTGGTATTTAATGACAAAAGGGAGCTTAAATGAGTGAAAATGCAGAGAAAAAAAGGGTGAAAAGGACAAAAATGGGATAAAAGTGGCAAAAAATGGGTAAAAAAAATGCAAAAAAAGTGGCAAAATGGGCAAAAAAGTAGGGAGAAAGTGGTATTAAATGGCAAAAGATAGCCCTGATGGGCAAAAATGGGATAAAAGTGGCAAAAAGTAGGAAAAGAGTTGTTTCAAGGGCAAAAGGTTGCTTAAATGGACGGAAAGAGGGAAAAAATGGTGAAAAAGTGCAAAAAAGTTTCCCTTATTTAAGGTTTTTTTGGGAGAATTATATTTAAAATGAAGACATAAAAAAGCCTCGTGGCTCTAGAGCTACACGTTGAGTCTCACAACTTTATACGTTATTCAAATCTTCAAGTATCTTTTTTATTTTATTTTATTTTTATACAAAAATCTTACTTTTCTTGCTCATGCATTTATTTTTCTTCATCAAAATGAGAATATGAGAAATTATTATCCCCCTCAATAAAGCAATTGATATCAAAATTTCTATATGAGCCAAAATGGCAGTAAGATTTTTTTATTCTAAATCTAGCCCTAGTTTAACTTATCTAAAATTTTACTTGTTATAATATAGAGTGATTTCTTGCTCATGTTTGTTGAACAACAGAAAAACTGAGGAACCTAAATAATCACATTTCAAATTGCATTCGCAATATTGCAGGAAAAAATTGCAAATAGATTATTTTTGCAAATTGTTCAGCCCTAATGTCAACGGTTCTTGGAGGTAATTTGCAGCCTTCTCCATTGATTGCTACATTTGGGATCCCGGATGCTTCTCTTGCACTAGATTCTAACCTAAAGGACATTCTGGCTTTCACATCCCTACTGGCAAGACGCTGCTTACTATTACACTGGAAATCTGTTAACCTCCCATCTCCCGGTGGCTTAAAGACACCGTATTCTTTCTGAAACTTGAGAAGATCAAATATACTTTGAGGGGATGCACTGATAAGTTTTTCTATAAATGGCAACCATTTATTTTGTATTTTACAAGCTTGGAGCTACTTCCCATCTGAATGTGTGCCTGTTTCTGTGTCTCATAATTCATAAATAGGCAATGTTGTGTGTTGGTCATATTGTGCTGGGTTGAGGTGCTATATTGTTCTTTTGATTGGGTTGTTATGCTTTTGTTTACATGTATCTGTGCAGGTATATCTTAGTGTTTGCATGTACTGTATCTGAATGTACAGTGCTTAACAAATTTATTAGACCACCACCCAAAGTAAGGTTTATGCCACAGCTGCCCTAAATTAACAGCATTGGTAATTACCAAAATCATTTTTATGTTCCTGCAATGGTTAATACACCAATATGTAGAAGCTCTTTAACCCAAATGATATTTTTAATGCTAAAATAGAATTATTATTGTTATCCACAAATTTTCAAATTTACTGATTTACAAAAAAACTGAATAAATAGTAAAGCACATTAATATTTCTTGATGAATATGTCAAATTAAAGTTATTTACTTGCATTCCTGAACAGAAAAATGAGTTTTAGTGGTTGAATGTTATGCTTGATTCATTTCTGACTTCTCAGAGAAGCCCAGTGAGCCGACTCAAATTTGGGTGAATTCAGTTTGAAATTCCTCATTCCTGTTCAAAATGGTAAAACGTGGAGAGCTGACTGAAAATGAAAGAGTCCGCATTAAAGCACTTCATGATGCTGGATGGTCTCTGAGACAAACAGGGAAAGACATAAAGTGTTCTCAGTGTGGTCAAGTCTGCTTTGGAGTCAGTTGCCCAGACTGGTTCTTAGAAAATGCACCAATGAAGAGGCAGGAAACCAAAGTTAACTGAAGCAGATGTCAGACACCTCAAGATCTGAAGTCCTAGAGACAGAAGGAAGAGCACTGCTGATCTTCAGGCAGAGATGAATGCTTCTAGATCAGAGTCTGAGAAAGTCTCCAGAATGACCATAAGCAGACGACTGAGGGAACAAGGCTTAAAGGGAAGAACAGCTGCTAAGAAGCCATTATTGAGGCCTGCAAACATCCAGAAAGGCCTCAGATTTACCAGGGAGCACAAACACTGGACTGTTGATGACTGGAAGAAGGTACTCTGGACGGACCAGTCCAAGTTTGAACTCTTGGGTCAGCATGGTCGTGTTTATGTCCAGTGGAGAGTCCATTATGGTATGGGGCTCCATTTGTGGATACGGCGTGGGCAAATGAGTGAAAATGGACGGTATCATGAACAAGAACGTCTACCACAACATCTTAGTGCATCATGGAATCCCTTCTGGACTGAATCTGATTGGTCGTGGGTTCACATACCAACAAGACAATGACCCCAAGCAGACTTCAAAGCTGTGCAGAGACTATCTGAGCAAGAAAAAGGACTCTGGAGGACTGGGACTGATGGACTTGACAAGTCAGAGTCCAGGTCTGAATCCTGTTGAACTAATTTGGGATTTAGTAGATTCAAAGTTTGATGTAAAACCAGTCTGTGTGAACAGCTATGAACTATTTAGAGCTCAGTAACAACAGAGACTGTGGAAAAGTCTAGAAAAACAACGGCAGCAGGAATGAAGCTGTTATCAAGGCCAGAGGAGGCCGTACAAAATATGAAGTTTTATGGTTATTATGTGTGAAAAAGGACTATTTAGTTGTTTCAGTTTGTTATTTGCCAAATAAATAACAATGAGATTTTTAGTTTTAAACAACTTTTTAAAAGATTTCTGAAATATTTGTTTTCTCGTTTTCATGACAGGTGGTTTAATAAATTTGTTAAGCACTGTCTGTGTATGCACTTATGCCTGCATGCTTACGTCTATACATGGGAGAAAAAGAAAAAGAGATTGTATTTTTTTTTGCCATTATTTCATTAAATCTCTCAATAAAAATATTTTGGAAAAAAAGATAACCTGTACCAGAACAATCTAGATTCAAGTCATACCACTGACTAAGATTATAAGATCATTTTCACCTGCAACCTTTATCAATAAAAACTCAAACATTAATTTATCTTTAAATTAAAGTATCTAATTTCAAATGACAACATCTCTCCTTTCAATGAGCGACTGTGTGGCTAAATATCTACTAAATACTTCCACTGTAGACCCTTAGGTGACCTCACGGGTAAGAATGAACTTCATCCGTGTTAAATTCATCCTGTTAATGCTGGTATGAAATCTGTGATGGACTCACTCCCAGGAAAGGACCCCGGCCCAGCACCGTCTCTCCCGGCGGCAGCTGGATCGGAGCCCCGCCGCCCACCGGCTCCAGGGCGAAGCCGGACATCTGCTCGGACCGAAGGGACTGGAGGGAGCTTCACCCCGGGTAACTGGAGGAAATGTTTGAATACATAGCATGAAAAATCACCAGTCAGTCTAAATGGGTATAATATAATAACAATCCTGGTTTAAAGAGCTTCTCTTACTTTAGCAAATATCAGAAACCAAAGTTCAGCTAAGGTCAAACCGAGCCGTTCATAAATAAACCGTTGCTTCTCCTTACCTGCTCAGGTGCTCAAACAGGTGAAAATGTGTCTCATAGTATTAAAACCAAAGCGACAGAACAGATATTAAGCGTTTCTACGGACAAGTTGGGGCAAGTTTTGGATGTCCGCCACAGCCAGTTCAAAACTTCCGGGATGCATGTGGAGCATGCGCAGTAAACACGGAGTGGTGATTTGCTTTACTTTACACAAAACTAAATGGCCCGAAGAATTACCCTCATAGATATCTATAGTGATAGATATCTATAGTGATAGATATCTATGATTACCCTCCTCTCACAGGTGTAAAAATCAGAAAAAAGGGGAAAAATGAAAACATTCAAGTTGGAAGTTGATCAAAACGATTCATTTATTGTTAAAGTTGTTTTTTTGTATTTACAGTTTTCTTTTTCCAGTCATTTATTATTTTTGGATCGTTCTACAGGCACGTGCGATTTAAGGGTTGCAAAATTTTAAACAAAAATATTTCCCATAATTAAAAAATGACACAGCTTCATGCTTTTGCATGGATGAAAGCTTCATAATTCTATTCTCGTAATATTACGACTTTTTTCTTGTAATATTATGACTTTATTCTCGTAATGTAAAAAAATCTTTTATTTTTTTCTCTTCGTGTTCTCCGTCGTATGTGATCTATATGTCTTAGAATGTACTTTATTTACACATTTTTCTCACTGAATTTTATCTCATTAAATTTAATCAAAATATAAACATTATCGAAATTACATTTCTGAATTTTATGTGTCTGTAAAGCTTGTTCCGACACTATTCTCAGTTTATTTGTTGTTGCATTATAACGTTTGAGTCAAGACTCGTTTTATTAATCGGTTATTTAAGCACAAAAATCATGAGACAAAAAAACGTTCAATATTTTATTTTGAAAGCGGATACAAGGTTTCATCTTTTCCGATTTAAGTTCTATTCGCGCATGCGCACGTGCTGCGAAAACATAGTGACGTCTGCTCTGTGTGTAAACAGCCGTTGAGACATTTAAACACTCAGCTGTCAGAGAGGACACGAAGCGAGCTCGCTGTAGGTAGGAATCTGAGATTTATACACACATTATCGCCTGGTTGTGAAATATTCCGGCTGCTATTTACTCTGAGAGCTTTTCTGTTAAATTAAACTGTTTTTTTGGTCGGAAATTTTCGACATGTTTGAGGGTTTTTCGTCGTTGTTAGCTTGTTACCCGTTCAGCTGTTAGCCTGGGTGGGGATGGGACCCGTGTTTCTAAAAGTGACTCACAGCTGCAAACAGTAAAATATCACCTTTTTATGGATTAAAAGCATGCTTTTATTCACAAATGCAAGTTTGTCTTAATATGCAAACAAAACGGAGAGAGGACATTTTTTTTAATTAAATGTTGTCTAAAAGGTCAAATTTGCCTCTAAATGTCGTTGTTTAGCTAATCCAAATTAGTCATTATTTAGTCGGACATCTTTTGATGTTTGGAGTTTATCAGTCCTAAATATGCTACAGCACGTTTGTGATTCATTCAAGGTCCATGTAAAGTCTGTGCAGTGCTGGGAAAAAGTATTTGCCCCCTTCCTGATTTCTTTTTTTTTGTTGTTGTTTTGCATATTCGTGGCATGTTAATGTTTCAGATCATCACACTAATATTAGTATTAAATCTCCAAACAGACTTGTGGACTTTGAGCTATTATGCAGCATGACTCCACGAGGACCTCGCCCGTGTTTCTCCTCTTTGAGAGGAAACCCACCACCATGAAATCCCCCGCCGCCACGCCGACTCCAAACTTTGCCGAAGCTCTGCCGACGGAAATGAGCGTGAAGATCTTCGGCGAGCTGGACGCCGAGAGCCTGTGCAGCGCCTCCAGGACCTGCAAGCTGTGGCATCACATCATCGAGGAGAGCGATCAGCTGTGGAGGAGGCAGTGCCTGCTGGTCCGAGCTGTGTGTCAGAGAGAGGTCGACAGTGACAGGAGAGACGGGATGTCCTGGAAGGTGGGTGGAAACCCCAAAGAAGTTGGGACGTGGTGTGAAATGTGCTTTTCAGATCTTAACGAATATTACAGCACAAAGACGAGATCATACAAGTGATCAACCTTGGTGCTTTATTTGAAATATACACATATTCTGAATTTAATGCCTGTAACTTGTTCCAAAAAAGTTTGGACAGGGGCCTGTTTACCACCCTGTTCCCTCTCTCAGCATATGAGGAAAGTGGGATTCTTTTTCTTGCTTGATGTACAGCTTAAGTTGCCAAGCAACGCAGGGTTTCTGTTGTCATATGTTACACTTCATATTGCCCCAACTGGAGATGGTTCTGGGCTGCATAGAGCAGTTGTTCTCAACCTTGGGGTCAGGACCCCATTGGGGGTCGTGAGACACTGAGCGGGGGTCTCCAGATGCCTTAAAAAAAACTAAGAATATTATTTAAAGTACACTGTTGCCACTTTACACCAATTTTTTTTAATCAAATTTTAACCCCTTTTTATCACTTTTAACACCATTTTGCCCATTTTAACACATATTTGCCACTTAAAGCCCATTTTTGTCCATTTTAAACCCTTTCCAACACTTTCTTCTGCCTGTTTTTCACCTATAGATGAATTCTTGCCGCCTTTTGTCTGTTTTTGCCTTATTATTGCCACTGTTAACCACTTTTTACACCCCCTTTTGCCCATTTTAACCACAGTTATCCCATTTTTGCCAGTTTATATCAATTTCTTATCCCAGTCCACGTAATTTCCCTCAACTTTTTGCGCTTAAAAGCCATTTCAGCCACTTTGTAATCCACTTTTACCAATTCTTGCCAGTTTAATCAATTTTTGGTTATTTTTTGGCCACTTTCATCTAATTTTTTTCCACTTTTAACCCATTTTTGTTCTTTAAAAATCCAATTTCAACATATTGGGGGTCCAAGATTGAAAAGGTTGAGAACCACTGGCATAGGGGGCCAGTCTAGGCCCTGCTCCTTTTATGCCCATTTCAGACTGGCACCATGCGTGCAGCTGCCGCCATGCCCACTCTTGCATGCACCATCACAGATTTCAAACGTGACCTCCTTTGGTTGGCTGTGCCCTCCTGCTGTCACAGCCCCGTCTGTCCTCTCAACTCGAACACGGTAAACCTCCCTACAGGTGGCTGAAGTCATTGCATTGCCAAACTACTCAGGGAGGTTTTCAGAATAATACTATTCTGTAAGAACAAGGTTATTTTTTCTCCAAGGAAATGCTAAACCAGTCTTTTACTTTGAAAAGCACAAACCAGAAGTTTACTCATACTGTGTCTATCCTGCCTCTGATATGTTCTAGTGTGGAGCAGAAGGCTTCACTAATAGCAGACGTTTAGAGCAGGGGTTCTCAACCTTTCCAGCCCATGACCCCAGAATGAAAGTGGCAGAGACCGGGGACCCCTACTGGACCTGAAGGTGGTTGAACACAGCCATGCACATCCAAGAATAGTCATGTGGAGACAAGGGGAGAGCTTTCTGGGGTCTAGCCAACCTGGGGGGGCCATGGAGGTCAAGAAAATCATGGTCTATTGTAAAGTTAAGCTGTGATATCCTTATTTTATATTTAACCTGAAAAAATAACCACTCTTATCAAGGAAACAAATCTCTTTTTTTAACTTATGTAGTAAATAGCCTTCTTAAAAATGTAAATCTATTTTGTTTAAAAAAAAAAAAAGAATTAAAATGGGCTAAAATTGAAAAAATGGGTTGAAAATAGTAAAAATGGTGGACAAGGTGGTGAAGTTGGATCTTAAAAGTAGCAGAAATGGGTTAGAAATGGCAAAAATAATACAAGAATCACAGAAAGTAACCAAAAAAGAAAAAAATGGGCATAAATAGTGGTAAACCGAATTTAAAAAGTGGTTGATAAGGCTTTAAATTTGCAAAAATGGCCAAGAATCTAGTGAAATTGGAAGAAAAATTGATAGAAACTGGCAAAAGAGTGCTAACTGAGAAAGAAAAAATAGGCAGATATTGGCCAACATTGGTCAAACTGGGAAAAATGGGCATATCAGAAGATGAAATGTGGTTAAAATGGGAAAATTTGGGCAAAAAAGTGATAAAATGGGGTTAATAGTGGCAATAATGGGTCAACAGAGGAAACACTGGGCTTCTGTGGCAAGAATTGGTTTAGAAGTGGCAAAAACAGGCAGAAAAAAGTGGTGAAAAGAGTTTAAAATGGCAAAAATAAGTGTTAAAATTTGTGGGAGAAAATGATGAAAAGGGTTAAGATTTGGCAAAACTGGTGTAAAGTGGCAAAAGAGGAATAAAAAAAAAACTTCTTAGTTTTTTAAGGGAATCTGGAGACCCCCTCTTGATGTCTGGCGATCCCCAAGGGGGTCCCGACCCCAAGGTTGAGAACCACTGGTTTAGAGAACTTTATTAGTAAAACGGATTTTATCTTGTGGCATTAATCATTCAAACACTGACATCACCACAAACACACCATATCCACTGTGGAGCATGGAGGTGGCAGCATCATGCTGTGGGGATGCTTCTAGGCAGGTGGTCTTGGAAGGCAGAGGAAGATCCGGGAGGACAGTCTTATTCAGTCTGACAGAGAACTACGTCTTGGGAGAAGATTTATTTTCCAGTCAGACAACGAGCAGAAGCGTCTAGAGAAAGCTACACAGAAATGGTTTAAAGACAACAAGAGGAATGTTCTGGAGTGGGAGAGTCAGATTTTTTTTGTCAGAACACCACATTATATTGTCCATGATTGAATTATAAAATCAATAAAAGGATAAAACTGCTTACTATTATGTAAAAAAGCATTTATCACGATAAATGTCATCTTGACTGTGAGTGTAGTTTCATGTGAATCTGTCCTCCCATGCAGGTGACTCTGGTGAGGAACTACACCCGCAGCTGTGTGAAGAGGGACTGGCTGATGGGACGGTACAGCCACGTGAGCTCAGCGGATGAGCTGACGGGGCGCACCATGACGCCGCTGGACGCTGAGACGTGGGGGGAGATTCTACAGGCCGAGCTGGACAGATGACTGAAGACGACCATCGCTGCCTCACTCAGGACTTTTCTAAACCCACTTGAACCACATCGGATTTATTACGCTAATATATGTTTTATACCTTTATGTTTTATGTGAACTCTCACAATAATTGTACATATTTTAAATACTTTTTTAAGAAAAAAGGATCATGGAGTGTTAAATATGAACAGGACTGTCTGACATTAATGATTTTTATTAAGCTGTATTATTGTTTCCATGTAAATATGACTGAGATGCAATAAACCACATCAGTGTGAGACATGGTTTGATGAGTTCACAGTGGAAGAACCTGACTGTCCCGCACAGAGTCCTGAACAGAGATTGTGAGCCAGGACTTCTGGTCCAACATCAGCTGACCTTGTAAATGCTCTACAGAGTGAGTGGGCACAGATTCCCAGAGTGAAAGGTTTCATGTACCAAATAGACTCAGATACAGAAATGAGCTGACACAATAGCAGTTCAAAAGTTCTCTTGGTCCTTTACTTTCAAAACTGGGTAGATAACAAAAAGGCAGTCTGGTGAAACAATCCAACTCAAATACATAGGCCAAGGTTAAGGAGATCCAAAAACTAACATATGGCTTGAAGACAAGGAATTTACAGAGATAATCTAGCAACTGAGGAGGAGAAACAGAGGAGTATATATAGTGGCTGGCTAACGAGCTGATTAAAGGCAGGTGAGTACTGAGAGCAGCTGCTGGTAATCAGGGAGCTGAGACACAGCTGAAGGCAGGCACTGAAATGACAGGATATGTTAGATTTCAAAATAAAACAGGAAATGCAAAAAATTACTGAAAGAAATGCAATCTAACTGGAAGTTACACAGAGAAAAACTCCAGAAGCTTGAGGAATGTCTTCCAAGAAGGATGGAGGCTGTTCGAGCTGCAGAAGGGGGGCACCTCCGTATTAAAGTACATTGATCTGGATATTACAGTCCCTGTATATGTAATGGAGAGGTGGCGAATACTTTTGTCCATATAGTGTGTGTTATGACTGCTATTTCTTGGTTGTAGGTTTGTACAAATGTAAATCTATTTTGTAAAAAAAAAGGGTTAAGAATTGAAAAAATGGGTTAATAATGGCAAAAAAATGGTGGAAAAGGTGGTGAAGTTGGATCTTAAAAGTAGCAAAAATGGGTTAGAAGTGGCCAAATTAAGACAAGAATGGCAAAAAGTAACCAAAAAAGGCAAAAATGGGCATAAAGAGCCATAAACAAAAGTTAAATTGGCAAAAATGGGTGAAAATCTGGTGAAGTGGGAAGAAAAATCGATTTAAACTGGCAAAATAGTGCTAACTGAGAAAGAAAAAATAGGCAGAAATTTGCCAACATTGGTCAAACTGGCAAAAAATGAGCATATCAGAAGATGAAATGTGGTTAATATGGGAAAATATGGGCATAAAAAGTGATAAAATGCGGTAAATATTGGCAATTATGGGTCAACAGAGGAAACACTTGGGCTTCTGTGGCAAGAATTGGTTTAGAAGTGGCAAAAACAGGCAGAAAAAAGTGGTGGAAAGAGTTTAAAATGGCAAAAATGTGTTAAATGGCAAAAAATAAGTGTTAAAATTTGTGGGAGAAAATGATGAAAACTGGTTAAAATCTGGCAAAACTGGTGTGAAGCGGCAACAGTGGAATTCTAAAAATAATCTTAGGTTTTTAGGAAATCTGGAGACCCCCTCTCGGTGTCTCGCGACCCCCAAGGGGGTCCCGACCCCAAGGTTGAGAACCACTTCTCTAGATCAACTGGGCAACAGCTGAGACGTCTAAGTGCGCATGCGTGTATGGACGTCTGCAGCAGATCTGCAGGCTTTCTAGCAGAAATTAATCGTAAGTTAACAAATCTCCGTCTTCTTCTGATATAATGGAACCCAAATGCTTCTGAATGAAGAACCCTGTGGGACCTGAGACTAACGATCCGGATCACTGCTAACTAGGCCGTCACAATTCCGCTTTTATTCTGAAAGAGCCGGAAGTCGCGCTCTGCCCAGCTCGTCTGTGGCCCCGCCTCCTCTCTCCTCAGCATCAGCGCATCCTCCTCCACCGTCCTCCCCCAGCTCTGGACCACAGTGACCCCGTATAAAGGCAGCAGCAGGCCGGACCATGGACAACGTGCCCCCGATCATCAACATCTCCATCTCCCTGAAGATCCAGCCCAACGAGGGGCCCGTCTTCTTCAAGGTGGACGGGACCCGCTTCGGCCAGAGCAGGACCATCAAACTGCTCACAGGCTCCAAATACAAGATCGAGGTGGTGATGAAGCCCGGAACCGTCGAGGCTACGTAAGGAGAGTCCTCTTTGGACCACTATTTGATCATTTCTGTCTTTTTCAGGACGGCACACGGAGCGTTAATTTATACACTCATAGCAGTAACGATGACAGGGATGAGTCCTGAGGTTATTATCATCTATTCAGAGGAATGAGGCGGTAGGATCGGTGCATGTGAGGCCTCCATCCTACAGGCCCTCCAGCACCCGATCTCTGTGTGAATAAATCATGACCGGTGGATCATGTGTGATGTTTTTCTCATCGCTGGGGAGACAGGAAGCGTCAGCTGATGCAGTAACACAAACACAGAGAGCAAGGAGTCGATGGATTAGTCAGTGAGAGCAGGCAGGTTTATCAGGGCGGAGCCAAGCAGGAGGTTCAAACGATGAATGAGACCCGAAATAAAGGCAGAGATGGGCACGAGCTTTTCAAAATAAGAGCAGAGATGGGCACGAGCTTTTCAAAATAAGAGCAGAGATGGGCACGAGCTTTTCAAAATAAGAGCAGAGATGAGCAGAAGCTTTTCAAAATAAGAGCAGAGATGGGCACGAGCTTTTCAAAATAAGAGCAGAGATGGGCACGAGCTTTTCAGAGTGAGAGCAGAGATGGGCACGAGCTTTTCAAAATAAGAGCAGAGATGGGCACGAGCTTTCAAAATAAGAGCAGAGATGGGCAGAAGCTTTCAAAATAAGAGCAGAGATGGGCACGAGCTTTCAAAATAAGAGCAGAGATGGGCAGAAGCTTTCAAAATAAGAGCAGAGATGGGCACGAGCTTTCAAAATAAGAGCAGAGATGGGCACGAGCTTTTCAAAATAAGAGCAGAGATGGGCACAAGCTTTCAAAATAAGAGCAGAGATGGGCACGAGCTTTCAAAATAAGAGCAGAGATGGGCACGAGCTTTTCAAAATAAGAGCAGAGATGAGCAGGAGCTTTCAAAATAAGAGCAGAGATGGGCACGAGCTTTTCAAAATAAGAGCAGAGATGGGCACGAGCTTTTCAAAATAAGAGCAGAGATGAGCAGGAGCTTTCAAAATAAGAGCAGAGATGGGCACGAGCTTTTCAAAATAACAGCAGTAATGGGCACGAGCTTTTCAAAATAAGAGCAGAGATGGGCACGAGCTTTTCAAAATAAGAGCAGAGATGAGCAGGAGCTTTCAAAATAAGAGCAGAGATGGGCACGAGCTTTTCAAAATAAGAGCAGAGATGGGCACGAGCTTTTCAGAGTGAGAGCAGAGATGGGCACGAGCTTTTCAAAATAAGAGCAGAGATGGGCACGAGCTTTTCAAAATAAGAGCAGAGATAGGCACGAGCTTTTCAAAATAAGAGCAGAGATGGGCACGAGCTTTTCAAAATAAGAGCAGAGATGAGCAGGAGCTTTCAAAATAAGAGCAGAGATGGGCACGAGCTTTTCAAAATAAGAGCAGAGATGGGCACGAGCTTTTCAAAATAAGAACAGAGATGGGCACAAGCTTTTCAAAATAAGAGCAGAGATGAGCAGGAGCTTTCAAAATAAGAGCAGAGATGGGCACGAGCTTTTCAAAATAAGAGCAGAGATGGGCACGAGCTTTCAAAATAAGAGCAGAGATGGGCACGAGCTTTTCAAAATAAGAGCAGAGATGGGCACAAGCTTTTCAAAATAAGAGCAGAGATGGGCACAAGCTTTTCAAAATAAGAGCAGAAATGAGCAGGAGCTTTCAAAATAAGAGCAGAGATGGGCATGAGCTTTTCAAAATAAGAGCGGAGATGGGCACGAGCTTTTCAAAATAAGAGCAGAGATGGGCACGAGCTTTCAAAATAAGAGCAGAGATGGGCAGAAGCTTTCAAAATAAGAGCAGAGATGGGCACGAGCTTTCAAAATAAGAGCAGAGATGGGCACGAGCTTTTCAAAATAAGAGCAGAGATGGGCAGAAGCTTTCAAAATAAGAGCAGAGATGGGCACGAGCTTTCAAAATAAGAGCAGAGATGGGCACGAGCTTTTCAAAATAAGAGCAGAGATGAGCAGGAGCTTTCAAAATAAGAGCAGAGATGGGCACGAGCTTTTCAAAATAAGAGCAGAGATGGGCACGAGCTTTTCAAAATAAGAGCAGAGATGAGCAGGAGCTTTCAAAATAAGAGCAGAGATGGGCACGAGCTTTTCAAAATAACAGCAGTAATGGGCACGAGCTTTTCAAAATAAGAGCAGAGATGGGCACGAGCTTTTCAAAATAAGAGCAGAGATGAGCAGGAGCTTTCAAAATAAGAGCAGAGATGGGCACGAGCTTTTCAAAATAAGAGCAGAGATGGGCACGAGCTTTTCAGAGTGAGAGCAGAGATGGGCACGAGCTTTTCAAAATAAGAGCAGAGATAGGCACGAGCTTTTCAAAATAAGAGCAGAGATGGGCACGAGCTTTTCAAAATAAGAGCAGAGATGAGCAGGAGCTTTCAAAATAAGAGCAGAGATGGGCACGAGCTTTTCAAAATAAGAGCAGAGATGGGCACGAGCTTTTCAAAATAAGAGCAGAGATGGGCACAAGCTTTTCAAAATAAGAGCAGAGATGAGCAGGAGCTTTCAAAATAAGAGCAGAGATGGGCACGAGCTTTTCAAAATAAGAGCAGAGATAGGCACGAGCTTTCAAAATAAGAGCAGAGATGGGCACGAGCTTTTCAAAATAAGAGCAGAGATGGGCACAAGCTTTTCAAAATAAGAGCAGAGATGGGCACAAGCTTTCCAAAATAAGAGCAGAAATGAGCAGGAGCTTTCAAAATAAGAGCAGAGATGGGCATGAGCTTTTCAAAATAAGAGCGGAGATGGGCACGAGCTTTTCAAAATAATAGCAGAGATGGGCACGAGCTTTTCAAAATAAGAGCAGAGATGGGCACAAGCTTTTCAAAATAAGAGCAGAAATGAGCAGGAGCTTTCAAAATAAGAGCAGAGATGGGCATGAGCTTTTCAAAATAAGAGCGGAGATGGGCACGAGCTTTTCAAAATAAGAGCAGAGATGAGCAGGAGCTTTCCAAAATAAGAGCAGAGATTGGCAGGAGCTTTTCAAATTTATGATATAATAATATAATATAAAACAACATAGTATGATATAATATAAAATAATATAATATAACATAATATAATATATTAGAATAAAATATAGTAAATAAAATTTAGTATATCATATAAAATGATAAAATAAAATAAAATATATAATATAAGATGATAAAATAAAACAAAATATGATAAAATATAATGTAATATAATATCATAAAATAAAATACATAAGTGGAAGAAGATGGATGATTGGAAAGATAAAATAGAATAAAATAATGTGATAAAATATAATATAAAATTCCCGTTTCCAAAAAAGTTGGGTCGCTGTGTAAAAATGATAAAAACAGCAATCAACGACTGTTAAATCTCATAAACCCAAATTTAACCTACAATAGAAACAAAATATCAGATTTTGAAACTGAGACATTAAACAATTTCATGAAAAATATCAGCTCATTTTGAATTTAAAGGCAGTAACAGAAAAATAAGGACAGGACAACAGAAGTCAGTTCATATGCCTGTGCTGATGCAGATGAGGGTGCAGCCATTACAGCCGGTTTCACAGCTGCAGGCTGAAGGAAATCCAAAGCTTTCTGTACATTTCAGTCATTTAGAGACTGAAAAGGTCAAATTATTCTTCAGCAGAATCCTCCCTGTAATGAAACCACTCCTTTCTCTTCTTCCTCACAGTAACATGAACATCGGGGGCATCATCTTCCCTCTGGAGCAGCAGTCCAGAGACGAGGAGTCGGTGGTTTACCATGGCCAGTACGTCACCGACGACGTCCCACACACCAAGAGCGGAGACCGGCAACCCGTCCAAGTCAGCATCGAGGTAAGGTGACGGGACGTTTCAAAGGAGCAGGTCATTTACAGGTCACATGTCCGGCCCTTCTCATACAGTCCTCTTTGGTCTACAGTAGACGTTTATGTTGGCGTTGGTCAAAATGTTGGTGCATCAAGCACCAGAGGGGCTTTTGACCCCGTTTAAACCAGCTCTAAACAGCTGTTCTCTCGGTCACATCATCTAAACCTTTACAGAGAAGATTTGGAACTTTTTTCATGGACCAGCCCTCATCCTCAGCTCTGCTGCTCATCCCACAAAGGCATGATCCTCACACACGTGACTCCATTTAAAGGAATAAACAGATTTATTTCATAGAAGCATTGTTACAGCAAAGAAATCGTCTACCACACACTCATTTACTGATGTTTTTGTGCTGGCTTTAGTTTGTGTTAGTTCCCCATGGTCACGTGTACATTTTGGTTGTTTTCATGATATCTACAGAAACAAACCACTTAAATGAGAGATTAAAATTAATTTTCCCCCCAGAAAGGAAGATAAATAAGTGAAGATGTTGACAATATGACCAAAACATTACAACCATTATGATGGGGGAAAAGTGTAAAATAATATGTGTCTGCTTAGACCAGGGCTGTCATATTTTCAGTTTTGCACACAGTTATGAGTTGAACTTATGATTTTGACCTGTTGATCTCAGAGTCACCATTCAATATTTCAGTCACATTTTGACCTTTAAAACTCATGATTTCAATTTTTTATTTCAGATTTTGACCTTTTAAACTCATGATTTCATCTTTTATTTCAGATTTTGACCTTTTAAACTCATGATTTCATCTTTTATTTCAGATTTTGACCTTTTAAACTCATGATTTCATCTTTTATTTCAAATTTTAACCTTTAAAACTCATGATTCTGAATTTCATCTCATAATTTGATTTTTAAAACTAATGATTTTTAATATAGATGTGTAATTTTGACCTTCAAAACTTATGATTTTAAATTTTATCCCATAGTTTGACCTTTTAAAACTCATGCTTTTGAATTTTATCTCATATTTTAACATTTAAAACTCATGATTTTAAAATTGTAATCCTTATTTTGACCTTTTAAAATCATGATTTTAAATTCTTTCTCATTTTTTGACAATTCAAACTCATCTTTTTTCATTTGAGGTGTGTATTTTGACCTTTTAAACTGATGAGTATAAATTTTATTATATATTTTGACCTTTGAAAATTCATGCTTTTGAATTTTATCTCATATTTTGACATTTTAAACTCAGCTTTTCTTATTCTAAGTTTGTATTTTAACACTTAAAACTAATGATTTTAAAATTATAATCCTTATTTTGACCTTTAAAATCATGATTTTAAATTCTATCATATATTTTGGCCTTTTAAAACTCATGATTTTGAATTTATTCTTGTATTTTGAAATTTTAAAACTCATGATTCTGAATTTTATCTCATATTCTGACCCTTTCAATCATGATTTTAAATTTTACCTCATATTTTGACATTTTAAACTCCTCTTTTTTTAATTTTAGGTTTGTATTTTGACCTTTCAAACTGATGAGTTTAAATTTTTTCAGATATTTTGACCTTTTTAATTCATTATTTTTCAATTCTATTATATATTTTGATCTTTTAAAACTCATGATTTTGAATTTTGTCATATTTTGACAATTTAAAACTAATCATTTCGAATTTATTCTCATATTTTGAACTTATAAAACTCATGATTTTGAATTTTATTTCATATTCTGATTTTTACATCTCATTTTTTTAATTGTAGCTTTGTATTTTGACCTTTAAAACTTGTGATTTCAAATTTTATCCCATATTTTGACATTTAAAACTAATCTTTTTTAATTTTAGGTTTGTATTTTGACCTTTCAAACTGATGATTTTAAATTTTATCCCATATTTTGACCTTTTAAACTGATGATTTTAAATTTATCATGTATTTTGACCTTTTGAACTCACAAGTTTGACATTTGTCTGAGATTTTGAACCTTTGAATTAATTTGGACTTTTTTAATGTCACAATCATTTATCATTAGTTTTTCCCCCTTAATTAATCAGTGGTGAAAACGATTTAGACGGTTTTTGGTTTAATGTTGACCCTGTTAGGCTCTCAGGTTAGACTTAAACTCTGAATCCGGGCCCTGCTGTGTCTGACGCCCCTGACTTCGACCATCATGGACAGTTTTTCCTGGCACACCTTTGTGACCCACTAGGAAAAGCTCTGATCCACTTTAGGGTCCCGACCCAGCAGTTAAGAACCACTGCTCCGGACAGCTAAACCTATGCATAGGTAGAAACTCTAAAAATGTGTCTTTATCATCAAACGTCTCCTCTAAGCTGCCGTTTCCTCCGTCTGTTCAACAGTTCAACAAGGCCGGGACGTTCGAGACGGTCTGGCAGGCCAAATACTACAACTACTACAAGAGGGAGCACTGCCAGTTCGGCAACAAATTCACCAGCATCGACTATGAATGCAAGCCCAACGAGACCAGGACCCTGATGTGGATCAACAAGGAGGCGTTCAACTGAGCCGTCCTCAGAAACAAACTTGAGAGGAAGCCGGAGGACACATGAACATCAGCATCACAGAAAAGGACAGCCTTATCATGCAGGCGAGCGTGGAGTCAGTCAGGGTCTGGGGGTTTGTGTTGTTTTATATAAAAATAGGAGAGGGTCTGGTCTTTATGGGGGTTTGCTTTAAATCTGCACTCTGCAAAAGTTTGAAAAAGCTGCACAGAGAGAAGAAATCAGAGCTCTGAGGATGTTTTCTATCTGAGGAGAGGCGAGGGAAAAGATCTAAGGCTGGAAAAGTGGCGGCTTTCTCCAGAGGGAGCGCTCGCACATCCGCCTCTGTGCTCCCGAGTCTCTGGCTGTGTGGGCGGGTCTCCTGTCAGCGATCAAACATCAGGAGGAGTGGCCTCAAGTGTTGCAGAGTGCAGCTTTGAAAGGGCATTAAAGGAGCAATCAGACATGTTATGGAATAGTTTGCCATCTTATTTTCAGCTCCAGTGGAGAAATTTATGTGATTATTGGTGGAAAAGTAACTGATCTCAGCTCTCTCTATGTTAAACAGAAGACAGAATAAATAATTAAAGGTGAATTAAGACGTAGAATAAAGAGTGTTTAGCATCATGACACCAGAATTCTAACCCTGTTTGAAGCCACTGCAACAAAACCAGAGTCCTGGACACAAACTGTAGGCCGTTTCTTTGGTTTAAAGGTCAAACCTTCTGCAAACTGCTCAAACACACTGGGAATGTTTCTACGGCAACGCTCCAGTGACATTCAGACCAGCTGCAGGTTGTTGACAGCAACTTTTTTTTTTTTTTTTTTAATTTTTAAAATTTTACTTGCTGTGTATGATTTTATTTAGCATAATTTTCAGACTTAAATTTTTCAGATTATTAAATACATTTCAATATTAGAAGAAAAGCCAGAGCAAATAAAAAATGCATTTTTAAATTATGTTTTTTTTTTTTTTTTTTTATCAGTGAGAAATAACAAGACAGATGAGTGATATTCAAGCGGTACATGAGGGACAGTGAGAGATGAAGAGGGGGAGGGAAAGAAAAGAAAAAAAATTTAAATTAAAAATGTATATCTGTTAATGTATATTCAGAATATTAAAATACAATAATAAAAAGTGTATATATAATAATAAAAACGAATAATAATACAAAAATAAAAAATTAGATATACACAGAACACATTGTTAAGATAATATATAAATATAAAATAATGAAAATAATAATCACAATAATAATAGAATTGAAAACTGTCAAAAATATGTATAAATTAATTATAATAGATTGGATTAAAGATTTAAAAATTGGACAAAATAAAACAAAGAAATACACAAAGTGCAAATATTTTACATGAAAAGATGAAAAAAACCAACCAACAAAATAATCATAACTATTATAAATAATAACAATAATAGTGGTAATACTCACAATATCAGCTGCATTTATAATAGGAAGATGAGGAGAAGAGTTGACCGTCATGAAATAAACTGAGGAGGAGAGAGAAACAACAACAACAACAACAAACGAAATAAATTAAGAAAAAAAAATTTGTTGACTGCAATTTTGATGATTTATTTCTCTCTTTAGCACCCGTCTCATGAAGTGCATGTGGTTATTCAAAGCTACTAACATTGTCAATGCATCTTTCACTAAAAAGCAGAGGTGATTGGATTTTAAAAGATGATTGGATGAAAGTTCTGTCTGTCACATTCATTACAGCCAATCAGAGCTGCGTGTGCAGCTCTGGTAGTAACCTGAGCTCGACAGTAAGGAGCCTGTTGGTGGATCAAACTCATGCTGAGGCTGCTGTGCTCAAACGTCTCCATCATGAAAAGCTTTCACTGTGGCTCTTTGCTCTGCCCAGATGAAGAAATAAAGTCCAGTCACACACAGACTGCCTTTATGCTACAGCGACATCTGAGCTAAACGCTACACCAGCGGCAGCCACTGCTAACCTACCAGTACTCTAAACCCCTCCTGTAGCTGCAGCCTCGTTCTCCTCAAACGTTCTGATTGGTCAGGTCTGGATATCCTCTGCTCTGTACTGTTAATGGTATCATCATGGCTACCTAAATACGCAGGTATGACATATCAATGCTTCATTTAACATGAAGAAAACAACACCCTATTTATTCTGTTATATTTCAGATTCACAGTGCTCTGTTTGCTCCTTTAAGGCAGATTTAAAATGATGAGCAATATTTGGCAGCACAAAGAGGGAGGGAGCGCTAAGACCAGGATGGAGTCCCCTGTGGAGGATGTTTGAGTTTATTTATTTATGAGTGAATGTGAAAAGACGCTATCTGATCATGTTAACCGTTCTTTGACTTCTCTGTTTTTGTTATTCCATGTAATTTTTTCTTCTCTTCATCCCGTGGAAAACTGAGAGCTTTGACGTGATGTTTAGATGTTTTAGAGCAGCGGGACGTCTTCACTGATTCTCCAGGTCAGTCAGAATGAAAGCGACAGGGCGGCCATGTTTAAACTGATATTTCACCACCAAACAGGGAGAAATGAGCTGTAAATAAAAAGAGCAGCATGTGAGAAAAATGAGGTTTTTATAGAAATCACACTCCTGCAGGAATAAAGCAAACAACATGAGCTCTAACTGTGAATAACGGTGCATTTTCATTCTTAAGATAAGGCTAAATAAATTCATGCTGTTTACACAAAGCTAAACCCAAACGTCTGATCTTCAGCGATCTTTGCAGGAAGTCTGGAGGTTTGATGCTGTAGTTTAAACTGGACTTTCATGGGAAATGTATGATATTTGTAGGATTATCACGTTAAAAACTGCTGACTTGTATTATGTTTGTGGTTTATTAAGTTTGCAGGTGCAACAGAGTTCCCAAAAATCCCCTGAAATATTCCTGAAAACCTCCATGGAGAGACTTCTAAAGGTTCTGTGGAAAAATCCTAATAACTGTTCGAATTTTCAAAAAGTTCCTGGTTCAGGGCGCAGGTGGCCTCGTGGTTTAAGGCGCGCCCCATGTACGCGGACGGCCCTGGTTCAAGTCCGGCCTGAGGCCCTTTACCGCATGTCTCTCCCCCACTCTCGTCTGTTTCTGACTCTATCTACTGTCCTCCTCTATCAAATAAAACATCAAAATTAACAAAATTAAATCTTAAAAAATAAAAAATATAAAAAGGTCCTGGCTCCTCCCTAACTTTCTTTATATTTTCAGGAAAAGTCCCGGAGAATTTTATCAAAAGTTTCTGGAAAAATGTCCACAGAAAACTCCAGCAAATGAAGTAGAAATTAGTTTAAGTTCCCTTAAAAGTTTCCAAGAAAAAATCCTGAAAGATTTTCGGTAAATCCGTGATGAAAATTCCAGAATAATTCAATAAAAATTCTGTCTAGCACTTTCTGCTGCAAAAACGTAAAAAACGTTAAAAAAACAGAATTAAAAGTGCTCCATTGAATCTTTTACAACACTGTTTTTTCCTGGCATATATTTGTAACCGTCCCGCTCCCTGACCCACATGGGGCCCCGACCCACCTGTTAAGAACCGCTGGTCTACACCGCCAGTCCAGTCAGGATTAGGACCTCCTCTGTGTCGGTCTGAGCTCTCAGACAGGGCCGTAGCTCGGGTTTTGGGCCCCCAGAAAGAATATTACACAGGGCCCCTCTAGCCAAGCATCATTTTTACAAACACCCATGGTTTCTTTATTTAAGAGTAATATTTTTACCCTAACTTTTAACTGGGGTCATGGGCTGAAAAGGTTGAGCACCCCTGCTCTATCAGACTGGGAGAATGAGGGCATTCGTTTGGGCCTATTTTCAGCGGCGGATGGATACACACCTGCTGCTTTAGCGAGTATTTGGGTCAGCAGAGCGGCGTAACGAGCATTGAGGAAAGATGACGGCGTGTTTTCATGTTAGATTAGAAAAATAAAGGAAATCACTGCTCAAACATCTCTGCCCCTCTGCTGAGGAGAAAGACTTCCTCCGTCTCTGTTTGAGTTTTACTCCAGGATCAAAGTGTGTCATCTCTTTCTAGAACATTTGTGCTGCAGCTGCTCTCGCCGTTTCCTCCAGAGCTGCATGCTCAGTTCAGTCTTGCCAAATATCATCCGTTTGTCTGTTGAGATGTTTTAAAGCCTAAACCTTTGTTGTTTTGTTATTTATGGAATTAAAGGTGTGAAGTGTCTTTGTGAATAAAGGGTGTGCTGAAAACATCTTCACAGTCTAGTTCTGTTTTATGTTATTGGAGTTATCGCTGTGACAAACAAGCATTAATGAAATAATGAACAGTCAGACACATGCAGGATTTCCTTAAATGTGCAAAATGAATCAAATAATATAGATTATCACACACTTATGTACACATAAACAAAGACGTAAATATATTCACATATATGTCTATACATACATCTCCATAACATATAAAGGCATGTACAGTTGCTAGAAAAAGTATGTGAACCCTTTGAGATTTCTTGGATTTCTACATAAATTGGTCATCAAATGTGTTCCGATCTTCATCTAATTCACAACAATAGACAAACACAGTCTGCTTAAACTAATACTGCACAAAAAATATGTTTTCATGTTTTTATTGAACAAAACATTTAAACATTCACAGTGCAGGGTGGAAAAAGTATGTGAACCCCTAGGCTAATGACTTCTCCAAGAGCTAATTGGAGCCAGGAGTCAGCCAACCTGGAGTCCAATCAATGTGATGAGATTGGATGTGTTGGTTAAAGCTGCCCTGCCCTATAAAAAACACACACCAGTGTTGAATTTGCTGTTCTCAAGAAGCGTTGCCTGATGTGAACCATGCCTGGCACAAAAGAGCTCTCAGAAGACCTACGATCAAGAACTGTTGACTTGCATGAAGCTGGAAAGGGTTCCAAAAGTATCTCTAAAAGTCTTGATGTTATGAAACTTAAGACCATCTGTCCACCAACTGAAGCTCAACAGAGGATGGGTGATGCAACAGGACAACGACCCAAAGCATAGAAGTAAATCAACAACAGAATGGCTTCAACAGAAGAAAATACGCCTTCTGGAGTGGCCCAGTCAGAGTCCTGACCTCAACCCAGTTGAGATGCTGTGGCATGACCTCAAGAGAGCGATTCACACCAGACATCCGAATAATATTGCTGAACTGAAACAGTTTTGTAAAGAGGAATGGTCCAAAATTCCTCCTGACCGTTGTGCAGGTCTGATCTGAACTACAGGAAACGTTTGGTTGAGGTTATTGCTGCCAGCGGAGGGTCAACCAGTCATTAGCCTAGGGGTTCACATACTTTTTCCACCCTGCACTGTGAATGTTTACATGGTTTGTTCAATAAAAACATGAAAACATCTCATTTTTTGTGCAGTATTAGTTTCAGCAGACTGTGTTTGTCTATTGTTGTGAATTAGATGAAGATCAGGACACATTTGATGACCAATTTATGCAGAAATCCAAGAAATCTCAAAGGGTTCACATACTTTTTCTTGCAACTGTACATAAGTGTAGAAACAGACAAACATTCATTTTAATATCAGTTAGTTTCTCCATAGCAACAGTTGATGAGAGGTCCTTGATATATTGATCTATGCTTGGTTTCAGGGGTGTAGCTAAGGATTTAGGGCCCCCAGAAAGAATACTACACAGGCCCCCCTCAACTGGCTAGCCAAGCAGCAAGAGTTGCCTCATTTTTACAAATATATTTACTTGTATTATTCTGCAGCACTGAACAGGACTGATGGACATTTTTAAGGGAGGAGCAGGCCCCCCAGTATTTATTTTACTCGTTTTGATACTAGTTTCAGTCTGTTGACTGATTCATTGAGGCTCCGTCCACACAGAGATGAAAACGATATACTAGTATTTCCGTTTTGTTTTGAAAAAGTTTTCTGTAAAAACGGAATAGTTTCAGGAAATATCCGCGTGAGCATGGAACCGCTGAAAACGCTGTAGTGCATATGTCAAGCCTGTGCGTGGCGCTGTAACGCTGCCACGGACATTCGCCAAACGAGAGAAGATCACAGAAAACTGACACAAACTTTCTTCTAGTTGTCTTCTGGCTGTCCTCCATGTTGGATTTAAGAACGTCTGGTGTGCGTTTCCCGGTGGTGGTAAAGGAGCATCAGATTTGACTGTCAAAGCCATAACGAGCTCAGTAGCTTCTGCAGCACGAACACAACCCTGTAACCGCCGTTGTTGTTTTGACCCGACCTGTGCAGGCGTCGTAAGAGAGCTGCGCTGTGTGTGACGTAATCATTTCAAGAAAGATGCGGATAGTCGTCCACACAGAGACGAAACGCTAGTCGTTTACGGATTTATGCTCTCTGGGACCCGTTTTTAAAAGTATCGTTTACAGTCACCCGTGTGGATAAAATGCTGATTCGACATAAAACTTTTACGCATACTCCTGAATTCGTTTCCATGTGCACGGGGCCATAGTCACTTTGACTCAATAATGACGCTAAATGCAAAGTAAAAATAAATAGTGGCTTGTTTTTGCCACTTCTAAACCAAATCTTGCCACAGAAGCCAAATGTTGCCTTTATTGACCCATTTTTGCCACTTTTAACTCCTTTTTACCACTTCTCATGCCCAGTTTGTCCCATTTTAACCACATTTCACTATCTGATATGTCCATTTTAGCCAGTTTGACCAACTTCTGCCAATTTCTACCTATTATTTCTTTCTCAGTTAGCACTATTTTGCCAGTTTATATTGATTTTTCTTCCCATTTCACCAGATTTCCACCCATTTTTGCCAATTTAAAGCTTTTTCAGCCACTTTTTCATTTCTGTTTACAACTATTTGTGTCCATTTTTTGCCTTTTATGGTTACTTTCTGTGATTCTTGTATTATTTTTGCCACTTCTAACCCATTTCTGCTACTTTTAAGATCCAACTTCACCACCTTTCCAGCCATTTTTTGCCACTATTAACCCTTTTTGTTTCAATTGTTGACCCATTTTGATGTTTTGAACAAAAAAGATTTAGTTGAACCAATTTCTGCAAATATCTGTATATTTTCTCTATCTTAGTTGACACTTTTTTGCCAGTTTATGTCAATTTTTCATCCCATTTCCCCCACAATGTTCACACGTTTTTGCCAATTTAAAGCCATTTCAGCCTTTTTTAACCCCCTTTTACCTCTATTTATGCCCATTTTTCCACATCAACCCATTTTTGCCTTTTTTTTGTGTTTGTTTTGCCATTTTTATGTAATTTATTCTGCTTAATTCTTTTAACAGACCAGAGTGTTTTCTTTTTACCTGACAGTTTTGACTGCTCACTTGCAGTCTTCCTCAGAGTGGTCACAGCGACATCACGTGACTGCGAGTGAGCAGTCGAAACTGTCGGGTAAAAAGAAAACACTCTGGTCTGTTAAAAGAATTAAACAGAATAACTTACTAGTGGACCAAATGAACCTCATTGGACTATTTTTATGTAATTTTTACAACTTCCAACCCATTTCTGCTACTACTTTTATAATCCAGTCTCACCACTTTTTCCACTTTTTTGCCATTATTGACCCATTTTAGAAAATTTTAACCCATTTTAATTCTTCTTTTTCTTAAACAAAAAATGTTTACATTTTTAAGAAGGCTGTTTATTACACAAATGATTAAAAAAAGATGTTTGTTTCTTTGGTTAGAGTGGTTATTTGATCAGGTTTAATGTAAAATAAGGATATCACAGCTTAACTTTATAATGGACCATGGTTTTGCTGGCCCCCGGTTTGCCTGGGTCCCAGAAAGCTCTCCCCTTCATCCCCCCTCATGGACGGCCACCCTCAGGTCCAGTGGGGGTCCCCGGTCTCTGGCACCTTTATTTTGGGGTCACAGGCTGAAAAGGCTGAGAACCAGTGAATTATGGGAACAAAACTTACACCGTTATTAACACACTAAAAACTTTATTAAGCACATTTAACAGGATAAACAGCAGAAACAGTCGAATCATCAAACATTAATGAGTCTTAAAGCAGCTGGTTTATGCAGTTAATTTACAACCCCAGTTCCAAAAAAGTTGGGACGCAGTGTGACATGTAAATAAGAACATAAGTCAACCTCATAAACCCATGTTTGATTCACAACAGAGCATCACCAACATCTCAGATGTTAAACTGAGACATTCTTACATTTCATTAAATATTAGCTCATATTAAATTTGATGGCAGCAACACGTCTCAAAAAAGCATGGACAGGGCGATGTTTACCATAGCGTATCATCCTCTCGTCTTTTAACAACAGTCTGTAAATGTCTGACAGTGAGGAGACCAGCTGATGGGAGAGGAATGTTGTCCCACTCTTGTAGGATTTTTCATTTTATGATGCTCCAGTGACATATTTAAAATCTGCTGATCAATCAGGGCATCTCTCAAAAGAGCATTTTTTTTTATAATTATGAACTTATTTTTCTAAACAGCTAAAGCTTTCAAATAAAAATAAATGAGTAAAATGTGCTAAAGTTAATATATTCCTCCTTGAAACAGTTAAAGTTCAGTCTGGCATGAGACCAAAATGCACAGTTAAAAAAGAATGTCGGGCCTGCTGGAGTTTGGCACATATTTGGTTGCATCTCATCCTGGCAGCTATGGTACTGCATGGGTTTAGCAGACATAGTGGTTAGTTTTCATGTTTGTTTATCTATGATAGGATTAAACATGCATCAGACATGCATGTAAGCAAGATAACTGAGCTGGGTGCTGGGTACACGATTCTGTTTAAAACAGGATGTTTTTGCACGCATTAAAGGAGATTCTGCTGCACTGCTAACGTGGCGATGGAGGTTTGTTTTCATGGTGATCTTTGATGCTTCCCCTCAGCAGCCAGGAGCTTCAGAGATGGAGAGAAAACCTGTTTGTGCTGCACTATCCTTCAACAGAGATGGTCTTTGTTTGAGAAGAGGTGTCACTCTGATGTAAAAAAAAGATCTGAACATCTGCACTCTTGACCTGTTCTCAGGATTATGACTTCTGTTATGCCTTTCATCTTTTCTCTAAAGCACGTTTAATTATCTCACCAATCAAAGTATTTGACTGTGGTCATTCTACGGTGGCCCTGAGAGTCAAATGCATTAAAAAAATCTCTAGGTGGAAAAGTGTTTTGTGAAATGCAAAGAATTGAAAAAGATTGAATGAAACGCAACCATGTATGAAACAAAAACACATGCCAATGAGTGAAAAAACAAACAAACAAACAAACAAACAAAAAAAGAATAAAAAAAATGCAACATTTCAAATATTTTCTGAAATGTAAAAACATTTCTATTTATTGATTTTTTTGGGGCTTTTAAAGTCTTATTTTATAGCGGACAGTGGATAGAGTTGGAAACACGGACAAGAGGGTGGGGAATGATGTGGGAAAAAAACGCCAACATACATGTGTAACACAACTGTAAGGTATGGTGGCCCTAAAGGTCAACTACAAAAACATTTCTATGTGTATTAAAAACAATTCACTAGCCACAAAAATAGTGTAGGGATAAATTATTCATAAAACATTCAATCATTCAATGAAGTTATTTTTTTTTTCTAAAAATGAAGGGGGAAAATCACAGAAACACACAAAAAAATTGTTAAATGTTAAAACATATATTATTGTCTTTTATGTTTTCTTGAGTATTTTAAAGTGTTTGAAATTCACTACTTTTTTTTGCATTTTTCACAACAATGATTTCCCCTTCTTTTTATTGTTATTGCATTAAAAAAATATTTGGCATTTAAAGACACACATGGCCTTAATACAGGGGCCCTGAAAATAAACTGCCAAAAAACACAAAACAAAACAAAACAAAACAAAACAAAACAAAACAAAACCATAATGAACAAAAAATATCAAATTTGTTGCAAAATATTAATTGAAAAGTAAATACATTTCTTTTTTAAACTAGAGTGAATGAATATATATTCATATAAAATATAATATGTGTGTCTGTGTGTGTGTGTGTGTGTGGGTGTGTGTGTTTGTGTATATATATATATATACTGCATTTAAAAAAAAGTGTAGTACAAAAACAATTTATGAGATGCCATTTTTCTTACTTTTAAATAGAACATTTTTGTGATTTTAACTTTTGGTGGCCCTGAAAACAATATTATGAATACAAAAAAAAATTGTGAAATGAAAAAAGAGGAATATCATGAAAACTAATATATTTCATGAATGAAATATATTTCAAAGCACACACACACACGTGTGTTTTCAACACATTTCCATTCATGCAATTTGTGAAATGGAGAGATAAAAATTTTTACACCCAAAGAATTTTTTTGAATTGTTTTGCCATGTCATTTAATATTTGCCATTTCACAAATATATTTTATAAAATCAATTATTATATATTTCGCCAAATATTCTGAAATGTAGTGAAAGGATTTGTCTGTCCAGGGAAATGTTTTAGCAGTGGACCTTCAGGTCCTCCGTACACTGCATTGGGAACATTCTGTGACAATATAACATTTAGGAAAAATGAACCTATATTTACTGGTGTAATCTTCATATTCTCAGTTAATGGGGTTCTGAAAGAATATAATATATCTGACATCCGTGACAATAAATCAATAACTCCTTACGTGGAGCACCTTCATTAGAATCTCATGCTGAAGGCCCACACATGGCTGGGAGTGGGAGTGCTATCTCTGGTGAATAGACGAGCTTTGGTTTGCACCTTCCTCTCCTCCTCCTCCTCCTCCTCCTCTCTCTCCCTCTTCACTCTCCTCACCCTCTCTCTCTCCCCCCTCTGCGGCTCTATCTGCTGGCGCTGCAGTGAATCTCTCCCCCGCTGTCAGAAACCGTAAAGTCAGACAGCCGGTGGTCGCTATCTGACCGTTAAAAGTCAGAAACCCGTTAAGACATCGTCGTTATCTCACCGTGTCGGCCCGTTAGCGGACCTGGACGTTTCTCTCCCGGCAGCTGAAGACCCCACGGCGGCAAAATGGTAAGAAAATGTGTCTCCGATTTTTTTATTTATAATGTCAAACCTCATTTTGTAAAAACAGCTTCTCCTTCGACTGCACTGTTAGCTTCAGGCTAGCCTGCTCGCTGCTGCTAGCCGGTGTTACGGTAGAAAGAGTGACCGTGTTACCTGGCGACTTTCAGTCGAATGCGTCTGTGCTTGACGTACTTAAAGCGGATGTTAAAAATGACATTACGAATATGTTTTTTTACAGTCTGACATATCTGATAAAAAATTGTCGACATTATAATAAAAGACTTAACAAAGAGGCGTTGGTTCGTCTTCAACATCTGTTGTAACTACGACAACGACAGACGCATTCAGCTGAAAGTCTCCAGTTAACACGGCCACTCTTTAAACCGTAACACCTCCGTTAGCACAGCGTTGACACTAAGAAACGTAACGTTTGCAGCAGTGTATTTATGACGTTATTGCTTTACTACTGTGATATGACTGCCTGCACATTTTAACATCTCCACATTTGAAATAATTCGATTGTATGAATTTGTAAAATAACCTTAAGGACAATTTAACGAGGAAATACACTGTGAAGGTTTGCTAGCAGGCTAACTGAAGGTACATAAAGCGCGCAAAAGTGAACGACGGAAGCGACGTAAGAATTCTACAAAATAAAAGCATGTAATGTGTTGATCGTATACTACGACTAAACAACTCTTTTCACATTATTTCAAAATATACCATAGCAATAGTTAGTTACTACATTTGAAAGAGGTAAAATACGCGCTCATAGGTCTTGATTAACCATCTGTAATTAAAAATATTTGATCTTTGATCATATAGACATGGTCATAACATAGTAGATGTGTTAATGAGGGTCCGTAATTAGTGATTGACACAGTCAAATTTATGTTGGTTAACATTATGCTCAGAAGATGTAAGAAAAGAGGTGTAAATTGCAAAATCGTACCTCAAACGGCTCAAGTAATTTCTAAAAAAACATTGGCCTGTGAAAGAGCAGTTTTCGGTTTGGTATAGGGCTGAATGATTTTGAAAAAAAAAACTTTAATTGCAATTATTTTTGAATATTGCAAATTCAGTATGAATAGTTGTATTGAAAGGAATGATCATTTTTATATCATTCTCATTTTGATTTTGAAAAACTTAAAAAAATAAAGAAAATAGAATTTTTGCTAACTTTTCTAAAAAAAAAACACACACTTAGATGTTTGCATGATGGGTGGAACATATCTTTGCATGAAATTTTTATTAAACTGGTATTTAACACATTTTTCATTTTTCCTTTCAGTGCAAGGAAATATTGCACTTTTTGCAATTTTAAAAATTGCAGTAGGACATATTGCGTTTTAGTCTAAAATTTGGTTAATTTCCCAGCTATGTTTTTAAAATGATAAAAGTTAGAATTGAGAAAAGTCATAACAGTTGAATGACAAGGAAACTGAATTTTTTACAATTTTAATGGTGTCGATATGATAAAATATGAAGGAGGGGACAGCCGGCACAGAAGAATAATGATAAACTAGATCAAAATTACAATTTCAGCTTAAATTGCATGGGGGTACTTGGAGCTGAATTGTGGCAGAACTGCTGAAAATAGCTGAAAACACAAAAATAGCTGAAAATAGCATAAAAATAGCTGAAAAAGGATAAAAATAGCTTAAAGTAGCCTGAAAATAGCATAAAAATAGCTGAAAAAGGATAAAAATAGCTTAAAGTAGCCCGAAAATAGCATAAAAATAGCTGATTTTGGCCTAAAAGTAGCTGATAATTGCGTTCAGTGGTTGAAAAAGCACAGAAATTGCTGAAAATAGCATGAAAATAGCTACAATTAAAAAAAAATATTTAAGTTAGAAATGAGAAAAGTCACAGCAGTCGAATGACAAGGAAACTGAATCTTTTAAAGTTTAAACGGTGTGGATACGACAAAATATGAAGGAGATAGCCGGCACGGAAGAAGAAGAAGAAACAAAATGGCCGACACAAATATCAATAGTGTGGATGCTCAGCATCCCCATTGATTATTAATAATGTGCTATCAAAGAGCATCATTGTTTGGAAAATGTGTCAATCCTAGTTTAAAATTCAGTCATGTTATTATCATGAACAACGTAGTAAAGCAGCAACTGCTTGTGTTCATTAAGCTGAATTGAGCTCAATTTGCCGCCCAAATCCTTGTCAAAGTCGTCTTTGTTTCCTAGAACAAGTCTGTGAAGTTTTACTTTTGAAAATGAACGTAAACATGTCACTATTTTTGTCTCTGTCTACGTTTTAATCTGGGTCTTATCAGTGTAATGCTTTAATAGCATGAAGAGGAAATGTAGTCTGTACAGCCATAAAAAAGCAGAGTTGTTTCCTAAAATGTTGCTGTGTTTAAATTTAATCCTACATACAGGTGAGATCAGCTGTTTGTGTCCCTTTGAAAGTTTTATTTTGAAAATCTGTCAGGAAGTGCTGCGCCGTCTTACAGTGGAAATGTTGGGTGTCTGTCAGAGGAGCGTGTCGGCGTTTGAATCAAACTGTCACTTACTGCTGACAGGATCTTTAATAACGTACCTTTGAGGTTTTTATAGCCGTCCTACATTCAGACAGCCGCCTTTTAAATCACCTCCTTCACAGTAAAGTCGTGTTAGTGTGATGTCTGAGCTGAGAGGAGCTGAGAGGCTTCATAGGCCACACAACGACCTCATTACACCTAAACCTTTTAATTTAGACAGTGGACTTTAAACTCAGTCATTAGCCTACACAGTGAATATATGCAGGTCCCTCATGAGGGTTCTGTCAGCATTTTTCTGATTTAAATAAATATGAGTTCATTTATTCAGGATGGACTCACTAAGATGAGGCTCATGTCTTTATCTGGTCTGTTCATGAGCCTTACAGGCTCCTCTAATGTTTGTGTTCAGTGTGGTATCTGGGATATCATGGAATTTGAGATTGAAGTAAAAAGTACCCTGTAATAGTAATTTTACACATCATAACTTTAGCTGTCAATGACTGTGCTAACAGCTACTGTAAGTCTGCTAGCATGTTTCATGTGCTGGTTTCATCATTGGATTAATATTTGTTATTTATATAAGCCAAAATAGGCAATTCACAGCAAATTAGGTCTATATTTACAGCAAATATCGGTGATTATTACAGATGATATTTACACATATAAATATACAGCTGACATGGGCCAGTATTTAAAGCCAATTCAGGCAAATATTTGCAGCTCTAATATTTGATATAGCCAATATATGCCAACATTTCAAGTAGATCTAGGCGGTAGTTTACAGCCATTCTGGCATATGTTTACAGCAAATTTAAGCCGATATTTTTACAGCCAGTATTAGCTAATATTTACAGCTAATAAAGGCAGATATTTTAAAGCAATATAAGCGGGTATTGGAAGCAAATTAGATTGATATTTACAGCAAATATAGGCGATTGTTTACAACAGCCAATATTGGCCAATATTTAGCGTAGACAAAGGCCGATATTTACACCATTCTGGCCAACATCTCTAGCAAATTTAGGCAGATATTTTTACAGCCAATTATGACCAATATTTATAGCTGATTCAGGCGGATATTTACAACCAAGATAGGCCGGTTTTTACAGTAAATCAGGCTGATATTTACAGCAAATGTAGGCAGTTACTCACAGCTTATATATACTGATATTTACAGCTGATACAGGCTTTACAGATGTGATAGATCAATATTTAAAGCAAATACTGCAAAAACAGCTGATTGTGGCAGATATTTACTGCTGCTATAGGCCAGTATTTATATGGACAGAGCTGACTTTGGTTGGCGGTTTGGTTATGTTAAGAAACTTAAGCCTGTTCTGTTTGTGCACCAGAGGTTTGATTTAAAGATGTGCCCTTTAATGAAATGCTTTATGACCCACAACTCTTGATTGCAGCATTAAATCCCTCAGTGCTATTGATCGTCAAGTTTTGAAATTGTTGGACCTGGTCCTTATGGATCCAGTTTTGATGTTCCTCCTTGATAACCCTGACATTCAGCGCTACAAAACCAACCGTTATAAATGACAGTTCACTAATCAGTGGGAGAAATCACAGTGAGCACTAACATTTGTTTTTTATCTAAGAGTCTGGTTTTATCTTTTGTAACTTCAAATCCCTGTGCCGTCATGCACTCGTCCAAACCAAAGTCAGAGGACAACGGTTTTCTTCTAACCCTCATCAAATCATCCTCTTCTTCTGTTTTTAAATGGAAGCCTTGTTATCTTGTTTTTCCATCTATTTTCAGGACCAGGATCATAAGACTCATGCTGTAGTAGTCGGGGTACAGTAGCTGGGATGTGCTGAACCAGGAAGCTAACATGATGTAATTACTGCTATTTTTGGACAGGTTTCTGTGTATCAATGCCGGGAAATAGGACAGTAGCACGCTGAATTTGATGAGTTAGGATGCTGTACACTGTAGAGTTAAAATCTTAATGTGGGTTAAAACTGGACCGGTGGATCCAGGATTGTGTGGACATGAGCAAGAAGACGCCCACACTGAGGCAGCCGAATTTGGAAAACATCTTTTTCTCTCCTCTCAGGCCCTCCACACACCGAGGCTGAGCGGCTGTGTGAAACACTGAAAAGCTGCTTCCCAAAGATGGTGCACCCGTTTAAAAATGCTGATCTCATGTTTTAGTGAAGACGGGCGAGTGACAGACACTTTTTAGTTGAGATAGTAGAGCCCTGGGACAACTTCCTGTTTCTTACATTAGAATGAATACTCTTTAGAGCAGGGGTTCTCAACCTTTTCAGCCCAGGACCCCCAAAATAAAGGTGCCAGAGACCGGGGACCCCACTGTACCTGGAGGTGGTTGAACAGCCATGGACATGCTAGAATAGTCATGTGGAGATAAGGCCATCCATTAGGGGAGATAAATGGGAGAGCTTTCTGGAGCCCAGCCAAACTAGGGGACCATGGAGGTCAGCAAAATCACGGTCTATTGTAAAGTCAACCTGTGATATCCTTATTTTATATTAATCCTGAAAAAATAACCACTCTTATAAAAGAAACAAATCTCTTTTTTTAATCATTTGTGTTGTAAATAGCCCTGTTAAAAATATAAAAACCTTTTTGTTGAAAAAAGAAAGGCTTAAAATTGCTTAAGAATAGCTAAAATGGGTTACAATGGCAAATAATGGTGGAAAAGGTGGCAAAGTTGGATTTTAAAAATGGCAGAAATGGGTTAAAGTGGCAAAACTGGGCATAAATAGTTGTTAGAGGAGTTAAAGTGAAATGGCTTTAAATTGGCAAAAATGGGTGGAAATTTGGTGAAATGGGATTAAAAATGTGTTTAAACTGGCAAAAATGGTTGACTGGGAAAGAAAAAATTAGCAGATATTGGCAGAAATTGATTAAGCTAGCAAAACTGGGCATGTCAAATGGTGAAATGTGGTTAAAACGGAAATATGGGTGTAAAAAGTGGTTCAAAGGGGTTAATAGTAGCAATAATGGGTCAGCGGAGGCAAAATTAAACTTTAGTGGCAAAAACAGGCAGAAAAAAGTGGTGAAAAGAGTTTAAACTGACAAAAATAAGTTTTAAATGGCAAAGATGTGTTAAAATTGGAGGGAAAAAAATGATGGAAAGGGATAGAAAATTTGACAATTGTTGTTAAGTGGCAACAGTGTAATTTGAAAAAAATGTTCTTAGTTTTTTAGGGCATCTGGAGACCCTCTCAGTGTCTCTCATGACCCCCAAGATGAAGAACCACTGCTTTAAAGGACAGGGGGATTTTCCACCCATTTCTTTGATTTCACTAATTTACCATAAAGCATCAAAGAAAATGTCTTAGTTTATCGATGTGATATCTGATCAAATATCACAGCAACAACTGAAGATGAGTCTTTACACACTAACCAGAGTACATGCCATGGCCCCCTCTGCTCCTCACTTAAATTAAAGTGAGAGCTTTGTTTGGAGGGGCAGAGCACACGCTGTTCTGTAAAGTCAGGAAGAGTCCGCTCCATTTACCACGTTAAAAAAAACAGTGGATGAGGCACAGAGATGAATTAATCTGGATTATCATGATTAAGGAACGGTGCTGAAAGCTAAAGTAGTCACTGAAATTCAGGTCAGGTCAGGAATGGGGGCATGTCGACTCCTCAGCACCACTGACATGTCAGCCTACCTGATCTGTGTTTGCTGGGCAGGGGTTTCCTCCTGGTACGGCGATGAGGGTCCCGCTGCCTCCATATGATGCACAGCTGCTCTAACAACTGTATATAATGATAATTTTTTAACCAGTTATGAACCAGTACATCCAAGAAGTCTAGTAAGAGGTACGAAGGACAACTGGAGCAACGATGTGGCGTACAAATCGAGACAGACAGACACGCCACCAGTTACAGTAGTAAGATAGTATTAGTTGTAATGATAGTGATAATTACGACATAAGAGCTTTATTTGAATAGCACTTTAAAAAAACAGGGTGGATATTGATGGTCAGTGTTTCCCATATATTCATTTACTTGTGGCGGACCACCACAAATACATTAGGCCCACTACAAATAGATTTTGGCGCTACCTGTTCGCCCTCGCTCTGTGAATGTAGCGTGACGTTAAAATGACTATACCGTGAATATCTGAGTATAAATTATGTGGAAGTTTTGAGCCGCCAGCGTGTATTTCTCGCTGGAGTTTCGCTTCTCCCATTGTCCCTGAATGCATCTCTCACAGCAGAGAGCTGTCTTTTTCTCCTCCGCCCATCCAGAAGACTCTGCACATGCGCATTTTTGTATCAGCGGCGAGAGAAGCAAGCGACAGGAAGGTAAACAGAGCAGCGTGGCGAGTTAGCGGCTAGTTAGATGCCTTTTAAGACGGATAATGAGAAACAGCGCTGGATCTGCAGCGTTGAGCAGTCGTTCAACTTTGTAAAGGAGGAGGTCAAACTCACGCGGTAGCGTATTTGTTAAAATACGCAGCAGTAACACAACACGCTGCTAAAGAAATGAGCCCAGTGTTGTTGAAAAGCCAGGATTTGAAAAATCTCATGAAGATAATTAACCCAGAGATTTGCTGGGGTGCGAATGTTTTGCTGAAAACTCCCTGTCAGAGTCGTACACGTCAGAGAGAAGACGGCCCAGCAGCAGACTAATGTGATCCACTTCTCCACAACAACGGAGAATTATCTCAGCCGAACAGTTCAAAACACCAACAACAAGGAGTTAAAATATTCCCGCCTCCAGACGAGCTTTTACCCCCATGATCACACAGGAGAGTTTACTGAATAAGGCCTCAAGATGTTCTCATGTTATGATGTCAGTTAGACTTAGTTATAAATTTCTGCGCTCGCTGCCGATTAACCCCTTCTTACCCTAGATGTGCATAAAAACATTGAATAAACTTATTTTTTAAAACAACTATTGAAAAAAAACTATCTGTTCTTATTGGTTATTGGCCATCAGGAGTAAGAAATTTTTGGTTATAGGTATCGGTTCGAAAAATACTTATGGTGCATCACTAGTTAAAAGGTCTGTTAGGTGACTAAAATGTGACTTGGGGGCTTTCACACCTACGCCGTTTGATCCGGACTTTCGGACTTTTCCATTTGGTCCGAACCAAAATGATAGGTGTGAAACCTCCCCTGGACCGTGGTCTGGACCAAACAGCCAGACCTTGGTCCGACCAAAAGAGGTGTTCTCGGTCCAGACCAAACAGCTGGACCTTGGTCCGACCAAAAGAGGTGTTCTCGGTCCAGACCAAACAGCCGGACCTTGGTCCGACCAAAAAAGGTGGTCTTGGTCCGGACCAAATGGAACCACGGTCCGGTTCATGCCCAGTGTGAAAGCATTATATTGAAAGGTTCGGACCTTCGTATCAATGACAGGAAATTACGACATGACTACCGGCTAAGGAAATCCTTCACCATAACAAAATGAGCCGCGGAAGAGCCCACAACCATCTCACGGACTGAAATTATCCAGCAGCCTGGACAGGGTGGGCTAACGGCAGCTGCTTTACGTTACGCGAGGAGTTGAAGTGTCCGTTATTATGTCAAATGGAGATTGTCCAAGCACGGAAAAATTCATAGAATTGTAGCTAAAGTTATACCTCATCATTGACAGCTCATCTTTTTAAGAGTTTTACAACACATACCTTCTCTCCCGAGTCGGTGTTGCAGTGGCTCGCAGAATTGCATACTTTCTTCTCCTTTTCTGTCGACGACGATAAAGTTGTCATCTAATGATAAAACTCATATGATGAACTCGGACCAGCCTTATGTACAGCTCCTCAAGTTGTCGCTTTTGGTAGTAGAAAATCAACAATAATATGATGGTAGGAATGACGATTTCATTTGTTGTTTACAACATTCAAGACTCGCGTTATTGAACGTGTTGACGTCAGACGCCCGCCGGCCAAATGACCAATCAGAGTAAACTACAGAGACACGCAAACCACGTAGTTGATGACGATATCATGTAGGTTCGTCATGTAAAGTCTGTTAGTCCGGTTGCAATAATGACAGTGTGAAACCCAAACAGACCGAACCAAATGTAGACAATGTATCAAAAACACGGACTTCAAGTAAACAACATCTGAATCTAAAAACTAAGAATAGATGTCTGTCAGAATAAACTGAGCTCCTGACCGGTGTCAGCGTGAGTTTGTTTCTCTAACTGGCTCCACTGAGAGTGAGCAACAATAACGGCAGTTCACTCTGGAGCTGCACATGCCCACTGCATCACTCAGTCACCCTGATTGGCCCGTAGTGAATGAGACAGACGGAACATCTGTCCAATCAACATCCAAGATTTTTCCCTAAGGTTCTGTCCTTCTCAGACGCTGATGATGGCCCAGATGGATGTTAGTTTCATCATTTCATCTCACAGCATCGGCATCGTTACTCTTTCAGTTGACTGTTTGTTTTCATTTGTTATTTTGCTCTTTGCTCTCATTGGTCAACGTCACTGATGTGGTGGAACAAATCACAGAAGGTAGAAAGAAAAATCGAACATGCTGTCGTGGGGCGTCCCAGATGTGGCCTTGATTGTGGCTCACTTTGACACTCATAAACGGGATAAAACCACAGACTCCTCAGCGGGTCCTGAAACCCTGTGACTGCTAAAGCGGGCTGAAATCATGTTATAAGCGTGTAGTCTGACCCCAGCTTGAGTGTCAGATAGTTCACTGTGTTTAACAGGCTTCTGTCTGCATCCACACACTCTCTGAGTTGATAATGTCACAGTACAGCTTGTGCATGGTCAACAGGAACGAAGTTATCACAGAACAAACAACAGCTTTTCTTTTTTTGATGCTCAATCTCACATAATGACACCTCGCTTTGTTGTCTGGATGAAAACCGCCGGTCCATTCGACCTGTTTCACTTCCTCTAATAGAAAGCTGTAAATAGCTCTGGCTTTAATGCATTAGTGTAATTAAGGAAAGCACTCTGAATCATATTTATGTTGTTACTGCAGCATGAATTTTGTACTGGCTGCTGGTCGATGATGGATATCAGTATCAAACCATCCAGTGAACGCACAGACGGAGGCGGAGAGGGTGTAGAAGCTGCAGTACAAGTGAGGCAGAAATAAAACTGCTACAGACCCTGAACCAAAGCAGCACAGTGATATCTGTTTTATGTGGAAGTGGATGTATTGTTTATTTTCACCAACACAGGGCCAGGAAACTCAAAGGTGGAGACGCAGTGTGATGTTGGCGTGCACGTGTACATGAGACTAAGTCTTTCAGAGAACTGTTTTCATGGGGCAGCCTCAGTTTGGTTAGTTAGCTGTAGTTTTTTCCTCATTTTGACTCTAGTAAAGCTTAAACTGGATCACGACCTGTTTCAGTATCACAGCAACTAAACTAGAAGTCCTTGGGGGCCAGTTTTGCCAAATCTTAACCAGTTTTCATAGTTTTCCCCACAAATTTTAACACATTTTTGCCATTTTGAACTCTTTCCACCATTTTTTTCTGCCTGTTTTTGACACTCTAAACCAAATCTTACCACATAAGCCCAATGTCTCCTCTGTTGATCCCTTATTACCACTATCAACCCAATTTTACCACTTTTTTTGCCCAATTTTTCCCATTTTAACCACATTTCACTATCTGATATACCCATTGTTGCCAGTTTGACCAATTTCTGCTAATATCTGCCTTTTTTTTCCTTTTTCAGTTGGCACTATTTTGCCAGTTTATATCAATTTTTCTCCCCATTTCACCAGATTTCCACCCATTTTTGCCAATTTAAAGCCTCTTCAGCCACTATTAATTCCCTTTTACCACTATTTATGCACATTTTTGCCTTTTTTGGTTACTTTTTGCTATTCTTGTATTATTTTTGCGACTTGTAACCTATTTCTGCTACTTTTAAGATCTAATTTCACCACTTTTCCACCACTTTTTGCCATTATTAACCCATTTTTTTCAATTTTTAACCCATTTTAATTTTTTTTATTTACACAATAGATTTACATTTTTTTAAGAAGGCTATTTACTACACAAATGGTTTAAAAAAGAGATTTGTATCATTGATAAGAGCAGTTATTTTTTCAGGTTAAATATAAAATATGGATATTTCAGCTTAACTTTACAATACACCATGATTTTGCTGCTCCCTGTTTGTCTGGGCTCCAGAAAGTTCTCCCATTTATCCCCCCTAATGGATGACCTTGTCTCCACATGACTGTTCATGAATGTTCATGGCTGTTCAACCACCTCCAGGTCCAGTGGGGGTCCCCGGTCTCTGGCACCTTTATTCTGGGGTCATGGGTTGAAAAGGTTGAGAACCCCTGTATTAAGGGAAAAAAATCCATCCAAACCTTCCTGTCCCGATCTGGAAAAGTCATTCCCTCTAACCCTAGTAACTGGTTGAATCAAACGTTTGTGATAACTGTCAGTGAGTCTTTCTCATCACTGTGGAGGAATGTTGTCTCATTCTTCTCTACAGAAGTGTTTTAATTCAGCCTCATTGGAGGGTTTTCCAACATAAATGGCCTGTTTAAGGTCACGCCACAGCATCTCAGTCAGATCTAAGTCCAGACTTTGACTAGACCACCCCAGAACCTTCAGTTAGTCTTTAGTCCATTCAGAGGTGGACTTGCTGGTGTGTTTGGGATCATGGTCCTGCTCCATAACCCAAGAATTCATGGTTTTTTTGGTCCAGGTTCTGGTCCAGACCATCACACTATGACCACCATGTTTGACTGTTGGTCTGATGTTCTTCTGAATGAACAGGAAGTTCCTCTTCTGTCTGGTCAGTCCTCAGAATATTTCCCAGAAGTCTTTGGGATCATCAGGATGTTTTTAGTCAAATGTGAGACGAGTCTTTGTGTTCTTTTTGTCAGCAGTGGTTTTGGTCCTGGAACTCTCCCATGATGCCGTTGTTGCCCAGTCTCTTTCTGATTGTTGAGTCATGAACTCTGACCTTAACTGAGTCAGTGAGGCCTGCAGGTCTTTAGATGTGGTTCTGGGTTCTGCTGGGACAGTGTTAACTTTGGCAGCTATTTTCAATTTTAGTAGATGGTTAAGGATTTCCTTTGCTGGTAGATGAAATGTCTTTTAGTTTTAGTCGACAAAAACTCAAAAACATTTTAGTCTAGTTTTAGTCCATGAAAGTCCTCACATTTTAGTCTTTACTTTTAGTCCAGGCATTTATTCTCTTCCCTAAATCTGGTACCAAATCATGGTAGTGTGTTCTCTGCTAAACCTTGGGTCCCTGCTTTCTACAGCTGAGAGGCAGAATAGATACAGATGCTTTGTTTTTGACACATTTACCCACAGTGGAGAAATATCACAGATTTAGAATGTCTGACAAAAACTACATTACATTTTAGTCTAGTTTTAGTCATCTTGATGAAAACTAAACTTAGTTTTTGTCAATTTTAGTCATCACAGATCTATTTTTGTTAGTTTTAGTCTAGTTTTAGTCATGGAAAAAAGGCTGTCAACGAACATTTTTAGTCATAGTTTTAGTCGATGGAGTTAACACTGTTCTGGGACGTCCTGGATGAGTTGTCCATGTTCTCTTGGAGTCATGTTGGTAGGCTGGCCACTCCTGGGAAGGCTCACCACTGTTCCTAGTTTTCCCCTGTTGTAGATAATGGCTCTCAGCATGGTTGTCTGGAGTCCTAAAGCCTTAGAAATGTCTCTGTACCCCTTTCAGACTGATAGATGTTAGTGACTTTGTTCATTGAGTTTCTTTAGATGGTTCCATGATGATTCACTGTCGGACAGGTTCTAGTTAAGGGGTTTCTGGATCCAGCAGGTCTGGCATTAATCAGGTCTGGGTGTGGAGAGTCAAACTGAACTCAGCTTTATAAAAAACATGGTTTATCAGAGTTAATTCATGATTTAAACAGAGGGGGGTTGACTTTTTCACATAGGGGCAGGTAGGTTTGGATGGTTTTTTCCCCTTTAATAAATGAAATCATCGTTTAAAACTGACTTTTGTATTTACTCAGGTTATCTCTGTCTAACGTTAAGATTAGTTTTAATGATCTGAAACCTTAACATTAAAAAAGGGACCAGGAAACGCTGTATGATGTGATCCATGCTTTAAAAATGCCGTATTAATCTTTTATTCAGAAATAAAATAATCAATTTGACTTGTAGAGTTTAATGGATTACAGATGTTAAAGCTGTTATTCATCCTCTTCAGCCTCTTCTTCTTGAGAAAATGTTACTGTATTGATAACAGGAAGGGTTGGAGTGTGAACAACATCTTTAAGAGAGGAAATCGACTTTTTAAGCCCAGATTCTCACCGCCACTCTGAGGATTCATGAAGTCGGCGACGTTGAACAGAAACCTTGTTAAAGCACAGATTACATTATGTTTTTTCTCTCTCTATTGCAGTTTAAAGCTCTCGTATTATCCGTTTATGTGACTCTGAGTTAATGTGGTCTGAGGAGGGAAGCTGCAGCCTTGTTCCAGAAGCCCGGTTCAATTTCTGTAAGTCCTCGAGAGATGGGACGAGGCGAATCAAGGCGGCACGTTGACCTCGTTTCAGAGTCCAGATCATTCTGTTGCTCATGCATAATGAAGAAGACCAACGATTAGCCGAGAATACAACACGGCAAAGTTCCCTGCAGCTTTTGTTATCGCTCCTGCATGCAGACTTTTGATGGAGACAGGGTTTCAAAGAGTCCATGAAGAAGTGTTTTAGTTAGAGCAGGAGTTATTTTAATATCCTGACTGACATTTCTTTTCATCATGTAAGAAAAAACATCTTCTGGTATGAATGTGAGAGACGCAGGGGACCACAGCTCTGCTCTGTTCTCTTACATAAAGGCTCTTTGATTTCCTTTGTTGTTTCCATGAGATTTCTAAATCTGGAGTCTGTGTTTCATTTCACTTTTCTCTCTTTTTCAGGGAAATGAAGCCAGTTATGCCCTGGACATGTGCTCGCACTGTAAGTATCCATCAATTTCACGTTGAAAACAAAGACACAGTGTTAATGACTGAAGTTAGAAACAATCACTGCTTTCTAGGGCTGTAATCAACCAAAGAGAAACATGGCCGACTGAAATTACACCCACGCACCGACCAATTGATTGGTCCTTGGGGTAAAAACAAATTAAAGCCTTACATGTTATATATCAACTTTTCAGTGACGGTGTTTTTACTGCAGTCTGGACAATGTTGGACTTAGGAGGAGAGGCAGGGCTGAGCCCTGATATTTAAAAGAACACAGCTAAAGTGCCATCGTGGCTGCCTCTACAGTAGATACACGTGTTTAAGAGTTGGGTAAGGTGGCCTAATAGTGGGCAAAATTTCCCAAACTTTCCTCTAGAGCAGGGGTTCTCAACCTTTTCAGCCCATGACCCCCAAAATAAAGGTTCCAGTGACCAGGGACCCCCACTGTACCTGGAGGTGGTTAAACACAGTCCTGAACATTCAAGAATAGTCATGTGGAGACAAGGCCGTCCATGAGCAGGGAAAAATGGGAGAGCTTTTCAGGGCCCAGCCAAACTGGGGGCCAGCAAAATCATGGTCCACCGTGAAGTAAAGCTGTGGTATTTTATATTCAACCTGAAAAATAACCACTCTCATCAAAGAAACACATTTTAATTCATTTTTGTTGCAAGTAGCCCTCTTAAAATGTAAAACCTTTCTTAACAGAATTGAAATATGTTTAAAACAGCTAAAATGGGTTAATAATGGCAAAAAATGGTGGGAAAGATGGAGAAATCAGATTGGAAAAGTAGCAGAAATGGGTTAGAAATGCCAAAAATGACATAAAAGTGACAAAAAAAATAACCAAAAATGGGCAAAAATGGGCATACTAATGTTAAAGGGCACTCAAAAGTGGCTGAAATTGCATTAAAGAGGCAAAAATAGGTGGAAATTTGGTGAAATGGGATGAAAATTGATATTAACTGGCAAGAAAGGGTTAACGGAGGCAGAAATAGACAGAAACTGGCAAAAATGGGTGTATCAAATGAAGTGGTGAAAGGGGTTAGTAGTTGCACCAATATGTTAACAGAGCCAACGATAGGCAGAGAGTGGTGAGATTTGGTTTAGAAGTGGCAAAAACAGGCAGAAAAAGGTGGTGGAAAGGCTTTAAAATCGAAGAAAATAAAAATAAAAATGGGTTTAAGTTAGGTAATTTGGTGTAAAGTGGAAACACTGTAATTCAAAAGTGTTGGTAGCTTTTTTAAGGCATCTGGAGACCCCCTCTCAGTGGGGTCCCTACCCCAACGTTGAGAACCCCTGCTCTAGGGTACTCTTTAGGTGGGAATAATCTGAGAGAGTGCCTCTAAGCTGCCCTTTAGCCAACAAAATCTTCTGTTGTACTAGCATGGTGCCATAGGTATAATACATAAAAAAAGCATTTATTCTTAACCAGGATGTCCGACTATTTCTCTATAATTATATGACAGCTTTAACTCTGTGTGTGCTGGTGCCCCTCAGCATACAGCAGGTGCCCTTTAGCCTATTTTTGCCCCTAGCCCTCAAACATCCTGAGTCTACCTCTGTCCTGTGGTGGTTTTGTGTTTGAGCATTTTCAACTTCACTCAACTTCAGGAGAAAGTAAACATTGATGAGGATTCTCAGCTCAGTCCCTGAATTTATCCCTGGGTTTAAAACAAACGTTTTAAGAAAGACGCTGTTGAAGTTTATTTACATTTGATTCACATGTGTCCGTGCCCTTTCACTGAGTTTGAGTTTCTGATGAGTGTTTGTAACCGTTCCAATCAGGTAAAAGCTGATGGGGGAGGCGGAGGAAGTTCATGAGAAAATCTAGATTTTCATTTTTTAAAATCTAGATTTTCTTCAAATATGATTGATTAATAAATTCAGGCCAACAGACACGCTTTTATTCTTTCACAAACAAAAAGCTCCAAAACATCGAGTGGTAAATCTGTCAACAGCTGCACACTTGTTTTACAAATACAAAGCCAATATATTAAAGCTAGTTTTATACACAGAAACAAAACATTATAGATCCAACCACACATGATCTGTTCATAGTTTTTGGGTGCTTCACAGTTGTCGACAGTTGTTGTCATAGACACAGGAACCCTGACTCCGTGCTTGTTCGAGATCATCAGGGAAATATTGAGGCGCGTTCACGCTCTCTGAGGAGCGTGGTGGTTGGCCTGTGATGGCTGTGAACATCACCACATGCTGCACCTTGGCTCTGAGGGTCTCTGAGGCCGCTCTGACCCAGACTCCCCACACTAGGAGGCTAAAAATGCCTCATCGCTCTGCAAAGGTCAGCGTCAGGGCTGCTGGGAAAACCTCGTGTATTTTTAGTCAAAGCAATATCCCATTTTTAATTAGCTGGTCGCCTCGCTCTCACAGCCCCCTCCCCCACCTCTAGAGAGGAGAGCTCACTGCTTAATAAGAAAATAATGACAGTAAATTATAGACTTCATATCTTAGAAGCACTCCCTCAGGATGATGGAGGTGTGAGCTGAACCTGGGTGTCAGAGCTGTGTCAACTCTGCTGAGTGGGTGGGAGTCCTAACGAGCCGCTAATAAAAGGTTTAATTAGAGAGCAGAGCAGCGGTAGGGCCGGGCAGCACCGACCAAAAATCATGTTTGTATCTTTACATGAATGCCAACACAGCAATTCAATATTTCTTAATAACAGAAATATCAAATGGTTGTCCCAATTCAAGATTTATAAACTCTGATTTAATTTTAGTTAAAGCCAAGTTTGATAGCATGAAAACAAACGTCCTAGACACACAATGTCGACTTATTTCTCCTTTTAATCACCAAAAACTGCAGAAAAACTCCTTAACACTTTGTAAAATGTACAAAAAACACTTGACAGCATTTGTGTTTGTTGAGGTTGAAAGTTTTTTCTCTACTCTTAAATACTGTGTGCTTCAAAATGATCAAATCTTTATTATTTTTTTTAACAATCTTTGGGATCAAAAATTCTAGGGGTGTTAGAAAATACCAATACACTGATATATCACGATATTTCACGGTGCAATACTGTATCGATATTTTGAAATGTAGTATCGATATTTTTAAAGTAATAATTTACTTTGTTGGTGCGGTAGTTTACGGTGTAATTTCACCCCCTGACCACTAGTTGGCGGCAGGCACTTCTGCTTAGACAATGAGATCATGCAGGACTTCCAGTCTGAGCGAGCTGTTTGCTCACGTCTACACAGCAGTGCAGCTTCTGCTGCATTTATAGCGGATATGTGGACTTACTTTGGCTTAAATACAGTACGAACTTCTACAGGAGTCAAGTCATTTGTAAGATATGTCACACCAGAGTGAAATATTTAGATAAACAACGAACCTGAGCATTGTAGCGATAGCTTAGCGGCTAACAGCTAACATGAAAGAAGCCTGCTGCTGATGTTTACGCATGTCACCATAATTAACAAGTCAGTACTTTGTTTCTGTAAGGACCTGTGCCATTGTAGTGTCGTTAAGAATAACGACTTCTGTAATACGATAAAAAAACACTGTCCCGGGGTGCAGGTGGCCGAGTGGTTAAGGCGTGCGCCCCATGTACGCGGACGGCCCAGGTTCGAATCCGGCCTGAGGCCCTTTACCGCATGTCTCTCCCCCGCTCTCATCCCTGTTTCCGACTCTATCCACTATCACCCTCTATCAAATAAAGGCACAAAAATGCCCAAAATAAACCTTAAAAAAAAAAAAAAAGACACTGTCCCGTCACAGCATGCCCTCCTCACAACACAGTCCATCAGTCCTTAACCCTCTGGTACCCTCTGTGCCAAAAATGCACACTCAGTTGATATTTCTTTTAAAAACTTTGTCCTCTTTCACAGTTAATATAATCATGTATTGTATTTTTTGTTCATTTTTGCACAATTTTCAAAATTCTGTCCCAGCCACAACAATCAGCCCAACATAAATAAAGTAATTAAACCTTTTTTATAGCGTTAATATCCCTGGTGTGTAAAAGTCCCCATTGAAACCCATTCAGACCCCTTCTTTTGATCCATACGCCATTAAGGCATGAATCATGCATTTTCTGGTTTCAGGGCCTAATTTGAGAGTTGGGGCTTTACATTTGCACCTGGAGCATTTTTTTACCCTGTTACGTCACTTTTACCATATATGGACAAGGGCAGGAAATGCATGTTTTTCCACCAGATTTTGGTGTTATACTGCCCTCTGCTCCCCTTCTCACTAACTCTCTGAGGGTTTGTTGAAGTGCAGATCACTGTGTGAGTCTGTGAGTGTGTCTCTGCAATAATCAAAGAATTAGTTATCTAATTTTCATGTAGTAACCTGCAAAAAAATCATTTTTGGTGTATTTTGCATCTAAAAATGCAGTGACATCATCAATGAAACATGGCAATTAAAGGGTGGAAAAAATTAAAATGAATGAGTATTTGACATTTATGATTAAGGGTGACCTTAAATGAGAAAAATATAATTCAATAACAGTAAAACAATTTTGAAATGTATGATACTTATAACATGATGTAAAGGTGTGCATTTTTTGTGCAGAGGGGTGAAAAACATGAGTATTTTAGAATAACTGACCTCACAAAAAACTAATAATGCATTTTAACTGATGTTGCTACTAATCAATGACATATGTCAGGCTGCAGTCATCCATAAATAAGTTTTTCACTTTCAGTGTAGTATCTTCATAAAAATCAATTTGTGTTTGTTTTATCAAAGAATGTTGTTTGTTTACATTTCAAACATGGCAATTAAAGAGTTAAAAGATATGACAATTATTGAGTATTTGGTATTTTTGTAAATGGCACAAGTTCATGAAACAAGGAAAAAAAAACACTAATAAAACTTTTTTATTTACAGTGATAACCCCTGTGCATTTATGCACACTAGGAGGAAAATGAGGCAGTAATTTGTTGGGATACCAGAGGGTTATAGCTGACATGAGGATCAGTCTTCCTCCACAAGAACCTTGTCTTTAAGACATACAAGCTGATGTACCATGAAATATAAAAGATTTGAGGACATTTACTCTATATAGACGTAGAAGAAGACGAAACTGGAAATCCAGCTCCTTCCGCTGGTCTTTTCTTCCACATAATGAAAAAACACTGAATTCATGCTGTTTTGGAGTTCCTGCCCTCGCACTGGGGCGTTACGAGCAGCCAGTGAGGCGGTGAGCTGTCCAGCATGTCGTTCTTTACACGAGATGAATAAATCAGCACCGACTATGACGTGTTGCTATGGTTACACAGCTGAGCGAGGTAGCAACATGTTTTTGAGTGTATTAAATCACATATTCTTGTATCATTACGCTTTATGCCACTTCCTGCCTTTGGTTCATGAGTTGGTCCACTTTGCTTTCACCAGAGTGTGTTTGGAAGCGGACCAGAGTCCGCTTGTTTGGTCCGCAGCAGAGTTAGTGTGAGCTTTCACACCACTCCCAACGAACCGGACTATCCGGGAAAACGGACCAGAGTTCGATTAAAGGTGTTAATGCGCCACATTTCTGTGTCTTCCCTGTACTTTTCCCCCAGTATGACGTTCCCAAAAGACCTCCAAAGAGAGGCGACCAGGATTAAATGATTAAATGCCTGAACCACCTCAGCTGGATCCTTTGATGCAAAGGTTCCTGGTTCCCTACAGATGTCTGAACTCCTTACCCTATCTCCAAGGCTCAGCTGAAACACACTCCAGAGGAAATTCACTGTGGCTGCTTGTATTTGTGATCTCATTCTTTTGGTTATTACCCAGAATTCATGACCATTGGTGAGGTTGGGGTGTAGATTAACCTCTAAATTTAACATTTTGCCATCCAGGTAAGCTCCCTCTTCACTAACACAGCCTGGCATAACACCGTAATACTGACACTGCACCGATCTGCCTGTCTACCTTTTACCTTCACCTGTGAGACCCTGGGATACTTGGAGGGAACAATCCACACCATCAAAGTTATCCGTTTGGCCAGTCTAGTCTCTGTTTTTGACAGGAGAGATGATCAGAGGTGCAGAGTTTGTACTTTCGTCATTAACACAGGGACAGAAGTAAGGGAAGAGTTTCTCATTGAAGGAGCAGTCAATGAAGGAGTAGATCAGAGCTGGAGCATCTACATCATAAAAGGAGACCAGACCCTCCTCATAATCCACAAACACCCCCACCTTCTCAGGACGAGTCTTCAGAGGGAGGGTAACTCGGTCGCCATCAAGAGCTTCATACTCCTTTCCACTTCTCAGCCAGATGGTCCAGTAACCCTCCTCAGGACTGAGTGAGATCGGTCCTTTCCTGTTGATGGACTCTCTGGCTACTCCTAAATCCCATTCAGTCTTTCCTTCAACCTTAACCTCGTAGTAAAATCTGCCTGAAGAGAAACTCTGCTTTCCTAAAACACAAGTACAGTCAGAGAATCTCTCTGGGTTGTTTGGGAGATTCTCCCTCACATCACCGTGGTGGACCTGTTTCCCATCTTCAGACAGGATGAGTTGAGGATGTGCCGAATCAGGATCCAGAGTCACATTCACCTCATACTGCTGGACTCTCTCCAGCTCAGCTTGAACCAGCTCCTTTATCGTTTTACTGAGAGTCTTCTCCAGAGGAGCTAAAGCTCTCACAAGGCTCAGCTTGTATAAAGGTGGGAAGACTGTGATGTCCCTCTTTTTCTTTGTAAGTGCTGTATGTTGGATGTTAGATGAAGTGTTGTTGATGTTCAGGGAATGGACTCCCTGGATCAGATGGAGGTGGTCTTTGGAGCGTGAGAGCTGCTCCACCTCAGCACTTGTCTTCATCAGCTGACAGATTTCCTGCTCCAGCTCTTGGATGAAAGCCTGGGCCTGTTTCTCTGTAGTCTTGTGTTTGTTCTGGATGGTGTTGATGAGCTGGGCCTGGCCTCTCTCAGCAGACTCCTTGAGAGCGGTGAAGACTCGAACACCTTCTGTGATCTCCCTGTCTGCATCCTCCTTACTGAGGTGGACCGAGTCTTTGATCTCCTGAATCTTCAGGCGTCTTTTCTGGATCATCTGCTGGATTTCAGCCTCTTTCTCCTCCAGCTCTGCCTTCTTTCCTTCATATTCCTCCTTCAGGGGAACAAACTTGTGCGTCAGGTGGTCTAAAACGGAGCAGAGCACGCAGATGCAGGTCTGATCGGTCTGACAGAACAGCTCCAGAGGTTTATCGTGCTTTGAACACATCCTGTCCTCCAGGTTCTCCACGGGGTGGATCAGCTGGTGTCTTTTCAGCCGTGGAGCTGTCAGGTGAGGCTCCAGGTGAGTCTGACAGTAGGAGACCAGGCAGTCCAAGCAGGACTTGAGGGCTGTTAGTTTGGTTCCAGCGCAGGCGTCACAGAGGACTTCTCCTGGTTTGGACTCTGGTTGCTCTGAGCTGCTAGCCTCCAGTTGAGCTGACCGTCTGAGTTGTTCAACCATCCCAGAGAGCAACGTGTTGACGCACAGCTCTGATCTTGTGGTAAAAACCTCCTTACACAGTGGACACAGGTACTGGTCTTTGGTGTTCCAGTGTTGAGTGATGCAGTTTTTGCAGAAGTTGTGTCCACATGGTACGGTGACAGGATCAGTGAAGACATCCAGACAGATGGAGCACAGGAACTGATCCTCAGCTGGGAGATAGTATGCTGCAGCCATGCCTACACATCAGGGATGACAGAGGAAAAGTTAAGAAGTTCATTCATAATTAAACTATTGAGAACAAAAGCAGGCAAAGGCTTGTTGGTTGTTATTGATTTCTGATTTTTACATATAAAGCCAAGAGGTGATGTCCCCTTAGTCTGACCGTCTGCATCAACAATCAGTAACGTCCATGAGTACCCAAGTACCTGAGTACTTGTAGCCCTCCCTGGCTGAAATACTTTCAAACATCATTTTTTTCTAACCCAAAGAAACTCAACACCATTAGCAACTTCTTGCATTGGTTTTTTGCCATATTGAGCTCTGCAGGTTGAAATGGATTGAAGTTAAATTGAGGTTCCCTCCAGAAAATGAGAAATTTAAACACAGAGTAGATCCAGTGTATGTACCTTGGTAGATCTACCTTCGAATTTCAGAAAATGCCTTAAGAGAGTCATGAACAGGGCTGGAAACTACGCCATTTACTCCCTAACACTGTCACCATCAGCCATCATTCAGTCTCTGCTGCTTCTTTGATGTGACTATTAGCCATAATGCCAGAACCATCCAAGGTAGACTTTATAGTCTAAAAGATGGTTTATAATCCTGTAGATCACTGTTTCTGGGTTGTTGGGATGTTTGGTTTTGTTCGTGCACAACTGCTGTAAACAGCTCCTCTAGTGCTTTAAAATAAAAAGTTGAAGAAATTCATAGACTAATAAAACACATCAATGTAGCCCACCTTGAAAGCTGGAATAGTTTAAAAAACTGGAAAAGCACTTGGACAGCGCAGACCTCCGCCATTAGCCCTATCTCCCAATAATAAAGATTCCTTTAAAATAATTCCTGGATCCAGACGGTCGCTTTTACCTGCAAATGTCGGCTGGTACTGCTGATGTTAAAAAGGGCAAAAGCCTTCACCAAACACAAAACATAGAATTTACATAATTCATGCTCAGATGCTGAGATTTGGACCCAAACTGATCAACAATGCTACTAAATAGCCACAGTTTTACAGCTCAAAGAAAGAGGTCTGGAGGTTTTTACTCTTCACATGTACAATAGGATGACTGAGAAAATTCTGTCATCCAAAAACTGTTCAGTTCTCTGATAAAACAGCCTCTAATATGGACTGTTTTTATCTAAGAATAGCACAGATGGCTAACACGTTGCTATTCTTGTTGGTACTTCAGATTAAAAGCCTCAGGCTTTTTCTCTGTTGTTCAGCTTTTATTTTGAACCAACCAGAGGAAATAGAGCGCAGTGTTGCTGCAGCAGCTATCAGTTTACAGTAATAATAACAGGAACACAAGAGAGAAATCAGACTCCAGAGCACATAGGCCCAGTCATATGGGGCTAAAGTCCTGACACTGACATGCTGGGAGTGTTTAAAGCTGTTAAAGTCTGCTTTAGTTCTGTGGTCAAAAGGCTGTAAATCTATTTCAGCTCCACATGGAAGAGAATGTGACTCAAGTTTTAGTAAATCCTGCAGGTTAAAACTGAAAACCATCAGCTGTACTCACCAGTCTGATGTGTCTCTGCCGTGTTCAGAAACTTCTGACAAGCTCAGTGTGATTATATTTCATGGTGAACACAGACTTGTCTTGACTTCTGCAGGGTTGACTCCCAGGCAAACGTTCAGCCTCAGCTCTGAAGCTCTCTTCTCTCACGTGTTGTTCCGTCTTTAACTACAGCTCTGTTTTCAGCCCGTTTCCTCCCTCGGTTACTCAACGTTATTGTGAAATATCTGCTCTTGGACACTCATCTGGTCTGAGGAGAATCCCCTCCACAACAGGAGAGGCTTGAGCTTTCTTTGGCAGCAGTGCAGCAACTGCTTTGTTCCCTCTTCTTGTGCTCCATCTAGTGGTCATTATGCATCACAACAGCAGTAACTAGCCCACATGTTCCCTTGATATTGCTGCAGCAGTGTAGTAGGGAATCATGTGATAGCAGTCTTATAAAAGGAGGCCTCAGAAATGTTCAAATTTAGTGCTAAACAGTCCATTGAATCACAATTGTGATGTCAGGCTGTGCAATTATGTAACAACATACAAGGCTGTAAGTATTTTTTGTTAAGTAGAATTTGAATGGTCTACAAAAATGGCTGCAGAAAAGCTTTTAAATTTACAACAGTGCCACTTTCAAAAAAGAAACAAACTTTGATTTTTATCATTCTCTAAGGAGCCTCATAATAAAGTCCTTAGGTGCATCAAATATAAAGGAAATGACAAAAATTTGGCTGATATTTACAAAAGATATATTTGTTGTAAACAGTGTTGGGAAATGTTCATATATGCCAATACCAATAATGTACTGATAATATCGTAAATCCCTAATTTTAGTCAATATGATGTGTATTTCCAATGGAAATAAGGGGCTAAGAGTGAATAAAATGGCATACATTTATTTTGTTTATCCAAAAAAGTCTAAAGCAGTGTTACTCAACCCTGCTCAACTGAAGAGCCAAATTGTTGAAAAATATATTTGCAAGAGCCACAATCTAAGTGGTGAAAAGTGGCAATTAAAATAAGTTAAAGGTGGCAAAAATGGTCAAAAAACAGCAACACTGGGAGAAAAGTGGCAAAAATGGGTGGGAAGTGACCAAATAATGAGTTAAAAGTGGCAAAAATGTTTAAAAAAAAAAAAGAGGGAAAAGTGACTAAAATGGGTGAAAACCAAAAAAAAGGTGGGAAAAATGGGCAAAAAGTGGCATTTAATTGCAAAAGGCAGCTTAAATGGGCAAGAAGTGGCAAAAAGGGGCAAAAAAATTGCAAAAGTTTCAAAAAGGGGAGAAAAGTGACAAAAAGAAGTGGTCAAAATGGGCTTAAAGCAGCAAACATTGGGAGAAAAGGGCAGAAAGTGGCAGAAGTGGCAATTAAGTGGCAAAAATGTTGAAAAAAAATGAGTGAAAGGTGACTAAAATGGGCAAAAATCAGAAAAAGGTGGGGAAAAAATGGGCAAAAGCATGAAACAATGGCAAAATTGGGAAAATTGTGGCATTTAATTGCAAAAGGCAGCTTAAATGGGCGAAAAATGGCAAAAAAAAGTGAAGAAAGGGGGAAAAATTGCAAAAAGCAGGACAAAAGTGTCAAAAATGGGCTAAAAGCAGTAAAATGGAATTAAAGTAGCAAAAAATTGCAAAGAAGGGCAATGGAAATATGCAGACAAAAATAGAAGTTTACAATTAAAACCTACTGTGTAATTGTGGGAAACAACTGATTAATGTGACTTGCAATGGATAATTTCTGAGGTAAAATTTTCCTTTGAAGGTTTCCTGTGGGAATAATATTTCAAATGAAGACATAAAAGAGCCAAAAATCATCACAAATGAGCCACATGTGGCTCCAGAACCACAGGTTGAGGATCACTGGTTTAACGGGAGGACCCCAGGCCACAAAAACAAGGTCAGAGTGCCTCAAAAAGCCATAAAATGTCTTCATATCACTGTTAGGCAAGGCAGGTTTATTTGAGGGCACCATTCATACACAAAGAAATTCAGAGTGGTTTACATAGTTAAAAACAGAAAATGTACAACATGAAAAATATTGAAAGACTTGAGCACAGTTTAAAAATGCTGATTGGTACACCCCTATAAACGTTGAGACAATTGGCTGGAGGATAACTCTGTGATGTAGTGGCATCAATAATAATAGTAATAATATTTACACCAATTTTCTTTGCAAAGTCAGTAAATGCTTCACAGGTGGTCTCAAATAGTAAGGGGAAATGAACTTATACATTTAAAAGGGTTATCAAGTAAATTTACAAACATCAAAAAGCCTTTAAAAAGTAGTGACAGAGTTTGATTTCAGCAGGAAGGCCAGTCCAAAGTTCTAATGACTCCAAAAGTCCAACAACACTCAGTGTTCAATCTGGCTCTGGACACAACCAGCAGACCTGATCTGCTAATGTGAGGAGGCACCCAGGATTATGGGGGTTAAAAAGTCACAGGCTACACAGGCTGAGACCCAGAGTAGATGGCAGAGAAAGTTCTAAAAAGAACAAATTAAAAACACACAACCTTGACAATCAGTAAAATATAATAAGTCTGATTTTGGAGATTAACTTCTTATAAATTTGTTTAAGAAACTTTTTTAACCATATTATCAAGAAAAACTCAGGTTCAAATGTGTGCCTTACAGTTTGATCAGTTCTAAGGATAAAGGGACAGTGTTTTCAAATTATGCTGCCGAGGGAAAGTAAGCAAAATAATGGCCAAACTCTGCAAGATTATATTTATAAGTATACGTTTATTTTTATATATATATATATTAAGTTTAGCATTACGTAGTAGTGAAACGTCTTCCAAATAATATCAGAAGTTCAGTCAATCTAGATTGCTGTGATTGGTGGAATGCGATGGGAAACGTAGGCGGGTGTCGTCTGCATAAAAGTGCTATTATGCACAGCAGTTACTTGTGGGTTTACCCCAGAAGAGACATGTAATCAGAGAACAACAACAGACCCAAGATTGATCCTTGCGGAACACCGTAGCTAAATGAATTTCCGACTACTAAGAATGTGATTATATGCAACCTTTAACCCTTGGATAAAAATGAACAGTACATTAAATAGGTGACTATTCTACAATCACAGGAGAGATGATCAGAGGTGCAGAGTTTTTACCTCTATCATTATTACTGGGACTGAAGTAGGGGAAGAGTTTCTCAGTGAAGGAGCAGTCAGTAAAGGAGTAGATCAGAGCTGGAGCATCTACATCATAAAAGGAGACCAGACCCTCCTCATAATCCACAAACACCCCCACCTTCTCAGGACGAGTCTTCAGAGGGAGGGTAACTGGAGGGTCATCAAGAGCTTTATATTCATTTCCATTTCTCAGCCATATAGACCAGTAACCCTCATCAAGACACAGTGGGGTGTTCTCTTTCCTGTTGATGGACTCTCTGGCTACTCCTAAATCCCATTCAGTTTTTCCTTCAACCTGAACCTCGTAGTAAAATCTGCCTGAAGAGAAACTCTGCTTTCCTAAAACACAAGGATCTACAGAGAATCTCTCTGGGTTGACTGGGAGATTCTTTTGTACTTCACTGTAGTAGACTTGTTTCCCATCATCAGACAGGATGAGATAAGGATTTGCTGTATCAGGATCCAGAGTCACATCCACCTCATACTGCTGGACTCTCTTCAGCTCAGCTTGAACCATCTTCTTCATCGTTTCTCTGAGAGTCTCCTCCAGCTGAGCCACAGCTCTCAGCACCGTCCCCTCATAAAGAGGTTGGTGGACGTTCACCTCTGTCCAGTCTTTGGTTGGTGGAGCAGCACTGACAGACTGGACTCCCTGGATCAGATGGAGGTGGTCTTTGGAGCGTGAGAGCTGCTCCACCTCAGCACTTGTCTTCATCAGCTGACAGATTTCCTGCTCCAGCTCTTGGATGAAAGCCTGGGCCTGTTTCTCTGTAGTCTTGTGTTTGTCCTGGATGGTGTTGATGAGCTGGGCCTGGCCTCTCTCAGCAGACTCCTTGAGAGCGGTGAAGACTCGAACACCTTCTGTGATCTCCCTGTCTGCAGCCTCCTTACTGAGGTGGACCGAGTCTTTGATCTCCTGAATCTTCAGGCGTCTTTTCTGGATCATCTGCTGGATTTCAGCCTCTTTCTCCTCCAGCTCTGCCTTCTTTCCTTCATATTCCTCCTTCAGGGGAACAAACTTGTGCGTCAGGTGGTCTAAAACGGAGCAGAGCACGCAGACGCAGGTCTGATCGGTCTGACAGAACAGCTCCAGAGGTTTATCGTGCTTTGAACACATCCTGTCCTCCAGGTTCTCCACGGGGTGGATCAGCTGGTGTCTTTTCAGCCGTGGAGCTGTCAGGTGAGGCTCCAGGTGAGTCTGACAGTAGGAGACCAGGCAGTCCAAGCAGGACTTGAGGGCTGTTAGTTTGGTTCCAGTGCAGGCGTCACAGAGAACTCCTCCTGGTTTGGACTCTGGTTGCTTCGAGCTGCTGCTGGCTTCCTGCTGAGCTTTATCTCTGAACTGACCGACCATCTCTGAGAGCAACGTGTTGACATGCAGCTCTGGTTTGGTGTTAAAGGCCTTCTTACACATCGGACACAGGTACTGGTCTCCGGTGTTCCAGTGTTGAGTGATGCAGTTTTTGCAGAAGTTGTGTCCACATGGTACGGTGATGGGATCAGTGAAGACATCCAGACAGATGGAGCACAGGAACTGATCCTCAGACTGATGAGGGTTTGCAGCAGCCATGTCTACACAGAACAGACACAAAACTAAAACATTTATTTTAAAGACACGTTTTGGTTAAAATGGTGAAGTATGAGGGGTGAGATTGACAGAGTTTCATGTTAAAATGTTTAGCACTTTTTGTATTAGTAAAACAGAAACACAAAATGGAATATAAACATGCAATTTTTCTAATGGATAATTATAGTTGAGTGTGATGTGACCCTTATTTCAAAGTGTTTTTGATTTTCTCCAATTACAAAAATAAACACTGACTCATTTTTGACACCTGACACACCCCTATGGACAAAACAAGCCTGACAGGTTAGCAGCCCAGTAATAGTTTCATCTCTGTTATTACTGTTTTTATGACTGAAGCAAAAATTGTAAGTGAAATTAAGGATCTATAAATTTTCCAGCTCTATAATCCCCCTGTGATAGAAACACAACAGTGAGTTTGGTCTTTACCCTGGGAACATGTTTTTATTATAGAGTTTAGTTTTTTAACTAATCTTTGCTTTTACAAATTGAACCTTCTTCTTTTCTCTTCAAAGTAAAAGCCTCATTTTGTTTCTGTTTGAAAAGCTTTTAATGTGAAACAGAGAAAAAAGGAGACAGACCACAGGACATGATCGTTAAAACAGCAGGAAGTTATAAAGGAAGTGAACTTTGAGTCAGTCATTTATTAAAAGTCCTGATAGCAGACACAGAGGTGGTGTTAGTGGTTAAACTGGACTGGTTTAAAATGTGCAGGAGGACTGAGAGCTGTAGTTCGACTGTTTAACAAGCACACAGTTAAAAGATTTAAACATATGTGGAGTTTAGTGTAAATCCTGGTAGTTAGAGTCTGATCATGATCATCTGTACTCACCACTGTTTGACAGAGACTCTGCTGTGTGGTTGACAAAGATCTGATGGATTTAGTTTAGAGACAAACAGACTTGACTGAACGGCTGTGTGGCCAACACCCCGACAGACTTTTAGTTTCATTTCTTCTGAAGCTCTCCTCTCTCATGCTGCTCCGCCTCTAACTGACGCTCTGATGGTCTGGTCTGGTTTAAGATTACAGTAAAATGTCTGTTTTAGACGCTGATCTGGTGTGAGGAGAATCCAAAGTTCATGTTTTATCTTTGTGCGTGATAACATCAGTTATTGGTTGACAGGGAGGATTGTTGCTGCTGCAGTTTAGCAGGAAGTCCTGCTGGAGTGATCCACTAGAAATTAGAATTTTTAATTTAAAAACCAGGCAATTTTTTTGTTTAATGTCATGGCAGCAACAGCAGACGTCCTTCACACATTAATGTCTAATTTCTTATTCTTAAATACCAACAAATGCTCATAATGTCCTGAACTGTAGATTGCACATAAACGTTGGCACTGTTTAGGTTACAAATGCTTTTATGCAATTTAATCAACATGTCGTAGTTTCCCTGCATTTTTCCAGTAGATTTATTTTCCTTCACTACACAACTTTCTCATGAAATGTTTTGATTTTTATTAAGTTTTGATTCCACTATTTTTGGGTTAAAGAGTTTGCATAAATAATCTAATTGCGTTTATTTTCCCACAAATTGCAACTGCCATTTAATATGCAATTATTTTCCTCATTTTATGTGGCTTTTAATCTGAAGCATAAGCAAGAAATCATTCTTTATTATAACAAGCACAACATTTGATAAGCTAAACTAGGGAAAACCATGTAGAAAAAAGTCTTATTGCCATTTTGGCTCATGTAAAAATTTGATACCAATGGGATTAAAATTTTTCATGTTATTCTTGTTTAAATGAAGAAAATCATACACGAACCAGAAAAGTAGGATTTTTGTAAGAAATAAAAAAGACACTTGAATGAGAGCATAATGTGTAGAGCATAAAACAGATAAAAGATTGCATCAAACTGGTTTTAGGTTAAAGAAATTGTCTATTTGATAATCACAGCATGCCATATTACGATTTAATCTAATTTACAATTAATTGCCCAGCCCTACACTGTATCACAACATTTGACAAACTTAATCTAAAGAATCCCTGATTGATCAGCAACCAATCATAATCAGCTGATTATCATTAAAAGTATGTGATTGGTAGATCAGAATTTAAGGGGATATCATGAAAAAACTACTTTTAAGTGTTTGCACATATATTTGGGTATCTAGAGAATCAGACAGCCAGTAAAAATGTAAAACTGGCCAGCCAAGTCCTTTGTCATCTGAAAACCCAAAATCTGACAGTCTGTTCAGATTCTACAATCACTGTGACGTCAAAGTACTTATGGTAATACCTGACCCTTAACCTCACACTGTTCATGTATTCATTACAGTTCACATTCATCTACAGTAGCCTTCCCTACAAAGCTCTGATATCAGGCCAATAAGAGCAGAATTCCCTTTAAAAAACAGACTTGTCTAGTCTCAGGGATCACCGTCTGTGTTCATAGTATGTATTTAGAAAGGCTCACTGAACAACCAGCTAGTAAGAGCTAAGCACATCACTGTTAATTAAATTAAACTGCAGCACCTTTGACCGTCGGCTTAGAAAAGCTGTCATCTAGTCTGCTGCTGTTGTGGATCAGTCATCGTCCTCCACCCAAATCAGCTGTGGTAAATCTCCCCAAACCCCAAAAAGATGATAATCCCCTTCAAAGAAATCCAGTCTGCATGTATTATATGAAAACATTTCATTTTTGTGCTTTCTACATCATTAGCACCAGAGTTTTTGAACTTAAACTGGGATTTAAAGGGTTAAATTCTAGAACAATTAATGTGTATTTGACATGTATGATCTGTTTGATCTTGTTTGTTTTTATAATGCGTAGTATTTTTATTAATTTTTATGTATGACATGCATTCATGGATGAGCACCCTTAGGGTAACACTTTATTAAAATCGTAAAATAAAAAAAATTGTAAAAATCATGGTTTTAGGTCTTTATTAACATAATCAAGGCTATGATAAAACCCTTCAAGGAAGTTTAATTTGTATGTAGAATCTTAAAATATTTCATTTGTGTTTTTTACATCACAAACATCAGGGTTTGCAGGTAAACCGACATTTGAAGGGTTAAATTTCCCAAAATTAATACATATTTGATATTTATGATCAGATCAGACCTTTATTTAAAATGTGAATGCAAAAAACGTGAGAAAAATGATTATTATTTTTTGTTATTTATGTATGCTGCCATTTTTGTTCACAAACACCCTCAGAATTTAGAGGAATTTATTTCAGACCATCTGAGGGTTAGGGAGTGTTGATAACGTGTCAATAACATCCTTGTTCCGTTGTTCTTTGGAGGTTTTTGTTCTGCTCTGTCCATTAAAGGAAGTGAAATCATGTCGACTGAATAAGGATGGCTTTAGTGCTCCATTATCAGGTTACGCTGCCCCCTGTTGGAGGTATCATTACACTACAGAGCCAAGTAGACTGACAAACAGCTGATGTATCAAAAACACTAAACATGATTTATATCAGCATCAAACCCTCGATGGGGACACCCCTACCTAGGACTTGACCTCATTAGATTTTTGATTATTCTAAGAGGACGAGGGTCGATGGTCTCCATGAACAGCAGCACAAAAACAGCCCCCACCTGCCCCGCGCCTCGCTGATTCATGGTGATCAACAGAGTGATTAGTGTTGAAAGAGGTGTCACATGACCCGGCGGTAGGGCTTAGAGCGCGACACCAGGAGGTCCGCAAGGTTCAAGCCGGCCTTAGAGAGAGAGAACAGCAGCTCTGAAGGAACCATGGCCAGCACAGAGAAGAAGCCAGGTGAGTTTGGAGGTGTGGTGTGGGGAAATATTCTCCTCAGACAGTGAAGGACGGAGGCGCGCTACAGGTGGGCAGCTGGTGTTTAAACAAAACAGGTCTTAAAAAGGAGGAGTGTGGCCAACGTTCCCAATAATCCCCTCCTGTTCAGGATCTTTGTCACTTCATGTCTTTGGTCTGACAATAACAACGCCTCTTCCTCTCTCTGTTTCATTTCAGTTGATGCTGATGAGATTAAGAGGCTAGGAAAGAGATTTAAGAAACTCGACCTGGATAACTCCGGGTCTCTGAGCGTGGAGGAGTTTATGTCCTTACCGGAGCTCCAGCAGAATCCCCTCGTGCAGCGAGTCATCGACATATTTGACACCGATGGGAACGGAGAGGTGGACTTTAAAGGTAAATAAATCATGAAACAGACTGATCCCTCAACGTCTCATTCCTCCCAAAGTTTTAAACTACACCTGTTAGTATAACAGATGTCTGCAAAAGCATTCAGCCAGTTTAAAAACTGTATTTAGTAGTGCTGAAAAATACTGGAAAAATGGAAAAAACATGATATCCTTTTTTTCTGTCCATATTTAAGCCAACTGTCCACCATTTAAATCTTGCACCCTGCTTTTTATCTTTTTGGGCATCCAGATACTAAGTGGTGATCCTTAATGCTTAGTGTGGACACACCGCCATGTGAACTGAAACCAGTTTGATACCTGGTAGCTCAGACTGCATACAGAGGTGGTCTGGAACGTCTTCATCTGGACTGGATTGGTTGTGTAGATGAATGGCTTACTACTTCTAGTAGACAAAAAGCATAAAGATCTGTCTTATTTACCTCAGTTTAGTCATTAGAGCCACTCTTCAGGCTCCCAGACAGTACTGTATTAGGCACCATTTTTATGTCTTAAACCCTCACGGGTCCGTGATCACGCCCACGTGATCAGATCATGTGACATTTTCGAAGCCCCGTAACTAAAAAACTAAAGCACCTAGAGCGCTGCTGTCAACTTCATTTGGAATTGCAGATCTGAAACTTTCTCCCAGTTTTTGTTTGACGTTGATAGGCCATGTAGAACCGGAGATATCGCCGTTTTAATTTGATAGTACCAAGATATCTATCCGGAGGTAAAGGTGGAGAGGGGGGGGGGTACGCGCTGGACAGGCCTTGCTCTTCCTTCCATATCTTCGTCATTTTTTGTCCTTTTACAAAACGGAAAAAGGCTGTCGATATATATATAGTTTGAAATATTTATATATAGTTGGATCTCATCTAAATTTGACCTGTTATGTTACATTTGCACTATTTGGAACTCTGGGAATAGCTATTGGGGACTGTGGGAATACAAAACACTGGTGTGGTTCTTTGTGTAATTTTGCAAATATTTGTTTTGAAGGGTTACAGCTAAAAAAGATAAAAAAACGCCTGTAAATATACATGTTTTAATGGGAAATATTTGGATATAGGTTTACTGTATTTCAGTTTTACCTTTATATGTTCATATTTTCAACCTGTTTTTACTTTTTCAAGTTTCAAAACAGTTCATTGAGCATGTCTGTGTTTTTATTGTAATAAATAGTATATTTTTTAAATTCGGATTTGATGACTTTTGTGTATTTTTAGGCCCAAAATGGTAATTAAGTAGGTTAAAGTGAAAAAATAATTATCAAATCATATAGAGAAAGTTGTGCTGAAAAAAAAGATACCAAACATGGGTATGTTAAAACATTTTTTGTGGGGTATATTAAGGCAAAATCAAAAGTTCTCAAAAACGGCCAAAATAGGCTCCGACCCTTAAGGTTTAAAAAAAACAAAAAGGGAAAAAACAAAATGTCTCTTAAACTAGAGCCAGCTCCCATCATTCTCAACTAGAGCCAGCTCTTAGAAACCAGTGTTAATTTTGGCAGCAATTTTTAATTTTAGTCTTAGTTTTAGTCTTTAAATGAAATGCATTTTAGTTTAGTCACATTTTAGTCATTTCTACCCTTTTAAATTTTAGTCTAGTTTTAGTCGATGAAAACTCAAAACATTTTAGTCTTTACTTTTAGTCCAAGCATTTATTCTCTTCCCTAAATCTGGTACCAAATCATGGTAGTGAGTTCTCTGCCAAACCTGGGGTCCCTGCTTTCTACAGCTGAGAGGCAGAATAGCTACAGATGCATTGTTTTTGACACATTTTTTCCACAGTGGAGAAATATCACAGGTTTAAAAGTCCGACAAAAACTACATTACATTTCAGTGTAGTTTTAGTTATCTTTATGAAAACTGAACTTAGTTTTTGTCAGTTTTAGTCATCACAGATCTATTTTTGTTAGTCTCAGTCTAGTTTTAGTCATCACAGATCTATTTTTGTTGGTCTCAGTCTAGTTTCAGTCATCACAGATCTATTTTTGCTAGTCTCAGTCTAGTTTTAGTCATCACAGATCTATTTTTGTAAGTCTCAGTCTAGTTTTAGTCATCACAGATCTATTTTTGTTAGTCTCAGTCTAGTTTTAGTCATCACAGATCTATTTTTGTAAGTCTCAGTCTAGTTTTAGTCATCACAGATCTATTTTTGTTAGTCTCAGTCTAGTTTTAGTCATCACAGATCTATTTTTGTTAGTCTCAGTCTAGTTTTTGTCAAGGAAAAAAAGGCTGTCAACGAATAGTTTTAGTCATAGTTTTAGTTGACAAAATTAACACTGTTAGAATTGAATTATTTCATTCTACCCCACAAAAATTATGAGCTGAATAGAATTTGTGTGTCCTTAAGAAAATGGTTGACCAGTATCTTTTCTAAAGTTTGGAACTGATATGTATTTATTATGATTTAAAACTGTACTTAAAATTGCATGATCAAAAATATGAAAGAAAATAAACTAGGGTTGTTCTTATTCCTATACCAGTATTGGAAATATGTCAGATTCTGTTTAAAATGCAGGTACTGGTATCAGTGAGTACACGAGTTTATGCACCAATCCGATACAGTTTGGTTTAGCTTTATATTTTGCTTTGTTTAGCCATGCTAACTGTTAGCATGGCTAAACGACCCCCAAGGGGGTCCCGACCCCAACCTTGAGAACCACTGGTATGAAGCGCACACATCAAAAACAGTCTAATATAATATCATCCGGGCTATAACTGTTGTTTCCTTGCAGGTAATGAGTCACACTTGTTACTGTTTGAGCATGGTCGTCTGCAAACGCGCATGCTCAAACATATCTGGCATCTTAGAGGTGATTTCACTACTGTACATAGTTTATTTTTAAAAAGATGCTGTCTTTATACAAATTTAGGACAATTTTATTTTATTTTCATTTTTGCCACAGTTTATAAAGATGAGTGTATTTCATTGTTTTTTGCACTTTTGAGCAATTTAATTTGTTACTATGGACTTATGACATATCATTAAAATTTGGGTTCGAAGGATTGTATTGATGTATAGCCATTTAATATACTCCTAAAAATGTCACTACAGCAGGTAAAAATGTAAAGATGTGCTGGGTGACTTGTTCTATGGCAGGTCATAAAGGGTTAATGCCATCATTTAGTCCAGTGGTACTCAACCTTATTCTACCAAAGAGCCACATTGTCTAGAAATACTTCAGCGAGAGACACAATCCAAACTGAATGTAAGGTAGATAATAGATCAGTTAATCTGTAGTTGAAATGAAACAAAACAGTGGATTGGTGGATAATTATGAGGTTAAATGGGATACAAATATCTGTTTTGTGTCAGAAGAACCAACCTGTCACTGATAATGAGCATATATTTATTTTATTTATCACTAACATCAGGCTAAAACCTTGTATCTCGGTTTTTCATGATTTTAGTTTGTTTTTATAGATCGGTGCTGTTGGTCACCCTTTACATCTGTCAGTGAGGTTTAATCAATTTTAAATCAGTAAAACATGTCAAAAGATATTTTTTTTATTCCCTGAAAAGTGGTGATCTTGAAGATACCAGTCTTTGGCCCAACACCAGCATTATGAAAGTTCCACCTCGCCTAAAGATTTCTAAGGTATTAGAATGAGCTGAGTTTGAGCTCTGAAATGCTTTTCAGAAAAAAATGATGATTTATGGTTGGCTATTTGAGTTTTTATACCTCACACTGGGACATTTACTGTAGTTCTGTGGCTTTATTAACATAAAAAGAGATAATTTCTCATTTTTTTCCACTCATTATTAATTTTTTAGCTAAAGGGGGAGGGGCCTCATATTGATCTTTGCCCTGGGCCTCCAAATGACTAAAACCAGCCTTGCCTCACACCTGCAGCTCTCCAGACACATCGTTTCATCGTTTCGTTCCATAACTTCACTCCCAAAACTGACACACATCTGAACTTGAGACTGGTTCTCACTTTACGGGTTTCAAACATTAGCAACCCCCTTAAATTATGAATCCATTTTCTCAGTTTAAAGAATTTTTGACTAACTGGAAGGCTCTTATTCTCCACACTAAACATAATTTCTAATGTTTTTGAATCTCCAGAATTTTTATGTGGATGATCCTAAAATCTGATTGGTAGAATCACGGTATCATACTTTTTTTATTATCTTAATAGCTCTTTTCTGCAATTTAAATATCAGATCTTAGTTAATTTATATGTATTTCCCCAAATTTCAGCACAGTATGTCATATAAGGCAGAAAAGTGAGGGAGAGGGAGAAAAGCGGTTAAAGAGGCACCGCTAGCCAGTCATGCTGACTTTGAAGGCAACTTTTGGAAAAGAAGGTGGAACTGGCGAGGAGTGAGGGACAATTCGGCCTAAAAATGATATCACAGTGTTTTTCTCATCCGTGACTAACAGTTTTATATCAAAGTATTATGAAATTACAAGAGCTCATGCATATTCAGGTGTTACAGCCCTCCTTCTTCCCTAAAACAAACCTGTTCACGTCTCTGTAGCTGCTCCTGTAGTTTTGAGTTTCATTTCTCTCCTGCTGAGGTGTGTCATGCTGCTACTGGCAGCTCATTTCCTGACGTGGGCCTTCACAATAAAAGCACTTGGGAAATGGACTGGGCTCGAAGTATCCATTCCCTGATTCAGATTGTGATATTGATTCATATAATCCAGAGATAAATCCTCATATTTAGGTCTGCTGCTTTTCTCTGCAGCTCCTCAGGTGACCAGTCTCTGACTTAGATCGCTTATACAGCCTGGAACGTGGCTTATAATCTCCCCTGAAAGCCTTTGCACTCTAAATCCAACTATTTTAGTTTGAATATCTGGGTGCTGGGTATTTCTCCCTCACATGTAAACACAGGGGATCGTCTGGATAACTCTTAGTGGATTATTTTCATGTTAATAGCTGAAATCATGGTGGACTGCACAGAAGTATGGGATAAGTAATGCCATTTTTTATTATTTTAATAATGATATAAAGTTAAATAAACTGATCAAAAATCTTCCATAAGTTTAGCTGCAGGTTTCTGTCTAACATCTCACATGAATCCAAAATAACTTCAGCAGCTTCTCAAACACAAACATAACAATTAATCTGAGGTTAACTCGGGTTAAAACTGTTCTGCTACTTTTCCTTTTGTTTTAAGCCGCCTAAGAATTTCAGTGTTTTATGCAATTGACAGCTGCACGTGAACCCAGACTTCCTATAAGTGGATAAAACTAAATAACATATCCACAATGCTTCTCAGCCCTGATTTACAGACTTTAAATCATCTGCATGTGATTATTTACATGCTGCTTTATCCAGCAGCAACGTTTATCTTACCTGTGCCTGATGGTGTGGTTTTCCTTTTGCAGAGTTTATCGAAGGAGTGTCCCAGTTCAGCGTCAAAGGAGATAAGGAGCAGAAACTGCGCTGTAAGTTTCCTTCACATCCCCAGAGAGTAAGAACCTGTGCTAAAACCAGAGCAGAGGCCTCATAAGAAAGTTAAAAACAGACAGAGGTGATGGCATGGAATGTGTGTAGAGCCTTAAATAAACCTGTGATTGGCTGCACATCTACCATGAGCATGAACTCTCTCCTCCTCCTCATCATCAGCTTTGACCCAAACAAACCTGAGGCGTCAACGCTCTCCCTCCGTGTCCTCTCTCTCTCCCTCAGTTGCCTTCAGGATCTACGACATGGACAAAGACGGCTACATATCCAACGGGGAGCTCTTCCAGGTCCTGAAGATGATGGTGGGCAACAACCTGAAGGACACCCAGCTCCAGCAGATCGTCGACAAAACCATCATCAACGCAGACAAAGACGGAGACGGCAGGATATCCTTCGAGGAGTTCTGTGCGGTGAGTGTGGATGAAGATTTGTTTTTACATCTCAGGTTTTTAACCACAAAGATAAAGAGTGGAATCATTCATTCAGCTAGCTCCCCAGGGACATATGTGTCTCTTTACCTGCTAATGCTAATGCTAATGATAACGCTAACGCTCTCCTACTCTGAGCAGGAATGAGCAGGTTTATGTGAGACAGTCTGTAGCGCCACATTACGTAATAACGCCCCATTATGTAATAATGTAATAAATTTTCAATTCATTATGTAATAACGCCGCATTTTGTAAGCCACTAAAGCAGTTAGGGTTAGGGCAAGGTAGCAGGGTATACCCTGGGGGCCACCTTAAGTCCTAGGGTTAAGGTTAGGAGCCCAGAAGGGGGGTTAGGTTTAGGCATAAGTCACTAAGCGGTTAGAGGTAGGGCAAGGTAGTTGGGTAGGGCATACCTTGGAGCCCACACTAAGTCCTATGATTAGGGTTATTACATAATGGGGTGTTATTACATAATGTGGCGCTACACGGTCAAATCACAAGGGTGGATTGGGATTAGGAACTGGAGATAAAATGTATTTGATTGTCGGTCCTCCTGTAACTAAAACCCTAGAACGTGTGTAAATCACTTCTGGTATCTCTTTATTAAATGTCCAACATTTATGTAAAAGGATTGAATTTAACACCTTAAGTCTCAAAATTCTGGTTGTAATCTCAGACATCAGACTGTAATCTGGTAATTCTGACTATAATCTAAGAATTGAGATTAGGTCAGAACTTTGGTCTAGATCAGGGAAACTCATCCCGCGGCTCTCGAGCCCCATGTAGCTCTTTAGTGATCAGTTGCGGCTCTTTTAAAGTCTGTTTTATGCTTGACGCATCCGCGAGGTCGCGAGTGTCCGCGTGTCGAACGTGGCGTCAAATATTAAGTCCTTCATCGATTGATTAATTGACTGGCTGATTGACTGATTGATTGAGTGATGTCCTGAGACTGTATTTTGAAACATGGCCTGACGTATGATGTCACTTCCTGCAGGTGGTGGGTGGATTAGACATTCACAAAAAGATGGTGGTGGACGTCTGACGAGCTCGCGCTCTGGCTGCGTTTACTGAAGTTCTGCTTGAAGACGTCGTCCAGCTTCTCACTCTGTTTGTTTCAACAGAAGTATTTCTCTGTGAAAATCCCCCCTCACCCCCTCCCTCCCTCCCCCCCTCTGAGCCAAACCCCCACCAAGTATTACCCCCCTCCCCTCCTCCAGATCAGGAACTGTCAGTGACTCGACGTCGCACTTTAACAGCGGACGGACGGCTTTTTAACGCAGAGCGGCGGTCTCTCTCTCTCTCTCTCTTTCTCTCTCTCTCTCTCTCTCTCTGGTGGAGGAAAGCTGGAGCGTGTGCGTGTGCGTCTTTGAGCGTGCGTGTGTTCTGTATGTTTTACTGGTTTTTTCGAGGTATGTGGGTTTTTTATATTTATTTTGGTGTCATAGTTTTTGTTGGGAGAATCAGAGGAAGTGGATCTTAAACTTTAGTGGACGAGTGTGTTTCGCTGTGATGTTACTTGATTTCATGAACAGAGCATGAAGTGCCAACACAACATTTATTGACATGCAGTTGACTTACAGGTGAAATCTGTGTCTTTATTTTGGAGATGTAACCGTGTTATTGAATGCATTTATCTTAACTGGAGTGTTGCATTATTTACACTTAAGGATCAGCTTCATTTTTCAGTCATGTTGGCGAGTTTTAAGACGGAGTGTGCACTGCATGTTTCCTAAACGACGGGTTGTTGCAGACGCCGAATTATTCTGTTGGTTTCCAGCACTTTTGTCTCATTGAGCACCAAGTAAACATCGATGTGAACATTATTTAGAGATCAGAAGATGGAGATAACGCTCAGATTTGGTATGAAAAGCTGCTGAAATGCTGATGTGCTTCTTTGCACATCTCCACGATTGCTTAACAGCGTAAAAGAAATGTCAACAGTTGGTTCAGACCAAAAAGAAAGACGGTTTTTACACCCAAAGTTAAAGCAAAGCATGCATCACAGGCAGCTCTCTCTAACGTCTTTATCTCTGGTGTTGCTTTTATTTCATGCCTGATTAATTCTGTTTTAAGTTCATAAAACCTCAGACACAGGCTAAAAGTTTACCATAACTTCTGAGAATAATAGAGTGTGGCTTCAACAAAATAAACTTTATTTAGAGTAAAAAATGACAAAGAAAAACAGCAAATCCTCACACATACGCCCCCTGCAGGACAAGTTTGAAAGATAGTGGATAGAAGGGTGGATTGTGTGGTTAACCGTGAGACCTCACAGCTATTTTTTTCACCATCATGTCTCGTCTGGACTTTTAGTGTTAAAAAGTTTTTAAAACATTAACCCTGTAGTGCACAGTCAAGCTCTAAACATCTTTTTTTTTCAGGATATCCTGGACTTTAAGAATATATCTACTACAGTAATGTCACTGGAATTTTTAAAACAGTTATAGGACTCTAAAGACAAAAGAAAACACGAATCAGAATTTGAAACTCAAAGATTTTTATTGATAACACAGTTAACAATAGTCACATAGCTTTTTCTTTGGGCAGACTAGTTCTCCGTCTCTTGGGGACAAAACAGTGAAAAAATAAACATTCTGTGACTAAAGGTTTTTAAAATATCTACATATATTAAAAAGAAAGTCCATTTGTGCCTTCCTTTAAGCAGTAGAGACGCAACGTCTTGCTATTGGGGGACAGCCCCTCCCACAATGCATTGCATGTAAACATTGCCCTCAACAAACATGGCACTACCCAGCGAAGAAAGCCAGAGTACATGATCGAAAATGGATAAAAATGGACAAAAAGACGCTTATTATCAGATCTAATGCCGTGTATTTAATCTTTAAAGAACCTGAAAAGTCACCGAAGTTCCAAGCCCGCTAGAACGGCGTCCTTAAGGGCTACAGAGACATCCAGGGTAGAAAGTGAATGGCAAAAAGGTCAGCTTTCAGAGGAAACAAAAAGTGTCTATGACTTATGGTTCAAAATTTTTGAAAGTTTTTCTAAACTGTGTCACTTCTTGTTATTTACAACACTGTCCTCAGAGACCCCGGGAAGCCAGCCAAGTTCTTGGCTCACCAGAAAATGTTCTGTAAGAGCTAGGAATGCATGAAGAACGTATTTAGAAAGGCACAACACTGAGCTTTCACAGGAAAAAACAAGTTAGTGTCTACTAGTGTCTAGTGTCGACTTGCGGTTCAATAGTTACAAAGCAATTTAGAAAGGGGTGTGCCTGAAGCACGGATCCATGCCGCCTGAGCTCTAAGGGTTAATCACTGCAGCTCTGGTTGACATTCAGCAGAAGAGCTTCTGTAAAACTTAAAGATCCTGATTTTGAATTAAAGAAAAAGTTAATCCAACATCAACAACAGTCATTTTATGAGGTTTTAGCCCCTTGAGTTGCGGACAGACTTGGTAAATCAGGATTTGAGGCATCTTATGAATAGATACCACCGTCTTTGCTGGTGATGAGAATCAGTCAGACGTTTCAAACCTCCCTGTAGCTGAAATGGACGCTCACGTGAGGCTCTTTACAACCAATCGTTGATTATTCAGCTGTTGCAGACTGGGTGCGTGGCTTCTGCGTGACAGCTGCGCTGGAATATTTGCGTCCGTGTTTTTAGACTGTGTGAACGCCATGTCTCTCATGTGCACCAAAATAGACAGAAAATGATCAGTAGAGAGTCGGTTTACCTCGTTTTAGCAGCATGATTGACGGGGTGGTGCACTTTGTGTCCATTCTTTTCAAAGTAAAAGCCCGATATGACTTTCCTGTGGAGGAAGTCATCTTGTTTGTGGAGAATGCAGTTATTCTGAAAGGTAAAACTCAGCAGAGCAGGGAGCCAGAGCCGCCACGCTGCAAACACACACCCACTCTGACCTAAAGAGGAAGTTCCAAACTTAAAAAAAAAATCGTCTTGACTTTTGGTCTGAATGCTCCTGAAAGCCCGCTGATGGTTGGTGAACATGCAGGACTCATTTCAGCTGCTGGACTCATTCACATGTTTAGTTGTAGAGCGGCTGCATGCATTTTTACTCCTAAGATACTGAAAATGTTTGAGACAGACGAGCTGAATAAGCAGGCGGCGCTGCAATGTCAGCTCAGTTTCGCGGTTCTCTTGTGTTCTCATCTTTAGATTTCTTTGCGAAGCCCAGGAGGAGATAAAGGAAACGGCCGTCTGAGCGGTTGAATTACCGCCGCGCTGCAAAAAGACTTTTCTACCTGACATGGACGACTCGTGATGTGTTTGCATGACGTGTGATCTGATCTTTCTTTCTTCTGCCTGTCGCTGTTTGCATGTAGATCAGCTTTTCTTCAAGCTCTTTTTTGGAAGCTCGAGTTTACCAGGCTGGTCTCAACATTTAATGAAATGAGCGAAATGTCTTGCAGATGCAAACAAATCGATCCTTGTGCATGCAAGAGTATGTGATAGTATTACTGGTGAGCACTTGCACTGACGAGATACTTTTCTGTGAGGTAGAATCTTTTTATACTCTCAAATATGCATGTTTAATAGTTAGAGATCATGGACTAGCTTCTTTGGATATCCCTTACTCAGAGTTGTTTCTTTAGCTGTACTAGTTTCATATTTGAACAGGTGAAATGGTGTCATGCTTGTGTTCTTATCAGATATTATAAGATGTGTTCATGGTGACGATAAGTACATATTTTCTCTTGTATTCTTTTACGTTTTTGCATTTCAAAAGTTTTGGCTCATTTCATGAAATCGGGGAGACCGTGTTGTTTACATGTTAATAATAATAATACTGATTATAAATAAAACATGAGCATTTCAAGCACGTGGATGTTGCCAATGAATATTTTCCCCACCGATCATTACTCCTCAGAATCTCTGTAATCTGCCACACGCTCTGTCTCTTGGTTTGGGCTAGTTGGAGGATTTTTCTGCTGGTTTAGTTTCAGGCGGTGCTGAAATGTCTTCTGTTGGGTTAAAGGGACGTTTTTGTTTGGGTTGGACTCAGTCTTAGATTTTTACTTCATCTCTGCTGCATCACTGAAACTTCATACATGGAAAATGAGAAATAAAAAGTTTGAAAGTTGTTAAAAATGCTCTCAGTCTCATTTTTTATGTTTCAGGTTTGTTTGTTTTTCAATGCAGGATCTCTCTTTTCTGTTTTTATGTAATCTGATTTTATTCTGCAGGGCAGTTTGCCTCCATCGAGGAGATTCTCCTCAGTGTAAAACACGTGAAAGCTGAGCAGGCTTTCATGTGTTTTGCCCTGAGGAGAGGCTTCGGTCAAGCCACATATTGCCATAAAAAATACACGTAAATGTGAAATGTTTTCACTGTTTAAAGTCAAACACATTAGCCCAAACCACAAGATTTCTTAGGAAAAGGTCTGAACCACTCATATGGGTTTTATCATGATTTTAGGTGGTTTGAGTGAACCTGATTTTAACATCAGAGCAGACAGGCTATCACACCCCCCTGAAATCCCTGGTGCCCCCCCAGAAGGTCCGGGACCCCAGGTTGGGAACTAAGGGTATAAACCAGGTGTTTTTCTTTGCCCAAGGCCACTTAAGGTCAAACCAGAATCTCACGGCGTTCCATGTCCAGGCAGAACAGACTCCTTCAAACATTTTACAGTATCTGAAGTTTGAGTACGCAGACTTCCTCACTGTTTGAGAACCACTGGTTTAAGCGCTGTAGATCCTGGATGGACTGATGGAGTCATGCTGTATCTATGACGGCTGCTGTTACAACATCAGTCCAGCAGAGGGAGACAAAGACTCTAACATGTAAAGAGAGTTTAGCTCAGTGATACTCATCGTGTGGCTCTTTTGTGATGATTTGTGGCTCTTTTATGTTCTAGTTTGAAATATTTTCCACCAGAAAACCTTGAAAAAGGTCAACTTTAACCTCAGAAATTATACATTACAAGTCACGTGAATCAGTTTGTTTCCTACTCTTGTACAGCTGGTTTTAATTGTCATCCTTCATTTTTTGGTTTATTTCCATTGCCCTTATTTGCAATTTTCCCCCATTTTTACAGCTTTTTAAGCCCAAGTTTGCCACTGCTTTTGCCCCTTTTCACCTGTTTTTTTCTTTTTTTGTTCCACTTTTTACTATTTGCATTTTTTCCCACTTTTTTGCGATGTTTTGCCCCTTCCCAGCAGTGTTCGTTTTGGCGGCTATTTTTAATTTTAGTCTTAGTTTTTAAATGAAATGTATTTAAGTTTTAGTCACATTTTAGTCAATTCTATCCTTTTTAGTTTAGTCTAGTTTTAGTCCATAAAAAGTCCTCACATTTTAGTCTTTACTTTTAGTCCAAGCATTTATTTTCTTGCCTAAATCTGGTACCAAATCATGATAGTGTGTTTCCTACACCCTGCTAAACCTGGGGTCCCTGCTTTCTACAGCTGAGAGGCAGAATAGCTATAACTACATTGTTTTTTGACAGATTTAACTACAGTGGAGAAAAAACATGGATTTTGAATGTCTGATGAAAACGACATTACAGTTTTGTCTAAATTTAGTCACTTTGAGGAAAACTGAACTAAGTTTTTGTCCGTTTTAGTCATCACAGATCTATTTTTGTTAGTCTCAGTCTAGTTTTAGTCATCACATGTCTATTTTTGTTAGTCTTAGTCTAGTTTTTGTCATCACAGATCTATTTTGTTAGTTTTAGTCTAGGTTTAGTCATCACAGATCTATTTTTGTTGGTCTCAGTCTAGTTTTAGTCATCACAGATCTATTTTGTTAGTTTTAGTCTAGGTTTAGTCATCACAGATCTATTTTTGTAAGTCTCATTCTAGGTTTAGTCATCACAGATCTATTTTTGTAAGTCTCATTCTAGGTTTAGTCATCACAGATCTATTTTTGTTAGTCTAGTTTTTTGTCATGGAAAAAAGCTAGTCAACGAACATTTTTAGTCATAGTTTTAGTCGACAAATTTAACACTGCTTCTCACTCATTCAAGCTGCCTTTAACATTGAATGCTACTTTTTGCTAATTTTTGCCACTTTTGTCTGTTGTCTGTGTCTTTTAACTTTTTTTTTTTTGCCACATTTTACAGTTTTTTTTGACCATTTTTTCAACTGTAACTCATTTTTAATCAATTTTGACACTTTTATCCACATTTTATGCCACTTCTGTCCATTTTAGTCTATTTTCACTCATTTTTGCCAATTTTGCCACCTGAAACTTTTTTTTTTTAATCAGTTTTTGCCATTTCTCACTAGTTTTTGCCTCGTTTAGCTTGCTTTTGTTATTTTCCATTTTTTCCCCTTCTTGCACATTTAAGCTGCCTTTTGCCATGGAATTCCACTTTTTCCCATTTTAGTTACTCATTGCCACATTTAACAGTTTTTCTGGACCTTTTTTGCCACATGTAACTTATTTTTTAATCGATTTTTGCCACTTTTTCTCCCCATTTTGCCAATTTTCACCCATTTTTTTTAAAGATTTATTTCAAACCTGGGCCACCCACATACTGCACATGGGTAGCACCTTAAACCACTTGACCATTTGTGCGCCCAACTTTCACCCATTTTTTGCCACTTCTTTGTCACTTTTTGACCATTTATCTTTTTTCTGTGTCCACTTGAACCCATTTTTGCCACTTTTCACCACTTAGATTGTGGCTCTTGGCTTGGTTGAGTAACACTGGTTTAGATTCGGGTGTTTGAGGCTATGATGGGTCAGTGTGGTCTTTACTCAGTTTAGCGGCTCTGATGAAAACCTCGCCATGTGGACTCAAGGATCCAGTTTTAATGTAATACCAAGAAAAAAGTGGCCCGGCTTTTAGATGGTTGTACATTTCTCTGTCTCAGTCTTGTTCTAGCTGTGGGACGGATTCACTTAAAGACACTTAATAGAATTCTATGGAGGGAAATGCGTCACCGTTCCAGCAGATCCTTGAAAAGACTTTTACTTGGTCTTTGAGATTTACGACCTTAAAAAGTGATTTTTACCAGTGAGGTCTTAAATGTTAGAGGGCACATAGATTAAGACGTGTCTTTAGTTTTCTAGTCAACTTTCATACAGTATTAACATTTCTATTTTGCACGTGCTCGTAATAAAGATTTCTGTCCTTGTGAGCTCCAAAAGAAGAAAGGACTGAGGGCTCGGGCGAGTACTTCTCCAAAAATCAAAGATTTCCCACCGCTGGAGAAAAATGAATCTGTTCTTACCAAAGCAAAGTAAAAGACACAGACACATCGTCTGTTTTTGTCCTTTTTATAGAATTTAAAGTCTCACATCATTGGCTGACAGAATAATTCATGTTCCAGGTCGTCTATTTGACTTTTAGAATCAACACAAACATTCATACAGAGAGAAGGCATGGCGGTGTGATCAGAGGTTTAAAAAGGCACAGGACCGTTTTTATATAAATGCTTATTAAAATTTCTCATTTTTAAAAAACATGCAAACAGTAAAAAAGTCTCTGAAAAGTTTGTTCTTTACAGTTCTCAGACATTCAGTAGAAAAAGAGACAGAACGTCACACTGGCCTGGTGAAGACGGAGCGTCTGCTCTCTGGACGCTCGCCATGCGGTCAGTGCGTTTACATGACAGCAGAAAAGGAGATTTATCTACGGGCATGTAAACCCTGGTCTGACTGAACACGCTAAGATACCGGACGAGGGGTCTGTGTGTTTGCTAACTGTTCCATTTCCTGTTTGAAACCGGCCTCAGAAATCAGGAGGAAATCGTTTTCTCGTTCTATTTCCACTTTGAACATTTTCTGTCAAAAACATTTTTTTTCTGAAAAAATTAATGAACAAACTGTTTCCTGTTTTTACATTTCATTCACAAAAAAATGTTTTTTTTGTTGTTTTTTTTCCCAATTATGTTTTTTTTTGTTTTCATGAAATACTTGAGGAAAAGGAAATCATGAAACCCAATGGGACAAGTGAACATTTCAAAATAAAAGCCCTCTGTCAGTGGAAAAAGCACAGGTGTTTTAATGGACAATGTTAATATTAGGAGGAAAATAAATTAATATAAATAAAGAAACCTGGACTGCTTCAGATATTATTATTGTGTGTAAAAAAAAAAAACCAAATAAATAAATTTAAAAATTGTTCTGTTTGTCTCTTTTTTTCTATTTTCTGTCAAAAACATGAAAACATGAGTTTCTGAATTCTGAGGCTGGTTTTGCCGGGAAATACTCGACCATAAGGGTCGAATTATTCTGATGTATAATCGCCAGTCAGCCCTGATCCAGTCAGGGTGTTCTGAGCATGCTCCACTGTTCATCGAGTGTCACTCATTAATCCAGCACCAAATCAACCATGACACTGAGTCCATGAAGAGAAGATGACTGTAAATAAAATCCTCTGGGATCCAGATCTTGGAATAGTTAACAAAAATCCACTTATATAAAGTGTTAAAGGATTTTTTAGGTTTTAATCTGTGCTGATGTTTTTGAAATTCTTGTAAACGGCGTCTTTGGGGCTTTTTCATTTCATGGAGCGGCTCGACCTGCAGCAGAAGATTTGGTTTTCCATCACAACCAAGCGACCTGTTTAAGAGAAGATGATGTTAAATAGCTGAGCTTCTGTTGAAAAGGTTTCTTCTTCTTCTAGTGGTCATCTGGCAGGGGTTTTAGATTCTCAGGTTTAGTTTTTGGGGCTTTATTAGAGGAGGACAGCGGGTAGAGTTGGAAACGGGGACGAGAGTGGAAAGGGCCACAGGCCGGATTCGAACCTGAGCCACCTGCTTACATGGAGCACGCCTTTAATCACTAACCCATCTGCACCCCTGGCAGGTATCTTAGACAGGGACGCACACATACCCATACAAGTATTGGGTAAACCAGGTCTAAGTACTCCTACAGGACTCATGAATCACAGCAGAAACTACTCAGCATGTAGTCAAAGTTGGATCCATGTGTGCAGTTTGAAGAATATTTTAACAGAAATGAGGACGACTAAAGCAGAGCAGAATATAAACCACGCACTGAAAAACTGTGGAGAGGAGGAATAAGGAACATCTCTGAAAAGAAAACTAACTGGAAAAATGCAGCATCGGTGCATCCCTAATTTCAATGTTTGGTGCCGCGGTTGTGCCGTAAACACGTCTGCTAGGCGTCCCAAAATGATGATAACCCCTTGTCTGTGTGCAAGCACAGCGCACCTCCAACGGGGTTTCACTAAATCCTGAACCAGAATGCTCCAGGTCTGACATTAAAGACATTTATACGTCAATGTTCACAGGAGCGCTGATGTGGTTTATGCTGAAGAACTGCTTTTAAACTTAATGAATAAACTGAACTATAGACGAAGAGCAAACAAGGTTAATCTTTTACCTCTTCGTCCTCTTTCCCTCTCTCTCCTCCCTCCTCTCTGATTTAATGAGAGAAATGATCATCAGCTATCATCAGACTGAAGTTCCCTGTGCCTTTAAACCGATGAAGACAGCTTTAGCTTCTGTTAACTTCTGCTGAAGGGGACAAATTCTCTCAAGATGTTATAAAAGTGTGTCATTATGCAGCAGCGTCTTCATGATGGTGATTACACCAATACTGTGGCTATTTTTAATACTCTGGGATAACGGTATTAACACCCGTCCCTAGTGGGCACGCTCAGCCCAGAGCACCAATCTTGGCTCAGCTCGGCCAAACTGGTGATGAAAAAGTAAATCAGTGCGACTTTGTTTGAATTGGCGCCTCCGCATCGGCCAGTGTGACGGACCTTGACATTTAAAAACCTAACAGAGAGAAAGACCAGGTCTTTCTCCTCTCAGCTGCCCACCAGGACCTCCATGATGTGGTCCAGTTCAGCCAGGTCCATTTTAAACGGCGTGCTCTGAGTCCCGCCCACTGCCATCATGACAGGGGCCATCTTAGTGGGTGGAGCTCCTGAAGGGGGCGGACAGGGTCCGAGGTCGTACATGGACGCGTCAATGTCTGTGAAGAGGACGTCGTCCAGAGCGAAGTCTGTGAGGAAGGAGGCAGAGGAGGGCGGAGCGGCAGGAAGAGGCTTCTCCACCCTGCTCTCCACCCCCTCTAAGCCCCGCCCCTCCTCCTCCGTCATGACCACATCTGTGGTGCTCTGAGGAGGAGGGGACGGTGGCCTGGAGGAGGACGAGGAGGGACAGAGCTCCTCGATCTCCTCCAGGGCGGAGGAGAAGCTGTCTCTGGGTGGCGGCAGTCTGGGGGAGTGGTGCAGGTGGAGCTGAGAGGAGGAGGAGGGGAGGGTGAAGAACATGGGTAGATCCTCCTCCAGTAGCGAGGCGGGCGTCAGGCAGGAGTCCAGCGCCGTCAGCCCCGACAGAGACGGCCGGTAGCTGTCCTGGTCTCGGCTTGTGGCGGCAATGGAGGGAGTGGCGGACAGGAAGAGAGTGCCCACGCCTCCTTCCTGTCTGAGGTCGTCATGGATACGGCGGATGATGTTGTTGATGAGGACCCGGCGACGTAGACGGAGGTCGGCGCCGAGCTGGGGGCCGTACAGCTTTACGAGCGACATGTTGAGGACGGTCTGACGCTGCAGAGAGGCGGACGCCTGAGACACGGTCCCCGCCACCGGAGGGCACGCCACCTCCTCCAAACTGTCCTCATGGTCACGGAGCTTCCTCTTCAGCCCGTTAGCCAACATAAATCTGAGGAGAGAAGAAGACACGACACTGATAGTACATAAATAAAGATTACTGATAAAGAAACAGAAGAGTGAACCAAGAGTTTCTGTCCCAGTCCATCCCCGGTAAAGGCTGGCAGAAGGACCGCAGTTTTTCAAAATAAAAAACCAAGTAATGACAAAAATGTCCTGAAGTTAAAATCAATAATAATTAATAATCATGATCTCCAGATTTAAAAGCAAAGATCTAAAAAAAGAGAAAGTCAGTTTGTTTTACTCGTGACATGTTGAGTTAATGAAGCTTCCCAACTTTTCTGGCAGCTGAGCGTCTTCCCCACCAGCTCTGATGAGAAGTGTGTGTGTGTTCACAGTCAGCTGATCTGCTCCCATGTGAGCTGCGGTCAGCTGATCGGTGGGCGTTTGACACCTTCTGACTCCCTGAGCCGCCAAACAGGAAACAGGCCACTTCCTCCTGGAGGAGCGCGGAGGAGGAAACTCCTCAGACCTCCTCTCTGGCTGTTCAGATCTGAGATCAGCCTTAGACTTTACCTCGGGACATTAAAGGGTCATTCTGGGGTTTTTATCCTGGGTCATATTTCAAAGAGCTGGCAACTGATTTGAACCAGAGACGGTGTTAAACACAGAAGAACACGGAGCTGCTGCTCTACCATGGGTTGTTCCAGAAACCGTTACTGTTAGATGACGGCAATTTCAGGCCCTAAAACCAAAACCAGACCAGATGTTGTAAGCATGATTAGAGCCTGATCCAGGGGGTCTGGGGACCCCTAAGAGGGGCGGCAAAAATGTGAGAGAAGGGGGGTGGGGGGTCAGGACCCTGTCTGCTCTGATGTTATCAGAATTTGATATATACAGTGCTTAACAAATGTATTAGACCACCCTAACCCTAACCAAAGTAAGGTTTATGCCACAGCTGCCCTAAATTAACAGCATTGGTAATAACCAAAATAATTTTTTATGTTTCTGCAATGGTTAATACACCAATATGTTGAAGCTCTTTAACCCAAATGATATTTTAATGCTAAAATATCATTATTATTGTTATCCATGAATTTTCAAATTTACTGATTTACAAAAAAAAACTGAAAAATAGTAAAGCACATTAATATTTCTTGATTAATATGTTAAATTATAGTCATTTACTGTCATTCCTGAACAGAAAAATGAGTTTTAGTGGTTGAATGTTATGCTTGATTCATTTCTGACTTCTCAGAGAAGCCCAGTGAGCCGGCTCAAATTTGGGTGAATTCAGTTTGAAATTCCTCATTCCTGTTCAAAATGGTAAAACGTGGAGAGCTGACTGAAAATGAAAGAGTCCGCATTAAAGCACTTCATGATGCTGGATGGTCTCTGAGACAAATATGACAGGTGGTCTAATACATTTGTTAAGCACTGTATATATATATGTGTGTGTGTGTGTGTGTGTAAAATTACAAAAATATCACAATATATCGATATCGGCACCCCTTTATCATGATATGTATTATATCACCAGATTCCTGCCAATACACACCCCTACTATATAAATTGTTTTAAAACCATAAATAGAAACACAAGGTGTTACTGCAAACCTAAAATTAAAAAAAAAAGAGAATCTGTTCATTTTCATATGGAAAAAGAATCACAATGTTTGCGATTATAAAGTTAAAATTTACAAGAAATCAAACTCAGATTAACAGAGTTTAAAAAGTAGCAAATTTACAAGCAAAAATTGGAAATGTGTGAGTTTAAGAGTCTCTGATATTGATACTAAAAAACTCAAATATGTCAAGTTTTTAAAATCATAAATTTACAACAGTGTGAAGTCAAAAAAGTACAAGAAACCAAATTTACAGGGCGGTTGGACCTTTGACTTTTGACTTTATGGTCCCAAAAATTCCAGGTTTAACTTTATGATTCACAACTTTGAAAGTGAAAAAATGTCACTTTTGTGTTGTAAATTAAACACTTTTTAAACTTTGAGTTTTTTCTAAAAAATGAACAGATCTTTATTGTTTTTCTTCCTGTAGTGGCCCTAACACACTGTAGTATTAATGGATCGTGTTTCCATGTTGGTCTAGGTTCTTACATTCATGGTACAAAAACAATCCTTGAAATGCAGGATAAGAGAATAATAATAATAATTAAGCATATGTGGGTCCATATGGGTGCAGGAGCAGCTGCTGGGCTGGAGATCTGGACCCGTGACCCCTGGATTGCCAGCAGGGTCAAAGTGCTGACCGGGCTGACTTTAAACAACACCAACACTCCCAGCCTCCTTAAATATGATAATTCCTTGGCTCTCCCTCCTCCTCAGGACTAAAATCATATGTGGGGCCCCTCAAGAGGACCTCAGAGGGTCCATCTGCTGCTGCATCACAACAGGACGGGGTGAAGAGGTGACGGGGAGAGGCAGACCCAGGAGGAGGATGCATGTTGAACTTTTATTTTAAAAAAAAGTCCTCATCAGCCCATGGTGCGACTCAGTGACCTTTAGCGTTAGAGAAAACCACCAAGAGAATCAGAGACCAGGCCCTGTGAAGACTGAGGCTATCACTTTAAAAATCTCTCTCTGGATTCAGGAACACCGAGGAAGCTCTGGGACAGATTTGTCTGCTAAAGAGGAAGTTTTTGATGTTTCAGGTTTCTCACAGCAGGTCAGAAAAAAAGAGTTTACACCACGTTTATCTCAGTTTATGTAAGAAAAACCAGAATGAGGGCTTCTGTCCTTTATCTGGATCTGATCTCCACATGTCAGAACACGTCCCAATTCACTCCATTAAAACCCGAAACACACACACACACACACACACACACACAGAATGAAAACAGAGACGCTGCAATCACTGCTCTGCAGAATCAGAGGAGGATAATGTCTGTGTGCACAGAGAAAAAGAGAAAAAAACAGGAATAAAACTGAGAAAAATTCAGAAAATCAAGATTAAAACTGAAAAAAAAGAAAATCTGGATTAAAACTGAGAAATAAAAAAAAAATCTGGATTAAAACTGAGAAATAAAAAAAAATCTGGATTAAAACTGAGAAATAAATAGAAAACCAAGATTAAAACTGAGAAAACGAGACAAAATCAGGATAAAAACTGAGAAAAATTCTGAAAACCAGGATTAAAGCAGAGAAAAATACAGAAATCATCGGTTAAAAACTCCCTAACTGTGTTTTGGTTTCGTTTCTGATCAATCAGCTGATTTCCAGGACGGCCGGGACTCTAAAGGTTGGGTGAGTCATGAGGTGAAGCCGTCGTCGGTTGCCTACCTGCTCTGCTGTCATTAACCTACATACCAGAGACTTTATTTATCTTTGTCACGCTGTGGGTCGGTCCTTTAAAAACTCACAGAGACTTTCACACATTTAAAACTAACATCTGCTGATTTTATTGCTCTCAGATTCAAAGATGAATGTTTTATCTTTGGGGCTTGTTTGTGTAAATGAGACACCTGTAGCAGACTCCGGACACATTCATGAGTTTTTATGTTTTTTTTTATTTCTTTATTTTCAGTCCAAGAGGAGAACCAAAGTCCTGCTGAAATCCTGAACCCTGTCTGCTGGTTTAAAGCTGTAAACATGGAGCCTTAGTTTTGGTGTCGCTGTCTCTAACAGGCACTGACGTCCACTAGATTACTGACTTTTATCTAGGGGTGTACAACAGTTCCAATTCTAATTATAGTTGGCCTGTGTGGATAATCACAGTCTACTGCATCCTCTTAATCTCATTTCAAAAGTCCACTATTCTGGATTCAAAACTGTTTCAGGGAGCAGCTGGTTTTTATTTTAGCATTAAACTCGGAACATGGCACAGAAAATACAGTTTGAATAGAAATATTTAGACCAAGTATTCCTGGCTACCATTACACCATGAAGACAAAAGAACACCCAAAGAGAGTGACAAAGAGAAAGACACTGTTAAGGAAAACTCAGATTCAATCTGGACTAGAGTTCACCAAAAGGCATGTGGGAGACTCCATGGTCAAGAGGAAGAAAGTTCTTTGGTCTGATGAGACCAGAATGGCCCCAAACACTGACATCACCACAAACACACCATCCCCACTGTGGAGCATGGTGGTGGCAGCATCATGCTGTGGGGATGCTTCTCAGCAGCATCATGCTACGGGGATGCTTTTCAGCAGCATCGTGCTGCGGGGATGCTTCTCAGCATCATCATGCGGTGGGGATGCTTCTCAGCATCATCATGCGGTGGGGATGCTTCTCAGCAGCATCGTGCTGTGGGGATGCTTCTCAGCAGCAACGTGCTGTGGGGATGCTTCTCAGCATCATCATGCGGTGGGGATGCTTCTAAGCAGCCAGTCTTGGAAAGCTTGAAAAGGTAGAGGGTAAAATGAATCCTGACAGAGCTTGAGCAGATATGCTTGAGCGCCCAGATATGTGAGCAACACTTTTACCCTCTGGTACAGATATTGGATTTAGAACTACAATAATTTAATTAGGGGTGGGTAAAAATATCGATTGATCGATGCATCGCAATATTTCCTCCCCCAGTTCAATATCGACTCAGCAAATCCTTTGAATCGATTTACCTCCTGGCCAGTGGGGGTCGCTGTGCGTGTGATTCGCGTTGTATGGACAGAGGCCACACTCGACCAAACAACAACTAACCATAACCATGTTATGTGAGGTTTATCACAATTTCCAAGAGGACAGAAATATTATTTAAGTTTACATGCACTTAACTTTTTCAGTGTTTATACAGAACTGTCATGCTTTTTACTTTTGTTCTCCATATGCACAAATAAGTTATTATTGTGCAAATTTTTAGATGTTTTTTTTGCTAAAAAATGTGAGGTGACTTACCAAATATGTTCACATGGGCATGAAAATAATTATTAAAAAACTGTCAACAGGTTATTTGTGTATTTCTACTTCTTACTGAATCGACACTGAAGCATTTAAATTAATATTGAATCGAATCGATATCAAATCAAATCGCAACCTAAAGAATCAAAATCCAATTGAATTGTGAAGTTCTTAACAATACCCAGCCCTAAATTTAATCTTGACCACAGTGTCTTTGTCCTGGGACTGAAGTCAGAGATACTTCCACAGTTTTTGGTGGATTTTCATCATTAAAAGTTTGTTTAAAGAATCCCTCACTTGTGTACTTCTGCTGTTTAAAGTGCAGTCACCAATCTCTTAAGGCCATCTGAATATAGAGAAAGCCTCCTGAAACATGAAGTAAGAACGTTCCTTGCTTTAAAGTCATTCCTGTGTATTTACGGCGAGTTAATCAGAGTACATGAATGTTTTGAAGGTTTATTAGTCTAACAGTTGTCTCAGTTCAGTGTCTGTCTTTGAGGACTCTACAGAGAAAGACTGGTGTAGCCTGCGGACAGAAATAAACTCTTTTCTCCTCTGACAGTCGGCGAGTGTCTGTGGGACGAGCAGGAACACGTCACTGCTGACTCTTTAATATCAAGCTTTTATTCACAGTCAGAGGAAGAGACGGTAACGGCTTCTTGTTTGAAGCTAATCAATGTTCGGCTAAAACTCTGGCTCTTCCTTCAACATCTCTTTTGATAGTTTCATACCAACATACTCTGAGTGAAGCTCCTGTTTGTGCAGAGCTGAAATGTGGGAGGAGTCAAGGAGTTAACGTTTTTTGAGAGACTTTTGAGAGCTGAGGCAGGCTCAGAAAGTGTACGACATTTTTCAAGTGCATCAGGTCTTCTAGTCTCAGACACGCCCACTTTGGACTGCCTCGGAGTTAAAGCCCTTTTCTTTCACTTCATCGTGGGAAATCTGCCATTTTGAATTAATTGCCCATAATCGTGGTGTTTTGATCTAGGGCTGGGCAATCAATCGCAAATTACATTAAATCATAATATGGTATGCTGCAAATGGAATATTTCTTTAACTTGAGATTTGTCCACCTCCTCCACCTCAGCCGCCTCCTTTATAGCATAAAGCTACACCGCCTCCACCCCAGCCTCCTCCTTTATAGACTAAAGCTTTACCTCCTCCACCCCAGCCGCCTCCTTTATAGACTAAAGCTTCACCTCCTCCACCCCAGCCGCCTCCTTTATAGAATAAAGCTACACCTCTCCACCCCAGCCGCCTCCTTTATAGCATAAAGCTACACCTCCTCCACCCCAGCCTCCTCCTAAAGCTTCAAAACGCCAATAGTTCAGCCCTATTTTGATCCCTTAACAGGGGTCATATTTGGACAAATTAGTCATGCAGCATTCATGTGATCCACTTCTACTGTGGTGTGCAGTTTGAAGATGCCTTGATGATGAAAAGTTTTGAAATCTGCACAGAACCTGAGGGGTGTGGCCCTGACATTTGCATATGAACTCATCGCTGAAAACACGAGCTGACATGAGCATTCCTCACTGCTGCCGGTAACTGAGACCTGAGAGTTCAGAGGGAAACTTTAGGTGAACTTCACACACAGAGGACGAAGCTCAGAGTGTTTCCTCCTCTGCAGGATATCCCCTCCGTGTGTGTGTGTGTGTGTGTGTGTGTGTGTGTGTGCTGAAGTGTCTGAGTCATATCACTGCGGTGACTTTAGCGTGAAAAAGAAACACAAACATGGATGCATGGTTTTACCCTGTCGTCTGCCCCGGTGTTTATCTGCAGGTTTCTCAGCAGACTGCTGCTTTAGTCCTGGATGAGTCAGACTGTTTTAGTTTGTTTTTGACAGTAAACTTTGAAAACACGTCCCAGAACTTACAGGGAAATTTCCTTTTCTGTCAGAAGCTTTCAAATGGCAACGAGGCAATAGTAACTTTGAAGAAAGTGAAACCAAGTTAGTTTCATCAGTGGTGCAGAAGCTACACTCTTAATTTATGCCCCACATATTTAGGATAAATAGAGCGATCCTGCAATCGTACATCTAAAGCAGGGGTGTCAAACTCAAGGCCCGGGGGCCAAATTCGTCCCGTGGTACAGTTATATCTGATCCCCAAGATCATATCATTATCTAAGTATAACTGGCCCTAAAATATGAGGTCTGCAGATTTCCTCTAGTATAAAATGATAAACTTACAAACATCCTTAAGTCATAAAAAGGTAAAAAAATATAAAGAATAAAAATATTTACATAAAAAGAAATGTGGGAAATGTACGGAAGAGTATTAGGGCCACTGAAAAAACAATTTTTGAGACAAATTTTTTTTTTCAATTGTTAGGAAAAAGTCAGACTTCTGAGTTTAAAGTCAGAATTCTGAGTTTAAAGTCAGAATTCTGAGTTTAAAGTCAGAATTTTGAGATTAAAGTCAGAATTCTGAGAAAAAAGTCAGAATTCTGAGATTAAAGTCAGAATTCTGAGTTTATTCTTCAAATGAAAAAAAAGTCTCAAATGTTTTTTTCTCAGAATTCTGAGATTAAAGTCAGAATTCTGACTTTTTTCTCAGAATTCTGACTTTAATCTCAGAATTCTGACTTTTTTCTCAGAATTCTGACTTTAATCTCAGAATTCTGACTTTTTTCTCACAATTGAAAAAAAAAAAAATTTGTCTCAAAAATTATTTTTTTTTCAGTGGCCCTAATACTCTTCCGTAGAAATGCATTTGTGTTTTCATTTCATATTTTCGATTTTGCATAGCAAAATTATGACTTCAAACTATTTTCTGGACTTCTATCTTATGTTTTGACCTTTTATATTTATTATTTGGACTATTTATCGCATTTTCTGACCTTTTACATTTATTATTTGGACTTTTAGCTTATATTTAGGGTTTTTGAATTTATTATTTTGATTTTTCTATCTCATATTTTGACTTTGTCAACTCATTGTCTTGACTTTTGTCTAATTTTTTGGCTTTTTATATTTATAATTGACTTTTTATCTCATATTTTGACCTTTTTAATTCATAGTTTTGACTTTTTATCTCATATTTTGACCTTTTGGGTTCACAGTTTCAAGTCATATTTTGGCCTTAAAAACATGATTGTGACTTTCTGATTTATATATTTGCCCTTTAAAAGCATTAACTTAACATCTAATTTTGTTTTTGGACCTTTTGCACGAACAAATTTGTCTTTTTATCTCAGATTTTGAGCCTTTTCACTAATCATTTTGAATTTTTAAATCTCAAAATCATTTATCATCCATGCTTATTTTTACCTATAATGTATTACTGGTGAAAATGAGGACAGTTTGGTTAAATGTGGACCCTGGTAGGCCCTCAGGTCAGACCTTAATTCAGAATCCAGCCCCTTCTGTGATTGAGTTTGACACCCCTGACCTAAGCATAGGCCTTCTGGATCTGCACACTGACACCAAACTTCTCCTCCCTGACTCCAGGATTATTATGAAATTATGACTGACAACAAACAATGACAGAAACTACGACAGGTTCCTTCTCCATCTTTGGAGTAAAAAAGCTGCAGAAAGCTGATGACGTGTATCAGAGGGGATGTAGAGGAAGTTATTCTGTATGGAGACTGAAGAATAAGTGGGGATGCTCTGTTCACCTCTGCTCACCGGTTGTCGTAAATTCCTCCTGAATTGTGGTCATTGTTAGCAACACTGCAAAGCCGATGGATTGTCCAGATTCCACGTCTGTCATCTCTCAAAGCTTCAAGCTGATTCACTGGCTTCCAGTCAGAGAATGTCCTGACCAATCAGGATTAGGGCTGGGCAATTAATCGCAAATTAGATTAAATCGCAATATGGCATTATGCAATTTTCAAATCGCAGACAGTGCAATATTTCTTTAACCAGAAAAGTGTCAAAATATCAGTTTGATCTTTTTTCTCTTTTTTTTAAGGCTTTATACCAGTGTTACTCAACCCTGCTCAACCAAAGAGCCAAAATGTTGAAAAATACCTTTGCAAGAGCCACAATCTAAGTGGTGAAAAGTGGCAAAAACAGCTTGAAGTAGCAATAACAATAAGTTTAACGTGGCAAAATGCTCAAAAAGCAACAAAAATGGGTGAAAATGGGCAAAAATGGAGAGGAAAAGGGTCAGAAAGTAGCAAAAAAAAAAGGGTGAGAAGTGACAAAAATGAGTTACAGTTGGAATAAAATGGTCCAAAACTGTGGCAAAAAATGAGTGAAAAGTGACTAAAATGGGCAAAATAATGGAAAGAAGTGGTATTTAATGACATAAGGTAGATGAAATGGGTGAAAATTGGGGAAAGAATGGTGAAAATGGACAAAAATGGGATAAGAGTGGCAAAAAGGAGTGGCTAAAATGGTCAAAAACTAGGAAAAAAGCGGTGCTTAATGACAAAAGGAAGCTTTAATGGGTGAAGATGGGGAGAAAAAGGGCAAAAATGGGATAAAAGTGGCAAAAAAAGTCTTCAACCCTTCAAGTATCCTTAAATGTTTTTTTTTTTTTTTTTACAAAAATCTTACTTTGTGTACTCATGCATTTAATTTTCTTCATCAAAATGTGAATAATATGAGAAATGATCATCCCCTTCAATAAAGCAACTGATATCAAATTTGCTATATGAGCCAAAATCGCAGTAAGATATATATATTTTTTATCTAGCCCTAGTTTAACTTATCTAATGTTGTACTTGTTATAATATAGAGTGATTTCTTGCTGATGTTTGTTGAACAACAGAGAAAATGACGAACCTAAATGATCGCATTTTAAAATCGCAATACTGCAGGAAACAATTGCAATTAGATTATTGGGGATTGTTCAGCCCTAATCAGGATCATCTGCCAAGAAAGAGGCGGTAGCTAGGGGCGGGGTTTAGTTGAAGCGACTGCAAACCTGTAAACAAGGGTTGCTATAGTGACGAGATGAGCACGGATGCAGCTTTAGCAGCAGTTCGATCAGAAATGGACATTTTTTTTATCAAACGAAGAGTGAAGATCCACACTGAGACATTTCTTTTCTGTCTTTGAAAAGACGTTATTCGCTCCTCTCCGGACCATTCAGGGAGAGTTTAACTTTCCAACTGGCTCCACTGACAGTGAAGTATCCTGGATTGACTGGGTTATGTAGTTTAATACTCAGAGGCGGGGCATGCCGACTACGTCCTGTTTTGATTGGCCGATAATGAACGTGGCAGAGTTCATCCTAACACCTGAGTTTTATTTTGAAAGGCTCCGCCCTTTAATACTGTCTATGGGGTGTAAACCACTGTTGATGTTTCGTGGATGAATTTGAATTCCTGATTTGTTCTGGCTGCTTGCAAAGCATTCTGGGATTGCTGAAGGAAAAAACCAGAAAGGCCCCATTTAACAGCTTTTTCCCTCTATGTCAAATTCATCCATGAAACTCAAACAGCTCTTTATGTTTAGTGAAAATGGAGCAGCTTTAAAGGGGATAACTCCTCTCTGGGGGGGTGGTCGTTGATAAGGAGTTCATGTCTCTATGACAGAAAAGTGTGCCGTGTTTTTAAACGTCTCTGAGCTGAGCTGAATTGTGTTTTCTTTTGTGGGTTATCAGCTCCTGTTATCTTTGACCTCACAGAGAAGTAACCCAGCTCCTCCTCATCTGCAGCGTCTCCGTCTTTCCTCCTGGCCTCGGCCAGCTCTCGTATCAGCGCGTGGACTCTAACTGGCTTCATGCGGCGTGTGTGAGTCCAATGTCGAAGCCTTACATAATACACACAGAGTGCTGATTGTACTGAGGGCAGAGTGAACGCCTGTCAGTCTGCCGTAACCCTCCCTGACTCCGCCTGCTCCACTTTCTAAAGGGCTGCTGCCCCGCCACATTCTTCTTTTTCTTCCCTTTAAACTCTGAGTCAACACCAGGAAACGCGCGGCACGCCAGTATTTACGCCCCTCCCCCGCTCACAGCTGCTGCTCTGTCACCACAGAGCAACATGAGGATACTCCACTTTACATGCTTACACAGCTCAAACTCTCCGCCGTGTTCCTGCAGCTTTACAACTGTTAGCATCCAGGCTAACACGCCTTTAAGCTACACTGATAACGGGGTAACTGTTCAGATCATGGAGGGTGAATATTTAAGAAGTTTCTGTGGACTTTGACAGCTTTTCTCTCTCCTATCAGCCCTGATGAAGATTTAAAATCAATAAACTGGGTCAAATGGATTGATCAGTAATCAATCTTGGTTTATTGTGGTTCAAACCGGATTCATGCAGACCTGCCCACAGAGTCTGCTAGGCTCCTAAAACCCACAGACCGGGCCCTCATTAGTTCTGATTTATTGATGCTATCAGGTCATGTGTGTTGGATCAGAGCATTGGTGCTAGCATCCTGGCTAACAGTTAGCTCATGCTGGAGCTGAAGAGTGTGTCAGAATATTACTGGGTTCTGATGAGGGCTGAACGATTTGGGAAATAATCAAATTGTGATCATTTTCCTCAGTAATGCAATTTGATATGCGATTATTTCCTAAGTACGGAGCCCCAGACATGAAATGGTCAAAAAAATGTAATTGTGGCCACAATACAGCTATGACGTACACACAAAATACTAATTCATGACCACAAAATACTGATTCATGACTACGAAATACTAATTCATGATCACGAAATACTAATTCATGATCACGAAATACTGATTCATGACCACGAAATACTGATTCATGACCACGAAATACTAATTCATGATCACGAAATACTGATTCATGACCACGAAATACTAATTCATGATCACGAAATACTAATTCATGACCACAAAATACTAATTCATGACCACAAAATACCAATTCATGACCACAAAATACTAATTCATGACCACAAAATACTAATTCATGACCACAAAATACCAATTTATGGACACGAAATACTAATTCATGACCACAAAATACTAATTCATGACCACAAAATACCAATTTATGGACACGAAATACTAATTCATGACCACAAAATACTAATTCATGACCACAAAATACTAATTCATGACCACAAAATACTAATTCATGACCACAAAATACTAATTCATGACCACAAAATACTAATTCATGACCACGAAATACTAATTCATGATCACGAAAACTAATTCGTGATCACGAAAGACTGATTCATGACCACGAAATACTAATTCATGACCACAAAATACTAATTCATGACCACGAAATACTAATTCATGATCACGAAAACTAATTCGTGATCACGAAAGACTGATTCATGACCACGAAATACTAATTCATGACCACGAAATACTAATTCATGACCACGAAATACTAATTCATGATCACGAAATACTGATTCATGACCACGAAATACTAATTCATGACCACGAAATACTAATTCATGATCACGAAATACTGATTCATGACCACGAAATACTGATTCATGACCACGAAATACTGATTCATGATCACGAAATACTAATTCGTGGCCATGAAATAAGTATAATGTGTGCCCAAAATACGTATTTATAATATCAATATCATTCCTGGACAGCTGGGTAAGCAAATTGAGCGCTCCTTCTCTAAGGTATAAGGGTAGAGGCAGTAGAGGGGCCAAAGCTACATGATGGACAGGGATAGTGTGATTGAATTTTAATTTAGGCTGGGAATGAGCTACAAAGACATTCTGAAAAGCCTGGCATTGCGAGGAACCATTTAAACATTTAAACAGAGTATTGAGAGCCAGGTTGCTTTACAACTTGGACGCAGGGATAGGAAGATGCACTCGATTTGCTTACCCAGATGTCCAGGAATGATATTAATATGATTAATTAGCATTTCGTGTGCACGTTATACTTATTTTGTGGCCACAAATAAGTATTTCGCGGCCCACACATTAAGCCATGAATTACTTCGGTACTGAATCAAACCAGACCCCCTGATGGAATCACGATTTTTGATATTTCCTCCTCTTGGCCTGAAACTGCCACAGAAACAGTTCAACAACAGCGGAGGGCATCGAGGTGATAGCGTACCTGGTCCTCGGTCTACAGCTCTTTCTCAGAGTCAGGGACGGTTACAAGGAGCCTCGATAAGAGGGGTTTGATTCCTGTGTTGGACATCCCACTGGTGATGTGACTACACCCAAGGTACCAGGTTCAATCCTCAGTGGAAACTTTATTTAGAAAGACTGAAAAAAAGAGTTGAATGGAGACGAGATGAGCCAGCACAATGTGGAAAAGCTCCAAAAACGCCGTCTTTCACCATTTTAACAATTGTTTTACTGCTAAAGAGGAAACTACACATGAAAAGAAAGGACTCAGAACAACGACAGAAGTGTAGTTTCATGGGAGTATTCAGGATGAAGAGTAGCATTAGAGCTATTATTTTATTTTGATGAATTTATCAGTATTAAGTTCACGTCTGTCATAAACCCTGTCCTCATAGACGACACAGGTATTCAGCAGATAAAAATAAAGAATCATGTCAGAAAGAGACGACATCAGGAAATTTAAGAGGTAAGATTACAGATTCTATTTTTGGGGCTTTTCTCTAAAATTATTTCAGCAATTCTCCAAAAACATTTTCATCTGCTCAGCGAGCCGCCGTGTAAATAATCCAAATGTTTCTCTGAGGTGGCGTCTTGGACCGGTCCATCCATCAGGAAAAAACCTTAGAGAAAGAAATCAAGAGAAATCTATGTCTTCAAAAAAATCATTTATCAATAAAAATCAAATTATAACCCTGGTCGACAAACAGGTTAAAGAAAATAAAGTTCAGTTTAGTTTCTGATACTTCTGATGGTTTTAAATACGCTGTTAAGGCTTTAAATAGAAGATGACTTATTATAAAAATTCTACTTTAACAGAGTCCCTGGGACTCAAGTGATTGTTGTATAAAGACACCTGGACCTGGAAGATCCAGTCACTGGCTACCATTACACCATGAAAACAAAAGAACACTCCCCGACAAGTAGAAGTCAGGGGATGGATATAAAAACATTTTTAAGGCTCTGAAGAGGCAAAGAGAGAGAAGAAAACTCAGATTCAGTCTGGACTAGAGTTCACCAGAAGGACTGTGGGAGACTCCATGGTCAAGAGGAAGAAAGTTCTTTGGTCTGATGAGACCAGAATGGAGCTTTTAGACCACCAGACAAGACGCCAAACACTGACATCACCACAAACACACCATCCCCACCATGGGCGTAGCACGGGGGGGGGGTACTGATAACCCAGGCCCCCCAGAAGGGAGGGGCCCTTGAGAAACCTGTAATAAAAAGTGTGTTTTTATTTATTTTTTCTTAATAGTTAGTGTCATTGTTGAATTAAAAGCGACTAAATGAATCAGTCAACAGACTGAAACTTGTATCACATAGAATAAAATTAAATACTGAGGGGGCCCTGCTCCTCCCTTAAAAATGTCCAGATGGTTTAGTCTAGCACTGCAAACTAATGCAGGTAAATTTAATTTAACCATTGTATAAATAGTAACCATAAATGGAGAGATTATGGTTCAAAAATACATGAAAATGCATGAAATTTTGTAAAAATGACAACACATTTGTGGCTTGGCTAGCCAATTAAGGGGGGTCCCTGTTTTATGTTCTTTCAGGGGTCCCTAAATCCCTAGCTACGCCCCTGATCCCCACCTAGGAGCACGGTGGTGGCAGCATCATGCTGTGGGGATGCTTCACAGCAGCTGGCCTTTAAAAAAAAATCTTATTTATCAAAAAAAAAAAAAAAAAAAGCTAAATTATATTGACAATGATGTATTTATAAACTCAATAAAAATGTGAAACATCCAAAGGGGTGAATACTTAGCCACTGTAAATAATGATATTGCTGTTATTTTGGTTGTAAGTTTGTTTACCATTTACAGTGTTGTCTCAGTTAGTCACAAAAATGATTTTTCTCAAAAAGTTTGTTTACAAGAGCAGCATAGCAGACAATCTAATCAAACACAAGCTTCCCTAAGAGGTTAAAACAGTGTTAGGAAATGCTGCAAAAAGCCTCTGCTATCAGTTAAACCAGGGGTGTCAAACTCAATCACAGCAGGGGCCGGATTCTGGATTCAGGTCTGACCTGAGGGCCTAACAGGGTCAAGATTTAACCAGAACTGTCAACCTCATTTTCACCTGTAATACATATAAAAAACAGCACTGATGATACATCATTTAAAATTAAAAAAGTAAAAATGATAAGTTTAAAGGCTGCTCTGTTTTGGTTTCATTCAGTCTGATCCACGTTAAAAATAGAAAAATAATGTTTTTAAAGGGCAAATATACGAGGAGGAAGTTGAAATCATAAGTTTGAAAGGTGAAAATATGAGATCAAATTTGAAATCAAGAGTTTTAAAGTCATGTCTTAAAATTTTAAATTGTGAGTCTGATAGGTCAAAATTTGTGATTAAAAAGCCAAAAATTAGGATTTGAAAATGTCAAAATATGAGCTAATTCAAAATGATGACTTAAAACGGTTAAAAATATGATTTAAATTCAAAATTGGGAGTGTAAAAGGTTAAAATATGATATAAAAAGTAAAACTTATGAATTTAAAGTGTTAAAATTAGGAGGTGCCCAATAACTATCGGGCCAATAACAGGAAATTATTACGTCATTCTTATCTGTCCGACATCATTACAGACGAGCCCGATAACATATTTATATTATATATTTGTTTTCTTCACTTCTCTAATAACAAAATCAGTCTCAGTCTCCTGATCCTGCCTGCTCTGTTTGGTTTCATTCAGTCTGATCCCCGTTATGAACAGAAGTTAGCCACAGACCACGGTGGACTTTACATTCTTAACCTGTCTCTGATATGACTGATGGCAGTGCATATTATTAATCTTAAGTCAAACATCAGCTTGCTTTAATTCTGGCTTAAGCAAAAAAAACAAAACAAAAAAAAAACCCAGACCCCTAAATATGTCCATATGTTAATCATAACAGCCTGTTATCATTTGGTTTTATGGGGTAAACCGTCTGTCAGCTCTGTGTGTGTCTGCTGTACTTGGAAATCAAATGTTTAATAAAAGTGAACTATAATAACAGTTAGAAAGTCAGAATGGTTCTTTGTTTTTTGAAAAACATGAGTGATATTAGTAAACATTAGTTATTAATATCTTTGCTCACTACATATCAACCCCTTCTTACCCCCAGATGTGCATAAACATCAAATAAACTTCTTTTGTTAAATCAACAATTAAAAAAATATATCGGCTATTATTGGTTATCGGCCGTTAGGAGAAGGAATTATGGGTTATCAGTATCAGTTCAAAAAAATAGTTATCGTGCATCACTCATTAAAATATGAGAAAAAATTGAAATCATGAGTTTAAAAGTCAAAATATGGGATTAAAAAGCCAAAGTTAGGAGCTGAAAAGGTCAAAATTTGACTTAAAATTTTAAATTGGGAATCTAAAAGATAAAAATGTGACATATAAAGTTCAAATTAGGAGTTGAAAAGGTCAAAGAATGAAACGAAAAACTCAAAATTATAAGTCTGAGTCGTAATCTTCAGATGCAAAACTGAAAATATGAAAAACACAAATGAATTTTCCCCCACATTCTTGACTTTTTATCTAATCTTTCTTACTCTTTACTTTTTCAGATTTTTCTGGTTTAATAAGGATATTTTAAATAATTACAGTTAACATTTTTATACTGGAGGAAATCTGCAGACCTCATACTGGTGGGCCAGTCAGAATACTAATATGATATCTGGGCCGGATTTGGGCCCTGGGCCTTTAGTTTGTCACCTGTGCATTAAACATCCATACATCCATGTCTGACGGCTATGTTTCTGGTCACAAATGTGAACTAATGTGAACTAAAAGGGCATTTAAACTTCCAGCAGGGGCATTTAAAGGTGCAGAAATCCCTCCCTACCAAACAAAAACACACTAATGCATCATTATTCTTTATCTGACCCCCACCCTGCCTGCTGTTCTCTTATCTGGCGCTCAGTCTCACTCCACCGTGGATAAATCACCGCGGGTGACCCGGTGAGCTCGGTTTAAAGCTGTCACAGCAGCAGCTGGCTTCCAGATCCTCCGGGACCTCCAGGCCACCGGCTGCTGCCCGCCACCTGCCCCGGCCGCCAGGCCCCCACACCCGGCCACAGCCTCCACACACAACCGGGGATATAACCCGTTGGAAAACCCAAACCATGCAACTTTAACCCGTTAAAACGACCACAGGTACGCAGAGGAGGGTTTAACTGTCTCTGACAGTGTGGGAACAACAGCTGAGTTCTTCTTCTGCTGTTATGAAGTTATTCACAGACTGTCCGGGCTTAAAACGATTAACCGGTTAATCAGAGAGAGTCGATGATGAAGTTTAGGTGTAGTTTTCAAAGGTGTTGTGTTGTTCTGTCACTCACCACATGTAGACCCATCCAGGGTCTCCTCTGCTGCATGGGTGTCTTCGGTCTGTGAGGCCGGGAGTGGAGCTGCGGACGGTGAGGAGGAAACAGCCGAAGAAGACGAACATGGAGGAGAAACGCGCCGGTAATCCGTCTTGCTTGTTTGTTTATTTGTTGGTTTGTTTGTACTCCGCGGAAGCCTCGACCTCTGCACTCACCGAGCTTCGCTCTCACAATGGCGAGGCGGAGGACTGAAGCGGAGCGGCGGCGGAGGAGGAGATATGTCACCGAGGGACGCGAGTCAAGCTAGCCGCCACCGCCGCCAACACCACTTCCGCTGACCTACTTCAAAATAAGACCAGCTTCCGGTGCGTCAACTTACACCTTGAGCCTCATTAATCATTATTAAATTATCTTAGAGTAGAACGAGTTTAAGGTAAGATGTCAGAAATAACGTCAGTGATGAAGACCAACCTTTAGAGTTACTAACATTTTCTACAACATAAAATAAGGAATCTGAAGCTTTTTAACGTCTTTTTAATAGTTGTTGTTAATGGGTGGCTGTTCTTTAAGGCAGGGCTTTTCAAAGTGTGTGAGAGTGAGCCTCCCCTAAGAAGAACTTGTTCATTAGGTGGACCCCCACCCACAAGAAGGATTCAAATTGAAAAACAATTAAACAACATTTCAAACATTTCTGTCTAATCTCTAAACATTTTTAACATTAATATATTTTGGATATTTTGGTTTGCAAATGCCCTTAAACATCTGCTTTTCCCTCTTATTCAGTTAGAATGCCATTAAATACCCCCTTTTTTATACATATATATATACATTTTTGGGCCATTTTAAAAATTTTTTTTACCCCCCCCCCCCCCCCCCATTTTCTCCACTTTTATCCCATTTTTGCCCTTTTTCACCTTTTTCCCCATTTAAGCTACCTTTCATCATTAGATATCCCTTTTCCCCCATTTTTTTAAACCATTTTTTGACTTTTTGCCCATTTAAACTACCCTTTGCAATTACATACCACTTGTTTCCTCTTTTTTTGGACCATTTTTACCACACTTGACTGCTTTTTGCCCATTTAAGTCACTTTCCACCCGCTTTTTTTGTCACTTCTCACCCATTTCTGCTACTTTCTGACCATTTTTCCACTTTTTTCTCCCCATCTTCACCCACTTTTTGTTGCTTTTTGACTGTTTTTGCCACCTTTAACCTATTTTTATTGCTAATTCAAGCAGTTTTTGCCTCTTTTTACCTCTTAGATTGTGGCTCTTGTGAAGGTATTTTCAATCATTTGGCTCTTTGGTTGAGTAACACTGCTCTATAGCATAGTCCCTATAGTAACTATAGGTTTATCCATTTAGCTTCATGCACAGCAGAGGTTAGCAAGGAAAAATCACCTTTTTTCTGGTTTATGGTTCAGCGCCTCCCCTGAAGCTCTGTGGCGCCCCCTAGGGGAGGCCGCCTCACACTTTGAAAACCACTGCTTTAAGGGAAATAGCCCAATAACATATGGGGTCTATTAAGGTTCTCAAAAACGTGGGAACTGTGAAGTTGTGTAGATATTGGAGCTACATAGTTAACACAGCAACCTAGCTAATGGAGCTAAAGCTAAGCTAACGGAGCTAAAGCTAAGCCAACAAAGCAGCTATGTAAGAAATGTATCTATGTTATCTGCATAGATAAGTTAGCTTTAGCTACATTTAGCTATAGATTACAGAATTATTTAGCTGACATACCTATGTCGCCAAAATAGCTGACGTATGTTAGCTACATAGGCTATGTTAGCTACACTTGCTTTAGTTAAATTTGCTAAAGCTCACATTAAGAAAGCTAATTTAGCTATGCGTAGCCATGGGCAGGGCCACGTTTACTGTTGTGTAGCATGGGGGTCCTCTTTTGATGACAGTCTGTAACCATCCAGGAAGTGAAGCGACCAGATGATGGAGTTTTGGGAGAGGAATGTTGTCCCATTCTTGTCTGATGTAGGATTCTAGCTGTTCAACAGTCATGGATCTTTTTGCTGGATTTTTTCTTTTCTGATGCTCCAAATGTTTTCTGTTGGTAAAAGGTCTGGACTGCAGTCAGACCAGTTCAGGACCCGGACTCTTCTCCTGTGAAGCCATGCTGCTGTGATGGATGTGGTATGTGGTTTCTTGCTGAAATAGTGGCAGCCTTCCCTGACAGAGACGTTGTCTGGATGGGAGCAGATGTTGCTCTAAAAGCTCTCTCTACTTTCAGCATTGATAGTTCCTTTCCAGATGTTAGAGCTGCCCACGCCATAGGCTCTAATGCAACCCCATACCATCAGAGATGCAGGCTTTAGAGCTGAGCCAGGAGAACAAGCTGGATGCTCCCTCTCCTCTTTAGTCCACAGGACACGGCGTCTGTGGTTTCCTCTGACCGCAGAACAGTTTTCCATGTTTCCTCAGTCCAGAGGAGATGGCGGCGTTTCTAGATCCTGTTCACATATGGCTTCTTCTCTCCACGATCCAGCTTTAACTGTCATTTGTGGATGTGGATCCCTGAGCCCATGCAGTGATTTCACTACAGAATCATGCCTGTTTTTAATGCAGTGGCCCCTGAGGGCCCCTTCAGCCTTGTCCCACAGAGATTTCTCCCCATTCTCTGAATCTTTTGATGATATTATTGGGCTGTAGATGGTGGGAGATTCAAAGGTTTCACTTTTTTACCTTGAGGAACATTTTTCTGAAATGGTTCCACAATCTTTAGACTCAGATTTTCACAGATCGGTGAACCTCTGTCCATCTTAACTTCTGAGAGACTCTGCCTCTCCAAGATACTCCTTTCATACCCGGTCAAGCTGTTTTTAATTTGAACCACTTTCTTTTCCAGCATTTTGTTCCCCCATCCCTACTTTTTGGAGATGTGTCACATGGAATGGTGACAGTTTTTTCCCTGACATGCCAGACATTTTACACAGTGCCCCAACTTTTTTTGTACATTTACACTTCAAAAATGATAAAAATAGTGTTAGTTTGTGAAAATTGTGTTGAATAGAGCAGTGGTTCTCAACCTTTTCAGCCCAGGACCCCCAAAATAAAGGTGCCAGGGACCCGGGACCCCCACCGTACCTGAAGGTGGTTGAACAGCCATGCACAATTAAGAATAGTCATGTGCAGACAAGGCCGTCCATTAGGGGGGATAAAGGGGGAGGTTTCTGGGACCCAGCCAAACTAGGGGTCCATGGAGGTCCATTGTAAAGTTAAGCTGTGATATCCATATTTTATAACCTTGCAAAGCAGATGGATACGCCCATTTCCTTGTTTTTCACTGACCAATCCATCTTGTTAAGCTCCCATCTGAACCGTTTGGGCCCAGTTAGAGAGTGACAGGACCAATCAGCGACAAGGGGCAGTACTTTCAGGCACGGCAGAGTCGTGACTTAAACAAGCAGCAGCAAGAGCTGGTGCAGTTATGGAGGAAGAGATTAGCGTGGATGCTGCTAAAGCACCAGTTTTATCAGAACTTCACGAAATTTCTTCATTTAAAGAAGAACAAAGAACAGCAGTGAGTTGTTTTCTTTTCAAAATTGACAAAAGTCGAGTACTGACATGTCTGTAGTCACTATGTTTCGCGTTACTCCTCGGTAGCTGCGCATGCGCAGCTCAATAGCTGCTTCGTCACGTGTTTCGTTGCTCTGATTGGCCCATAGAGATGTGACAGACAGAGATGTGTCCGAGTTTTCTTCAAAGCCTCCGCCTTTTCTCAAACGTTTCCTATTGAAGCTGGTGTGTCAGGTTACATATTTTATATTTGACCTGAATAACAGCCTCTCTTATCAAAGAAAAAAATATCCTTATTTATTCATTTTGCCTTCTTTAAATGAAAATAACTTTTGTTAAAACAAAATTAAAATGGCTTAAAAATGACTAAAATTTGGTTGATAATGACAAAAAACGGTAGAAAAGGTGGTGAAATTGGATTTTTAAAGAACATAAATGGGTTAAAAGTGGCAAAAATGAAATAGAAGGGGCAAAAAAATAACCAAAAATAAGGTAAAGTGGCAAAAACAGGCACAGAAAGTGGTTAAAGAGGATTGAAAACTGGATGAAACGGCTTTAAAGGGCCAAAAATTGGTGGAAATTAGTTGGAATGGTATAATAAATTGGTATAAACTGGCAATCATGGGTTAACTGTGGTAAAGCAGGCAAAGGGGAGTGTAAAAAGTGGTTGATAGAGCCAATAATGGGTCAACAGAGGCAATGACAGGCAGATGGGCAAGAATTGTTTTAGAAGTGGCAAAAACAGGCAGAAAAACCATGGAAAAAGGGTTTAAAATGGACAAAAACGGGTTATTAGTGGCAAAAATGTGCTAAAATTGGTGTTGAAAAGTGATGAAAAAAGGATGACAATTTGGTATTATTGGTGTAAAGTGGAAACAGTGTCATTTAAAAAATATGTGTCTTGTAACCCCCAATGGGGTCCCGACCCCAAGGTTGAGAACCCCTGGAATAGAGTATGGGTCATTTTTTTCTCCTTGCAGAGCTTATTTTCAGCAGTAATCGTGGAAGAAACAACTCTGGTTTAGGAGGAAGGAGCTCAGCCTGTGCTCACTGCCAGGTTGTATAAGTTTGTGCCGGTTCATCACAGAGATGGATGGCTCGTGGTCTCATCATTTTCACTTTTAAATCCTCTAAATTTTCTGCCACTTGTTGTGAAACTTGTTTTACTCCAGATGAAGCAGAGGAAGGTCCTAAACCAGACCACAGAGATATTTTTAGTTCTTCAGACGGTTTGGAGAAAGAGGAGATAATGTTGTGTTTGTTACCAGGAGACGCTCGGCTCCAGGCGATTTTCTCTGCTTCACTCTGATTTCACACAAACGCTTAAAATGCTACATCAACAACATGCAAATCACTTTTTTTATTCCTACAGCTGAAGAAAACCTCAGAGATGAATGAAGCTGCTACAGTTCAGTAGTCCATCAGCGTCTCCAGCTCCGCCTCTCTCGCTGTAAATCTCTCTCAGATGTGTCTCCTGTCGGCCCGCTGCTCACCGGGGATAGAAAACAGAGTTTAGAAAAAGTTCACTTCATTTTAATGGAGACCTGCTGCCTGAACGTCAGTCTGTTTATTCATACCACTGTTTTCTTTCTTCCTCCTGCTGAGAGAAAAACCACAAATATGTGAAGCATCTCAGTTATTCATCAGAGCTCTCCAATCCAACAGAGAAACGCCTCGACTGTCAGCTGGATGCATTCAAACTCTGCAAACTACAAACCAACTAAACTACCCAGTTTCATCTGCTACCAAGTCCAGTTCTGGAGGCACACTTTAGTGACATATTTAGCTTTTTATTAGCTTTTTATTAGCATGGCTGTCGTCCTGCTGCTCTATTTGCATGCTGAACCCGTTATTTAGTAACACTGGAAAACAGTCACTTTTCTGATTTTGTCTGTTGAGTTTATGTTCGTATTGTGAGTTCATGAATGTCTCCTCTGTTGAGAGGGGTCTGGCTGCAGACCGCCTCTCTCGGACGCCTGCTCTGCAGACCACCACTGTTAGACACCACCTCACAGTGACATGATGTTGCTGTTACATGTTCCCAATTTTAGAGGTAGTTACATGAATGATAGCTCGCTTTAACTAAACTGCTTTAGTTCTGTTAGTGGGTTTCTGCATTTTCAGCATGAGTCTGGTTCTGTTCAGGGTATCTGCATTTTTCAGCTTGAGTCTGGTTCTGTTTGGGGTTTCTGCATTTTCAGCATGAGTCTGGTTCTGATCAGGATTTCTGCATTTTCAGCATGAGTCTGGTTCTGTTCAGGTTTTCTGCAGTTTCAGCTTGGGTCTGGTTCTGTTCAGGGTTTCTGCATTTTCAGCTTGGGTCTGGTTCTGTCCATGGTTTCTGCATTTTCAGCTTGGGTCTGGTTCTGTCCATGGTTTCTGCATTTTCAGCTTGGGTCTGGTTCTGTTCAGGGTTTCTGCATTTTCAGCTTGAGCCTGAGTCTGGTTCTGTTCAGGGTTTCTGCATTTTCAGCATGAGTCTGGTTCTGTTCAGGGTTTCTGCATTTTCAGCTTGAGCCTGAGTCTGGTTCTGTTCAGGGTTTCTGCATTTTCAGCTTGAGCCTGAGTCTGGTTCTGTTCAGGTTTTCTGCATTTTCAGCTTGGGTCTGGTTCTGTCCATGGTTTCTGCATGTTCTCCTGCACAGAGAGAGTCTTGAAGTTTTTCTTTTACCACAACGGAGAAAGTTGTCTTTTTCTGCCACTGTATCTTGACTTTGTTTTCTATCTTTGCTGATGAAAATCTCAAAGAAAACAGTCCAGACCTGCTGAAAGAGCCCTATAAATAAATGTTATTTCTGTACTGTCTCATTACTATCATTGTGTGACTTTAAATGGATCTCCATTTAAAGCAAAGCTCTGATGAGCTGTCTTCATGGTGTGTTTTTGTCGTCGGACTTTCACCTCCTAATCTGGGTTATGGATGTGAGCCAGCAGCTCGTCCTGATGTCACGCTGCCTCGCTGCACTTTGTGACCGAGAAACTGCTCAGATGAGTTCAACCAAACCTGCTGCTGTTTTTAATCCTGACAGTCATGGAGCTTCAGCTTCAGGAGAGAGTCAAATCATTAAAGTCTAACACTTCTTTAAGATGATGATGATGATGATGATGGTGATGAAGGTGGTGTGTTCAGGCAGCTGTTCAGTGATGAGCTGGTCATCCTGAGTGAAGCAGAGCGTGGCATAATTACAGCCAGATGGTCTGAATAAAAAGCAGCAGCTGATCCTCTCCAAATCAACATGAGAGGAAACTCCATCAAATAAACCAGATCTCTGGAGGTTTTCTTTACTTTTAACCAGAGAAGGTAGATTTTTTATTTTTCTGTCTCCATGCTGATGATGGCTTAGGCCAGAGACTGTTTCTACATCTGTGCAGTAAATATCTAAAGACACTCTGAGGTGTTTTCTTTAAACTTTGCACTTTGACTGAAGGATGAACTGGATGTATTTTGGATGCTTCTGTTCTTTCATCAGTGATGAGGGTATATGATAGTTCTACTTACTATTGAACCACTGGCTCTGAATGACTTACAGCCACACAAAGAAATAAATCAGGATGCAAAACAATCAAACTCTGTCCACTCTTAGCTGTTATTTTTGTCACTGATGGGCTCAGGTTGTTGTTGTAAGTGTCTGACAACATTACAGAGAGGATTCCCGCAGAGAGTCTTTTTTTTCAATCACCAGAGAGATGATTTTGAAAGCAGAAGTAGATATTACATCGCTCTCTACCATGCCAAGTGACTATATTAAACAAAACACAGATTTGACCTCTAAGAACTCCCCTGCGCATGGGACATATTTCTCATCCAACACCTCAGAAATGGTGTTTGGGAAGGGAGGAACCTTTCAAAATAAAACATGGGGAGGGACTGGACAAATATTCTCTCTGTTACATACATCATGGGCTAATCAGAACAAAAAACACGATCGTCTGGTTCTGTTCAGGGTTTCTGCATTTTCAACTTGGGCCTGGTTCTGTTCAGGGTTTCTGCATTTTCAGCATGAGTCTGGTTCTGTTCAGGGTTTCTGCATTTTCAGCATGAGTCTGGTTCTGTTTGGGTTTTCTGCATTTTCAGCATGAGTCTGGTTCTGATCAGGATTTCTGCATTTTCAGCATGAGTCTGGTTCTGTTCAGGGTTTCTGCATTTTCAACTTGGGTCTGGTTCTGATCAGGGTTTCTGCATTTTCAGCTTGAATCTGCTTCTGTTTGGGTTTCTGCATTTTCAGCATGAGTCTGGTTCTGTTTGCAATTTCTGCATTTTCAGCTTGAGCCTGGATCTGTTCAGGATTTCTGCATTTTCAGCTTGAGCCTGGTTTTGTTCAGGGTTTCTGCATTTTCAGCTTGAGCCTGGTTCTGTTCAGGGTATCTGCATTTTCAGCTCTTGTATGGTTCTGTTCGGAGTTTCTTCATTTTCAGCATGAGTCTGGTTCTATTCAGGTTTTCTGCATTTTCAGCATGAGTCTGGTTCTGTTCAGGGTTTCTGCATTTTCAGCATGAGTCTGGTTCTGTTCAGGGTTTCTGCATTTTCAGCATGAGTCTGGTTCTGTTCAGGTTTTCCGCATTTTCAGCATGAGTCTGGTTCTGTTCAGGGTTTCTGCATTTTCAGCATGAGTCTGGTTCTGTTCAGGGTTTCTGCATTTTCAGCTTGAGCCTGGTTTTGTTCAGGGTTTCTGCATTTTCAGCTCTTGTCTGGTTCTGTTTGGAGTTTCTGCATTTTCAGCATGAGTCTGGTTCTGTTCAGGGTTCCTGCATTTCAACTTGGGTGTGGTTCTGTTCAGGGTTTCTGCGTTTTCAGCATGAGTCTGGTTCTGATCAGGATTTCTCCATTTTCAGCATGAGTCTGGTTCTTTTCAGGGTTTTCTGCATTTTCAGCATGAGTCTGGTTCTGATCAGGATTTCTGCATTTTCAGCATGAGTCTGGTTATGATCAGGATTTCTGCATTTTCAGCATGAGTCTGGTTCTGATCAGGATTTCTGCATTTTCAGCATGAGTCTGGTTCTGTTCAGCCTTTCTACATTTTTAACTTGGGTCTGGTTCTGATCAGGGTTTCTGCATTTTCAGCTTGAATGTGCTTCTGTTTGGGTTTTCTGCATTTTCAGCATGAGTCTGTTATGATCAGGGTTTCTGCATTTTTAGCTTGAGTCTGGATTTGTTCAGGGTTTCTGCATTTTCAGCTTGAGCCTGGTTTCGTTCAGGGTTTCTGCATTTTCAGCATGAGTCTGGTTCTGTTCAGGGTTTCTGCATTTTCAGCATGAGTCTGGTTCTGTTCAGGGTTTCTGCATTTTTCAGCATGAGTCTGGTTCTGTTTGGGTTTTCTGCATTTTCAGCATGAGTCTGGTTCTGTTCAGGTTTTCTGCATTTTCAGCATGAGTCTGGTTCTGTTTGGGTTTTCTGCATTTTCAGCATGAGTCTGGTTCTGTTTGCAATTTCTGCATTTTCAGCTCTTGTCTGGTTCTGTTCAGGGTTTCTGCATGTTCAGCTCTTGTCTGGTTCTGTTCAGGTTTTCTGCATTTTCAGCATGAGTCTGGCCCTGTTCAGGGTTTCTGCATTTTCAGCATGAGTCTGGTTCTGATCAGGATTTCTGCATTTTCAACTTGGGTCTGGTTCTGATCAGGTTTTCTGCATTTACAGCTTTGGCCTGGATCTGATTAGGGGTTCTGCATTTTCAGCATGAGTCTGGTTCTGTTCACATTTCTGCATTTTCAGATGTAGTGCTCAGGTATGGGGCCCTTATAAGGCAGTTAGATTATAAGACACTTAAAGCATGAGATCGTTAAAGCAGAGGACCTTAAATTATAAGACACCTAAAGCATTAGATCCTTGAATTATAAGGCCCTTAAACTATAAGACACTTAAAGCATGAGATCCTTGAAGCATGGAGTCCTTATGACTCCTGGCCTTTTAATCATAAGGTCCCCTTAAAGTTCGAGGCCCTTAAAGTATAAGGTCCTAAAAGTATAAGGTCCCTAATGTATGAGGCCCTTAAAGAATGAGACCCTTAAAGTATAGGATCCTTAAAGCACAAGGCCTTTAAAGTATAAACTCCTTAAAGTAAAAGGTCCTTAAAGCACAAGGCCCTCAAAGTATAAGGTCCTTAAAGCACAAGGCCCTTTAAGTATAAGGTCCTTAAAGCACAAGGCCCTTAAAGTATAAGGTCCTTAAAGCACAAGGCCCTTAAAGTATAAGTTCCTTACAGTATAAGGTCCTTAAAGCACAAGGCCCTTGGAGTATGAGGTCCTTAAAGTATAAGGTCCTTGAATTATAAAGCCCTTAATGTATGAGGCCCTTGAAGTATAAGGTCCTTAAAGCATGAGGCCCTTGAAGTATAAGGTCCTTGAAGTAAGAGGCCCTTAAAGCATGAGGCACATAAAGTATAAGGTCCCTAAAGTATGAGGCTGTAAAAATATAAGGCCCTTAAAGTATAAGGTCCTTTAGTTATGAGGCCCCCAAAGTATGAGTATTAAAGAATGAGACCCTTAAAGTATAGGGTCCTTAAAACATAAGGCCCTTAAACATGATGTCCGTAAAACATGAGGCCCTTTTAGTAAAAGACGCTGTAAGCATGAGGCCCTTGAGATATGAGGCCCTTAAAGTATAAGGCCCTTTAAGTATCAGGCCCTTAATGTATGAGGACCTCAAAGCATAAGATCCTTAAAGTATTAGGTCCTTAAATCATGAGACCCTTAAAGTATAAGGTCCTTAAAGTATGAGGCCCTTAAAACATAAGGCTCTTTTAGTACAAGACACTGAAAGCATGAGGCCCTTAAGGTATAAGGCCTTTAAAGTATGAGGACCTGAAAAAGGCCTTTAAAGCATGAAGCCCTTAAGGTATGAGGCCCTTGAAGTATGAGTTCTTTAAAGCATGAGGCCCTTGAAGCACAAGGTCCTTAAATTATTAGGCCCTTAAAGTATAAGGTCCTTAAATTAAGAAGCCCTTAAAATATGAGGCCCTTAAAGTATGAGGCCCTTAGAGTATGATGCCCTTGAAGTATAATGTCCTTAAATTATTAGGTCCTTAATGTATGAGGACCTTAAAGTAAGAGCCCCTTAAAGTATAAGGTCCTTAAATTAGGAAGCCCTCAAAGTATATGGCCTTTAGAGTATGAGGCCCATAAAGCATGAGGCCCTTAAATTATAAGTTCCTTAAATTATGATTCCCTTAAAGTATAAGGCCCTTAGAGTATGAGGCCCTTAAAATGTAAGGTCCTTAAAGAATGAAGCCAGTAAAATACAAGGTCCTTTACGTATAAGGCCTTAAAGTATAAGGCCTTTAAAGTATGAGGACCTAATGGTATAAGGCCCTTAAAGTATGCCGTTCTTAAATTATAAAGCCCTTATAGTATACGGCCTTAAAGTATAAGGCCTTAAAAGTATCAGACTGTTTATATATAAGGCCTTTAAAGTATGATGCCCTTAAAGTAAAGCATGAGGCCCCAGGCTACTGCTGCCTTGTTGTAAAGCCATCGGTGTTTATTTCCACCAGGCTGGAGTTCTGGTGTCTAATTTCAAGTGAATAACCTTAAAAGTTTAACTTCTGTGGATGTTATCTTTCCAATGATGAGTGTGTAAACATTTGTGACTTTAATGGTATTTTAAATAAAGCTTTTTGAAACTATCCAGCAGATGATTATTTATTCATTAAACATTTAGTGTGTCTGACTCAGCCTCTCCACATCATCAACAATATAAAAACACTTCATGTTTACACCGTCGCCATGGAAACCTGAACCTCACCTCTCCAGGAACTAGACCGCCAAAATAAAGGTAATGAAGTGAGGGATAAACCCGGTCACCAACAGCTGTCTGATCCAAACAGGAAGTGGCAGGCTGTGGTCTGTAGAGAATAAGAGGGTCCATCACGGTACATGAGAGGAGGTCAGGGTGATGTTCATGATGGAGAGAAGAGGAGCCTAGTGGCGTTGTCCAGCTGCTGTCCTCTATCTGGACAGCCTGGAGAGGGTCATCTGAGACACCGTAGATCAACTTTTGGAGCACTGCTGCATTCATGAGCGTCGTCTTTCATTCATCAACAATCAGAATCAAGAAGGGATGGGATTTCTTCATCAACAACCATGCTGGAGGAGGAAGTGTTTCAGACCAGAGACGCTCTGATGGACCTCGTCTGCTGCTGCAGGTCAGTCCTCCTCCTCCAATCAAATCAGCCGTGGTAAAATCCCCCGAACTTTCTAGAAAGTTCTGTTAGTCAAAGCTGTTGACCGTCTTGCTGTGACTCTGCAGTCTGCTTCTTCACAGTGAGCCGTCACACAGATCAGCTGGTGGCTGTGAGACTGAACTTCACACATGGACTCAGAGTAACAACACCCCCCCCCCCCCATCCTGCTGCAGCAGTAGCAGCAGCAGCGGGGTGAAAGGCTGAGATCTGCAGCTGTCACGACAACCCCCACCTCCCACCGCCGTCACTGGGCAACCAACTACAAACGAAGCCGGCAAACAGACCGTCCACTCAGACACCCCGCCCCCCCCACCATTCCTTCAGAAGCAAAACATCTCTCTCTCTCTCTCCTGTCTGCTCATGGCTCGCTCGCTCTCTGTGTGTTTTTGTTTTGCAGCTCAAAGCAAATTGGGGGTTCAAGCCCAGACGGGGGACTGCTCCTTTTATATGTTTTACGATGCCCAACATAATCAGAGTGTGCTGCTAACTGAGGGAGGATGGGCTCGCCAACAAAAACCTTCTTTATGAACACACTGGAGCACTTTCAGACCAAACATCCAGACAGTTTAGACCAGTGATACTCAACCTGGGGCTCTTTTATGTCTTAATTTGAAATATTATACCCCAGGAAAACCTTAAAAATGGAAAACTTTTTTGCCCCTTTCAACATTTTTGCCACTTTTCATCCATTTAAGCTACCTTTTGCCATTAAATACCACTTTTCCCCATTTTTTTGCCACTTTGTTTTGCCACTTTTATCTCATTTTTGCCCCTTTCACAATTTTTTGCATCTTTTCGTGCAGTTTAGCTAACTTTTGCCACTAAACACCACTTGTTTACTTTTTTCCCATTTTGGCCTCTTCTTTTTGCCACATTTATCCCAATTTTTGCCTATTTCCACCATTTTCTTGCCCTTTTGAGCTACCTTTGCCATTAAATACCACTTGTTTCCTATTTTTAGACCAGTTTTTCCCACTCTTGATAGCTTTTTTCCCATTTTAGTCACTTTTTACTCATGTTCGTGCTTCTTTTTGCCACTTTGGACCATTTAAGCTACCTTGTGTCATTAAATACCAATTATTTCTATTTTTTCCCCATTTTTGCAACTTTGCCATCACAATTTTTTGCCTCCTTTTATGCAGTTAAGCTAACTTTTGTCATTACACACCACATGTTTACTTTCTCTTCCATTTCTACCTCATCTTTTTGCCACATTTATCCCAATTTTTGCCTTTTTTCACCATTTTTTGCCTATTTAAGCTACCTTTGCCATTAAAAACCACTTGTTTCCATTTTTTGCCCATTTTTGCCACTCTTGACTGCTTTTTGCCCATTTCACCCCCTTTCATTTTTTTTCCACATTTTGCCCTGTTTAGACCTTTTTGCCTCCTGTAACTAGTTTTTTGTCACTTCTCACACATTTTTGTTGCTTTCTGAACATTTCAACCACCTTTAACTCATTGTTATTGCTACTTTAAGCTGTTTTTGCCACTTAGATTGTGGCTCTTGCAAAGGTATTTTTCAACAGTTTGGCTCTTTGGTTGAGTAACACTGATTTAGACCTTAGACAAAACACTCTTGATGCTCCACTGCAGGCTAAAGCTCTGCATGCTAACATTTCTTTAAGACCCGGGATCTATCAAATACACTTCCAGGTCTAAACACCAAGAGGTGGTGAAGCTGCAGCTGCATTAGCTGATTACCTCGGCTGTGAAAAGGGCAGTCATGGCTGCCAAGGAGAGAACGCTAAATCAGAGTTTCTGTCTGTGACAGACTCAGATCGATTTTCTAAAGCTGCGTTTACATGAAGAAGTCCAGTCCGATCTGGTTCAGCTCAGCTGTCTAAAGTTGGGAGAGCTGTCGCTGCATTTAACCATGCAACAAGAAGAAGGAGGAAGACCAGGAGGAGAGGATGGAGGATGGAGGAGGCTCATGGAGGAGGAGAGGATGGAGGAGAGAGGAGGCTCATAGAGGAGGTGGGGATGGAGGATGGAGGAGGCTCATGGAGGAGGTGGGGATGGAGGAGAGAGAGGAGGCTCATAGAGGAGGTGAGGATGGAGGAGAGAGAGGAGGCTCATAGAGGAGGTGAGGATGGAGGAGAGAGAGGAGGCTCATAGAGGAGGTGAGGATGGAGGAGAGAGAGGAGGCTCATAGAGGAGGTGAGGATGGAGGAGAGAGGAGGCTCATAGAGTAGGTGAGGATGGAGGAGAGAGGAGGCTCAAAGAGTAGGTGAGGATGGAGGAGAGAGGAGGAGAGGATGGAGGAGAGAGGAGGCTCAGATTGAGGAGAGGAGGAGAGAGGATGATGGAGGAGAGAGGAGGCTCATAGAGGAGTCGAGGATGGAGGAGAGAGGAGGCTCATAGAGAGGATGGAGGAGAGAGGAGGAGGAGAGAGAGGAGGCTCATAGAGCTCGAGGAGGAGGAGAGAGAGGAGGCTCATAGAGGAGTCTCGAGGATGGAGGAGAGAGAGGAGGCTCATAGGAGGAGGAGAGGATGGAGGAGAGAGAGGAGGCTCATAGAGGAAGTGAGGATGGAGGATGTAGGAGGCTCATGGAGGAGGTGAGGATGTAGGAGGCTCATGGAGGAGGTGAGGATGTAGGAGAGAAGAGGCTCATGGAGGAGGTGAGGATGGAGGAGAGAGAGGAGGCTCATGGAGGAGGAGAGGATGGAGGAGAGAGAGGAGGCTCATAGAGGAGGTGAGGATGGAGGAGAGAGGAGGCTCATAGAGTAGGTGAGGATGGAGGAGAGAGGAGGCTCAAAGAGTAGGTGAGGATGGAGGAGAGAGGAGGCTCAAAGAGTAGGTGAGGATGGAGGAGAGAGAGGAGGCTCATAGAGGAGGAGAGGATGGAGGAGAGAGAGGAGGCTCATAGAGGAAGTGAGGATGGAGGATGTAGGAGGCTCATGGAGGAGGTGAGGATGTAGGAGGCTCATGGAGGAGGTGAGGATGTAGGAGAGAAGAGGCTCATGGAGGAGGTGAGGATGGAGGAGAGAGAGGAGGCTCATGGAGGAGGAGAGGATGGAGGAGAGAGAGGAGGCTCATAGAGGAGGTGAGGATGGAGGAGAGAGGAGGCTCATAGAGTAGGTGAGGATGGAGGAGAGAGGAGGCTCATAGAGGAGGAGAGGATTGAGGAGAGAGAGGAGGCTCATAGAGGAGGAGAGGATGTAGGATGGAGGAGGCTCATGGAGGAGGTGGGGATGGAGGAGAGAGGAGGCTCATAGAGGAAGTGAGGATGGAGGATGTAGGAGGCTCATGGAGGAGGTGAGGATGTAGGAGGCTCATGGAGGAGGTGAGGATGTAGGAGAGAAGAGGCTCATGGAGGAGGTGAGGATGGAGGAGAGAGAGGAGGCTCATGGAGGAGGAGAGGATGGAGGAGAGAGAGGAGGCTCATGGAGGCGGAGAGGATGTAGGAGGCTCATGGAGGAGGTGAGGATGTAGGAGAGAAGAGGCTCATGGAGGCGGAGAGGATGTAGGAGGCTCATGGAGGAGGTGAGGATGTAGGAGAGAAGAGGCTCATGGAGGAGGTGAGGATGGAAGAGAGAGAGGAGGCTCATGGAGGAGGAGAGGATGGAGGAGAGAGAGGAGGCTCATGGAGGCGGAGAGGATGGAGGAGAGAGAGGAGGCTCATAGAGGAGGTGGGGATGGAGGATGGAGGAGGCTCATGGAGGAGGAGAGGATGGAGGAGAGAGGAGGCTCATAGAGGAGGTGGGGATGGAGGATGGAGGAGGCTCATGGAGGAGGTGGGGATGGAGGAGAGAGAGGAGGCTCATAGAGGAGGTGAGGATGGAGGAGAGAGAGGAGGCTCATAGAGGAGGTGAGGATGGAGGAGAGAGAGGAGGCTCATAGAGGAGGTGAGGATGGAGGAGAGAGAGGAGGCTCATAGAGGAGGTGAGGATGGAGGAGAGAGGAGGCTCATAGAGGAGGTGAGGATGGAGGAGAGAGGAGGCTCATAGAGTAGGTGAGGATGGAGGAGAGAGGAGGCTCAAAGAGTAGGTGAGGATGGAGGAGAGAGGAGGCTCATAGAGGAGGAGAGGATGGAGGAGAGAGGAGGCTCATAGAGGAGTCGAGGATGGAGGAGAGAGAGGAGGCTCATAGAGGAGTCGAGGATGGAGGAGAGAGGAGGCTCATAGAGTAGGTGAGGATGGAGGAGAGAGGAGGCTCAAAGAGTAGGTGAGGATGGAGGAGAGAGGAGGCTCATAGAGGAGTCGAGGATGGAGGAGAGAGAGGAGGCTCATAGAGGAGTCGAGGATGGAGGAGAGAGAGGAGGCTCATAGAGGAGGAGAGGATGGAGGAGAGAGAGGAGGCTCATAGAGGAAGTGAGGATGGAGGATGTAGGAGGCTCATGGAGGAGGTGAGGATGTAGGAGGCTCATGGAGGAGGTGAGGATGTAGGAGAGAAGAGGCTCATGGAGGAGGTGAGGATGGAGGAGAGAGAGGAGGCTCATGGAGGAGGAGAGGATGGAGGAGAGAGAGGAGGCTCATAGAGGAGGTGAGGATGGAGGAGAGAGGAGGCTCATAGAGTAGGTGAGGATGGAGGAGAGAGGAGGCTCAAAGAGTAGGTGAGGATGGAGGAGAGAGGAGGCTCATAGAGGAGGAGAGGATTGAGGAGAGAGAGGAGGCTCATAGAGGAGGAGAGGATGTAGGATGGAGGAGGCTCATGGAGGAGGTGGGGATGGAGGAGAGAGGAGGCTCATAGAGGAAGTGAGGATGGAGGATGTAGGAGGCTCATGGAGGAGGTGAGGATGTAGGAGGCTCATGGAGGAGGTGAGGATGTAGGAGAGAAGAGGCTCATGGAGGAGGTGAGGATGGAGGAGAGAGAGGAGGCTCATGGAGGAGGAGAGGATGGAGGAGAGAGAGGAGGCTCATGGAGGCGGAGAGGATGTAGGAGGCTCATGGAGGCGGAGAGGATGGAGGAGAGAGAGGAGGCTCATGGAGGCGGAGAGGATGGAGGAGAGAGGAGGCTCATGGAGGAGGTAGGGATGGAGGAGAGAGGAGGCTCATAGAGGAAGTGAGGATGGAGGATGGAGGAGGCTCATGGAGGAGGTGGGGATGTAGGAGGCTCATAGAGGAAGTGAGGATGGAGGATGTAGGAGGCTCATGGAGGAGGTGAGGATGTAGGAGGCTCATGGAGGAGGTGAGGATGTAGGAGGCTCATGGAGGAGGTGAGGATGTAGGAGGCTCATGGAGGAGGTGGGGATGGAGGATGTAGGAGGCTCATGGAGGAGGTGAGGATGTAGGAGGCTCATGGAGGAGGTGAGGATGTAGGAGGCTCATGGAGGAGGTGAGGATGTAGGAGGCTCATGGAGGAGGTGAGTGAGGTTTAATCTAAAGTTGTTCTGTCACATTTAATGAAGGCCTCCATAACTTTTTTGTTGTTCTATCTTAATTTAAGTTTCAGGATGATTTCCTACATTTAGAAATCAAATTTAAGACTTTTTATAATCCAAACAAAGAAACTGAAAAACTGCTGAAAAACGTAGATTCCCATTATCTCACAGTTAAAGTCTTTCATGCACATCTTGTCTCATCATGCTTGCGTTCCCCTTTGTCTTCCTGATGCCACATCTCCTTGAACTCACATTTCCTCATCTTCCTCTCCTTCTCTCTCTCATTGCTGAATAAATGCTGCAGGAAATGCCTCAGAAATGATTAAAACAGCTGATAAAACCTCTATAGTCCTCACAGGGAAGTGTAGAGCTGTAGAGAGAGGAGTTGCCTTCATGCTGACAGGTAAAAACCTCCCTGTACAGGAGAAAAGCTCACCACTCACCTGGACTGATTGTCCTTTAGTTATTGAAAGAATTCACCTCTAAATATTTACTGTCACCATCAGCGTCATGTTTACAGTCTCCTTCTCCTGTTGTCACATGGACAGGTGTTTGGATTCCTCCTGATGGATCCTTTAGAGATTTTCTATCTTACAACGCTGCCCTCAGCTGGTGGGAGGCTGTAACTGCACGGCTACAGCACTGAGGCTTCTGTAGGTGAGAATCACAGCAGGAGAAGAACTGGAGGTTACATTTACAGCCCTAAAGATGAAGATTTTCATTTTTATCTCAGTCTACAAGAGTCAGAGGACATAATAAAGGGCCTTTTATAGAAATGCTCAGATATGGTACAGGTGCATAACAAGAATATCAAATAAAAGTTGATTTGTTTCCTGTCATTTACTTCAAAAAGTGAAACTCCCATATATTCTAGATTCATCTCACACAAAGTGAAATACTTCAAGACTTTTTTCCTGAGATCTTCATGCTGACGGCTTACAGCTCAGGAAAATCCACCATCTCTAAATTTAAAATATTGTGTAAGAGTCCAGTTTGCAGATGTTTCCAGAGCCTTTCTCTCTCAATAACTCACAACCACAGTCAGGGGGAAACCTGCTGACCTGACAAACGTCCAGAAGACGATCCCTGACACCCTCCATGAGGAGTGGAAGCAGGAGGTCCCTGCTAGGAGGTCAGGATGCTCTCAGAGGCCGGATCAGAGCAGATTCATGAAAGTTGACTGAAGGGAAAAGGAGCACAGGCAGCAGGGATGAGCTCAGCCTTCAGAGGATCGTCAACCTAAGCAGATTCAGGAACTCAGGGGAGCTTCACAAGGACTGGACTGAGACTGGAGTCAGTGGATCAGGAAGCACCACACAGACGGGTCCAGAAGATGGACCACAAGTGTGGTGTTCCTAATGTGGAGCCACTCCTGAACCACAGCTGTCATTGGAGAAAAAGAACTGTTCAGTGGACCAAAGTCCTGTTTTCAGATGAGAGTACATTTTGAATTTCATTTGTAAATCCAGGTCCCAGAGTTTGGAGGAAGATCAGAGAGGCCCAGAATCCTTCAGGTCTTGAAGTCCAGTGTTTCCAGTCTCTACAGTCCGTGATGGTTTGGGGTCCACGTCATGCTGCTGGTCCAGAGTCCAAGCTGTCAGCTGTCCACCAGAAGACCTTTGTGAAGCTTCATGGAGATCCTGATTTCCTTTCCACCGTCCCACAGTGAAACCAGAATGACCAGAATCTGGTTTACTGACCCTGGTATTACTGGGTTTGATTGGACAGCCAACTGGTCTGACCTGACCCCCACAGAGGATCCCTGGAAGATGAGAGACCCCAGACTCAGCAAACCAGCCCAGCTGAAGGCTGCTTTCAGAGAACCTGGACTTCATAACCCCCAGCAGATGCAGGAATTCATGAAAAAGGAGGTCAGACCAAGCACTGAGAGATAAATGAGGATTTAACAGAAAGTCCACGTTTCTGTTTGATAAATCCTTCATGGACTGATGATGGAAAGTTGATAGAGACATCCCTACTTTATAGTCGTACCCCCTCCAGATCCATGACCTCTACTATATCTGTTATAAACCTGTCTATAAGAAGAACACACGTATGTTCTCGTGATTTCTCCCTCCGTCTCTTCACTAACTTCAGATTTGTTCAGACCTGATCCTGCCGTGTTCCTGCAGGCCTGGTCTGTTTGTGCTGCGTCTATTTTTACTCTGTTTCTCTGAAGTTATTTCTGTCATTTTGCTGCTTTTACACCTGAACGTCTCCCTGGGAGTCATTAAAGGCTTCTCTCTTCTTCATTTGTTAGAGACGGACATAAAAGCGACCATCCTTTTATAGAAACAGGAAACAAGGAGCGAGCTAAATGAAGACGCTTGTTTGAGCTGCAGTGAGCCACAGATGAAGTAATGACTGGACAAGCATTGGAAGAGTATATAACACAGACAGAATCCAAGTATATCAGTAACTATGGAGTTTAACTTTGTGCCTAGCACTATTTCACCACCTCCTCCACACTTTACCTCAGAAAAGCAGGAAATGTACCGACTTTTACACTTCTGATCGAGGACAAAATCACATTTAAATCAATAAAACACACCAAAAGTAATCTCTTTAACTTTAACGCTATAGACCCCAGCGTTACGATTAGCGTATTCATTTTTGATTGGCGGTAGATTTAAAACCAGATAAGATAGAAGGATCATTCTTTTTGCATATAAAACCTGGGGAGTTACACTAACATTTCACACATTCTCCAAGTTTCAGAGCGTTTGTCGTTGCAGTGATGAGTTTGTAAAAATACACAATAAAGCACACAGAACAAAAATCTTCATAAAGGAGACCACGTGTTCCTCTATCCTGAAGATTCAACTCAGTAAAAACATTTTCTTTTATTTTCAAATGCAGTTTTTATGGATGACCATGGTTTTTACATTAAATCTGTGTGTTCATAAGCATCTGGCACACTTAGATATTTGATTGCACTGTTGTAAATGGTTTGTTTTTGCAAATTTGTCACCGTTATGTTTTTTTTTTTTTTTTACAGGTAACAAAATTGACTATATCTCCAAAAGCAAGTCATGTACGGACTCCAAATAAATTTCCTGTGGTTCCAAAGGATATTGTGCAACTTTTTTACATTTACAAGTTTGAGGGATACAGCTGTGCAATTTCTGTATTTTGAAATATATGTGAAAAAAACGAAAAAGATTTTCATTTTTTTAGGTTTACTGCACTTTTAAGCAATTTATTGTAGTAGTTCAGACATAAGTCAATACATATTATTAACACTTGGGATATAACGTTATATTGATGTAAAGCAAATAAACATACTCCCAAAAATGGCACCACAGTGTGTAAAAATGTAAGAATATGTAAAATGGCAGGTTTTAAAGGGTTAATTTAAACCACCAAAGTAAGGCTCGTACAAAAGAGACCAGCAACATAAAAGCACACAGACAATGGTTTGAGTTTCAAAATAATAACTCAAGCTTTATTTATTTAGCAATAGTTGATTAATCAATCAACAGTAAATAAATCAATGAAATAAAAAGGGCTGCAGCCGCCGGCCAAAAAGAACTAGAGAGGCCTGGTGGACCATTGGACCAGCTACCACCCGACTAAAACTACCAGAACAAAAGAACATAACTGTTTGATGAAGAAGAGAAAACAACGAGAAAATAGGACTACAGCTGACTACAGCCGAACTAAAACAACAAACCCAGCAATCTGGACACGCATGGGGGAAAGAAGGAACGGGAAAACAAAACGCTTGGAAAAAAACACAAATTAATGAATAATCAATGAAAAAGAGAAGGTGAATCAAACAAACAAACCTCCTCATGTGTGTCCAGAGTGTGTGTGTGTGTGGGGGTGTGCGTGTGTGTGTGTGTGTGTGTGTGTGTGGCTCTGTGTCTCCTCTCCTCCACTCTGAGTGCTAACGGCACTCAGGTGTGCCGCAGACACACAGGTAGAGGGAGGAGGGGGACCAGAGAGCATGCAGCACTCCAGGCCGAACGTAACACTCTTGACCATGGAGTCTCCCACAGTCCTTCTGGTGAACTCTAGTCCAGACTGAATCTGAGTTTTCTCTTCTCCACTCTCCCATAAAGCTCTGACTGGTGAAGAACCCGGCCATCAGTTGTTGTCTGCAGAGTCTCTCCATCTCAGCTGCTGAAGCTTGAACTCCTCCAGAGTAGTCATAGGTGTCTTGGTGGACTCTCTCACTAGTCTCCTTCTTGAGGACGGTCTGATCTAGGCAGATTTACACATGTGACATATTCTTTCATGTCTTCATGATGGATTTAACTGAACTCTGGGGGATGTTCAGAGACTTGGAGATGTTTCTGACTCAGACTTTTCAATAACCTTTTCTCTGAGTTGCTTGGAGTGTTCTTTTGTCTTCATGGTGCAATGGTAACCAGGGATACTGATGAACCAGTGACTGGACCTTCCAGATACAGGAGTCTTTCTACTACTTCACTAACTGTGAGACTACTAGCACCAGTTGTCTGCTGCCCTCTCTGTTGAATTAGGTCAGACACTTTAAAAAGGTGAATATTTGACATTAAAGACTATTATTTTTTTATTTTAAAGATTTATTTTTGGGTCTTTTCATGCCTGCATTGGATAGAGGAAGGACAGTGGATAGACTCGGAAACAGGGAAGAGAGCAGGGAGGGACATGCGGTAAAGGGCCACAGGCTGGATTCGAACCGGCATACATGGGTTGTGCCTTAAACCATTCGACCATCTGTGCACCCAGACACTACAGATCTTTATCTCAGTTAAATTACTTTGTAGAAATCCGTTTTCACTTTGACATTAAAGAGAGATTTTTTTGTTTGTGAAAAAGCTAAATTCTATTAACCATGGTTGATTTCTAACGTCAATAAAAGGTAAAACATCAGAGGTGGTGAATACACCGCTTTCCACATTATTAAGCAAATGACATTTTTCTCCTATTTTCCTAAATATTAATGCAAATGACAGTCAGAGTATTTTTCAAGTCATCAGCCGTTAGAGCATAATTCAAATGTTTTTGAACAAACTTCATAATGACAAAAAATATATATAAAAAAAAAAACCTCAAAATGCACTGTTCCACATTATTAAGCACAACAGAGTTTTAAAAGATTTTATAGGTTGTAAAGATCTGAAAATGGTCATGTGTTGAAGTTGCAGCATCAGGGGGTCATATTTACTGAAATCAAAACTATTTCAATCAAAAACATCTGAACAGGACAAGTTCCATGTTAACACAGGAGCCCTTCTCTGATATCACCTTCACTATTCTTGCATCCATTGAACTTGTGAGTTTTTGGAGAGTTTCTGCTTGAATTTCTTTGCAGGATGTCAGAATATCCTCCCAGAGCTGCTGTTCTGATGTGAACTGCCTCCCACCCTCATAGATCTTTAGCTTGAGGATGCTCCAAAGGTTCTCTAGGGTTAAAGGTCAGGGGAGGATGGGGGCCTCACCATGAGTTTCTCTCCTTTTATGCCCATAGCAGCCAATGACACAGAGGGATTCTTTGCAGCATGAGATGGAGCATTGTCACGCATGAAGAAAATTTTGCTACAGAAGGTACGGTTCTTCTTTTTGTACCGTGGAAGAAAGTGGTCAGTCAGAAACTCTAGATACTTTGCCGAGGTCATTTTCACACCTTCAGGGACCCTAAAGGGGCCTACCAGCTCTCCTCATGAATCCAGCCCAGAACGTGACTCCGCCCCCTCCTTGCTGACGTCACAACCTTGTTGGGACATGGTGGCCATCCACCAACCATCCACTACTCCTCCATCTGGACCATCCAGGGTTGCACGGCACTCATCAGTCAACAAGACTGTTTGAAAATGAGTCTTCATGTATTTCTGGGCCCACTGCAACCGTTTCTGCTAGTAAGCATTGGTTTAATCTTTCATGAAACATCTAATGTTTTCATTCCTTGTCCAAGGCATTACACTGTTTGATACTTTTCAGCAGCAGAGATCCTCTTTCTTTCCCATATTGCTGAAACCTGTGGCCTGCTTAATAATGTGGAACAGTGCATTTTGATGTTTTCATTTTTTTTAAAAATAACGGTTATCATCATGAAGTTTGTTCAAAAACATTTGAATTATGCTCTAACGGCTGATGACTGGAATAATATTCTGACTGTCATTTGCATGAATATTTAGGAAAATAAGAGAAAAATGTCATTTGCTTAATAATGTGGAAAGCGGTGTACTTTTTATAGACGCTGTATTTGGGATGTAGTGCAAAAATAAAACTGGCTTTCTATAAAGACCATGCAAAGAAATGAATTCTTTGTGTTTATTATTTTTCTGTTGTTTTTTTCATCCCTGTTGAACACTATGGAAATAAAAACACAAGCACTTGGCCCCAAATAGGAGGAACATTCACATTTTCACTGATCAAAAGTGGCTAGTAAAGGCCAGCACACTGCTTAGTGCTGATTTCACGTATGCACAGCTGAAATCCTCCTGAGTGGCTCATCACTGAAGTCAGACAGGAGAGGATGGATGAAGAAAGAGTCCTCAGCAGAAGGCTTGAAGGATGTTTGTGTTTCTATCAAGGCTGATTTTAATGGAGAACAAAGAGAAAATGATGAAAAAGTCAGAGAGATGGTCCTGGTTTAAAGCCTGCAATAAATGCCATCATCTCAGCCTGATCCAAACAGACAACAGAAGGACTGAAATACTTCTAATGTGTTCACACTTTCACAGTTGACCATGTTTGCTGCATCTTCATCATGGTGGTGCTGTCTAACATGATAGCGTGTGATTCCTTCATCACTGGCTTCTTTAATGAAGAGCTGCACGCGTTTCTCTCATCACCATCGCAGCGTGGGAATGCAGTTTTAACGGCCCGTATAAACACAGAGATGCTTCCCATCTCAGGATTCTTCTAACGAAGACATCTGCTGAAAACAATCAGTTTTCCACGGATAAATTTAGCTTCTGCAGCCTTGGATCTCTCGTGTTGGCTCCAAACATCCAGCTCAGGACGAGGGTTTAAAATCACACTGCTAATTATTTAGTGCTTACCAAGATTTAAAAACTTAGATTAGTTTATTTTTTTATCTAAATGTTTTTAGTGTGTAACTTTATAATCTAACATCAGACGTGTTCATATCTTTTTTTTGTCTTGATTGGTCAGGAAGTCCTTCAGTTAAATAAACAAACGTTAGAATAAGCTTCGTCAGTCTCATCAAAATAAATCCTGTTTCAAGATTCAGTAACAAACTCAAGTTTTTTTTTCATCAACAAGTTTGGATTCAAGAATCACACAAAAAGCATCAATAAAGAAGATTATTTAGCAGAATACCTCTAACTTCAGACATGTTAAAACACGGGTGTCAAACTCAAGGCCCGGGGGCCAAATCTGGCCTGCAGGCTCGTATATTTCTGTTCTAACTGGTCCATCAGTCTGCAGGATACTTGATTTTCTCAGGTATGAAAATGTGAACTTATCCTTGTTGGCTTAAGATATCCTTAAAATTCATCAAATCTGAAAAAGTAAGGAGTAGAAATATTTAGATAAAAAGTCAGGAATGTGGGAAAATTGATTTGTTTTAATTTCATATTTCCGATTTTGCATCTCACTATAAGGACTCAAACTTGGGATTTTGAATTTTTATTTCGTACTTTGAGCATTTCACCTCATAATTTGAATTGTTATATAATATTTTCAGATTTTAGATTCATAATTTAAAATTTTAAGTCATGTTTTGACCTCTTTAACCAGTTATTTTGCATTTTACCTCGTATTTTCAACGCCTTACTTTGACTTCATAATCTCATAGTTTGACCTCTAAGACTCACAATTTTAAATTTTGAATCATACTTCGACTTTTAATTTCATGATTACAAATTTGATTTAATATTTTGACAATTCAAGCTCATAATTTTGACTTTCTAACATATTTGCCTTTAAAAACATTATTTTTCAATTTCATATTTTGACCTTTTTGAACTAATACATTTACTTTTCTCAGATTATGAACCTTTAAACTAATCTTTTTTTACTTTTTTAACCTAAAAATCATTTATGAAAGTTCATTTAAGCAAAGGTTTTTAAAAATATTTTATTACTGGTGAAATGAGATTAACAGTTTATGGTTGAAAAGGTGACCCTGTTAGGTCCTCAGGTTAGACCTGAATCCCAAATTCAGCCCCTGCTCTGATTGAGTTTGACATCCCTGTGTTAAAACAAAGAATAAATAATAAATAATAAAAAATAAATGATACAGCCTGATTTCAGTTGAAACAGGATTTAGACTTATTTGTGCTTTAAGACCGCTTAGTCATACTTTACTAATATTAAGTATTATTTTACTAAATCTGATATTTTATTACATTATTATAACTTTCCAGCTTAATTTCCTAAAGAAAGGAAATTAAAGAAATTAATTTGCTTAGATTTCGTATAGTTCACTTATTTTTAGGCTGTAGGAGAGGGATGTCCAAACTATGGCCTGGGGGCCAAATGCGGCCCGCAGTCCAATTTTGATTGGCCCGCAGCAAATTCTAGAAATAAAACAATAAAGCAGCCCCAACATCCTTATATATTTCTGTATGTGGCCCTTGGTGGAAAAAGTTTGGACACCCCTGCTGTAGGAAGTTTAGATTTATGCAATCTCAGCTTAAAACCAGCATTTTCTGCTTATTTTAACCCTTTGAAGGGTTCTGCTGACTTATTTCTAGACTTAACAATCTTATTTCAAGACAAATGATCTTGCTGCATGGACAGATCATTCCACTAGTTTTAAGAACCGTTCTTCTCAGATTTAGTGTTTTTATCTTATGTTAAGCCCCACCCCCTTTCTTCGCAATGCAGGATTAACTCTACTACTACTACTCTACTTTGTTATGTTGCAGCCTGATGCTGCAGTCATTTAAATCCATTCTTATTCTCACTGATCTACATTCAGTGCCTCATTATGTCAAAGTGAAACCAAAATAAACTGAAATATCACACTAACTCTAGCACAGGTTCCTCCATGTCTCTGGTCTTTGCTGAGATGTTTCTACACCTTGACTGGAGTCCACCTGAGCTAAACTAACCTGTAGACATGATTCTAAAGGCTCACACCTCTCTATGGAAGGCCTCACAGCTGACAGTGATATCAGAGCAGAAACCAAGCCATGAGGCCAGAGGAGCCGCAGAGACAGGAGTGTAGACAGGTACAGATCTACTAAAACATTTCTGAAGGTTCCAGAGAGCACAGCGGCCTCCAAAATTCTCCAACAGAAGAAGTTTGGACCAATCAGGATTCTTCTAGAGCTGGTGGTCCATCCAAACTGAGCCATGGAGGGAGAGGGGCCTGAAATGAGACTTGACATCACTGTGGATGCAGGGAGACGCTGATGTGGATCAACCGGAGTGTGCTGAAAGGGACGTTGAACCGTGTGATTAATCACAGTTAAAAAAATATGAGTGCACTTGTTGAGGACCTTGATTTATTTGCGATGTCATTGTCTTCTTCAATGCAGGATGAAACGTTCATTAGCTGATTAGGGTGTGACACCATGACTTTACAATATTGAACCTGAGACACTGAATTTTCAGTTTTTATTTCTGTAAGCCATAATCATCAACATTTCATGAAAAAAGGCTTAAAATATCTCACTCTTTGTGTGATGAGTCTATATAAAATATGGGTTTCACTTTATGAAATATCAAACTTTTTCATGATATTCTAATTTTTGGAGATGTACCTGTTACCTTTAGTGTAACAGATTAGTCTTAAATATCCTCAAGGTGAGGAATATGAAAGTGGCCCTCAGTGGAAAAGCTTTGACACTACTGGCCTAGTGGTTTAAGGCACGCCCCGTGTACTTGGACGGCCTGGGTTCCAGTCCGGCCTGTGACATCACTTCTTGCTTGTCTCTCTCCCACTTTCTCATCCCTGTTTCCAATTCTATTCTCTGTCCTTCTCTACCAATAAAGGTGTAAAAAGCACTAAAATATATCTAGAGCAGTGTTACTCAACCAAAGCGCCAAATAGTTGAAGAAGACCTTTGCAGGAGCCACGATGTAAATGGTGAAAAGTGGCAAAAAAAAAGCTTGAAGTAGCAATAAAGATAATTTACAGGTTGCAAAAATGGTCAGAAAGCAGCAAAAATGGTTGAAAATGGGGAGAAAAAGTGAAAAAAGGGTCAGAAAGTAGCAAAAATGAGTGAGAGTTAACAAAAATGAGTTACAGGTGCCAAAAAATGGTCAAAAATTGGCAAAATCATAAAGCAGACGAGTGGCAAAAATGGGCAAAAAATAGGAAACAAGTGGTATTTAATGGCAAAAAGTACCTTAATGGGCAAAATAATAGGAAAAAGGGGGAAAAATGGGATAAAAGTGGCAAAAAGTATGAAAAAAGTGGTATTTGATTGCAAAGAGTAGCTTTAATGGGTGAAAAGTGTCTCTTTTTTAAGGTTTACTAGAGGAATAATATTTAAAATTAAGACATAAAAGAGCCACAGAAAATCACAAAAGAACAACGTGTGGCTCTGTTGAGTATCACTGGTCTAGAGATAGAATGGAGATTGTTTTAAGAAAGTTTTTCCATATTTCCCGCCCCTATCGTAAGCTGCTTCTTTCTCTCCACATGCCTAAAATAAAGGTGGTACGTCGGTGTTGGGGGTGAAAATCCAAGCCAGTGTGTCAAACTGCAGCCTGAGAAAAGTAGGCCAAAGATCACCATTCCTCTCAGCTTATGTTGCACCGAAGAAACGGCTCAAACAAAGGTTGCACTCAGAGCGGACAACAAGTGTGACAAAGTGTGCAGAGTGAGGAAAAAAACACACCATGAGGACGAGCAGTTATCAAAGATCTCCTTCATTGTTTTAATAGTAGACATTGTGCCACAAAAATGTCATGTCCGCAGCCACAAATCACGTGCCGAGATTACTAGTTCCAGCTATTTATCATGTCATTCGCTTCACTTGCTTCTTCTCTACACAAATCACTTCTTACATTTATGTATAAATATATACAGTTTATAGATTATTCTCGAGCTGGGATGGTGATTTTTTCTCCTGTTGTGGTTGTGCTGTTGAGAAACATTAGCAGAGAAAAGAACACACGGCTGACGTCACGTCTCCCAATGTAGCACATGCTTATTGAATCATGGACACCAGCAGAGCACACAGAGCCGAATGGAAGGAAAGGAAGGTTTATATACAGGAATGTTATCATACAATTCTTTAAGAAGTCACCATATGAGGGGAATATGCCGACAACACAAGAGCACCGAAGGCATAAATGTCGTAAATCTCCTGCCGCAAAGGCACTGGCACGTGGTTTTTTTAAGGGGCGACACTGTGAAGTCGGAGCGGGTGACGTTAGCGGAGGTGCAGTTTGAGCCGGTCGCTTCATGACTGCGGCCGATCACATGCAGCCGGAGGAGCATGTGATCAGCTCTAACTAACATGCATGGTGCTGGTCTAAGCATGTGCTTCATTTGAAGTGCTCACTAATTCATACACATGGAGGAGATTGGGGCCAAAGTGGTGCTGCGTCTCACAGCCAAATGAAGACAATGTTGTGTTTTCTTTTTCTTTTTTTTCAACAGTTTTAGAAAAGTGACTCGTCTAACAAACTCAAAAAAAGGAAGAGCAGGGCAAACAATAAGAAACACAACAGAAGAAGAGAAGCTGTAGAGCACGTGTTTTCTCTCATTGGTTAACTTCACACGCTGTTAAAAACTGTTTACATTTACTTTTTTCCAGTATGAGTGTATTTTGGTAAAGTAAGAAAAGAAAAACAACCGCCCAGTGTTTTCTGTGAGGGGGGGGCTTACCGTCCTATTGCTGACTTAAAAGGGGGTGATGGGGGGGTCTGGTGTTGTAGCTGCACACACAATTACAAACCGGTCCGCTCAAAGTCTTCCTCTCTCTCTCTCTCTCTCTGGTCTTCTTTCCCTGTGGAGCATGGTAACATTGAGACTGGTCGTGGGCTCGGGTGGGGAGGGGTGGATTCAGGTCGTGGCTGTTCTTTCAGGTCTCAGCAGCAGCCTCCGGACGAGGTGTTGACCGGCTTGCTCTGGATCTTGACGTTGGACTTCTCCGAGGCTCCGGCTGTGGCCCCGGGGCCCATCCTCTTCTTGATCTCGGCTGCCATGGTCATGAAGGCTTGCTCCACGTTGGTGGCGCTCTTGGCGCTGGTCTCCAGGAAGGGGATCCCCAAGTTGTCTGCAAATTCCTAGAGGGGCCAAGGGAGGAGAGGGAGGAGTTAAATAATTGGAATTCCTTGATAACCGGTCAAACCGTCCGCTGAGGACAACCAGAAAGCTCCAAAAAGGATTCTGAGGGTGACTCAAACTCAAGTCAAGTGTTTCATTATTATCATTTCAGCCCTGCAGACGTTTACAGAACATTAAAACTGTGACGCTATGCAACATTAGAGAATCAAGAAAGCCTCTGCTGCTGCTGTATGACCCATCTGGGCCACCGTAAGCATGCCTACTGATGCAGAAGTGTATTATTTTGACCAAGAAAACCTCTGATGCCCATAAAAGATGGGACAGTTAAGAGATTTTGTTTTTTATGTCAAACAATTTAACCTCACAGCTTTACTAATGCAAAAAAAAAACTTTTTTTACATTCCACTGTTGTCACTTTACACCAATTTTGCCAAATTTTAACCAGTTTTCATAATTTTTTCCCAAATATTAACACATTTTTGCCATTTGACACTTATTTTTGTCATTTTTAACCCTTTCCACCACTTTCTTCTGCCTGTTTTTGCCACTTCTAAACCAATTCTTACCACAAAAGCCTGCTGACCCATTATTGCCACTATTAAACCCATTTTACCACTATGCCCAATTTTTATCGTTTTAACCACATTTCACTATCTATGCCCATTTTTGCCAGTTTGACCAATTTCTACCAATATCTGCCTATTTTGTCTTTCTCAGTTAGCATGATTTCTGCCAGTTTATATTGATTTTCTTCCCATTTCACCCATTTCTTTTCAGCCACTTTTTAATTTCCTTTCACCACTATTCATGCCCATTTTTTTGCCACTTCAAACCCATTTCTGCTACTTTTAAGATCCAACTTCACCACGTTTTCCACCATTTTTTGGCATTATTAACCCATTTTTAATTCTTTTTTTTAAACATAATAGATTTACATTTTAAGAAGGCTTTATACTACACAAATAATTTAAAAAAGAGATTTGTTTCATTGATAAAACTGGTTATTTTTTCAGGTCAAATATAAAATAAGGGTATCACAGCTTAACTTTACAATAGACCATGGTTTTGCTGACCTCCATGGTCCCCCCAGTCTGGCTGGGTCCCAGAAACCTCCTCCTATATCCCCCCTAATTGACGGCCTTGTCTCCACATGACTATTCTTGATTGTTCATGGCTGTGTTCAACCACTTTCAGGTACAGTGGGGGTCCCCGGTCTCTGGCACCTTTATTTTGGGGGTTATGGGATGGAAAGGTTGAGAACCACTGCTCTAAAGCCAAACAGTTCCACATGAACCTCTGGTTAAATGTGATCCAGAACCATGTGAGTTTAAAAACACTCTAATTCTGCTATGTAGGAATGAACCAGTGGTGAGAAATGAGCTTAAGTTTATAGTAACAACCATACATGCTACACACTGCAGCAGCAATCAACCACAACTAAACTACGACCAGCTGTAGAAACATTCAAAACTTATTACAATCCCTCATCATGGGATATGTAGATGAAGTTTTCCATTAGTTGCTAAAGTAGTCTGGGCCTTCTTTATAAGCTTTCTGAAGAGTCACAGCTGGTCAGTGCTGTCTATTGTTGAACAATGTAAAAATAAATCTTTATCTTTTTAAAAGCACATAAACGTGACTTCACCTTCTGAGGACTACAGCCTCTGCATCTGGACGTCTGCTCTACAAACTGAGCTAAACCGATGCCCAGCCTCCCTATTGACAAGTTTGTTCACTACGTGTCATATGATCTCTGTTCCTGAAAATCAGTCCCATTGGTCACCTTTTAAGTTTGCTGAACATATGCTGCTATGGAGCCTGTACCATCACATAACCATAACAATTACATGATCTCTGAGTCTCACAGTCATATGTCAACATGCTGTGTCCTCACCTTAGCCGTGGTGTAGTCCACCACCTTCTTCGTTGTGAGGTCACACTTGTTGCCTACTAGCAGCTTGTTGACATTCTCGCTGGCGTAGCGGTCGATCTCCTGTAGCCACTGTTTGACATTGTTGAAGGACTCCTGAGGACAGGAAGCAGAAAGAGAACATTAGAATGAGAAGCAACAACGGCTGCTGAAAGACTCACAGCTTCAGTTTTAGGTTGCCAACATCATCCATTCACCATCACTCTAGAAAAACAGCAGCAGGGCAGCAAAACATTTAAGGACTTTGCTTTTTTAAAAATAAATGAGTTTTATATATATATATATATATATATAAATAAAAAATGTGCTGAAATGAACTTGTATGAATCTCACGGTATGCTTGGATTCCAGTTGGAAAAACGTAAACACATATTTCAATGTTACAAGAAGAAAAGCATTATTCAAAGTAGGAATGCATGACAGGGAACTTATCCTATATCTGATATGCCGATATTTACAAAAAACATTTTTAGCAAATATTTCTAAAGCCTCGCTCTTTCAAACACACCGGTAAAGTCTTCATCTTGCTCTCACAGTGCACAAGATCGATGCATTTAGCATCAAAATGTCTACACTTTTCTTCCACCCCCCCAAGACAGTTAAGGGTCACCCCCATAATATTGTATGTATTGTACTGTATTGTATTTATTGATGTAAACTGAGGATTCAGTTTTGGTCAAGGAGGAGAAAAGAAGCTCTTCAATGACAATAAAAAGCCTTTAATGGAACTTTGTTTCTATCTATGAGTGCTCAAGTTGTCAGAAAGTAGTGTGGCTGTAAAATAAGAGACTATTTGTATATTGGGGCAATAAAGAACCTTTCAGAAATCAATTCTTAGTGGCTGGTATCAGAAGCACATTCCACCTGCTGATAAACCAAATATAAAGGCCTGGGTGGGGCTAAAAGCAAACAGGATGGTGCTGTTTTGACAAAGCGCTCGATGCGTGGCGTCTTGGCAGTTGTTCTGCTGTGATAAGACTTTTCAAATTTGCAGAGCTCACAGAGCACCACATGTTGTCTCTGTCTGAAACACTCCCTCACTTTTACGTGGGTGAGCTTTTAGCAGCGTGGGGAATCCAGACTTCATCTGGAGCAGGCCTCTCTCATCTACTTTACGTCAGAAAGTAATATCTGACAAATGTGAAGTTACACATTTTGATTTAAAAATATTAGCCAGGGCATTCCTTCTGCACCCAAACTGTTATAGAAAGAAGAAAGGGCATAAATTTAAAAGCTAAATAAAGTAAATTAAATGGGTAATAAGAAGGGAACTTAGCATGTTTGCTGCAGAGAGTAAAAGAATTAAAATCCCGTGGTGTGTCATTATTTATATGATGTCTTCATAGATGGCATAAGACATCCATGTGATAGAAAACTGAGGTTATATCTGACCTTTTATTGACGTTAATAACATCAGGATGTAGAACAAGATTTCTGATGTCGACACTGCTTTTTTAACGGCTGTTCTTCCTCATGAGTCAACTCATCATGACAAATTACTGATGATTACTCTGATCTTATCTTATCATAACCATGGAAGATTGTACTTTCACTTTCACGACTAAGTGATTAAACACACATTTACACTACTGCTCATTATCTCTGCCAGTGCTACTGTCAGCCTGGTAGTCGGTGCTATTTGCTCTGCTTAGTTAACTTTAATTTGGACATAGGTGTGCTTTTGTTATGTTGTTGATCTGTTTCTTAGCATTTAACCCTTAAACACTTCATATTTTATGTTTCACATTTGTTTGATGCTCTCATGTATTACCCTTAAATGCTGTTCTGTGAGCAATTTGACACTTGTGTTGTTGTTTTAGAATAAAAAAACATTAAACCTTAGAGCACACCTCTTTGTAAATTGCTTGGTAACTGTTGAACACTAAGTTGTAGACACTTACTTGTTTTTTCCTGTGAAAGCTCGGTGTTGTGCCTTTCTAAATATGTTCTTCATGCGTTCGTAGCTCTTACAGAACATTTTCTAGTGAGTCTGGAATTTGGCTGACTTCCTGGAGTCTTTGAGGACGGCGTTGTCATACACAAGAAGTGGCACGGTTTAGAAAATGTTGCTAACTTTTGAACCATAAGTCACAGACACTCCTTTTTTCCTCTAAAAGCTGACCATTTCGCTGTTTGTTTGTTACCGTCATTGTCTCCATAGCCCTTAAGGAAGCTGTTCTAGTGAGCCCGGAACTTCGGTGACTTTTTGGGGTCTTTAAAGATTAAATCCATAGCATTAGATCCAATAATAAGCATCTTTTGGTCCATTTTTAATCCATTTTCGATCATGTACTTTGGCTTTCTTCGGTGGGTAGCGCCATGTTTGTTGAGGGCAATGTTTACATGCAATGCATTGTGGGTAGAGGTGTCCTCCAATAGCAAGATGTTCTGTGTCTACTGCTTAGAGGGATGGCACAAATGAATCTAACTGCAGAAAAGCACATGGACTTTTTTTTGTATATATGTAGATATTTTAAAAACTGTTAGTCACAGAATGTTGATTTTTTCACCGTTTTGTCCCCAAGAGACGGAGAACAAGTCTGTGCATAGAAAATGCTTAGTCACTTTTGTTAACTGTGTTATGAATAAAAATATTTGAGTTTCAAATTCTGATTTGTTTTTGTCTTTAGAGTCCTAGAACTATTTCAAAAACCATTTCAAAAATCAAGTGACATTATATTCTTAAAGCCCAGGTTGTCCTGAACACAAGGATGTATAGAGCACCACAGGGTTGATGTTTTAAAGCTTTTTAAGACAAAAAGTCCAGACGAGACATGATGGTGAAAAAAATAGCTGTGAGCTCTAAGGGTTAAAGCTTATTCCCCCAAGCCCTCTGAAGTCCTGTTTGTTTGAGCAGTGAGTGCCCACGCTGTGCTTTCTTAGCCCTGGCATGGTTCGAGGAGGTGAGCTTCAGCACTGTAAGAGTAAGAGTCTGTGTCCACCGCTGCCCGTGCCTATAACCTCATTTTCAGAGCCTTGTTCTTCCTTGTTGCTATTACAAAAAAAATTAATTTCGTTTCTTCATTTTTATGCTATTTTCAGCTATTTTAAGGCTACTTTCAGCTATTTTTTTATCCTTTTCTGAGCTACTGAATGCCATTTTCAGCTACTTTTATCCCATTATAGGCCATTTTTATGCTATTTTCAGCTGTTTTTATGCTTTTTGCTATTTTCAGCAGTTCTTCCACAATTCAGCTTTCAGCATCCCCTCGCAATTTAGTACAGTTTAGTAACAGGATATGATGTGAGGGAATCCAGTGCTCTTGTAGAATTAACTTTATCTCTGAGAAGCACCGACCTGATCTGTCACATCATAAACTACTATGATGCCGTGAGCTCCTCTGTAGTAACTGGACGTAATGGTGCGGAACCGTTCTTGACCAGCTGTGTCCCACTGAAAAAAAAAAAACACACAAAGAAGAGCTCGTCACTCCTCACTGACATAAACATAGTCTAAACTTCGCTTCTTATCTCTACACTGTCCTATTACATCACAGTCTGCTTACAATCTGCAGCTTTATGGTCTTCCCGTCCAGCTCGATGGTCCTGATCTTGAAGTCCACACCGATGGTACTGATGTAGCTCTCTGTGTACGTGTCATCCTGGAGAGAAACAACACACAAACACCGATACAGGTGAGTCTGAGCGGTAGATAGGACACCTGCAGGGTCATAAACCATCACAGCGCTGACGGGGGAAGAAGAAAACATAAGAAGGCTGTTATGTAAGAACGCTGAAAAACAGACACTTACTGCAAACCGGAGAAGGAGACAAGACTTTCCAACACCAGAGTCACCAATCAGGAGCAGTTTGAATAAATAGTCACTGCAACGACAAAGAATGTTAAAAATAATGCACTGGTTTTCTCACAACACCAGAAAAAGTCCTCTTATAGAAACATTACCATGTTTGTCGGACTCATGCTCTATTTACCTGAATAAATGTTGAAACATGCTGCTTATTCAGATTCTTCTATCAAATATCCTCTCATCCCCATGACTTATCTGTCATCAGCTCACATACTGTACAATATCTAATGCTGGGTTGATGGTTTTGAGGGGTGTGTTCTGTTTGATGTCAATAAAATAAATCCTACATGTGATAATGCTAAATAATGTCAATTATTTAGATAATACTGCTGGGATTTGGCTGTTAAATCATAATCAAAGTAGCAAAGACATAAAGATCATGTCAGTACCCAGTCGGAATAAATAAATGCAGTAATAAGTCTGTAAAGTTAATCATGTTGTTTTATCTTTAAATAAATCAAAGAGAAAAATGTCATGTTCTCCCCGAGCATAAAGGGAACCTAAAATGTTGTTTCCCATCGTGAAATGATGAGAAACCTTTGAAATGTTGAATTCACATAGTAGTGGGCGATTGGGGGGGGGGTCATATCAAGATATTTTTATGTCCAGATGATGATCTTGATTTTATCGCGATTTTTCATTAAATCTCTAAGACAAATTTGCAAGTTAGTGACCAGAAAAAACCACCTTTCTCTGATTTTTATCTATTTCTTCTGCACCATCCTGTTGGCCAATGCATTATATGTGTGTGTATGTATATATATGTATATATGCAGAAGTCTTATTCCACAACATATTTAAGTTCCAAACATTTATTTTCCTGCATTCTGATCTATTCTGTCTTCTGGAACCAATTTCTAAATTTTCTGCACCACTTTAGAATTATTATGTGTAGGGCTGAACAATTTGGGAAAATAATCTAATTGCATTTTTTTTCCCCAATATTGCGATTGTGATTTAATACATTATTTCTTATGTTCCTTATCTCATGTATTTTCCAACAAAAACATCCAATAATTCATTTTAAACTATAAGCAACCCAAAATTAGATTAAACGAGGGCTGAACAATTTTGAAAAATATCTAATTTTAATGATTTTGACTCATTTTGCAAATTGGATATGAATTGTTGTATTAAAGGGAATGATAAATTCATATAATTCTCATATTTAACAAGAAAAACATGCAAAAATGAAGCGAATAGAACTTTTTTGTACACTATTCTAAAAATATGCCACTAGAATGATTGCATGGTATCTAATGCCTAATGTCTCTGCTGCAAAAAACAATTTAAATTGGTATTTTGACACAAATTTCAGGTAAAACAAATATTGCACCCTCTGCGATTTGAAAATTGCAGCAGGCCATATTGCGATTTAATCTGATTTGCAATTAATTGCCCAGCCCTAATTATGTGTGTCTTCATCTGTGTTTTAAAGTCTACTTTACTGTTTATTAAGCACATTTGGACACTTTGATTTGCATTTTAAAGTATATGATCTTTAAAAAGAATTCCTGCAGCTGAAGCTTTAAACAAGTAGCCTGTTCATACAGTATGCAATTTAACATCACATTTACTTCAGCCTTGTTTACAGACTGCCAAATAAAGAAAATATAAATATGACACAAATTTGATGAATTTTTGAGACATGTGGTCATGCAGTTAAGTAGTGACTGTATGTTATTTTAACATAATTTTGATTTTTATTTAAAAAAAGGTTGTGTATACGTTGATTTACTGCTCTGAATGAGGCTGTGATGAGCAGTGATATAAAGGTGTCACACTGGCACCTGCCTGCTACTTGCAATGAAGGAGAGAATAGGAGGATAGGGAAAACTGGCCAAAGAAATGCATGTAAATCAACGATTTTACTGTTAAAAACATTTTCTAATAATGATCCATGTCTGCACCTCGCCAACATCACCGCCTCCCTCCGTAAAAGACGCTGATGTTATAACATTTCACCTGTGACTGTGTTATCCTGACGTTTACTTGCCAGGTGGAAAGGCTTGTAAATAACTAGGAAAATAATAATTGAAAGCAAAACAATGTCGACTGTAACTGTTATAACAGTAGGCTACCTGCCTCAGACACACTTTACTCCGCTGACCGCGGTATGCTTCATCTCTCTTCCCTGTTTGAACCTCTGCAGACCGGAGGACACTGTCTTTAAGGCTTATCAAAAAAAAACGCTTTACGCTTTGTGGAGATTGTGCAAATAAATATTTTTTTGCACACTAATGGTTCAGAAAACCAAGACAGAGCTTCATATAAGAGCCTAAATCTTAAGTTTCACTTTTAGCGTGAGTCTCTGCTGCATTGTGGACTGGGGGGGGGGGCAAAGAGCGAGAAGTCGTAGAGCCGATCCTACAAAACAGATTAAGCAGATCGCCAATACATTCTATTTCTTCACGATCTCAGATCGTCTTATCGTGCACCCCTAAGTTCACAGTTGCTGAAACTAAGTTAAAGGCAGCAAATGATGCACAGGCATGAAGTACCAGATGAATTCTTATTGACCCCACCCACCAGGCCACTGAAGCTGAGTTTTGAAGCCAATCTGCAGTGGTCTCCATATTGAAAACGTTTCTGAAACTAACCTTAGATCAACCTAGAAACAGGCAAAGAGGCAGAGCTGATGTGGGTCTTCAGTATGGCTGAACAATTAGAGAAAATAGTCTAATTGCGATTTTTATTTTTAGATTCCTCATCTTATTTATTATTGAACAAACATAAGTAACAAATCATTCAATATTATTGTTTATTGTTTATTAATTCGGATCCCCATTAGCTGTTCCCTGGAGCACAGCTAGTCTCCCTGGGTCCAGGCTAAAAACAAAAACATTTAAAGTCATATCAAATACACATTTAACAACACAAGAAAGCACCACAGTCTGTGCAGACCTAGTGTCCTACAAATATGATGTACTGAGGTGTTTTTAATTTGATTTTTAAAAAGACATTTTTGCGTTAGTTTAGTCAGTTGGACTGGTGAGAAATTCCTTCCTTCACTGCTCTGTACTCTACTGTACGTTTCAGGAAATGAATGTTTGTTTGTGAAAACTGTCCATTTGTTGCCTGTCTAGTGTTATATCTAAACCAGTGGTTCCCAACCTGGGGTATGGGGACTAATTTAACAAGATTAAATAAGCTTAAAGTGTTGTTTTTTTTTTTTTTTTTTTTTTTTTGGAAACCATCAGTTGTTGGTAAATAAAAGCTGATTAATGAACCATCAGCTTTTAAACTGATATTAATCACTTTGAAATCAAATGAATAATTGAACATTTCTGGACTGTTGACCGTAGGATGTAAAGAACCTCACAATGCTGTTAACAAAAAAAAAACATGGACAATTTAGTTGTAAAACAAAAACTAAATGGTCCTACTCCATGTAAATGTCAGAGACATGGGCTGAAACTCTATATCTGAGAGGATTTTTACTGTTTAGTGCTCTACATTTACTTTGCAGCTCTTTTAAATCATTAATAACTACAGTAAAACCTTGATGACAGGCCCTGGCCATGATCTACTTCAGTTGTAGTAAAGACCCTGCCTTTATTTGGGTCAGGTCTTCAACTGTTTTGAACAGAATGTGTCCACAGCAAAGACAGGAAACTAAACCATATAGAACATTTGACTGTTGGTGTCAAATACAAATCTCTATGTTGATCCTTTTTAGTGAGATAGTCTGTCAGTGGTAGAAAAACCTCAGCTAACATAATCACTAATGAGCATCGTAGGGCTCCAAGGAGCCGTAAACACATCAGGATGTCTTTGTAGTTTAAAGCGTGTGACATAAAGCTCACCAGTGTGCTCCCAAACCTAAAAATCCCTACTATTATTTCAATAATAGATTAGTAATATCAACCTTGGTCCATTCATGATGTCTTCAACTACACTACCCACAATCCTAGAGTCTCACAGAGATGTCACTGATTGATGGAGCCCACTGTTACTGTGGAAATGTCACCACACTCTCAAACTTTGCTGGCTGTTGATGAAAATACACACCACACTACACACCGTATGAAACAGTACAGATTTCTACACTATCATCAGCAAACAACACAATAAACAGACATTTAGAGAAGGTGCATGTACGTCAATAAAGCTTGGATTAAGAGAAACATGATGAATTCTGGGATTTGTAGTTCCTCTACTCATCCTTTGCCTAGGATTTAAGTTGGGACAGGCTTTATACGTAACCAATTTTTGGTACTTTTGCCCTTTGTTCCTCTTTTACCAATTGTTGCTACATTTTAACCTCTTTTCACAACTTTTCTGCCAATTTTTTGGGGGGCTTTTTTTTCTTCTTGCTGCTTCAGCCAGAATTAAAACAAGCTGATGTTTTACATAAAGATTAAAAATATGCACTGACATAAATCATATCAGAGATAGGTTAAGAATGTAAAGTCCACCGTGGTCTAACTGAATGAAACCACGTCAAACAGAGCAGGCAGGGATACGTCTGTGAAAGCAGCGATGGATCAGGAGACTGTCAGACTGATTTTGTTATTATAACGTTGCGCCTTTTGGCTCTGGCAAACTTTCAGCAGTTTTCAACGCCTGCTTACAATCAGTGCTCTGCCTGGTATTAGCCGTTGACTCGGTCCTGATGCCCGCAGCTGAGGCTAGTGGCTGTGGCCGCTTTGTTTTAACATCGTTAGCATGATGACTCTTAAGTGACTTATAAGATCCATCAAGATCTTCTTTCTACTCTTTGCGACCTTTGCAGGGCAAATTCTACACACACGGTCGTGTTATCCTCCCTGTAAATACTGAATAACGCCACCGTGTTGTTAGCATTTTAGCACAGGTGCTGCTGCTTCCTCTTCTTCTCTGGTGCTTAACAGCGGGTCGTGTACTGCGGCGCCACCTGCTGTTTTGGAATGTGTAGTCTCGTAAGAAAGACAACAAACGCCAGCTCTGCCGTGCTGACAAAAATATATAGCCTATGTTATCGGGACTAGTTGTCATGATATCGGACTTATCGGAACGACGTAATAATTTCCTGTTATCGGCCCGATAATCATTGGCCTGATAGTTATTGTGCACCCCTAGATTAATTGCTTTATTAGCTTCATATCAGTACAGAAAGAGACGATCATGTTTTGTTAAATAAGTCTGGACACCACCTTCAGATAATTTTCTAGTTTATGGGGTTGCTAATAACTAATACCTCTTAAAATGTGGGAATTATATTCATAAAACCAAACAATCCAAATATTTAACTTTGGCACAATTAGTACCACGAACGTAGCGACAGGCACTGAGCATTACAGAAAATATGATTTAAAACTTTCAGCTCATATTGATTTAACAAAAATGAAGCCGTATTTACTGCAGCAAATATTTATTTATTTCAGAACAACCCCTGTTGACGCTAAATCGCTTTGGTAATCCCTTGGAAGAATCTCGTTTTTGCTGTTGCTGTATGGGAAGTTCCACCCACATTCATAGCTACAGTAGACGCCCAGGAATAATGTTGTATCCACCTTATTTACTTACATCTTACAATACAAACGACGTGAAAATGTGATTACAAAAATATATCAATATTAACAAATTCAAGGTGAATTCATATCGAAACAACTGTCGTTGTTTGTTAGCATCTATCGTTAGCTGCTGTACTAAAATACATGTATTTAACGTACTTCCGCTTTAGCACCGGAAGTTTCGCCCATATTCAGATTTACAGTAGCGGCCCCAGGAATAAGGTGGACAGGAAAGGGCCAAGAGGAAATGCCTCTACACTTCCTTTTCCCTGTCTAATATAGAAACCAGGTTGTTGATTCTACACGTTTCTTTCATTTTCTTTTTGTACTTGTATTCTAATCTCTCTGCGGTTGTAAAATCATGGCCTGCTTTTCTTTTCCGGGTCAAACATTCCAGTTCAAACCAGTGAAATATCCGGGATAAATGTTATTGTGAGTTGAGTGTATCCTTACATCCCTATCTATCAGACACAGTGAGTTTAGATGGGTGTCACCTTGGGAACAGGGTGAGGGATTTTCTTGTTAACCCAGCATATCAAAGCTTAAACGACTAATCGATTAGACAAAACGATCCCTAGCGAAATAACTGAACAGTTGTATCTTTGTATTGTGTAACACATAGACGGACATTATTACCTAACTAACTCCACATCGGGAGAAAATTTACCAACTTCCTGTTTGCGGTCGAATAAAACACCCTTAATTTGTAGTTCAACCAAAAGGAATCATTTCAGACACCTTTATTTTGCTGTTGTTTACAGAAATGACGGTGACCCCAGCTGTCACTCCGTCTCTAATGAAGCAACTATCTCAATAACAAAATCCTCAACAGTGTCAGGTAACGCTACGTAGCTGATCGGTTAGCCTACTAGCCGTTAGCTTCTTCTGCTACTTCCATTTAACTTTCAATGCGCGAGCGAACAAACGTCGCAGGCGAAATACGAATAATTCGTCGATTTGATTGGTGTTTTACAGTCAATAAAATGCCGGAAAAGATGGGTATGGTGTTCAACATCAACGCTGTCACTTTATTATGCGTACACCCTGCCACAGCCATCAGCTAGCAGCGAAGACAAAGCAGCTGACGTTCATTTTGTACACAGTCTACCGGTCCGCCTGGCTAGCTAACGTTAGCTTAGCTTCCCCGGCTAAAGCTGACAGCTCACCAGGACCTGTCAAAAAAAGCGACGTGAAAATCCGCACTTACTATTCGGGATTCATCGTTGACTACAGGTGATGAACTGCTGTTACTGTGAATTCAGCTGGATTCCGTCGCAGTTTAACCTGAACGTTGGTCTCGTAGTGAAGAAAGACACCGTTTATTTGTCAAGAACTGGCTAAACTGGTTGTCGCAACCAGAACAGCATAATCGAATCAAATATGGCTGTCAGCAATACCTACCCGGAAATGCCAGGGCGCAGGAATCATGGGTACTGTAGTCTTTTGGCGATGGGCGTTTTCACAGCCCTTTCAAACCAAAACATCAAAGACAACATACGTTTTTTTCTTTAACTAATAAAATTAATTTAATTTCAAGTCAGTTCAGTTCGGTTGACTTTATTGACATGTAAAACATCTCTGCGAAATCAATGTACAAATTAATTCTGATTAAAATAGCACATATAAAACTTGGTTTTCTATGTGTTTATATATATATAAACTTAAAACAAAAAGTAAGGCAATTTGTTTTTGGTAGATCATTTCTTTGTTGTAACAATGCTTCTTGGTAATAAATCTTATACCGTTGGAAAGCCTGTTTATTTCCCTTTTAAATGATGCCACATTTGTAAGGATCATGCATTTGTGGGATGAGCAGCAGAGCTGAGTATGTGGGTTGCGCCCATGAAAAATGTGCCAAATTTTCTCTGCCAGTGCCAAACAGCTGATTTTGCTGTTGCTGTTGACTCTTGTTTTGAGCTTCTGGTACCCCCAGGTGCTGTGAGCGTGAGCCCTGCTACAGTGGTCAGTAGATGTCTGCTTCAAGAATCGGCATGCCACGTTTGACTGATCTGGATAGGGCCCGTCGGTTGGGAAACTTCAAGCTGGTGTTCTGTAAAACCAAGTTACGGCATTGTTTGGAGTGAACCCTAGTACCATCACCAAACTGAAGGCCAAGTTCCATATAACGGGGAATGTCAGAGACAGGCCGCGAAGTCGGCGTCCCAAGAAGACAACATCCCAAGAATACTGTTTTCTCACCCTGTCAGCAAGAACTCTATCCTCCAAGATGACAACACTCGCCCCCACAGAGCGGGGTTTATCAGAGACTACCTCCAGAATCTGGGAGTGGAGAGGATGGAATGACCTGTCAGCAGTCCTGACCTTTAACCCCACTGAACACTTGTGGGATCAGCTTGGGCGTGCTGTTGGTCCCAGAGTGACCAACACAACCACGTTGGCTGACTGGTGACAAATGCTGGTTGAAGAATGGGATGCCATCCCACAGCAGTGTGAGACCAGGCTGGTGACCAGCATGAGGAGGAGGAGCCAGGCTGTTGTGGCTGTGATTGGTTCTTCCACACGCTACTGAGGCTCCTGTTTGTTAAAAGAATAAATTGTTAAATTGTCAATATGTCTTGTTTCTTCAAACTTCAATCATCCAATCCACCAAACGGCAAACAAGAGTCAGTGGCATAGTCAGCTGTTTGGCATTAGCAGAGAAGATTTGGCACATTTTTCATGGGCACAACCCACATACTCAGCTCTGCTGCTCATCCCACAAATGCATGATCCTTACAAATGTGGCATCATTTAAAAGGAAATAAACAGGCTTTCCAACAGTATAAGATTTATTACCAAGGAGCATTGTTACAACACAGAAATAATCTACCAAACACAAATTAACTTACTTTTTGTTTTATGTAGAATGATCTTTCTGCCATTCGTCATGTTTGTTGCTATTAAAGCTTCACTTATTATTACTTTCATTACGATATTATAGTCATACCAGAGACAATAAGTTGAAGATGAATTTGTGGCCAGGACAGCCATGAATTTATCTAAATCATTGTTGTTTTGCTTGTTTCCTCTATTTTTGCCTCTGCCTTAATTCTTTTTCTACATATCATCTAACATTTTCCCACATCTCTCTTTTCTCTAATTCTGCATCATTTTCTATCCTGATTCTGAATCTCCCTCTTCAATTTTTTTGCAGCTTCCCTTTTTTTGTCTACATCATCTTTTCCTCTCTTTCTACCTCTGCTTCCTCTCTCTCTTTCTGTATTCCCCTCCTCTGCCTATCTGCACCTATCTTCTGTTTTTTCCTCTCCTTCCTCTTATTTCTCTGCATCTCCCTCTTCCTCGCTGCACCTCCCTCTACTCACTTTCTGCATCTGAAACTACAACTATTCCGCTTCCCTCTCTTCTTTCTTTTTGCTGTTGTTTCTGCATTTCCTTCTTCTGCCTTTCTGCATCCACATCTTCTCTGTAGGCCTCTCTTTCTTCTCTCTATCTACAACTCCTTCTTTTATTTTTCTGCAAATCCTCCTTCCATTTCTGCATCCTCTTTCTCTCTTTCTGCCTCTGCTTCCTCTTTCTCTCTTTGGGTATTTTCCTCTTCTGCTGTCTGCACCTGCTTCTTCTTCTTTTCCTCCTCTTCTCTCTTTTCTGCATCTCTCTCTCCTGTTTCTGATGGATTGAATAGGCACCATTCATGAACATCACAGAGAGGTCTTGATGCCACAGATTTTGATTCCAGCAGTCTCAGTGTCACCAGCTGCTCCGATGCTGAAATAAGGGCAGACTTTCTCCGTGAACGCGTCTCTGTGAGTGTAGATGTGAGTCATGGTTTCAGGGTCGTGGAAGGAAACCTCCCCTCCATCATAGTCCAGCTTGACCCTGATCCTCTGAGGCCTCCTCTTCACTGTGAGGGTCTCATCGAGACCATTGGTGTACTTCCCGTTACTTTGCCACAAACACCAGATTCCATGTTTAGGTGAAGCACAGACCTCTCCCTTCCTGTCCACCGACTCTTTAGCCACGCCCACATTCCACCAGGGATGGTCACAGACCTCTACGTCCCAGTTTCCCTGAGCTGAAGTCCTCAGAACCCAGAGCGATGGGGTACCTGGTGAATCTCTCTGGTCAGTCGGGAAGCTGCTGCTCTGAGTCTCCGTGTCTCACTGCGGTCAGATCCTCAGACCGGTACAGGAAGGGGTTTGTTAGGGTCCAGGATGAAAGGGCTGAAGAGGAGCATGTCCTTCATCTTCTCAAAGACTCTCACGCACAGGTTGCCCACGTGTTTGCCCACATCTATCGGCTCTCCTGAGACCAGCTGTGGGTCGGACTCTGCTCTGAGCGGCTCTACAGCTGCTGAGGAAGGACATGTGGTGTTTCTGCAGCTCCTCTTCACCAGCATGGATGCTGTGAGACAGAGAGATCTGCTCCTGAATCCTCTCCATCCCTCTGCTCATCGCCTTCCTCTTTGTCCCTCCTTCCTTCCTCGCCTCCGCCACTCTGGACTCCTCTTCCTCTCTCAGGAACTGCTGGAGCTTGGTGAAATCTGCTCGCATCTGCCTCTCTGCGGTCCTCGGCTGCTTGGATGTTCTCTCTGCTCGTCTGTATTTGTCTCTCTCGTCCTGCAGAGACTTCAGGTCAGATTTCAGCTGCTCCTTCGGGTCGCTGACGGCCCGTTCAACAGGAACCACAGCGTGGAGAGGACGGGACACAGGGCTTTGTCTTCATCCTTACAGAATAGTCTCAGCTCTTCTTGATGTGTACCACACAACCCCTCCACCCTGATGCCCCCTCTCTCTGGATCAGATGCTCCAGCTTCAAAAGAATCAGCCAGTTCCTTCAGAGCAAAGTTCACTATCAGACAGTCCTTCGATGATTTCCTCTGACAAATGGGACAGGTTTTGTTTTCAGCCTTTTCCCAGAATTCCTTTAGGCAGCTTGAACAGGAGCTGTGGTTGCAGCTCAGAGACTCGGGATCAACAGTCGTCTGAGTGCACATGTGGCACTTCAGGAAGCGTTTGACTAGAACGATCTTCTCCTCCATTTCTTCTGCTCTTCAGATGGACGACTCACCGAGTTCACGTCTGCTCCCTGCAGCTCTTAACCCTCCTAGATTTACTACCCTCTTTACTCCTTCAGGGCAAACATGTACACGTACAAAAAACTGCCATTAAATAAGCATACATCAATATTTTATTCTACCTTTTTTTCATAAATCTCTTTAACAACTTCAGACCTGCTCAAAACTACCAAACATTCAATTATTTTCAAAATTTTAACCCTTTAAATGCCAGTTTGATTATTTGAAATATTTTATTTTTCACTAAAAAAGAAAACAGAAAAATAAGAATTATTTTTCATAAAATTAACAGTAGAAAGATGGGGCTTTGGGGGTGATGAGAGTCTTGGATGGGTCAAAGATTAGCAACTAAATTGATTTGATTGCATTAATATTTTTTATGTAATGTCAGAAATACCCTCTGGACACCTCCGAGGCAAAAATGCCCCCATTGACTTCCATTAAAACCAGGTTTTTTAATCTCACTGTCATTTGACAATTTGACATTTTTACCGTATTCAACCAGATTCAACCATTTACTCATTGTAGGACCATGCACCACATTCTTGTAGTTTTGCCCGTTATATTATGGAGAGTTTTTGTGTGCGTTTAAAAGGGTTACAATCCTGAGAATTATTGAATATTTGGTAGTTTTGAACAAGTTTGGAGTTGTTGAAGAGATTTATGAAAAAAGTAGAAAAAATTGATGTATGCTGATTTAATAGCAGTTTTTTTGTACGTGTACATTTTTGCCTTGAAGGTGTCCAGAGGGTGCCCGAATGTTAAAGCTGGTGCTACATAAAAAAAATGCAAGTGCAATGAAATCAATTTAGTTGCTAATCTTTGATCCATCCAAGACTCTCATCAGCAACAAAGCCCCATCTTTCTACTGGTAATTTTATGGAAAATAATTCACTTTTTGTGTTTTTTTGTAGTGAAAAATAAAATATTTCAAATAATCAAACGAGCATTTAAAAGGTTAAAATCTTAAAAATTATTGAATGTTTGGTAGATTTGAGCAGGTCTGAAGTTGTTAAAGAGATTTATGAAAAAAAGTAGAAAAAAATATTGACGTATGCTGATTTATTAGCAGTATTTTTTTATGTGTACATTTTTGGCCTCAAAGGTGTCCAGAGGGTAGTAAATTCATTGAGAGAGTATGAATGACATGTTGGATTTCAAAAATGTATCTAGAAAGAAAAGTTCCTGTAAAACGTCATGCCACATGCTGTAAAACTGAAAAAATGATCACAAATTAAAAAAAAAAAGTTGAGAAAAATGGCCAAAAATGGCAGAGGAGTGCACAAGGGTTAACCTACATTTAAAGTCTACCAGGATTCTTTGAAATAACACCCTAAATACCACAACTCTTTTTTTTTCCTCTGCACAATTTCTGATTTAAAAAATCTTCTGGGGGCCAGATGGGAAGCTGTGGCGGGCCTGATGTGGCCCCCGGGCCTCCAGTTGATGATCACTGCTCTATAGTTCACTCATACTCAAGGCCGTCCATAGGGAGGGATAAAGGGGAGAGCTGTCAGGGGGCCATGGAGGTCAGCAAATCACGGACCATTGTAAAGTTGATCTGTGATATCCATATTTGTTTGGTTATATTTGTTAGACTTTTAAATGCAAAACCCTTTAATTAAAACAGAATTACCCTTTATTCATGATGTCAGCGATGTGATTGGACACACCGACCTAAACCACCAGGAAAGTAATGTCAGTCTTCATAGCTAGGCCGTTAGTAGCACCAATGTCAGGAAGCCAGAAAATAAAGTCGAAGAAACTCCAACAGCTTTAATGGAAAATGACTAAATAACTATGAAAAGTGGCAGAAATGGGTTGATAGTGGCACAAAAGGGCAGAATGTGCAAAAAGCAGCAAAAATGTGGGATAAAAGTACATAGTGGAAGTGGCGAACATGGGTTGTAGTGGCAAACACTGGTAAAAGTGTTCCTTCTTTAAGAGCCAAGACACTGTTTTTGTGTATATGGTGAGAGCTGACCATGTTTGTTTATAGTGCTTTCCACATTATTAAGCAAACGACATTTTTCTCCTATTTTCCTACATATTAATGCAAATGACAGTCAGAGTATTTTTCAAGTCATCAGCCGTTAGAGCATAATTCAAATGTTTTTGAAAAAACTTCATGATGATAACCATTTTTTTTTTTAAATAAAAACCTCAGAATGCACTGTTCCACATTATTAAGCACAGCAGAGTTTAAAACATTTTATAGGTTGTAAAGAACTGAAAATGGTCATTTGTAGAAGTTGCAGCATCAGGAGGTCATATTTACTGAAATCAAAACTATTTCAATCAAAAACATCTTAACAGGACAAGTTCCATGTTAACATAGGAGCCCTTCTCTGATATCACCTTCACTATTCTTGCATCCATTGAACTTGTGAGTTTTTGGAGAGTTTCTGCTTGAATTTCTTTGCAGGATGTCAGAATATCCTCCCAGATCTGCTGTTTTGATGTGAACTGCCTCCCACCCTCATAGATCTTTAGCTTGAGGATGCTCCAAAGGTTCTCAGTAGGGTTAAAGGTCAGGGGAGGATGGGGGCCACACCATGAGTTTCTCTCCTTTTATGCCCATAGCAGCCAATGACACAGAGGGATTCTTTGCAGCATGAGATGGTTCATTGTCATGCTTGAAGAAAATTTTGCTACTGAAGGCACGGTTCTTCTTTTTGTACCATGGAAAAAAGTGGTCAGTCAGAAACTCTATATACTTTGCCGAGGTCATTTTCACACCTTCAGGGACCCTAAAGGGGCCTATCAACTCTCTCCTCATGATTTCGGCCCAAACATGACTCCGCCCCCTCCTTGCTGACATCACAGCCTTGTTGGGACATGGTGGCCATCCACCAACCATCCACTACTCCTCCATCTGGACCATCCAGGGTTGCACGGCACTCATCAGTCAACAAGACTGTTTGAAAATGAGTCTTCATGTATTTCTGGGCCCACTGCAACCGTTTCTGCTTGTGATCATTGGTTAGGGGGGGCTGAATAGTAGGTTTATACACGACTGCAAGCCTCTGGAGGATCCTACACCTTGAGGTTGGTGGGACTCCAGAGGGACCATCAGCTTCAAATACCTGTTTGCTGCTTTGTAATGACATTTTAGCAGCTGCTCTCTTAATCTGATGTATTTGTCCATCAGAAACCTTCCTCATTATGTCTTTATCTGCAGGAACCCGTCTGTGCTCTGAATCAGCCACAAATTCTTCACAGTACGATGATCACAATTAATTTTTCATGAAACATCTCATGTTTTCATTCCTTGTCCAAGGCATTACACTATTTGATACTTTTCAGCAGCAGAGAACCTTTTTCTTTCCCATATTGCTGAAACCTGTGGCCTGCTTAATAATGTGGAACATGTGGAAACGTGCATTTTGAGGTTTTTATTTAAAAAGAATAATGGTTATCATTATGAAGTTTTTTCAAAAACATTTGAATTATACTCTAACAGCTGATGACTCGAAAAATACTCTGACTGTCATTTGCATTAATGTTAGGAAAATAAGAGAAAAATGTCATTTGCTTAATAATGTGGAAAGCGGTGTAAAAGTGAATGTTAACAATACATATTATATTATAACCTGATCAGATATATCATATATATATATGTATATATATATATATATATTTATCGTATATATTACAAATGAAGGCTTAAAATTAAATATTTTGTATCAGCTGGAGTCCTGAACACAGGTTCACTTCAGCAGTAATTTACTCTTACATTGATTTGTTAATAACTGTTTTTTTACAGAGGTCTAGTTGGTATAATCATAATGGTTTTCAACCATTACACTTTGAATGTTTGAAAACATTTAAATGTTTGTGTGCTGGAGCCCCTCCACATACAGCAGATACACTTATTTATAATAATTCTGCCCCTGCTCCGTAAACATCTGGAGCCTGCCACTGCTTCAAAGAACAAACCAGCAACATTGATTCGGATCATGCTTTTATTCTGAAGGGTTTTCACCAGAAACGCCACTTCCGCTTTTCCTTTGTGTTGGTGAGCTTGACGTTAGCTGGTGTGCAGGCAGAGGGAGGTTTCTGCAGAAGTCAGGGACTAACATGGACAGTCAAGGGAGAAAAGTCGTTGTTTGTGACAATGGAACAGGGGTGAGTTTGAGCACACCTAGAGCTGTTAAATTTCTTCTCCTGTCACTCTCTGAGTAGAGAGTTTAAAAGGGAAATGAAGAGAGTGTAGAAACAGGAAGTGGAATGCTAACAGGCTAACTGTTAGCTTGCCTGGGTGGGTTGAGTTTGGAATGTGTCTGTCAGCTGGATTCACCTCATTCATCCCGACCAGGGTACTGCATTGATAAAATGACAAATGCAAAAACCTTCCTACTCAAAGTTATAGACAGAGACAGTGGGCGAGGGTCCTTACATGTCTGTTTTAACGTTATTTCGAACGTTACAATCAAAGTAAACACACTTCCGCATCTGGGATGTTAATATTTCCTAGCCCCTGAAGCTAGCTTCTTATCTTCGGCCTCCTTGAAAGAGACTTAATCAGACTCAGGTTAAAATTGTGTGATGGTTAAAGAGAGACGCTTTTCCGCGTATTGGCGCCACTGTTTTTAGCGTTTTCCCTCCTTTAACTCAGCAGCGCTGGCTCAGTGGTCAATCCAAACGACCCCATGTTTCGATCAAATGAGCGACCGTGCTATCTGGTGAATCTCAGCCAAAATGCGCCTCTGGCTGTCTAAGTTAAAACCAGACTGTCTCTTTGATTTATTTCTTTTATTGTTAATATTTACGCAGCAGACATATATTCAACGAAAAAAGAGACATAAATGAGGACTCGTTCTCATCGTCTGCTGTCGCTGCGACGACAAAAATCACCAATTAACACGGTCACTTGTTAAACCATAACACCTGCCGTAATTATGAAGGATTGCACTCACAACTGTAACAAAAATTCACCTTATAGCCATAGTGTAGTTAGAAGCACTTGTTCTCAAATATTTACTGCAGCACTTTAAACACAATGAGTTCAGCTAAAATAGGAAAAGGGATTTGAACCAATGCGCAGGCGCTAAATATTGATTGCGGAAGTAGAGACAGTTCTTCCATGTAAGGAAACCTGATCAGTCTGCTGCAGCTTTTAGAAATTTGAATGAAAGCGGCCACCAACTGTAGGAAGTTTGTTTCCTCTGAAAAGTAACAAGTAAAATACTTAAATTTTTAATTAAATGATTGTAAAATACGAACAAATACAAATGATTACAAATGCTATTATAAATACTATAATGCTATAAATCAGGCCATGTAATACCCACAGCTGTAATGAGGATTTCTATCTTTTAATCTGATAATCCCACAAATATAATAATTTTGTAACTTTTTATTTTAATCATCAAGGTATCTTTGTATGACGGAGAATTAGGGCCACACAAAGAGATAAAATACAATAAAAGAATGAAAATATTTTTTTGACATTACGATAATAAAGTCATAATATTACAAGAATAAAGTCGTGAATTACGAGAATAAAGTCATAATTTATGAGAACAAAGTTGTAATATTATGAGAATAAAGTTGTAATGTTACGAGAATAAAATATGCTCAACAGTGCTCATTTTAACGGAGGCGGCGCCCCGGCAGACTTTCTTTCTTGTAATATTTAATTCTCGTAATATTACGACTTTTTTTTATCAGGATATTACGACTTTTTTCTCATAATATTACAACATTTTTTCTTGTAATATTACGACTTCATTCTCGTAATATTACGACTTTTTTTTCGTATTATTACGACTTCATCCTGGTATTATTACAACTTTATTTCTCGTAATATTACAAGTTTTTTCTCGTAATATTAGTACAACTTTGTTCCCGTAATATTACAACTTTATTCTTGTAATATTATGACTTTATTCTCGTAATGTCAAAAAAAAAAGAATTATTTTATTTTTTTTCTCTTCGTGTGGACCTAATACTCCGTCGTATCTTTGAGACGGAGAGATTCTGCCAAAGTATTTGCACTGTTTAGACAGTGCTCTGACTCTCTCAGAGTTTTTTGTAAAGCGACAATACTTTTTAAAATTAATTCATCCATATATGGGTGATGCTTTTGTAGTTTGTATTTATTTGGTATTTATTTTCCTATAATGATTATTTTTGGTGTTTTTTTTCTTTTCAGAATGGGCTCGACAGTGTCTCCTGCTAATTCTTTGCTTTGCATGTTCAGTTTTGCATTATTCATAGTTTCTTGTCTTGTCTGGTCAACACTGAAGGTACCTGAGGTGACATACACTATATGGTCAAAAGTATTCACTCACCCATCCAAATAATTGAAATCAGGTTTTCCAATCACTTCCATGGCCACAGGTGTATAAACTCAAGACTATCATCAAAATCCAAATATTTGATTTTTATATTTGTCCACCAGATGGTGCTGCTATTTCCCATTCAAAGCATGCTGAAAAAATTTCACACTTTTTACTGTTTTCTGCAAGATTGCTTTGCTACTGAAATGGTGTGTGTGCTGCTATTGGTGTATAATCATGTGTGTGTATTCATTCAGCATGGCCAAAATGGCATGATCAGGATGGAATCTGCATCATTCCGGCTGAATCTGAGGTCTGACAATCAGCCGGAGTCTCCTTTCCAGTACCCTAGAGCAAAATTTACCCTAGGAGGCTGAGTAGTATGATAGCCGATAACTCAAGCCCACCCTCAGATCCCCTTTCTATAAAACAGGAACAACCACCCGGTCTGCCACTCCATAGGCCCTGTCCCACACCTGCTGGTGCTGAAGACCTCCAAGCCAAGGTGACAACCAGCAGGTTCTTAAGTTGCTGCTACCAAAGGCACCGGCGGTCTTCAGGCTGCAACTCTTAACAACCATTTCCACAATGTAGGCTGTTGAACACAGACCACTCAGACTCCATGTCCCCATCCTACCCCAGAATGTGCAAGAAGTTCTTCTGTGGCAAATGAAGAGCCACCTACCCTCTCGTTCACTGGAGAAGTCTTCAACATATGTGACCAAAGCTGGTAAAAAGTCCTGCAAGTTGTCCAAGGTCATTTTTGAGTTTTTTACACATTATGAAATCGTAGATTCCAAGCTTTCAAATGGTGTATCGTACACCTTAATCTGAGCTTATTTTACAAAGACATGCTCATATGAATGTTAACTTCTAGTTCCTGTCTGTTCTGAGAAAAACAGGCTCAAAGTTTCAGGACTTCTCCTACCTTCAGGCAGGCCAGGAGATGGGCATGAACAATAGGGCCACATTTACATAAAGTCCACCCAAACCAAGTTTCTGAATCAGACTTGTGACGCTCATCAAAATATTCCCACAGGAAATCCGCCGTCATCAAACTTGCCCTGTCGAGTGGTCTTGAAGTTGTTTGAAGTCTGTTGATAATTCTTGCTGCTTCTTCATCGTCTCTTCTACTTTTCTTCCCTGCAGGGTGCATCTTGAGGCTTGTTGATAAAGGTGATAACTAGAAACAGCTGTAGTTACATGCCGAGGGGGGTGGCGTTTGAGCCATGCGGTGGTTGTTATTGTCCATCTCAATGGGCAAACTGGGAACAATGGCAGACTGAGCGGCCAATTATCACCCTGCAGTTTCGCTTTCCCCTACCCTTAATATCCTTGCAGCAACTGCGAGAATAGGGCATTTTAAAACACAAAATTAGCGCTTTTAAATGTCATATTTGTGTTACTTTTTTCATTGAATGAGTAGTTTAAATGTCGGACTTGCATAAAATGAGAATAAAAGAAAAATGATAATTTTGAAGAAAACGACTTTGCATCCATTTTTCTCAACCACCGGAATGCTGACTTGCAGGAACTTTATCTGGCTTTGGTCACATATTCCCTCAGCCAGGGGCCTGTGCAGAGATTGCCAACTTCCTGCAGAGTCAATGGCTACAGACCTCCAAACTTCATGTGGCCTTCAGATTAGCTCAAGAACAGTGGTAGAGAGCTTCATAGAATGGGTTTCCATGGCTGAGCAGCTGCATCCAAGCCATGCATCACCAAGTGCAATGCAAAGCGTCAGATGCAGTGGTGTAAAGCACGCCGCCACTGGACCCTAGAGCAGTGGAGAGGTCTTCTCTGGAGTGATGAATCGCACTTCTCCATCTGGCAATCTGATAGACGAGTCTGGATTTGGTGGTTACCAGGAGAACAGTACTTGTCTGACTGCATTTTGCCAAGTGTAAAGTTTGGTGGAGGGAGGATTATGGTGTGGGCTTGTTCTTCAGGAGCTGGGCTTGGCCCCTTAGTTCCAGTCAAAGGGACTCTGAATGCTTCAGCATACCAAGAGATTTTGGACAATTCCATGCTCCCAACTTTGTGGGAACAGTTTGGGGATGGCCCCTTCCTGTTCCAACATGACTATGCACCAGAGCACAAAGCAAGGTCCATAAAGACATGGATGAGAGAGTTTGGTGTGGATCAACTTGACTGGCCTGCACAGAGTCCTGACCCCAACCCCATAGAGCAACTTTGGGATGAATTAGAGTGGAGACTGAGAGCCAGGCCTTCTCGTCCAACATCAGTGTGTGACCTCACAAATGCGCTTGTGGAAGAATGGTCAAAAATTCCCATAAACACACTCCTAAACCTTGTGGAAAGCCTTCCCAGAAGAGTTGAAGCTGTTATAGCTGCAAAGGGTGGATCGACGTCATTTTAAACCCTATGGATTAAAAATGGGATGTCACTTAAGTTCATATGCCAGTCAAGGCAGGTGAGCGAATACTTTTGGCAATATGGTGTATGTAGGAAGGAAGAAGACCAGCATGCACCTTGGTTTCTAAAAGTGCAATAGAGGCAGCAGGAACTATATTTTCTTTGTTCTTTTGTTTGCTTAAAAATGCATTTTGCATTGACCATGTACTGTCTTTTAAAACGTGTGGTATTGAAAAGAGTTGAAGTTGTGTGCATTTTGTCAAGCTTAAATATTTAAAAGCAGACATTATTCTCACTTTTTCCTTTGATTTTATTGTAGTTTGTCAAGTGTGGCTATGCAGGATCAAACTTCCCTGAACACATTTTTCCAGCACTGGTTGGTCGACCGATCATCCGCTCCACAGCCAAAGTTGGCAACATTGAAATTAAGGTAACTCTCTCTCTTTTCTGACAAAAAAAATCATTTCAGACATGTTTTTTCATGCTGCATTCACAAGGTTAAGGACCTAAAACAGCAAAAATATGAACGCTATAATAGCCTTTTTTATGTCTACAGTGTTGCGCTTCATTTTGAATTAGAAACTTTCTGTTTCAGTTCCTTTTTATCATTCTGAATGGTAATGTCTTAAAAAGTCAAAGATGTGGTATCTCAGATCTTAAACAAAAGTCACAGCTGCTAAATCCCATGATAAAGTCGGCAGAGAAGTCCTCTGGTTCTTTGGTCTGAGGAACTGCTGACTCTGACTTCCTGCAGGACCTGATGGTGGGCGATGAGGCGAGCGAGCTGCGCTCCATGCTGGAGGTGAACTACCCCATGGAGAACGGCATCGTCAGGAACTGGGACGACATGAAGCACCTGTGGGACTACACCTTCGGCCCCGAGAAACTCAACATCAGCTCCCGGGACTGTAAGATCCTCCTGACTGAGCCGCCCATGAACCCCACCAAGAACAGAGAGAAGATCATAGAGGTGAGGCGGTGCCGTTAAAGCAGAGGATGAAACATGCTTACATGAAATGGTTCTGAAACAGAAGAACACGTGTGTTTGTTGTGTTTAGTCTTTGTTGTCAAGTTTAAAGGACAGTTTTCCTTTTCTCCTGTCAGGTGATGTTTGAAACGTACCAGTTTTCAGGAGTTTATATCGCCATCCAGGCCGTCCTCACTCTGTATGCTCAAGGTTAGTCTCTCTCTGAAATCGTGGTTGGTGGTAAACGTCTTCTCCAAGTTTGATGTCTGTAATAACAGCAACATACAGTGAGTGTACTCAGTCTGCACAGCGTCTCTGTCAGCCTGTCAGGGGCTTTAAACACAGCAGTGAGCTCGTAGCCTAACAGCCTCAACGACTGTTTAAAGGTGTTTTTAAAACGTGTCCACTATGAGTCAAAGAAGCAGGCTGTGGTGTTAAACAAGGTTTGAGACGCAGATGTAAACATGGTAGCTCCGTACACCTGCCAGTACCTGTGCTCCAGCCCAGTAAAATCAATGATAAACGTGCTGTTAACTGTCAGTTTTTCACATCAAAAGTTTGTAGTTATTTTGTTTGAGTGCTTTTATTGTGAAAATCTTCATCAGGAAATGTGGTGATCTCAGTAGCAGCTTAACATACGTCAGCCAGTGTTGTAGTTGAGTCACCGAACCTCGAGTTCGAGTTGAGTCGCGAGTCCCTAGTATTTGAGTCCAATACAAATCCGAGTCACCAAAGAAAAATCCGAGTCGAGTCCTCTTTACCGTAGTCCGAGTCGAATTCCCATTACCCGTGTTCAAGTCCTAGACAAGTCCCCAGTACCTAAAAGCTAGAGCCAAAATAAATTGAATAATTAATCTTTTTTAAGCCATTACAGCTTTCCGGGTGTGCTACACCGATCTCGCTGATGTTAACGCAGATTTCAATGTTGGTTTGATATTTTTAACTAAAGGGACTCACTACGAGGTTTCAGAGTTTTTATCACTATCACTTTTATTACACACTATGACCAGTCTGAGCAGCTGATGGAGATTTTCAGGTAGACTGGCTGCATTTTAGTTTAATTTCTATTAAAGATTACTGCGGGAATACAGAGAAGAGCCACAGGTTTAAGCTACCTATCAACCTATCAGCTCCTCTGTCTGTCACCCAGGCTCACCCACTCCTCCTTTCTCCTCTGGTTTTTTTCTCAGACAGGTTAGACTCACGTGAACGCGCACACCAGGCACTGCGTGTACACTGATCGGTGATGAGGGGTTTTCTCACACAAAAACAACAAATATTACAAAATAAAACAGTCTTCAGCAAAAAAGGTTTGAGTCCTCCTCTTCATCGTTGCGTCTGAGTCCAAGTCCAAGTCATCAGTGCTCAAGTCCAAGTTGAGTCACAAGTCCTCCAAATCAGGACTCGAGTCAGACTTGAGTCGGAGTCCTGGACTCGAGTACTACAACACTGACCTCAGCAGGAGAGAAATGAAACTTAAACTACAGGTGCAGCTGCAAAGAAGTGAACACAGAGAGACAAAGAAAATATTTTCTGTGAATTTATTCTCAGACACCTAAAGAAGAAAGTTCATGAAAAAGAAAGAAAAATATCAGATCAAACATTTAGAGAATAAGAATTCTGACTTAAATTTCAGATTCTGACTTTAATTTGAGAATTCTGACTTTAATCCCAAAATTATGACTTGAATCTGAAATTCTGATTTTGATTTCAGATTCTGACTTTAATTTTAGAAATCTGACTTAAATCTCAGATTTCGATTTAATCTCAGATTCTGACTTTGATCTCAGAATTCTGACTTAAATCTTTGATTTTGATTAATCTCAGAATTATGACTTTAATTTTAGAATTCTGACTTAAATCTCAGATTCTGACTCTGATCTCAGATTCTGACTTTGACCTCAGAATTCTGACTTTAATCTCAGATTCTGATTTTGATCTCAGATTCTGACTTTAATCTCAGAATTCTGACTCTAACCTAATTTTTTAAGTATAATCATAATTTCTGACTTTGATCTCTGTTCTCAGAATTCTGACTTTGATCTCAGTTTCTGATTTCGATCTCAGATTCTGATTTCGATCTCAGATTCTGTTTTTAATCTCATATTCTGACTTTGATTTCAGAATTCTGACTTTGGTCTCAGAATTCTGCCTTTAATCTCATATTCATATTCATATTTTAAGTATAATCTTAATTTCTGATTTTGATCTCTGTTCTCAGAATTCTGACTTTGATTTCAGAATTCTGACTTGATCTCATATTCTGACTTTGATCTCAGATTCTGATTTTAATCTTAGATTCTGATTTTGATTTCAGATTCTGACTTTAATCTCAGAATTCTGATTTTGATTTCAGATTCTGACTTTAATTTTAGAATTCTGAATTAAATCTCAGATTTTAATTTAATCTCAGATTCTGACTTTGATCTCAATATTCTGACTTAAATCTTTGATTTTGATTAATCTCAGAATTATGACTTTAATTTTAGAATTCTGACTCTGATCTCAGATTCTGACTCTGATCTCAGATTCTGACTTTGACCTCAGAATTCTGACTTTAATCTCAGATTCTGATTTTGATCTCAGATTCTGACTTTAATCTCAGAATTCTGACTCTAACCTAATTTTTTAAGTATAATCATAATTTCTGACTTTGATCTCTGTTCTCAGAATTCTGACTTTGATCTCAGTTTCTGATTTCGATCTCAGATTCTGATTTCGATCTCAGATTCTGTTTTTAATCTCATATTCTGACTTTGATTTCAGATTCTGATTTTAATCTCAGATTCTGATTTTAATCTCAGATTCTGACTTTAATCTTAGATTCTGACTTTAATCTCAGATTCTGACTTTAATCTTAGATTCTGACTTTGATCTCAGATTCTGATTTTAATCTTAGATTCTGACTTTGATCTCAGAATTCTGACTTTAATCTCAGATTCTGACTTTGATCTCAGAATTCTGACTTTAATCTCAGATTCTGACTTTGACGTCAGAATTCTGACTCTGATTTCAGATTCTGACTTTGATCTCAGAACTCTGACTTTAATCTCAGATTCTGACTTTGACCTCAGAATTCTGACTTTGATCTCAGATTCTGACTTTAATCTCAGAATTCTGACTTTAATCTCAGAATTCTGACTTTAATCTCAGACTTCTGACTTAAATCTCAGAATTCTGACTTTGATCTCATATTCTGACTTTAATCTCATATTCTGACTTTAACCTAATTTTTAAAGTATAATCTAAATTTCTGACTTTGATCTCTGTTCTCAGAAATCTGACTTTTATTCCAACATTTTGACTTTAGTCCCAGAATTTAGAATTCATTCTGTCTCACTTTTTCCTAGAATTTGAAAGAAAATGTTGAGTGCCCTTTGTCCTCTTCTGTAAACATGAGTTCACTTTTCCATCCCAGGTTTGTTTTAGGATTAGGTGTAGTAGCACCTGAAAATGCATTTTAATGCATTATTCATCATAATTTAATAATAAAAGATACTGTTATAGAAATGTTTGGCCATTCCACCCATCTCTGCTCTCCTCAGTGAACTAACACATAGAGTTTCCTGAAGAAGTACACACGCCTTTACTTCCTGCTTGTTTTAGCTGAAGAAATGATGCAAACTGTAGTGATCTGACACAGTATGATAAAGATGCCATAGTAAGATCAGTATAAGACATAGACACAGTAATGATGAGACTAACTACACAACAAAGAAATATGTGAGCATGATCAGATGTGTGACCATCAGCTCTACAGACACATGCTCGTCCTGCAGACCTCGACTCCACTCTGCACAGGAGAGGTGGAGCACTGACGCTGGGTTTATGTGATCTTTTTAGACTTTGATGCATTAAAGATGCAGGAATCGTACCTCTCAGCATCACTGTATTCCATACATGTAGATTTTCTGTTAGGTTTTTGCTGATTTACTGATAAACTCCAGTGTCCAAACAAATCAATACACATTGTTTCATCAGAAGTCATTAAAAGTTGAACTTCATCAAGTTTGTTACTGAAAACATGTTGTCAGCATGGTGAAATGCTCCGAGGTATCACGGAGTCTCCTGATGTCTCATCAAGGCTCATTAGATATTCAATCCCTCGGCCATGGATGTTTTTAGTAAACAGTGGTGTGATTGCTGTGTTTAGAAGCCCCGTGTGGTTGCTCCCAGTAATCCCAATAAAGACGGGGCGACTTTAAATCAAAGTTTAACAAACACAAGAAGTTTGAAGCAAACTTGGAAAACTTCCTCAAACATTGCTGGTAAAGCTTTGTCTTTGAAAAAGTGAGTCATAAGGTGTACATCCACTTCTTAGCTAAGCAGTGTTTATATTTTAGGGTGTTTTACTCCAAACCTGTTTGGTTTGATGGAAATGAACCATAAGCCTGTTTCGGTTTAGAGATGTGACTCTTTCAGCATCTCAGGATTCAGTTCCATTATGATTCTGTGGGTCCTGATTCAGATCAGAAGTGATTTAAACTGATCCCATATTCCTTATTAGGGCTGAACGATTTGCAAAAATAATCTAATTGCAATTTTTTCCTGCAATATTGTGATTGCGATTTAAAAAGAGATTATTTAGGTTCTTAATTTTTCTGTTATTCAACAAACATTAGCAAGAAATCACTCTATATTATAACAAGTACATTATTAGATAAGTTAAACTAGGGTCAGATTAAAAAAATATATATCTTAGTGTGATTTTGGCTCATATAGCAAATTTGATATCAATTGCTTTATTGAAGGGGATGATCATTTCTCATATTATTCTCATTTTGATGAAGAAAAATAAATGCATGAGTATGAAAGGTAAGATTTTCGTAAAAAAAATTAAAAGAATACTTGAGGTTTAAGGACTTTTTTTGCCACTTTAATCCCATTTTTGCCCCTTCCCACCCTTTTTCTCCCCATTTTCACCCATTAAAGCTAGCTTATGTCATTAAGTACCACTTTTTTCCTAGTTTTTGCCCATTTTAGCCACTCCTTTTTGCCACTCTTATCCCATTTTTGCCCTTTTTTAACCATTCTTTGCCCACTTTTCACCCATTTCATCTACCTTATGCCATTAAATACCACTTCTTTCCATTTTTTTCCATTTTTTGTCACTCTTGACTGTATTTTGCCCATTTTAGTCACTTTTCACTCATTTTTTTTGCCACAGTTTTGCCTCTTTTGGACGATTTTATTCCAACTGTAACTCATATTTTGGAACTTCTCACTCATTTTTTTGCTATTTTCTGACCCCTTTCTCCCCATTTTTGCCCATTTTCACCCACTTTTGTTGCATTTTGCCACATTTAGCTTATTGTTATTGCTACTTCAAGCTGTTTTTGCCACTTTTTACCACTTAGATTGTGGCTCTTGCAAAGGTATTTTTCAACTATTTGGCTCTTTGTTTGAGCAGGGTTGAGTAACACTGGTATAAAGCATAAAAAAGAGAAAAAAGATCAAACTGATATTTTGACACTTTTTAAGTTAAAGAAATATTGCACTGTCTGTGATTTGAAAATTGCATAATGCTACATTGCGATTTAATCTAATTTGCAATTAATTGCCCAGCCCTACTGATGATATGATGATGACAGTTTCTGGTTAAATCTTGACCCTGCTTGGCCCTCAGGTTAGACCTGAATCCAGAATCTGGCCCCTGCTGTGATTGGGTTTGACACCCCTGCTTTAGGGTCTTCACTGACTGAGGTCAATGCCCTAACTATCCTGATGATTATTGTTACTATGGAGCAGCTCTGTTTTCAACTTTGCCCACCAGTGAATCGGCGGATTGCATCACCTCTGTCAGAGTTGTAAACCATGCTGACATGGAGGTGAAACCATAAATACAGAGAGAGAGGGCGGACAGCCCAGCAGAGCAGCTCTGCTCTTCTCATGGAAACTCTGATTCTAACCTGCTTCCTCCTTTAGACTGACATGCTGTGTTCTGGTCATTGTGAGTTCTGCTTGTAGACTTCACAGGTATCTGGGCTGAAGTTGTCTGCTTTCTTTTAAATGTCTGAATAGCTCCTTTGAATGTCTGCTACTAATGCGTCTTTGACCAACGTCACTGCTGAGCAGCCATACCAAAGTCAGCTGGAGCGGCTGCTCATCTCCATTCTCTCCACTGTAGCATGCTGTGTGTTTCTCTCCATTAACCTCACCATGTTGATCATCTTAAGGAGCAAAAGTGTGTTTTGTGAAACCTCGCGTTACATTCTTCTGTTCAACCTCCTGTTTGCAGACACCGTCATCCTAATAATGAGTCAGTTATTGTACTTATTCTCTGCTAGTAAATTACATTTGACGTTTCCTGCGTGCTATGCTCTTTTTCTGCTTTCTGCTCTCAGTAATGACATCTCTCCCCCCACTCTGGCAGTAATGTCTCTGGAGAGGTACGTAGCTGTGTGCTACCCGCTGAAGCACGCTTCCATCGTCACCATGAGAAACACAGGGGTGGCGATCATCATAGTGTGGGCCTTCAGCTCTCTGAATGTGCTCCTTCGACTTTCTCTGCTGTTGCAGTTTCCATTTGAAAAGCTGGAGACTCTGCAGATGCCGTACTATTGCAGTGTACGTATGTGGACACTTATTCCAAACTTTGAATATTATGTAACAGTGTACACTACTATTTTGTTTCTTTCAGCGGGCATTGCAATCACTTCCTCTTACATTGGTGTGATGGTAGCGGCCAGGTCTGCCTCCACAGACAAAGGGTCAGCAGGAAAGGCTCGTAACACGCTGCTGCTGCATTTAATTCAGCTTGGCCTCAGCCTTTCCTCGACTTTACACAGCCCGCTGATCACAGCTCTGGCCCCAGTTGTGACAAGGACAGCTATTTTTCATATTCAGGTTGCTTTTTATGTGGTTATGATCATCTCCCCCAGATGTCTGAGCTGTCTGATTTATGGCATCAGAGACCAGACCATCAGACCGCTCCTCATGCACTATCTCTGCTGTCAGAAAATCCCCCACACTCCCAGGTGTGGCTAAGAAGTGTATCATGGTGCTTTCAGGGGTCTCTGTATGCAAGGACTGGGCAATTAATCAGTTTTTTTATTTTGCTACAACGACAATGTGGCTTACTGCATTCTCAACTTGCAAGATGTGCAATATTTAAGGTCAAATGTGTCAAAATACCTTTTAATTTCAATACTTTGCAGCAGAGATGCAGAGATGGCTGATATTTCAAACACAGTTGTGACACTTTACTTTGAATGTGTGGTGCCAAAAACACAAAAATCATGCTCATCAGTCATTTTGATCATCCACAGTTATCATTCAGATATGTTAAGGTGAATAAGAAGAGCATTCTCATTCCTTTTGTTTCCACGACTCCTCTCAAAATTGCACTTAAAGAGGGAACAAGGCATGGTTTGGATTTGATCAAAAACAGTTCTAATTAATTGAAATGCAGGAAGTCTACTGCAACTTTTAAACTGTAGGAGCTTTAACCTGGAATGTGTCAATATAACAGTTTAATGCATTTTCTTGCAGCAGAGATATTCTGCTCTACACATCATGCAAACATGCAAGTGTCCTTGTTCTTTATAATAATTTGCAAAAAATGTGCAAAATGTTTATCTTTCTAAAAATGATCATCCCCTTTAGTACAACAGATCGCATTTGCAATGTGAGTTAGAGTAATTACAGTTAGATAATTTTTCAGTATCATCCATCTGTAGTGATTTTTCTTGATATTTCTCTACATAATTTGGTGCAAAAAAGACATGATATAAAAATATCTAACAGATATGTGAATCAAAAACTTTGATTTGATTTTTATTTATCTCAAACTTTAAAAGAGAAAAAAATAAATTAATAACAAAAAAGAAACCATCAAGGTCAAGACAAATTGTATGCATATGAAACATTTCATATATATTACCATAAACAAAACAAATGCATATACACACGTATGTCAGTACAATTCTAGTTTGAGAAAGGACAGAATGAAGCAAAAGCTTATCTAGTTCTGCCCCTTCTTTACGGTGTTCAAAAAAACGCAATGCCGAGAACAAACTATAATTCATTGTCCAACTTCCATTTTCATAGAAACAATACCAAAATGTAACCTCTATCGTAGCCCCATCTCACAATCATTAGTCAACATCCATTAGAAAAAAAAAAGGCTACAAACACCTGGATGCGTGATCACTTTTTTTTTTTTTTTACATAAACTTCCTATGTGAACATACTAAACACATAAACATCCATTCCTACAAATATATATTCATACATTCCTATCCGTACTGTAACTGTTTCCACAGTTAACCAGAATTACCTACATTTATTAATAGAAAAATATAATCTGTTGTACCACTTGTAAAGCTCCATTAACACTTGTCTGTAAAAGTTTTCCTGTTTTTGCACATTTTTAATGTGAGATCCAGGCTTGCAGACTTTCTAAAGCAGGGTGTCAAACTCATATCGAGTCTGGGGCCAGATTTTCTCTGATGAGAAGTCCTGAGGGCCGGACTATTAAGGCCCGGATTGTTAAAGTCAATCCCAGCTTTGGAATATAGGCCTTACCTAAGCGTCTAACAAGGTCAACATTTAAACATAAACTGTCAACCTTATTTTCACCATTAGTAAAATATGAAAAAATTTAAATAACACTGATAATAAATCATTCTGAGATTTTAAAAAAAGTAAAAATGATAAGTTTAAAGGCTCAAAGTCTGAGATAAAAAGTCAAACTTTTTAGTTCAAAAGGTCAAAACGTGAAATTTAAAGGCAAAATACTGTTTTTAAAAGGCAAACAAATGAGATATAGTCAACATCACAAGTTTAAAAGGTAAAAATATGACTTAGAATTTTGAATTGTGAATCTTGAGGGTCAAAACATGAAAAAGTCAAAACCATACATTTTAGTCAGAACTGTGAGATCTAAAATTGAAAGTATGAAATTACAACATTAATTTATTCTCCCTTACTTTTTATCTAACTTCTTTTACTCTTTACTTTTTTAGATTTTTTTGATATAACAAGGATATTTAAAGGGTGCAGTGTGTAATATTTAGCCTAGTAGCATTTAATAAAACAAACAAACTTGGTTAAATGAAACATGATGTCTATAGGTAGGTCTATCCTGATCAGTGTTTATCCACCTGAAAAAAATGTGGGGTTTTTATTTGTATTAACTCAGAATAAGCCATCTATTCATACATGGGGAGGGTCCCCTGCACGGATGCCACCATCTTGAATTTTTGCATTTTGCATATTTCTATGGCGCCACAGAAGCGACCAAATAACAGATACACTTTTTTTAATTCCACTGGTTGCCAGAGTTTTCAGCAGAGAAACATGCAAAATGCAAAAATTCAAGATGGCGGCCCCCGTGGAGGGGACCCTCCCTATGTATGAATAGATGGCTTATTCTGCGTTAATATAAAAACAAAAACACACACGTTTTTTTCAGATGGATAAACACTAATCAGGATAGACCTACCTATAGACATCATGTTTCATTTAACCAAGTTTGTTTGTTTTACTTAATGCTACTAGGCTAAATATTACACACTGCACCTTTAAATCATCAAGGTAAAGTTGACATGTTTATACTGGAGGAAATCTGCAAACCTCATATATTATAATAGAAGGATTGTATGATCTTGCGGGCCGGATTTGGCCCCTGGGCCTTGAGTTTGACACCTGTGTTCTAAAGCATAGGGATGGGAACAGAGAACCAGTTCCAATTGGCTCGATCCATCAACATCATTTACATTTTATCTTAGCAATTCCCTTATCAATGCCTCACCTCCGTAAAAAAACAGGCCTCACATGTGACAGTCAGCAAAAATGAACAGAGAAGCTGAGGAAACAAACATTTACAGGACTAAACAGTATCTCCACAAGGTGTTTAAAAAACACGTTAAATAAGCACTTGTCGGCGCACCTCTGCAGCGCTTCATCTACTCCTTTATCAAAATGCTTCGAGTCTAAAATCAAACAGGTTTATAAGGAGATGTTTACAGGAGAGGGAGAAGGTATTTATATAAATAGAATAGGTTAACTCAGGGCAGGAGATCAAATGGTAAAAATGAATGGCAAAAATGGGTGAAAAGTTACCAAAAAATGAGTTACAGGTGGCAAAAATGGCCAAAAAATAGCTAAAGCATGGCAAAAAAATGAGTGTAAAAGTGACTAAAATGGGCTAAAATGTGGGAAAAATGGTCAAAAGCAGCAGAGTGGCAAGAATGCTGAAAACAGTGGCATTTAATGGCAAAATGTTGCTGAAATGGACGAAAAGTGGCACCAAAGAGAAAAAATTACAACTTGCAAAAGCAGGATAAAAGAGGCAAAAAAAATGGTGGCAAAAATTGGACAGAAGTAGTGAAAATGGGCAAAAAGTCAAGAGTACCTTGCTGCAGACACGATGGCCGACATACACCGCCTGGCCAAAAAGAAAGTCGCCACCTGGATTTAACTAAGCAAATAGGTACGAGCCTCCTATTGGATAATCACTGCATGGGTGATTATCTTTCAGCTGGCAACAAGTTATTTAACCCCAGCTGATGCAATGAGTAACTTCTCATTTCTTAAACAACCATGTTGAAAGACACATCCTGTGGTCGTGGAAAAGATGTTAGTCTGTTTAAGAACGGTTAAATCATTGGTATGCATCAAGCAGAGAAAACATCTAAGGAGATTGCAGAAACTACTAAAATTGGGTTAAGAACTGTCCAACGCATTATTAAAAACTGGGAGGATAGTGGGGAACCATCGTCTTCCAGGAAGAAATGTGGTCAGAAAACAATCCTGAATGATCGTGATCAGCGATCACTTAAACATTTGGCCAAATCATATAAAAAAAACAACAGTAGAACCCAGGGGTATGTTTAATAGTGAAAGTAAAAGCATTTCCACACACACACAGTGCGAAGAGAACTCAAGGGATTGGGACTGAACAGCTGTGTAGCCTAAAGGAAACCACTAATCAGTAAGGCTAACTGGAAAAAAAGGCTTCAGTTTGCTAGGGAGCATAAAGATTGGACTCTGGAGGAATGGAAGAAGGTCATGTGGTCTGATGAGTCCAGATTGACCCTGTTCCAGAGTGATGGGTGCATCAGGGTAAGAAGAGAGGCAGGTGAAGTGATGCTCCCATCATGCCTAGTGCCTACTGTACAAGCCTGTGGGGGCAGTGCTATGATCTGGGGTTGCTGCAGTTGGTCAGGTCTAGGTTCAGCAACATTATGTGCCCAAAGAATGAGGTCAGCTGACTACCTGAATATACTGAATGACCAGGTTATTCCATCAATGGATTTTTTCTTCCCTAATGGCACGGGCATATTCCAAGATGACAATGCCAGGATTCATGGGGCTCAAATTGTGAAAGAGTGGTTCAGGGAGCATGAGACATCATTTTCACACATGGATTGGCCACCACAGAGTCCAGACCTCAACCCCACTGAGAATCTTTGGGATGTGCTGGAGAAGGCTTTGTGCAGTGGTCAGACTCTCCCATCATCAATATTACAATTAATGCAACACTGGATGGAAATAAATCCTGAGACATTGCAGAAACTTATCGAAACAATGCCACAGCGAATGCGTGCTGTAATCAAAGCTAAAGGCGGTCCAACAAAATATTAGAGTGTGCGACCTTTTTTTGTTGGCGACTTTTTTTTTTTTTTTTTTTTTTTTTTTGGCCAGGCAGTGTAGATACAATCCATACTGGAAGTCTCAACCGGAATTCCTTAGGTCTAAGGTTAGTCTTAGGCATTAAAACCCAAGTGGTTAGGTTCAGGGTAAGGCAGGGGAAGGTGATATATTTGAGATCCAGCACCAATGGTTAGGCTTAGGCGCGAAAAAGACTGACAAACACTCGCAGCTGAGTCCAACACGAAGAAGAAACTTCCGCTTGGGACTTCCGGCATGGATTGGATGTATAGCGACGCCCATGTCGGCCATCTTGACTGCAGTTGGGTCCCTCTCCAAAAAGTGGCAAAAAGAAATGGCAGAAGTGGGTTGAAAGCAGTGAAAATGAATTAAAAGTGGCAAAAAAATTGAAAAAGGTTGGCAAAAATTGCAAACAAGGGCGATGGAAATATACAGAAAAAAAGTAAAGGTTGACAACTAAAGCCAACTGTATAAATGTGGGAATTCAAGCTGATTAAAGTGACATGCACTGGATAAATTCTGATCTCACAGTTTCCCTTTTTAAAGGTTTTCTAGGGGAATAATATTTCAAATCAAGACATAAAAGAGCCACATTTGGCTCCAGAGCCACGTGTTGAGTATCACTGGTCTACATAATGCATGTGCAGGTATCAGCTGACAGAGCTCTCGCTCCTCTTTCAGGTCTCCTGACCGGCGTGGTGGTGGACTCTGGTGACGGCGTCACTCACATCTGTCCGGTGTACGAAGGTTTCTCTCTGCCACATCTGACCCGACGTCTGGACATCGCAGGGAGGGACATAACACGCTACCTCATCAAGGTACCTGCAGGCTAAGGATGTCAGAATGTTTGATGCTAAATGACTGTCCCGGACCAGGTGATTTGAAACCATGGTAAACGGTGCTGAAGCTAGAAGAAACTACAGATCTTTAACCATAATCAAATGTCTGTAAATGTTTGATGTGAATGTCTGTATTTTTCCAGCTGCTGCTGCTGCGGGGTTACGCTTTCAACCATTCAGCCGACTTTGAGACAGTGAGGATGATGAAGGAGAAGCTCTGCTACGTGGGTTACAACATCGAACAGGAGCAGAAGCTGGCACTGGAGACGACGGTGCTGGTCGAGTCCTACACGGTCAGTTTTAGTAAACTAAACGTTCATCCCATGACAGTCAAACATACTCATGTATTTAATGGTGAATATTTCTGAGGACGATCGTTTGTGTCTGCAGCTCCCTGACGGTCGGGTGATAAAGGTCGGGGGTGAGCGGTTTGAAGCCCCTGAGGCTCTGTTTCAGCCTCATCTCATCAATGTAGAGGGAGTAGGTGTGGCCGAGCTGCTCTTCAACACCATCCAGGCCGCAGATATCGACACCAGGTGAGCTGGCAGTGGTCTTCAGGAGTCGGAAATCTCCAATCCTTTTAGCCGTACATCACTCATGGTTGTGTCTCTCTAATCAGGGCTGAGTTCTACAAACACATCGTCCTATCCGGAGGCTCCACCATGTACCCCGGCCTGCCGTCCCGCCTGGAGCGAGAGCTGAAGCAACTGTACCTGGAGAGAGTGCTGAAGGGAGACGTCGACAAGCTCTCTGTGAGTTCATGTAAATCAAAACACTAACAGATGGAGGGGGGAACTCCTCCTCCTCTTCAGTTAAACCCATCTGAAACCAAATGTGTTTTCTAGCAGATCATTTTCAACTAAAGTCCGAATAAAGTCATGGAGGTTTAGCCGGTGCTGAGGTTCATTCATGCTCCCTTTATATGCAAAAATAGACCGCTGTGTTTTAAAGCAGTGGTTCTCAACCTTTTCAGCCCATGACCCCCAAAATAAAGGTGCCAGAGACCGGGGACCCCCACTGCACCTGAAGGTGGTTGAACTTAGCTATGAACATTCTAGAATAGTCATGTGTACGGTCCCGCCAAACTGGGGGGCCACGGGGGTCAGCATGGTACATTGTAAAGTTAAGCTGTGGTAAGCATATTTCATGTTTAACCTCAAATAATAACCACTCTTATTAAAGAAACAAATCTCTTTTATTTGATCATTCATGTAGTGAATAGCCTTCTCAAAAATATAAATCACCTTTGTTAAGAAAATAATTAATATGGTTTAAAAATTGCTTCAATGGGTTAGTTATGGCAAAAAAAAAATGGTGGAAAAGGTGGTGAAATTGGATTTTAAAAGTTGCAGAAATTAGTTACAAGTGGCAAAAATTAGATAAAAATGGCAAAAAATGTGTTAAAGTGGCAAAAATGGACATAAATAGTGGTAAAAGGGAGTGTAAAATGGGTGGAAATTTGGTGAAAAGGGATGAAAAATTGATATAAACTGGCATAAAAGGTTAACTGAGAAAGAAAAAAATGGAAGATATTGTTAAACTGGCAAAAATGTGCATATCAAATAGTGAAATGTTAAAACGGGGAAGATTGGGCATAAAAAGTGATAAAATGGTTTATAGTAGCAATAATGGGTCAACAGAGGCAACAGTAAGCTTAAGTGGTGAGAATTGGTGTAGAAGTGACAAAAACAGGCAGAAAAAAAGTGGTGGAAAGAGTTTAAAACTGACAAAAATAGGTGTTGAATGTAAAAAATGTAAAAAATGGTGGGAAAAACTGATAAAAAGGGGTTAAAATTTGACAATTTTGTGGTTAAGTGGCAACAGTTTTGTTCAGAAAACATTCGTAGTGTTTTTAGGGCATCTGGAGACCCCCTCTTAGTGTCTCGCGACCCCCAAGGGGGTCCCAACCCCAACGTTGAGAACCACTGTTTTAAAAGAAGCAGCTGTCACTGTTCACATCCTCACATGCATCCATTACGCTGAGGTGGATGTTAAAAAATGTAACCACTAGAGGTCGCTGTCTCACACAGACCTTCATAACTCCTAAGCTGCTGCTCTCTCTGTCCTCCATCATTTAATATTAAAGCTTTGCCAATCTCTAAATTATTTTTCTTATTTGTGTTTTGCTGCTCTGGCTTGAACTCTGCCCCCACAATATCTGGTGGTGTTACGATGATTGGTCCCTAAACTTTGAGAAAACACGCAGCCAGTTAACCCAGGCATCCCTTTAAAGGGGACAGAAACAGAGTGGAAGGTGTGCAGAGGCATATCAATGCTTCTGCTCAGGGATTTCCTGCGTTCTGCTGCAGTTACCACGTACACCACTAGATGGCACTAAAGCCCTAAATGTGGTTACAGCCTCTGACATGTCAGGGCCTCTTTGTCCCAGTCTCATGTGGACCAGGTGAGACTATAGTATCTCATTGTTCCTCAGAGAGAGGAGAGAGCTCAGGGGAATCCTGCCTGTCATGAAAGAGTTTATTCCAGGGGGTTTCAACACCTTATTGCAGGGGTGTCAAACTCAATCACAGCAGGGGCTGAAATCTGAGTTTAGGTTTAACCTGAGGGCCTAACGGTCAACTTTTAACCATAATCATCAACATTCACACATGTAATAAATTAAGAGGGAAAAAACTTGCACTGATGTTAAATGATTTTGAGATGTAAAAAAAAAAAGTCAAAATGATGAGTTGAAAATCTGAAAATCTCCAAATCTGAGATAAAAAGTCAACTATTTGTAGTATTTGTATTTTCTTTTAAACTACAGGACATTTTTAGTCATTAGCAGTGAGATCTATCCCTGTTATCGATAATGTAGCCGGCCTGACAACAGGATTGGCCAGACCCCTGAAAAACCAAGAGAATGGGGCCTCCCTAATTGTCATTTAGCACCAGTATTAACCCATTTTGACACTTATAACCCCTTTTTGGTGCTTTATGCCTCTTTAACCAAATTTTTTCATGATTTTAACCCCTTTTAAACAACGTTTCCTGCATATTTTATCCCCTTTGTGCCACTCTTTATCCATTTTTGCCACTTTTCTTCTATTTGTGCCACTTTTTAACCCCTTTTATTACATTTTTTCAACAATTTTTGCAACTTCAAAAGCATTTTCCCCACTTTTGACCCATTGTTGATACTTTTTGCTGCTTTTTGCCCCATTAACCCAATTATTAAAAAATTTTAATCTCATTTAAACCACTTTTTCTGCATGTTTTATGCCCTTTGTGCAAATGTTTGTCACTTTCCTTCTATTTTTGCCACTTTTTAACCCATTTTCTTTGCTTTCTTGCACTATTTTTTTGTAATTTGTAACCAATTTTTGATACCTTTTGCCCCTTTTTTCCTCCTTTACCATTTTTTGACACATTTTAACCTCTTTTCACAATTTTTTTTCTGCCAATTTTTGCAGCACTTCTGCCAACCTTAACCATTTTTTAAATATCTTAATTTTGACAGTAAATTTCTGTAAAACAGATCAAATGGTCAGTTATTCTAAAACAATTTCAGTGTTAATTGTTTGTGGGATGGATTTAACAGCTGCAGACATTTAAAGCAAAAGGATACTCTGAAAATCTCCCGGACCACCAGTTGATGACCAGTGCTCTAAAAGGTCAAAATATGAGATAAAATTCTAGATCATGAGTTTAAAAAGTCAAAATATGGGATTAAAGTCAACGTTAGGAATGTAAAAGGTGACAATATGATATATCATTTGAAATCATGAGCTGAAAAGGTCAAAATAAGATTTAAAACCAAAAATTGTGAACAAAAAAGGTCACAAAAGGAGAGAAAAGGTCAGAATTATGAATTTAAAAGATCAAGATATTAGATTAAAAGTCACAATTCTGAGTTTAAGTCATATTCTTGAGATGCAAAATAAAAATATGAAATGAAAACACAAGTTACTTTTATTTCCCTCATTTCTGACTTTTTATCTACTTATATCTACTCTTTTTCAAGTTTTTATGATTTAACAAGGATATTTTCAGTCTTCAAGATTAAATTTACATTTTTATACTGGAGGAAACCTGCAGACCTCAGACCTGCTGGACAGTTTTAATTAATATATGATACGATCATGCAGGCCGGGCAAATCTGTACCACGGGCCAGATTTGGACCCCGGGCCTTGAGTTTGACACCCGTGCCTTATTGTATGTCCCTTTTCCCTCTGCTGACACTCTCTGCTCCTCTTCAACCACAGAAATTCAAGATCCGGATAGAAGACCCCCCTCGGCGTAAACACATGGTGTTCCTGGGTGGCGCCGTGCTGGCCGACATCATGAAGGACAAGGACAACTTCTGGATGACGCGGGAGGAGTACCAGGAGAAAGGGACACGGGTGCTGGAGAAGCTGGGAGTCACCGTCAGATAAAACACAGACAGACAGACAAAAACACTTCCTGATTCCTCCTACAGTCCCTCCATCCACCCCGCCGGCTGCATCGCTCTGCCTGACATTTACGGATGGATGTCGCCAGTTTGCTTTAAAAAGAGGGAAGGATGCAAGGAGGAAGGGAAGGAACGAAGGATAAAGGATGTGAAGGTTGGGTAAGACGTCTCATAGCGAGGGCTGTGGGGTTTTAAATGGTTGCACCCAAACACGTGAAGAAAATCTCTTTGGTATTTCTATTAATGCTAAAGAATGAAGTGTTGAAATTTAAAGAAACAGTACAAAATTTTAAGAAAATTTTGGATATAAAGATAAAAATGACATGACTCTTTTTTTAAAGACCATTCATCACAAAGCAGGATGGTTAGCTTAGCATAAAGACGGCATTATTTTCTAAATCCTTTACTGTGTTTTCTTTTCTGCAGCCCCAAAACTCTGATGTACTGTCTAGACTAGAGTGAGAGGACCTCTAGACATAAAAACGCCAAGATAACTTCAAGATACTCTATTTTAGATCATTTATGCCCTTTTGGCCCTCTCCATATGTGGTGCTGGCTCAACTCGGTTCTATTTTACTTGGTTTTGTTAGCAGGTATATGACCCCAGTATATGAGCTGCAGTCTGTTTGAAATCTCCCAGAGGAGAGGAGGTTTAACCGTCCTCCTGCATTCCACAGTGTGGAGTTTCTGTGCAGCCGTCTTGTTCTTTTAATGCCATATGCTTTTGCCGTGTGGAGTTTGTGCATCTATTAGCTTTAATACGGTAGTTGAGAACTGGAATACTTCCACCCGTGTCCACAGAAACTTGCACTGAAAAGTACAGGAGAGTTCATACAGCAGTTTGAAGCAGAGGAAAGGGGTTTGACCCCCACGTCAGACATCCGCTTGTGATGCTCCTAGTCACGGACAAATCGGCGGATCGCAGGGTCACGTTTTTGTATCACAGCTTGAAATCCCTCTGGAGTTGAGACCATAAAAATGACCAGGTACGAGGTGATCATATCCCTCGATTTAGCCGAGACAGTCCTGTTTTCAGGCTTTGTGTCCTGACAAAAATCAATAAACAGCAATATGTCCCATTTTTGAAGAACCCTGCCCTGATTTTAGCCGATGAGAATAGGGAAATACCAACAGCACTGTATGCGGTGCAGTTGTTAGTCGATGACGTTAAATAGCTGTGCTTCAGAAAGTGCTGATTTGTTCAAGAGTTGGCTGTTGTGTCTAAATCAAAGATTGGCAAACGGGGTTAAAAAAATGCAAAAAGCAGGATAAAAGTTTCAAAAAGGGGAGAAAAATGGCAAAATGGGTTAAAAGTTGCAAAGAAATGAACTACAGGTGGCAAAAACATTGCAAAAAATGAGTGAAAAGTGACTAAAATGGGCAAAAATCAGAAGAAAAGTGACAAAAACAAGGCAAAAATGGGCTGTAAGCAGCCAACACTGGGAGAAGAGTAGCAAAAATGGGAGAAGAAGTGGCAAAGAAATGAGTTACATGTGACAAAAATGGTCCAAAAGCGGCTCAAACTTGGAGATAAATGAGTGAAAAGTGACTAAAATGGGCAAAGATCAGAAGAAAAGTGACAAAAACAAGGCAAAATGGGCTTCAAGTGGCCAACACTTAGAGAAAAGTCGCAAAGAAATGAGTTACAGGTTGCAAAAATGGTCCAAAAGCAGCTCAAACATGTTTAGTAAGGAGCACACAAAGCCTCACGCCTCCCTGAGATCTTTGGGGCCCCTTAGGGGGTCCCAGACCCCAGGTTATTATAGTTAACTAAAACTAAATTAAAACTAAGCTTTACCAAAAAAAAACGAAAACTAACTAAAATAAAATAAAAATGGAGACAAAATATCCGTAGTTTTAGTCTTTGACATAACCATACTGACTGGCACCTACACACAAGTCTGGGGAGAGTAAAATGGCCTGATCTGATTGGTTAAGACTTCATACAGTGGTAGTTTTATGTCTTGCCTGTCCACAATCCCCTCAAGTACCAGAAAAATCTCCCCCTCTCTTTCTCCACCTTTCAGAACATGTGCGCTGAAACAAGCTGTTCTCAGATTTTCCCCTCATGATGTCTGTGAGGCAACAGCGCCGCCGTGAAGCCTGTAGTTTAATAACATTTTTTAAATGTTAAAAAAGCACTGATGGAAACATCCCATCCCATGAACTCATACATGTGGGTTTGCCATCAAATATTTGGATTGAAAATACGGTTGCCCTACCCAGGTAGCAGGTACGAGCCCTCACAGAAAATTAAGAACAAAAGAGGAAATGTGGAGACGAGTTAAGCCAGTAGAAAAGAACGGTTTGACAAAGAGTGAAAAACATTTGAGAGTGCCTTGAAGTTATCTTGTCATTTCAGTGATTTATCCTGGAATTTGTGCAATAATGAAACAGAATTCAGACCCAGACCTGAACAGTGATCAAGAGTTCAGAGCTGGCATTTTAAATGTGGAACAGACACCTCAGTACTCTACCGATCGGCTCCTGCAGCATCGTTTCATGAGGGCTACATGGGTGCTAAGGACTGGGATCTTTCTCCTTAGTTAGCATTTATTTAGCATCATTTCTCCCATCATTCAGCCTCATTAGAGGCTCCAACCATCCAGAGATTTTACTTTCATTCTTTCAGGGTGACTAGAATGTCTGGGACTTTGTGATATGATGGCCCTGAGTCATGTGATGATAATGCACCTTCCTGCTTTAACTGAAGCTGTCAGCTTTCTCTCATTCCTTTTTCTACTCCCTTTCTTTCTTTTTTAAAAACATTTATGTGCTTTATTTTGTCAGAGACCAGGCTTTGGTCTCAGATGTCCGATTCTTCTCTTGTGTCATTCCTTCGTTTGCTTCCAGAGGCTCACGGCGAGGTTTTCTGCCCTCCACAGCTGATCAGGGTTCAGTTTGAGGTCACATTTACACAATAACGGCTTCATCTGAAAACAGGAAGCTTTACTGTTTTGGCTGTTTACACAACAACAGCGTGAACATGGGAAGTTTTTAAAGCACCATGGTTTTTAATGTCACGTATAACTGACAAGCAAGAAACTTTTTTTTTAGTCTTAAAATGAAATCGAGCGTATTGTCAGTGCGTCGTTGTTGCGTAAGTCTGTTGGACAAACCGATCAGCTGTTCCAGGGTCAGACCTTGGGGGCCAAATAAAAAATGACCTGTTTAAATCCATTTAAAGGAAATTTTGATTCCATGTTTGTGTGAGAAGCAGAGGAGGAGGTGTGGATGTGAGTCAACAGTGTTAGCTGGTGATGCAAACATGTCTGCTACCATGACCCGTCTCATTGGTTGAAGTTAATCCCAGCAGGTGATTGCAGTACATTATTTTTATATTCAGCTTGCAATGAAAACAATGAGCAATGCTTGGAGAGGAAAATTGCTTAACTAGAAGGAAAAAACCATAACAATCTACCTGCTCAAAGGTGTGTTATAACTCGTGGCGCTCTCGCAATCCAAGAAGATTAAAAGCAGCGACTTGTGGCTGTGAGTCGTGGTCAAAGGAGCGGCTGTAAATACTGTACCTTTGTGTCACACTCGCTGAAAACTGTTGTGGCTGAAGCTCAGTGGACTTGATGATAAAGGCATTTTATCTCTGTTAGACTTTTTCCAACTCTGTTACCTTTATTATGAAACGCCCATATCAGGAAATGTTTTAGTTTCAGCTTAACACAATGTTACAGTTTAGTTCAGTAAAACCTCCATTTTAATGCCTCCTAAAGCTGCAGTTTTCAACCTTTTTATACCCAAGAACAAGAAAAAATCTCAAGGAACACCGTTTTTATAATAGTCTCTTTAAACATCTATAGCTGTTGTGTAGTGGTAGTGATAGCGTATGGTTGTACAAAGTCCCACAGCACACCAAGACTTCCACAAGGCCCAGAACCTCTGCCCTAAACCTCTGGTTCTTAACCTTTATTCCATGGCACCCTCCCTTACTCGTTTCTAAGAAAAGCTTACATGGAAACATGACACTTTTGTTTTTTTTTTTTTTGTTTTTTTTACCAAACACTTTGGTAAAAGCTATCTTTAAAGTGTTTAGTAAGAGGCAGACAAAGCCTCACACCTCCCTGAGATCTTTGGCGCCCCCTTTAGGGGGTCCCAGACCCCAGGTTGTGAAATAATTGGGGCTTTTCCATTACACTGAGCAGCTTGGCTCTACTTGGTTTGACTCGGCACAGCAGCCCAGCACAGATCAGCAGGGGTTTAGCTTTTCCACCATAACTGAGCAACCTGTTTTAAGGCCATCTAGAGCTGATGATGTTGTGTTTTGAGTCGATGACGTTAAATAGCTGTGCTTCAGAAAGCACTGATTTGTTCAAGAGTTGGCCGTTGTTTCTAAATCAAAGATGGGCAAACGGGGTTAAAAAATTGTAAAAAGCAGGATAAAAGTTTCAAACGGGAGACAAAATGCTAAAACATTAAAAGTGGCAAAGAAATGAGCTACAGGTGTCAGAACTGTTGCAAAAAATTAGTGAAAGTGACTAAAATAGGCAAAAAGCAGAAGAAAAGTGACAGAAAGAAGGCAAAAATGGGCTTTAAGCGGCAAATATTTGGAGAAAAGTGGCAAAGAAATAAGTTACAGTTGACAAAAATGGTCCAAAAGCAGCAAAAACGTGGAGATAAATGAGTGAAAAGTGACTAAAGTGGGTAAAAATCAGAAATAAGGTAGGGAAACATGGGCAAAAAGTGGCATTTAATTTGCAAAACGCAGCTTAAATTGGCGAGAAATGGTAAAACGGGGCAAAAATCTGCAAAAAGCAGGATTAAAGAGTCAAAAAGGGGAGAAAAATGGCAAAAATGGGTGAAAAGTGGCGAAGAGATGAGTTACAGGTGGCAAAAACACTGCAAAAAATGAGTGAAAAGTGACTAAAATGGGCAAAAAGCAGAAGAAAAGTGACTAAAAAGAGGCAAAATTGGCTTTAAGCGGCCAACACTTGGAGAAAAGTGGCAAAGAAATGAGTTACAGGTTGCAAAAATGGTCCAAAAGCGGCTCAAACGTGGAGATAAATGAGTTAAAAGTGACTAAAAAAATTAGAAAATGGTGGTTAAAAATGGGCAAAAAGCATGAAAAAATGTCAGAATGGGAAATTAGTGGCATTAAATTACAAAAGGCAGCTTAAATGGGTGAGAAGTGCCAAAAAAACAGTGTAAAAAGGGGCAAAAAATTGCAAAAGCAGGATAAAAGTGTCAGAAAAAGGGCTGAAACCAGTAACAATGGCATTAAAGAAGCAAGAAATTACAAATAAGGGCAATAGAAATATTCAGACAAAAATCAGAGGTTGACAATTAGAGCCTACTGTTTAAGGGTGGGAAACAAACTGATTGATGTGACTTGTAATGGATAATTTTAGAGGTAGAATTTTATTTTTTCAGGTTTTCTGGGGGGGATAATGTTTCAAATTAAGACATAAAAGAGCCACAAATCATCACAAATGAGCCACAGGTTGAGTATCACTGCCTTAATATGAACTTCAGGTCCTGTTTCCACCCTTAAGAGCAGTAAAATCTGTGCACAGGGGAGCTCTGATTGGTGATTCTTTATGATAAATGTGTAAAATTATGAGGGATGGCCCTTTAATCTCATCTAACTTAGATGCTTGGACCCCTGTGTTGTTGCTTTCTGGAGCTGACAGTGAATAAACACATGCAGTCTTCAACCAATGAGATACAGCCTGGGTCTGTTACCACCTCTTATGAAAGACTGAAGTCAGATTTAGTTTGATTTAAATTTTCATTCCTGAATCTTCTCACCTCCTCCTCTTCTTCTCAGTCCTCTTGAAGTAAAGTTGAATATTAGTCTTTGGTTTACAGGAGAAGGTGACATGATGAATATTAATTGTAATTTTAATAAGAATCTGAGTCGGAGGCCAGGCCAAAGCTGGTATTTGTGGTCCTCCGCCCGTGTGTATCGGAGGCACTTGGGCTCACGTGTATAAATATAAATGTGTAATTTCCTCACAGCATCAAGTGCCAGGTTCAGTTATTCTCGCTGGGTATTATTTTTGGTCATCCTTTTTATGTTTTGTTAATAGCATAAATGCCAACAGCTGATTTAAATAAAGCAAAGTGATTTATAGACGCCTGGTGTCCTCGTGTCTTAAATAACGATGACTCTGTCTCTGCATGACGGGATTAAAATCAGGATTTAGAAGGAAGCGCTTCGTCTATTTTGGTGACGTTTTAAAGGATTTCCTCAGCAGACAAAGGACACAGACTGAATCAACAGGACGGACAGAGCATGTGTTTTTATTCTGAGGAAACCTGCTGATTTACACGGTCAGTGTTGACAACTGAACTTCAGACACACCTGTTAAAAATATCGGACGGTTCCAAGGTGCTAACAGAGGAATTCCCACATCCTGAGGTCTCCATGAAAACAAGATTGAACCATCCATGGGGCTGCCACATCACACAAGCCTTTACTTTGTGAGTTCATTAGATTTTAAACTCACAGTGTGCAGATTCCTCTATCAGGGGGCTTTCAATAAAAGTAGGACTGTTCATTAAAACTGCTCTCCATGAGGGCTATTTACTCAACGCTAAACCAATGTTGTAGTTTCATGGATGGACTTCTCATATTGAGAGAGAAAAGCTGTTAAAAGTAGCCTTCATTGTTCACACTGAGCTACTCAAAAAGCATTCTGGGATTACGCGGCAGAAATAAGGTAAGGCACTGAAGAACAGCTGATAAAGAATCTAAAACACAAGTGATTGTTGTATAAAGACACCTGTATCTGGAAGGTCCAGTCACTGGTTCATCAGTTTTTCTGGATACCATTACACCATAAAGACAACGGAACACTCCAGGCTACTCAGAGGAAAGGTTATTGAAAAGTCTAGACACAAAAACATTTCCTCTGAACATCCCCCAGAGTTCAGTTAAATCCATCAAGAAGAAATGAAGGAGTATGTCATGTGTAAATCTGCCTAGATCAGACCGTCCTCAAGAAGAAGACTAGAGAGAGAGAGAGAGAGACCACCAAGACACCTATGACTACTCTGAAGGAGTTCAAGCTTCAGCAGCTGAGATGGAGAGACTCTGCAGACAACAACTGTTGGCCGGGTTCTTCACCAGTCAGAGCTTTATGGGAGAGTGGAGAAGAGAAAGACACTGTTGAAGAAAACTCAGATTTAATCTGGACTAGAGTTCACCAAAAGGACTGCGGGAGACTCCATGGTCAAGAGAGAGAAAGTTCTCTGGTCTGTTGAGACCAGAATGGAGCTTTTAGACCATCAGACAAGACGCCAAACACTGACATCCTCACAAACACACCATCCCCACTGTGGAGCATGCTGGTGGCAGCATCATGCTGTGGGGATGCTTCTCAGTAGGTAGCAGGTTCACACCGGATCCCTGTTAACCTGACAGAGCTTGAGCAGTTTATCAAAGAAGAATGGAGTAAAATTTCAGAGTCCAGATCTTTGATCCTGACTGAGACCTATCCACTCAGACTCAGAGCTGAGACTGCAGACAAAGGAGACTCTACTAAACACTGACTAGAAGGAGGGAATATTTATGCAGTCACATAATTTACATTCTTTTTTTAAATTTAATTGCTCTGTAGAAATCGGTGTCCTGAGCTGCTTTTTTAAGTCTAAAAATTCACACTTTTTCAGAGTCTAAGATGCACAAAGCTCCAAAATGAACCTTCAAACTCTGCTGGTGTGAGAGTGAGGGGCCTCCCTGTCAGAGCAGAGCAGAGCCCTCCCTGGTCTGGGCCTGATTTAGCGAGGCCCCAGTGAGTCTGCCTGCCTCATTTTGTTTACTGGGATGAAATGTGAAACAAATGTGACCATGATGGACCACCAACACAACCCAGAAACTCCCCCTAGCTCATCCTGAGTCTGTTTTCTGCTGCTTTTACTGAACACTGATCTGATGTGATGAGACTCCACCTTCATCACACTCTGAGATGTATTTATAACCGCTCTTCATCAAACTTGGTCTGTTTTCATCCCTGTTAAAATCTAAAGCTGTTTTCCATCTCCTACCTTATTTTAACAACTTTTCATTACCTTTTTAAAGACAAAGTCTACAGTTTATTCAAAGCAGAGTTCACTTTAACATACTTTCTAACAGGTAGAAAACGTTTAAACTGCTGAGGTTATTGAGTCAATTTTGGGAGTTTGATTGGAAATTTTGAGGGGAAATTCCTTCAGAATGTTCCATGAATTTTCAACTGTCAGTGAGTCTTTCTCATCACTGTGGAGGAATGTTGTCCCATTCTTTTTTGCAGAATAGTTTTCATTCAGCCACATTGGAGAGTTTTCCAGCATGAACGGCCTGTTTAAGGTCGCGCCACAGCATCTCAGTCAGATCTAAGTCCAGACTTTGGCTAGACTGCTCCAGAACCTTCAGTTAGTCTTTAATCAGAAGTGGACTTGCTGGTGTGTTTGGGATCATTGTCCTGCTCCATAACCCAAGAATTCATGATTCTAGTGGTCCAGGTCCTGGTCCAGACCATCACACTACCACCACCATGTTTGACTGTTGGTCTGATGTTCTTTTGTGTTAGTTTGACTCCTGATGGAACAGGAAGTTCCTCTTCTGTCTGGTCAGTCCTCAGAATATTTCCCAGAAGTCTTTGGGATCATCAGGATGTTTTTAGTCAAATGTGAGACGAGTCTTTGTGTTCTTTTTTGTCCGCAGTGGCTTTGGTCTTGGAACTCTCCCATGATGCCGTTGTTGCCCAGTATCTATCTGATTGGTGAATCATGACCTCTGACCTTAACTGAGTCAGTGAGGCCTGCCGGTCTTTGGATGTGATTCTGGGTTCTTCTGAGACCTCCTGGATGAGTCGTCCATGTTCTCTTGGAGTCATGTTGGTAAGCCAGCCACTCCTGGGAACGTTCCCCACTGTTCTTAGTTTTCCCCTGTTGTGAGTAATGGCTCTCAGCATGGTTGTCTGGAGTCCCAAAGCCTTAGAAATGTCTGTAACCCTTCCAGACTGATAGATGTCAGTGACTTTGTTTCTCATCTGTTCTTGGTTTTCTTCAGGGCACTGTTACTCAATAGCTGAAAATACCTTTGCAAGAGCCACAATCTAAGTGGTGAAAAGTGGCAAACACAGCTTGAAGTAGCAATAGAAATAAGTCAAAGATGGCAAAAATGGTAAAAAGGCAGCAAAAATTGATGAAAAAGGGCAAAAATGGGGAGAAAAGTGGCAAAACGTGGCAAAAAAATGAGTGAAAAGTGACTAAAATGGGCAAAAATCAGAATCAAGTGGTATTTATTGGGAAAAGAAAGTTTCTGTCTTTTTAAGGTTCTCTGGGGGAATAATGTTTTAAATAAGGACATAATTCTCTGCTCACTCTAGAGCCACAAGCTGAGTATCGCTGCTTTAGACGGCTCCACGATGGGTTGGAGAGCTTTTAGTCCAGTGGTTCTCAACCTTGGGGTTGGGACCCCCTTGGGGGTCCCGAGACACTTAAAGAGGGTCTACAGATTCCCTAAAAAAAAACTAAGAATATTTTCAGAATTTCACTGTTGCCACTTTACACCAATTTTGCCAAATTTTGACCACTTTTTCATCATTTTTTCCCCACAAATTTCAAAACTTATTTTTACCATTTTAAACCCTTTCCACCACTTTTTTTCTGCCTGTTTTTGCCACTTCTAAACCAATTCTGCCACATAAGCCTAATGTTGCCTCTGTTGACCCATAATTGCCACTATTAACTCCATTTTGCCACGTTTTATGCCCAATTTTCCCCATTTTAACCACATTTCACGATCTGATACGACCATTTTTTTTGCCAGTTTGATCGGTTTCTGCCAGTATCTGCCTATTTTTTCTTTCTCAGATAGCACTATTTTGCCAGTTTATACTGATTTTTCTTCCTATTTCTCCAAATTTCCACTAATTTTTGCCAATTTAAAGCCTCTTCAGCCACGTTTGAATTCCCTTTTACCACTATTTATGCCCATTTTTGCCACTGTAACCTATTTTTGCCTTTTTTTTGGCAATTTTTTGTCATTCTTATATAATTTTGCCACTTCTAACCCATTTCTGCTACTTTTAAGATCCAATTTCACCACCCGTTTCACCATTTTTGCTGTTATTAACCTTTTTTTTCCAATTTTTAACCCAATTTAATTCTTTTTTTGTCTACCAAACAGATTTACATTTTTAAGAAGGCTGTATACTACACAAACGATTTAAAAAAGAGAGTTTTCATTGATAAGAGTGGTTATTTTTTCAGGTTAAATATAAAATAAGGATATCACAGCTTAACTTTATAACGGACCATGGTTTTTCTGACCTCCAGAAAGTTCTCCCTTTATCCCCCTCATGGACGGCCTTGTCTCCACATGACTGTTCTTGAATGTTCATGGCTGTGTTCATCCACCTTCAGGTGCAGTGGGGTCCCCGGTCTCTGGCACCTTTATTTTGGGGGTTGCAGGCTGAAAAGGTTGAGAACCCCTGTTTTAGTCTACTTCACTGTCAGACAGGTTCTAGTTAAGGGTTTCTGGATCCAACAGGTCTGGCAGTATTCAGGTCCAGGTGTGGATAGTCAGACTGAACTCAAAAAAGTGTTTAATCATTATGTAAAACTGACTTTTGTATTTACTCAGGTTATCTTCCTCTATTGTTAAAATGAGTTTGATGGTCTGAAACATTTCAGTGTGAAAATAAGCTAAAAAAACAATGAATGAGGAAGAGGAAAGAACTTTTTCCCAGCACTGCAAATGCAGAGCGTCCTAAACTGAAGCAGGCTGCTCAGTGAAAACATCTCTGCTGGCTTCACCGCCCTGTTTGTTGACAAATGCACCAAAGCATACCAGACCAGATTCAGCTGTTTTTAACCTGCAGGGCTACCACCAGAAATCACCTCGATTTCAGATTTGAGGGTCTAGTTTGTCATATTTGTCTTTGTTTGTTGCCGGGGCAACCAGATACTCAGATCACAAACAAACACAGCTGTAGCAGACAATAACAACACCGCTCCCCACCCAACGCACACACAGGGACAGGGAAGACGTCCGTTTGTCCAGAGGCATTGTGGAAAACAGCCTCTCCCTTCGGCTGTGACAGGAAGCAGCCTCTGTGTTTCTGTTGTTTTATGAGCGTGGTGACATCCGGATTCACGTCCTGTAGCGTTTCTGTCATGCAGTAAACAGCCGGGCCTCCTCCTGGAGGGAGCATAAGCTAATACTTGAACTGTTCATCTGCCCTGATTCGTCTCAGTTTACGAGTGAAGGAAGCGAACAACTCTGCAGCCTGTAGTATCTGTTAACAGACGGATCATCTCCAGCTGGTCATGTTCAGTAAACGGTGATGTCTGCTCCTCATCCTCACTGCTCTGATTCTCATAAAGATCAGATTTATGTCATAAAACCTTGCAAGAATTGAGAATATTATTGTTGGACATCCCAATACTTTTTTCACTTTTCTATTTATTTTACATCAATGGTTCTCAACCTTGGGGTCGGGACCCCATTGGGGGCCATGTGACACTGACAGGGGGTCTCCAGATGCCTTAAAAAAAAAAAAAAGAATATTTTTAAAATCACGCTGTTGCCACTTTACACCAATTTACCAAATTTTAACCCTTTTTAACACCTATGGTTAGGCCAAAATCTCAAGGCACACCATATTCATATCAATACAAAATAGACTTTTAAAAAATATAACAGTCAAGGTGGCCCATATGGGGGGATAAAGGGGAGAGGTTTCTGGGGCCCAGACTACTGGGGTGGCAAAAGTGGGCAAAAGGTGCCTGAAAGGTGGCAAAAAATGGTTAAAGTGATGATCAAACATGGCAACATCGGGTAAAAAGTGACAAGACAAAGTCAAAAATGGTTATTAATTGGCATAATGGGCCAAAAAAATTGGTTAAAAGTGGCAAAACATGTCGAAAGTGTCAAAAAGGTGACAAAAATGGGTTACAAATGGCCAAAAGGGTTAAATGTTGTAAAAAAGTGGTTGAATGGTTTGAAAGTGATTAAAAATGGGCAAAAGTAGCCAAAAAAGTGGGCAAAGTGAGTAAAAATTAGCAAGAAGGTGGCAAAAATGGATTAAAGGAGACATATTATGCAAAAATCACCTTTTCAGGCTTTTGTAACACAAATCTGTGCCTCTGGCCTGTCCACAATCCCCTCAAATACCAGAAAAATCCATTCCCTCTCCCCCTCTCTGTGTGCTGAAACAAGCTGTTCTCAGATCTAGCTCCTGGTGACCTCACCAGGAGCCTAAGCACCCGCCCCCAGGTTTGGTTGGCCCTCCTCCACTTGGAGGAAAGTTCTGCCCTCCTCTGCTGATCCTCTCTACTTCCAACTGAGATGCTGGATAGCTCAGAGGGTTGTCCTGCTGACTGTGGTGAGAGGGGTTGCTGGTTCAAATCTTAGTCAAGTTCTATACTTTGGATAAAAGTGTCTGTAGTACCAGGAGTACTGCATCCATTTCCATCCTGAGAGGGGTGTGGTCAGGGGCGGAGTCAGACAGCCAAATACCATTTAAAGCCACAGACACACAAACGGTTCGTTCTGAGAAGGGCTGAAATAGAGGGAGTTTTAAACGTACAAAAATCCTATACTGGAGTGTTTTTCAGCAATAAACTTCACAGGCATGTTTAGGGGACGTCTGAGACCAGTTTGAGCTTGTCTTAAAAGGGTATGTCTCCTTTAAAGTGTCAAAAAGGTGACAAAAGAGGTTACAAGTGGCAGAAAAGTGGCAAGAAAGGGTTAAAGTTGCTAAAACATGGTAAAAAGTGATGAAAAAATTGGCAAAAAATGTCCAAATAATATCAAAAGCAGGCAAAAACTTTCAAAAAGGTAGCAAAAATAGGTTAAATGTGGCAAAAAGTTTGAAAAAAAGTAGCAAAAAATTGGCTAAAAGTATTTTTAAAAAATTGCAAAATTGCAAAAAAAGCAGCAAAAAGGGTTTAAGTTGGCAAAATTAGTGGCAAAATAGGCAGAAACATTGGTTAACTTGGTTAAAAGTAGCATGAATGAAGATCATTTCAACACCAATTTCAACTCAATAATAGCTTGCCAAATGAGCTAACTGTTAGCCAGGATGCTAGCACCAATGCTACTGATCCAACACACACACTCATCAATAAATCCCAACTGGGGAGGGTCCATTCTCTGGGTTTTTTCAGGGGTCCAGCCAGATTCCCAAGGCACACCTAGTCTTGTCTCAAGGCACACTAATGTACCTCGCCACACCACTTGAGAACCACTGCTATAGAGAACCATATCCTACATAATAATAAGTTATTTCTCAAGAAAATCCCCTTAGTATGGTTGCTATGAGTTGACCAGTTGTACACTTCTATACACCCATTTGTCCAAAGATAGTTCTCCATTTTTCATGCTCAAATTTTAGTATCTGCAAGAAATCTGACACAAAGCCTGTTGTGACATTTATTTCTACTATTCATTTTTATAATACGTGAGTTTCAACAACTTTATCCGGGCCTTTTGTTTGGAACCAAAAGAGATGTAAAACTGCATTTTTCAAGTTCTGGAGGAAACAGGAAGTTTGAGATACTGTGGACCACTGCTGATTGGTCAGATGGTGTGATGTCACTTTCTCTGACACTGACTGAACTCTACTTATATAAAAACTTAAAACAAAAAGTAAGGCAATTTGTGTTTGGTAGATTATTTCTGTGTTGTAACAATGCTCCTTGGTAATAATTCTTATACTGTTGGAAAGCCTGTTTATTTCCTTTTAAATGATGCCACATTTGTAAGGATCATGCATCTGTGGGATGAGCAGCAGAGCTGAGTATGTGGGTTGCGCCCATGAAAAATGTGCCAAATCTTCTCCGCCAATGCCAAACAGCTGATCCTACCACTGACTCTTGTTTGGCGTTTGGTGGATTGGATGATTGAAGTTTAGGAAACAAGACATTTTGACAATTTAACAATTTATTCATTTAACAAACAGGAGCCTCAGCAGCGTGTGGAAGAACCAATCACAGCCACAACAGCCTGGCTCCTCCTCCTCATGCTGGTCACCAGCCTGGTCTCACACTGCTGTGGGATGGCATCCCATTCCTCAACCAGCATTTGTCACCAGTCAGCCAACGTGGTTGTGTTGGTCACTCTGGGACCAACAGCACGCCCAAGCTGATCCCACAAGTGTTCAGTGGGGTTAAAGGTCAGGACTGCTGGCAGGACATTCCATCCTCTCCACTCCCAGATTGTGGAGGTAGTCTCTGATAAACCCCGCTCTGTGGGGGCGAGTGTTGTCATCTCGGAGGATAGAGTTCTTGCTGACAGGGTGAGAAAACAGTATTCTTGGGGTGTTGTCTTCTTCGCGGCCTGTCTCTGACATTGGCCTGTCTCTGACTGAAATTATATGGAGCTTGGCCTTCAGTTTGGAGATGGTTCTAGGGTTCACTCCAAACAATGCAGCAGCTTGGTTTTACAGAACACCAGCTTGAAGTTTCCCAACCGACAGGCCCTATCCAGATCAGTCAAACGTGGCATGCCGATTCTTGAAGCAGACATCTACTGACCACTGTAGCAGGGCCCACGCTCACAGCACCTGGGGGTACCAGAAGCTCAAAACAAGAGTCAATAGCAACAGCAAAATCAGCCGTTAAGCAATGGCAGAGAAAATTTGGCACATTTTTCATGGCCGCAAGCCACATACTCAGCTCTGCTGCTCATCCCACAAATGCATGATCCTTACAAATGTGGCATCATTTAAAAGCGTAATAAACAGGCTTTCCGACGGTATAAGATTTATTACCAAGAAGCATTGTTACAACAAAGAAATAATCTACCAAACACAAATGGCCTTACTTTTTAAAAAAAATTTATATGTTAAGGTACAGCAGTGTGACATGTTTGTAGAAAAGTCCATATTTGCTGAGTAAATCTAACCTTGCGAGGCATATGGATACGCCCATTTCCTTGTTTTTCACTGGTGAATCCATCTTGCAAAGCTCCCGTCCAAACCGTTTGGGCCCGGTTAGAAAGTGACAGGGCCAATCAGTGATGACGGGCAGTGCTTTCGTGATTTTACTAATGGCAGCAGAGTCGTGGTCGTGACATAAACAAGCAGCAACATGAGCTGGTGCAGTTATGGCGGAAGAGATTAGCGTGGATGCTGCTAAAGCGCCATTTTTATCAGAACTTGACAACAATTCTTGGTTAAAAGAAGAACAAAGAACAGCAGTGAGTTGTTTTCTTTTCAAAAATGACAAAAGTCGAGTACTTGCATGTCTATAGTCGCCATGTTTCGCATTATTCCTCGGTAGCTGCGCACGCGCAGCTGGATAGCGGCTACGTCACATGTTTCGTTGCTCCGATTGGCCTGTAGAGATGTGACAGACAGAACATTCATCCAATCACACTCCAAGATTTTTTTCAAAGCCTTTGTCTTTTCACAAACGTTTCCTATTGAAGCTGAAGGATGTGTGAAACACACCCATCTGGCGTGTCAGGTTAAGTAAATCTATAAAATTAAAAAACAACCACACACTCTTCATTATTTTCCAGATGATGTATTTGTCTTTTTACACGTCTCTTCGTCTCCATTTTCAGATTTACATCCATCATACTAGAAACAATAAAAAAATAGAACTGAAAATGTAGATCATACACTTGATACATATACATTTATATATATATTCTTTTTTTTTTTACATAAGTAAAAATGTGAATTATATAAAAAAGACAAACCGATGACTTTAACCTTTGCTCTGTTTGTTTGTTTTTTTTTTTTTACACATTTTTTTCCTTAAATTTACATCAGGACACGATGAAGAGGAGGCTTCAGGCACTTTCCTTTAAAAGCTGAAGGGAGCGCAGGCCGGAGATGCTGCGCCCAACAGACGCACTGCTTCATGTTCACGCTCCTCACCACAGATAGAAAAGTAAACAAGGGAATTTTTACAGTGGACGGCAGCGGTGTTACGGCATGAAGCTTTATCGACAAGAAACAGGACAGACGGCTTTCTAACAGAGGCCTTCACTCCTGAATGCTGCTTCACGTCTTCTATGTTAAATACCAGCTCAGACTGGCAGTTTTATATGTTCAAGAGCCATTGCAAAGATTTACTCGATGCCTACATCTTTCTTTATATTAGACTTTATTTCTTTAAGGCAGAAAAGAGTTTAAACCAGAAAAAACGAGTTGGCATGGACATTTGATAAGCATGAGCTAGCTACTTAGCCAACTAGCATGCTAACCCTTTTGTTTTCAAAGTGCCATCAAGTAAAATGAATTATTAAGAATTAGATGTTGGTCATAATAGGTATATGTCGCTAGCTTGTTAGCTAATTATCTTATGCAGACTCTTCCTCTTGCTTTCAAATGGTAAAAAATAAAATATCACAACACAGTGAACGTTTGCCCGTGAAATGCTGATGCTAACAAACTAGCTGTTTAGCTAAAAAGCTATAATAGCTTGCATATTAGCCAACCAGCAGGCTAACTGTCTTGTTTATGAAGTGCTATTATTTGAAATGAATCTCACATGTCAGCAATTGATTGTAAGTTAGCTTATGCTGCTAGCTTGTAACTAGCTGTAATGTTAGAAGCTAGCTTTTAAGCCAATCAACGAGCGTATCCTCGTGTTTTAATGGTGCCATCATATACGTCAAATCATAAATGATTAACTGTCGGTTTGGGTAGCCTCACGTTACTTGTTGCTAAACTAAAAAAAGAATATTAGTGAAACAACAAGCTAATCAATTCAGTGCCATCACTAAAAATACACCATGAAGTGAAGCTAGTGATTAAGTTGGTTAGCTCAATAGCTAACCTGCTAGTTGTATACATAGGTAGTGGTTTAGCTAGCTAGTAGGCTTGACCTCTTTATCAAATAGTAAAAAATTATTCACAAAACATTTGCTGTTGGCTAGTGAAAGCTTATGCTAGCCAAATAGCTGGTTAAGTCGTTCATTCATTGTTCCAGTCATGGTAGCTACAGAAGCCATCATATACGCCAGCCAGCAAGCCAACACTTCTGTTTTTGCAGTGCAGTCATTAAAAATAAATCACAAAGACCTGATGTTTGCAAGTAAGATTATGTTACTAGCTGGTTAGCTAATTTGCCAGTGTAGCAGCTAGCTCAAATTACTAGCTCGTTAGTTCATTAGCTATCATACGCAGAAGTTTAGCTAACCAGCAAGCTGACCCTCTTGTTTTAAGCGAGGCACCATACCTATAGGGGTTTTTCAAAGTGTGTAAGAGTGAGCCTCCCCTAAGAGAAAATTATTCATTTGGTGGACCTCCACCCACATAAGATTCAGATTTAAAACAACAACAACAACAACAAAAAACAAACAAACAACGTAACCATATTTTCAAACATTTATGTCTAATTTGAATTATTTTTAACATTTTTATATTTCTGATATTTTGGTCTGCAAATGATCTTAAACATCCGTCTTTACCAGGTAATCAGTTATTTGGTTTCAGGAATGAATTTATTGCCAATACTACCTGATTATTCTGCTCTGATAATCCTTAAAGCAGCATTACTCAACCAAAGAGCCAAACTGTTGAAAAATACCTTTGCAAGAGCAAACATAGGCATGAGGGGTGAAAAGTGGCAAAAACGGCTTTAAGTAGCGATAAAAATGAGTTAAGGTGGCAAAAATGGTCAAAAAGCAGCAAAAAAACGAGTGAAAATGGGCAAAAATGGGGATAAAAAGTGAAAAAAAGATGGGTGAGAAGTGCGGCAAAAACAATGCAAAAAAATGAGTTAAAAAAAACAGTCAAGAGTGGCAGAAATGGGCAAAAAGTAGGAAAAAGTGGCATTTAATGACAAAAGGATGCTTAATTGGGTGAAAAGTGTTAAAAAAATGGTACAAAGGGGCAAAAAAGTTTCCCTTTTTTAAGGTTTTCTGGGGGAATAATATTTAAAATGAAGACATCAGAGAGCCACTAATGATCACACGTTGAGTATCACTGCCTTAAAGTAACTCTAAGTTTATTCATTTAGCTCCATGCACAGCAGAGGTTAGCAAAGCAAATCACCTCTTATTTTTCTGGTCTATGGTTACGCGCCTCCCCCTGAGGGTCTGTGGCGCCCCCCAGGGGAGGCCCGCCTCACACTTTGAAAACTGCTGCTCTAGCTTTTAAAATACCACCAAATAAAATGAATCATAAAGCATTTCATACTGGTTTGGGTTAAGCTCATGCTACTGCCTGTATCAGTTTATGCAACAAGCTATTTAGCTAACTAGCAAGCTAAATAGAAAGGAATTTAATGTTTGCAGGGGAAGTAGCTTATGCTACTAGCTAGTTAGCTAATTCAGGTAGTGCTTTAGCCCACTAGAAACCTAATCCTTCTGTTTTCAAAGTTCCATCAACTGATTGTATGTTACTAGCTGGTTAGCTAATGTAGCTAGCAATCTATAACTCCCAAGCTAATTCTCATGTTTTAAAAATGCTAATGGAATAGCTTTGAAAAATGAATCAAAAAGCACCAATGTTGGAAAACAAGCTAATTTAATTAGCTTTTTACCTACGCAGTTAGCCCTCATCTTTGAGGAGCATATGATTCTTGTTACACTTTTCTCAGACATTTTTGACCCTGTGCAGCACCCATATTTTTCTATCTGTATAAAAATTGCTAGACATTTTAGGTGGCAAGCATCTGGAGGGTTGCAATGAGAAGCATTTTTTATGAATATTTCCACCAATAATGGAATAATTTTTCCCTCCTGCCTGTTTAAAGATAACCTCTGATACATTCTCCAACACATTCATCTCCCTTTAACTCACATCTTCACACACAGACACACAACAGGCGTGAGAATCTGACAGTTTTCTAACTTAGCTTTCTTATCACTGGGATTTTTGTTTCTCCTATAGTCAATCAAACCTCCCAACAATAAACCAGTGCAAACAGACCAGTGTGACCAGTATGCAGGACAGCAGGAGATGAACTAAAACTGAAAAATTATGTTTATCAATACAAATGTGGATGATTCAGCTACAAAAAACGTAAGATTTGAAATAACGGCTGTCAGCTTAAATGCACAGAAAAGATAAGATGAAAGTCAGCAATGTTTTTAATGTTTTTTTTGTGCACTGTAGTTAAGATGTAGCATGGCAGTGGCAGGATGCTACTCATCGCAGTGTCTTCCAGCCGTCACTGATGTAAAATAAGTCCACCGCTGTTCCTTAATGTCTCATCTGACTTTAAAAACTCACCAGTCAGAAGCCATCTGAACCTTGTATTTTTATTTACCCTTCTATCCATAGCAAGGTCTTTTTTTCATGGTTGAGCTAACGGCGTTACCCAGTGGAAGTTTCTTCTATTCTTCTATAAAAAAATAAATAAAATTAAGTGCTCTTAGCTAGACGGTCTGATCAGATGACTCATTTTTTGGGGGGCTTTAAATGGATGGGCTGCAATGACGTGATCAAGTCAAAATCTGGCTAAATTCATGGTCTGATTTTAGATCTTACAGCCGGTTACACAGCGCCGTGCGGCAACTCACCCCCTCCAGTCATTTTAATGAGGGACGGGCGGCACACGGGAAACGGTTTTAACCGCGGTGGTAGGATCCAGAAGCGGTTGCCGCCAATGTGAACGCGCACAGATTTTGCCCTGCCGCCTTGAGTTCAGTGTGTTGAACTTTCTGGCGGCAGCCAATCACATTGAAGGAGGGAGAGAGCCCGGATATAGCAGGCTTCGCAGGTCAAAGTGAACAATGGAGGAGCTCATAATGTTGGTGTCGGAATATCCTGAGCTCTAAAACACAGCTCTACCGTCGAACAAAGACAACCAGACAAAGACAATGTACTACCGTTTTATAGTACATTATACATTATAATATACAGAGACTGTGAGGTACTCTACGTGTTTTTGGGGAGGGGGGGTTGTGATGGACTTGTGGGCGGGCCGTGCTATGACGTTCACCGAAGCACCTCTACGTCATTGCCGCCTCGTACCGCGGCGGCAGCAGCTGCCTTAAAAAATGCTCGGCATTTTGGGGGACTCCTCCGGCAGGGAGGCAGTTTTCAGGGTAGTTACTGGGTGGCGGTGTGTAACCGGCTTAATTGTTAATCTTAATTTGTTTACTTAGACAAAGAAACTAAATGTGTAAATGTGGTCACGTTAACAGTGAGTCATTTTGTACATGCAGTCCTGTTTTACAGTGTGTTCGACAGAAGAAGCACTATGAAGCTGTCTCCTCGCTCTAAGTCGTGAAATCAGACCACACTGGTGCACTGATAGACCAGACCGTTGAACGTTTTTAAAATATTAGTTGTGCTAAGTCAACATTCCAAAATACCTTTTTAAGCTTTTTTTTTCTGAGGTAATAGAGCACATGTCTACTTCTAAGTAAAGCGTACACAATCATTCGAATTATTTTTTGTCATTGTGCTCAATTTCTTTGACAATTATCCCTCAATGTGCAGAGTTTTCCCAGAATGCTTTGGGGATTAGACACTTTTGCACCATGAGTGAAGTTGCTGACTCAGTCAGAGACGTCCCAATCGAGTTGAGCAGCCATAATAAATAATGTTTGTTCAGTGTGCACCGTTCACTTCTAGTCATCACTAGTCACTGATGTTGGATAACCTTGGGTGGCATTAATATTCAAGATAAAAGTATCTGAGAGAGATGAGAGAAAGTTGCAGTTGATAAAGAACACGTAATTTTATAAAAAGGACTTAGAAATGTTGTTTTGAGTGGATAAGAATTTTCAAGTGTAGGAAAGTTCCCACAGTTCAGTTTATCTTGAAAATACAAACTAAACCAACATGAATGAGCTGGTAATGATTACTCAAAAATGTATTTCCACTATCTATAAACTTTGATTAAAAAACTTTCATCAAAATTTGAGTATTTTCATCTTGTTTGGTTTTACAGTATTAATGCAGCTGAATAATCAACATAAAATCATCTCTTTAACTTCATTTCATTCACTAACAAACACCATGAAGAATTCATTCACACTGGCAACATGGGCTTAAAACTGATTTTAAAATACAAAAAATATTTAAATGTGATTGAAACTGATTAAACACCATTAACTCTTATATTCTAATCACAATTAGAGACTTGAATCATCTGACAGCCCTGGTTTAAACCCAACACACTACGACACACATTTGCAGATTCTCTTTGTGTTTTGGGATAATCAGAGGTCAGAGGTGACTCATACTGGTCAGCCAAACTGGTTCATCTGTCCAGTTTGTTGGGAGGTTTTCAGAGCAGCTTTCAGAACAGTTAAGAGCCTCTGCTGGACGTCAGGGAGCCACAGCTGAACCGCCACGCTGCAAAACAACTCACCTGAAGAGCAGGAAGACTGACACTGCTGTGTTACTGTTTATGAGAAAAATTACAGTTTTTAGTACAAATAAATGTACAGGAACAAAAACTTAGAATTTTGGAGACTACGAATGAAAAGAATCAAAAATCAAACCAATATTTTCAGCTTCGGCTTCTTGTACATTTTTGACTTTACACTGCTGTAAATTTAAGTTTTGAATGTCACAGTTCAAGAAATCTATTTTTTTTAATGTAATTTTCAACGTTTTAAACTGTGAACTTCTGAGTTTGTTTTTCTCTGAATATGCAACTTTATAATCTAAAAAAATCCCCCCAAATATTGATTTTTATGCTCAAAAATGAACAGACTTATTTATGTTTTTAAGAAATCCTTTAGGGTGGCTTTAGCTCGCCGTTGTACATTATGTTTCTAATCATGATTTTAAAAAACTACATGCACATCTAATTTTGACAACATCAGAGCAGATGTGGTCCTGCACCCCCCGGGGTCTTTGGTCCCCCCCCAGGGGCACCAAGACCCCAGGTTGGGAACCACTGCTTTATTACAACGGTTTATTAGGGCCACATTTAAAAAAATACAATGAAATGAAGACAATCTGTTCATTTTCAAGAAAAAAAAGGAATTGAAAAAAATAAAAAATAAATAAAAGATGAAACAACAGTTTTCAGTTTGGTTTCCTGTAATTTTTCTATTTCACACTGTTGTAAATTTACCTCTTTAAGTCAAAAGTTGAGAATTTTTAAACTAAAAAAATTAGATTTTTTTCTTTAATTTTTAAATTTTTATCTGTGAAATTTGGATAATGTTTTCCTTTAAATATGCATCTTTATAATCTAAATTTATTTTTTTACCTCAAACTTTTGACTTTATTGCTAAAAAATGAACAGATTCTCTTTATGTTTCATCATTTTATTATTTTATTATTATTATTATTATTTATCTTTGAAGGTGGATTTAACTCGCTGTTGTACATTATCTTTCTAATCATGATTTTAAAAAGCTACATGCACATCTAATTTTGACAACGTCAGAGCAAACAGGGTCCTGGGCCCCCCTGGGATCTTTGGCACCCCCCCAGGGGTGCTCGGACCCTAGGTTGGGAACCAGTGCTTAAGACACAGGTGGGATCTGAGGCTAGACCGGTTGAAAACCACTGCCATAGTGTTCAGCAGTAGAAAGGCTTTCTCGCCTTCAGGACAGGGATTCAGTTGAAGGTTAGGAGTAAAATAAAAAAAAACAAAACAAAACAAAACCGACTAGTTTCATTCTGCCTCCATTCTTCACTCCAAACTAGGCTACCTGCATCCGTGCAGGGGCCGCTGATTATCGGCCGGGGCGATTATTGATGCAGATATTTGGCGTTTAGCTGATTATCATTATCGGCATTTTATTGACCAATAATCTGCCAAAATCACCATCTGACTGGCTAGATGTCACACAACTTCCAGCCAATCAGCACTGAGGCCTGGGTGGCACTGACACAGGGAGTGTGCTGCATCACTTCCTGTTTCCTGCCACAGAGGTAGCTCTAAATGATTTTGCTTATTTTTTTAAACATTCCAAACATGCACTACTAATAACCGGTATTGATATCAGCCCTGAAAAACTACGTAGTATCCATGTTTTAGTCTGAACTTTTTGCCCAAACAGCTCATTACTAATAAAGATGATTATTATTTCCTGTTAAGGCTGAATTCTTTTGCAGTGAGTTGGCGAACTGCAGCTCCCTGAACAAACATGAAAACATTCATACTGACAAGATGCTGAAAAAAAGACACATTCAAGCTTTTCAAATATGAGTGTAAAAATATAAAGTACCTGTTCATATATATATATTCATATTTATATTCATTTATATAGATCTCTATATAGAAATGAATATTCTTTGTTCAGTCTGAGAGAATTTAAATCCGTTTGGTTCTCGATGCCACCAACAACAAAAAATCTAACCTTTTCCCATCAGTTGAGACAACCTTCTTCTTCTTCTTTGCTCCTTTAAAAACTCGGAGACGAGACGAACAACAACAACAACAAAAAAAAACACCGGGTAAATCACAGCGGCTACGTCATCCCACCTCCTCCTACAAGTCTGCAGTGTCTCTGTGAAGGGGGCGGGTTTTGCGATGGCTCATCCCACAGCTTTGTGTTTCCCGCCGCAGCAGTGGCAGGCGACGCCGCAGCGGTAGCACGCCCTGAGGGGGGCGTAGCAGCACATGCAGGGCGCCAGCAGAGACAGACCCACCAACGCCGTCCAGCGGAGGCAGAAGCGCTCGTCGCTGGTGTCACAGGAGCACGGGTCTGAGTAATCCCCCTCCGGGTCCGACATGCAGTGGTACAGCAGGCTGTCGGCGCACCACATGAAGCTGACCCGTCTGATGCAGGTCTGAATGGGGTCGGGGGCCTCCTGGCAGCGGCCCCGCCCATTATCCTCATGGTTGAACATATCCTGACAGTAAACACAGCGCAGACGCTCGCCGTCCTCCTTTCTCCTCTTCCCTTTGGGCTGCAGGGCTCGTGGCTGCACCGTCACCACGGCCCTGTGGCCGCCGCCCAGCTCCAGGCAGCCTGCTTTACCGTCACAGACCCGCTGCACGTCGCAGCTGAGCGGGTACGGGTACGTGTAGTCGTGTTTGGGCAGCTCGCTCTTGGCAAAGTGCACGTAAGCATCCAGGTTGTCAGGCTGCGTGAGTTTATCTCGCGTAGAGTTGGCGTGGCGGTAATCCTCATAGCCGGTGAGCCAGGTCCGCTCTCGAGGGTTGATGCGAACGATCTCCTCCTCCTCCAGCTGGAAGCTGACGTGGCGAGGGAACATGTGCACGGCCTGCAGAGGAGACGGAAACGGTTTAAAACTTTGATACCAGGAGACTCGAGGTCATCAGAGAGGAGGGAACGCAGCTTTTACTCTGACTCACCTGGTCCAGGAAGTAGTGATCAGACGGCCTGTGGTGATGCTCGTAGAAATGCCCCAGGATGCAGTGGTGCCGCCTGGCCTCGCAGAAGTGGGGCGGAGCCAGCGAGTGCATGGCGGGCTCTCTCTTCTGGGATGAGTTGGACGAGCTGTCGGTGGCCGTCTGCAGGAGAGAGAAGAGACGGTGAGATGAAAACCTGCAGAGGTTCAAACTGCAGCCGAGCATGATCTCCGAGTAAACCAGGAAGGTCAAAGCAGGCGTTTCTCCGAGGTTACATGGTAAATTCAGCAAACCCAACACAGAAGGAAGAGATGCGTGAGTGTTTTAATTTGTTCTTTAAAGTCTTAAGTTCCTCTCTGAAGTTCCACCAGACTTCTTTGTGCAATTAGACGACAGAAGTTAAACTTTAAAGACCTCCAGAACCAGAGCAGTGTGGCTGTTTTTATTGGGTCTGTGTTAAATGAATCCCAGCCTGCGGCCTCCAGAGCGCCCGGCGTAGTGTGTTAGGTATGCGTCATCCTCATGGTCGACACAAGCCGCAGCTTTAATGCGGTTTTACTCTGATCAGAGTTGTTTCATTAAAGAACAGAAAAAACAGAGACACTGAAGAACCTGCAGAACATCATGGCTAAATGAGGAGAGGACTGCCATCTAATTCTTCGATACACATTTATTAAGAAGAAGGTGCTGTCTGGGTTTAATGGGACGTATTAAAATACAGAAAAATTATATCATGACCTCTTTAAGGCCACATCATGTTCTCAGTTTTACATTCTGTTACTGCACAAAAAAACTAAAACTGTCTTCAATCTAGTTTTATACATTCAAACAAGTGGGTTGAAAGTTTTCCTTTTCCTCCTGGTCAGTGCATGCAATACTAAAATATTTACCATCCAATATTTGGGACAGGCCGGCAGAGTGGTGTGCAAAGTGGGCAGACTCGCTGCCAGTTGCTGTTATTACAGACATCATATTGCAGAGGAAAGAACATGTTTTAGCCCATTACTGTGCTGCACATCAGCTCCTGTTTTATGAGTTATTTCTTCCTTTCTTTTTTAAAATTCATTTAGGGTGGCTTTGGTCCCCCTCCCTAGAGGCGCCCAGACCCCAGGTTGGGAACCACTGCTTTATTATGGTTTATTAGGGCCACATTTAAGAAACAAAATAAAGGCAATCTGTTTTTCAATAAAAAAGAAATTGAAAAAAGAAAAAAATCAAAAATTAAACAACAGTTTTCAGTTTGGTTTCTTGTAATTTTTCTATAAAAACGCAAAATAACTGAAACAAAGGCAAAAATGGGTTACAGTGGGCAATGATAGTGGTAAAAGGGAATTAGAAAGTGGCAGAAAAGGCTTTAAATTGGCAAAAATTGGTGGAAATCTGGAGAAATGGGAAGAAAAATAGAAAAAAACTGGCAAAATAGTGCTGACTGAGATCGAAAAAATAGGCAGATATTGGCAGAAATTGGTCAAACTGGCAAAAATGGGCATATCAGCGAAGTGTGGTTAATATAGGAAAATTGGGCATAAAAAGTGGTGAAATGGAGTTCATAGTGGCAATTATGGGTCAACAGAGGCAGTTTTGAGCTTATTTGGCAAGAATTGGTTTAGAAGTGGCAAAAACAGGCAGAAAAAAAGTGGTGGAAAGAGTTTAAAATGGCAAAAATGTGTTAAAATTTGTGGGAAAATGTTAAAAACTGGTTAGGATTTGGCAAATTGGTATAAAGTGGCAACACTGTAATTCTGAAAATATTCTTAGTTTTTTCAGGGAATCTGGAGACCCCTTCTTGGTGTCTCACACCTTAAAGGGATACTTCAACATTTGGCAAATTTGCATATTGCCATAATTCCTATAGTCTTACTAATAGGTTTGTTACCTTTAGTTGTTGGTGCAAGCTATTTTTAGATTGGTGGGGATGAGATACGAGCAGGGGCGGTTTTAGTGAACTGGAGGCCCCGGGCAAAGATCAATGTGAGGCCCCCCTAATATCACTCACCTCAGCTTCTTTGATGACCGTCATATGAACGCGATTTAACAGAAGCAGTACAGTGCAGTGGCCACTAACGACACATTTAACTTCATTCAGTGTAAGAAAATCTGCATTATAACCAACATCTGTTGGGTTGAATATTAGTGAATAGTTGGTGACATCAGGCTGAACAAACTGCATCCACCTTAGGCAGAGAATAAAAAAACAAACATAAATCTGACATCTCCTCCAAAGAGAGATGAGAATAAAGACTCTATGCTTAAATGACTTTAATGCACAAACTTGTGGCTTCTCTTCATCATTTTCTAAACATGTACTCTCCTGTTCTTAGGGTTTCATGTTTTCAGATACAATATCTTAGTAAGTGTATCTGGTCCAAGGTCCCATTAAGAACTTAATACAGTTCATCTGTATTTCTGCATCAAATCAGCTGTATTACATGAGTTTTTACTATGTTATTAAGAGAAAAATACAATAGGTTCTATTTTCAGTCATTTTTTTATTGAATCATACTGTACTGCAGGAAAACAGGAGCGTCAAACTCATTTTGGGTCAGGGGCCAGTTGTGCTCCAGTGAGACGTCCTGTTGGCTGGGAATTTTTTAGTGACATCAATATGACAAAAGCTGATGTAAAGGCTGCTGTAATGTTTATAAAGAGAAATGAGCCAATATTAGATGTAGCCACCATTTTAATGAGTGCTGCATGTTTGCAAACTAAAAGGTAAATTAGCTACTTTAGAAAGAGAATTTACCTGCAGGTAATCTGAACAGGTGAGGCAAAAATATGCTGTCCTTGTAACATATGACCATTTTTACAGATTTTAACGTAAGACTGTAATATTCATTATAAATATACATTTAACACGACCGTTTATGGATCTAAAACAGCAGCCTGTTGTCCACAATGCCTGATCTGAGCCTTATTTCACTGGGCCTGGGAACAGTGCATAGAGTCCAACGAGGAGATGAGAGAGAGAGAGAGAGAGAGAGGGAGAGAGAAAGAGCTGGGGAGGCACAGAGAGACGGAGACAGAGACGAGGATCTTGCGGAGCTTCATCACACTTCGGCACTATTACTGCTTATAGAGACACAAACCCTCACCTGCTGAGTAAAAACTTGACTTTTAAGCACATGTCTGAGCCCCCAGAGTAGCTCTTCTTCATGTCCACTCTTTGAATCTCCCTGACATCCCTGCATGCATCATGAACGGGGCCATCTCCGTGCGTAATTATGGATAAGCTGCGCCAAGATCAAACATGCCGACTTCATGTCATAGGACAGTCCGTGTCCAGATTAGGATTGAATGTTCAGTTATTAAATCATTTCACCGTTATGAGAAGAATTTCTACCATTTAATGAGAGCTGGAGTTAAATATGCCACAGGATTTATAAATGATGTCCTGTTTAATCTTAAGTGATCAAGACCACAAGTTCACTTCTTGATGACATAAAATAAGATCTTATGTAAATAAAATGAGGTTATATTAGTCTGGCATTGCAGATTTGTTTTAATGTAGGATTAAATTAGGCTGGAGATTGAACTGAGTTGCTCACCAAAGCGTGATGCGATGTCTGCGTTTGTGGTTGAGGGACAATTACGCAGAGAAAGTATTTGTTATCCTGAGAGCAGCTGTTTTAATCCCACTCAGGGGAAGAACTTTGGTTCTACAAGGCAAAATCCTCCAGCTTTGACATTTGTTAAGGCTTGTGCAAGAAACTAGTCAGAGGTGGACAGGACAACCCTTACTGAGAGAGCAGAGTTGATGCTGCAGCTGCGCTCTGCTGTGTGTCTTTTTATGATGTTCCTCACGGCTCTAAATGGTAAACTATGAATAATTTTCTTTGACCTGGGGACTGGCAAAAACAAAAGTGAGCTATAATTGTAGGGAAAAAACCTAGGCAAATTCTTGAGGCCCCCCTTATGGAGGAGGCCCCTGGCAATTGCCTACCTTTTCCTAATGGTAAAACCGCCTTTGGATACGAGCTGCTCTGCCAACACTATGGTGTCATGATATTCTGGTTTTCCCTCATCAAACTCATCAAATACACAATCCAACAATTTCAAAACGCTCTCGTGGACAAGTTGTGACCTGCACATTCACCACACTATGAAATAATCATGGAACATTACAAGAAGGAGATGTTTTAAAGCTAAATGCAAAGCCGGAACCACACTCCAGGCATGGCTGCTGCACTGTGTCACTCCGCCCAGTGGTTCACTCAAGAAATAGTTGCTTCATGTGTCGTAATGTTACATAATTATACGTTATTATTTCATAGCGTGGTGAATGTGCAGGTCACAACTTGTCCATGAGAGCGTTTTGGAGTAAAAAAAAAAAAAAAAAAAAAAAAAAGCTTGCACGGACAACTAAAGGTAACGAACCTATTTTTAAGACTGTGGGGATTATGGAAAAGGGCAAATTTGCCAAAATGTTGAAGTATCCCTTTAAGGTTGAGAACTCCTGCTCTACAGTACTGATACCAGTTTAACTGCCACCACTCTGACGAACCATATCAAGGATGGAAGATTCATTAAGTTTGCAGTTTAAGTCTGCAGAAATCAAACAGAGACAGTAGGACACATCCTGCATATTTCCTTCCTCAGTGAAATGAGGAAGACTTTCTCACCGTGAAGACGTCATCATCGCCAAGCTCCGCCTCGTTCTGCAGCGTGGATGATGATGTGGTCGACCCTGCAAAACAGTGGAGGGAGGAATAACAGCTTTAACAGTTATTTCACAACAGTCTTTCTTAACAACGCCTCTGCATGGAGCAGCTCAGACAATGAAACCTAAACAGCTATGAAGTCAAACTACACACGGTGTATGAGACAAGCACTAGAAACTCAGTTCCTCCCCATTTTCTAAATGTTGTCAACATATTTGTGCAACTTTGACAATGATTTGCTCTCAGTGGTGTATTACAAGACATAGTAGCAATGTTGGCAATGTATTTGTGCAATTAACACAGATTTTTATTTTCTTGGTTGCATAACTCAATAGTGCATTACTGGATTTAGTATTGTATGTTTCCAACTTATTTGTGCAATTTTGGCCCGTGATTTGTCACTCGTTTTTAAAGCTAACAACATACCTTAGTTTTAGATCACCTGACAGAGCACCAATGTCTGAGGAAAACCTCACTTCTTGGCAGCTCCACCAAATTTTCCAAAAGTTGCCAACATACTTTTTGCAATTTTCACAGTACTTTTTCATGTTAATAACAAAACAGTGCATTCCTGGGTAGAATGTAACCACTGTCAGAGTGACACACTCACTCCCTCCACGTCAACCCACTTTCCCAAATGTTGCCAACTCATGTGTGCAACTCAGACGATGCTTTCTCTCTTTGGAAGCATTAATAGATTTTTTTTTTTTACCTCAGAGTAATTTGACTTAACTTTTAAATTAATGTCTGAGGGAAATCCTCTTCTGCAGCAGTTCCACAAGCTTTTGTGAAAGTTGGTAACATACTTTTGCAATTTACACGGCACTTTGTCACTCCCTATTTTGTTCTGATAACCTGATATAGCACCAATATCTGAGGGGAAACCCTCACTTCTTACCAGTTCCACATACTTTACCAAATGTTGCCAACATATTTGTGCAATTTTGAAAGTTGATGACATAAGTAGGCATTACATTCCTGGATACAGTATAACCTTCATCCAAAGGAAGCCCTTGTGCTTTGCCAGGTCCAAGATTGTTGTGCAATTTAGACATTACTCTCAGAGTTTTTGTTAAAATCATGACATTTCTGTATTCTTCATAGTAGAGGTTTAATCCTTTTAAAGGTCAAATATTTTACCCCTTTAAGACAAGACCACATTGGTCTCAGAGGTCCTCAAAACATGCCTGTGAAGTTCATTGCTGTAAAAACTCTCCAGTATAGGAGTCTCTAAAACCTCCTCTGTTTCAGCCCTGCTCAGAATGAGCTGTTTCTGTGTCTGTGGCTTTAAATGTTACTGAGCTGTCTGACTCCGCCCCTGACCACGCCCCACTCAGGTAATGGATGTGGCTTTAGCTCTACTGATCCATAAGGGGGCGGAATTTTCTTCAAGCAGGGTGGGCCAACTGACCCTGGGGGCGGGGCTAATTCCCCACATGACATCATGAGGGGAAAATCTGAGAATGGCTTGTTTCAGCACACATTTTCTGAAAGGTGGAGAAAGCGAGGGGGGAGAGGATGGATTTTTCTGGTATTTGAGTGGATTGTGGACAGGGCTGGAGCACATATTTTTGTTAGAAAAGCCTGAAAAGGTGATTTTGGCATAATATGTTACCTTTAACACTCTATAAGGTAGAATTGTCCAAAGTGGGCATTCAGAGCGTTTTCCGGTACCCTTCACTTTTTCTCCGTTTTCTTTTGTTGCAGCTGCTGCTGTTCATTTAGCACAGGTGGACTCCAGTCAAGGTGTAGAAACATCTCAGCAAAGATCAGAGAACTGGAGGAACCTGAGCTACATTTATAGCAGTGATACTCGGCGTGTGGCTCTACAGCCACACATCACACTTTTGTGATGTTTGCGGCTCTTTTATGTCTGAATTTCAATATTAATCCCCGAGAAAACCTTTAAAAGGAAACTTTTGCTGCTTTCTACTATTTTTTGCTACTTTTCACCCATTTGAGATACTGTTGTCATTAAATACCCTTTTCCCCCATTTTCCCCCACTTCTTTTTGCCATTTTTTCAGTTTTTTGCCACTTTTATCCCATTTTAGTCACTTTTTCACATTTTTTTCCACTTTTCACACAACTGAGCTTCCTTTTGCCATTAATTACCACTAGTTTCATCTTTTGTTGCCCATTTGTGCCTCCTCTGTGCCACTTTTCACCATTTTTTGCCCATTTAAGCTATCTTTAATCATTAAATAGCACTTGTTTCCTACTTTTTGCCCATTTTAGCCATTTCTTTTTGCCACTTTTATCCCATTTTTACCCTTTTCACCATTTTTTGGCCAATTTTTGCCCATTTAGGCTACCTTTAACATAATATAAAACTTGTTTCCTTTTTTGTTAGTTTTTGCCACTTCTTTTTGCCACTTTTATCCAATTTTTGCCCTTTCTCACCACTTTTTACCCATTTAAGCTACTTTTTGCCATTAAATACCACTAATTTTCATATCGTTTGCCCCTTTTTGTCCACTCTTGACTGCTCTTTGCCCATTTTAGTCACTTTTCACTCATTTTTTTGCCATGTTTTTGCCACTTTTGGACAATTTTTTGCCACCTGTAACTCATTTTTTGTTTAAACTTCTCACCCATTTCTGCTACTTTCTGACCATATTTCCACATTTTCTCCCCATTTTCACCCCTTTTCATCTATTTTTTGCAGCTTTTTGACCATTTTTGCCATCTTTAATTTATTTTTTTGCTACTTTAAGCCATTTATGCCACTTTTCACCACTTAGATTGTGGCTCTTGCAAAGGTATTTTTCAACAATTTGGCTCTTTGGTTGAGTAACACTGATTCATAATGTTGTTGCAAACAGTCTGAATACCTATGTTGGTGTGATATTTAAGTTTTTTCTTATTGATAAATTGCAACAAAATTGCAAACAAATCTAAAATCCTGTTTTCACCTTGGTGGGGTACTGAGTGTAGATTAATGAGAATAAAAATGATTTGAAACAACTGTGAAGGTACCACAGTTGTTCTCAAGGTTTCTACCTCCATACAGACAGATGTCTTCACTGCTGGTTCTGTTAGCAATGTTAAAATCTTTCCCCTCCTTACCTGCTCTATAAAAACAAGGTTTTACTAAAAGTCTCATGACTAGATGATAACTCGTACCTTCTGTCAGGTCCTCCAGTGCCTTCCTCACCCCACGGTCGAAGGCTCTGGCGTCAGCCGGACTCTGAAAGGTCAGTCCACACTTTTTATTGTCCACCTTCCAGTGGTGGAATGTGGGCGTGGCCTTCGTGTAGACCAGATCCTTCTTCAAGAAACATTCCAGAATCACCTAAAAGAAAATTGTGTTGGGGAAACAACTTTAGACCGTCTGAATGGAGGGTAGCCTCTCAGCTGGCTTATCCTCAAACCACCACCCTAAGGAGAAATCACAACCCATACTTCTTAAAAATTCTAACAATCAAGACATGAATGAAAATACATGTTGGTCCTTTTCTAGAGATCTCAAAAAAGTTAGCACAGTTAAATGAGACAACCAGCTTTGTTACACCAAGATAAAAAGACAGACAAGTGGAAATGTCAAGAAAACGCCCCACATTCAGATGTTATCTCTGTAAAATAAAGTGAAACGTGTACGTCCACTCTTCTGCACCGACCTGCCTGTCTTTGAGGCGTTCTCCATGGATCAGGAAGCTGTTTCGTCCCAGCAGCTCAGCCGGCAGCAGTCTGCACACGCCCACTCTGCTCAGACAGCCGTCCTGAGCCAACCAGCCGCCGCTCGAGTCGTCTCTGGTCATCACCACCGCTTTGACACGCACAATGTAGCTGTCACTGCAACAGAACACAAGAACCGCATCAGTTAGCATGGTGGATGTTTAGCTACTAAGACAACAGCACCACTCTCTGTTTTTGGCGTATTTTTGATGACTGCAGTTCTTCTCTGGATGAAGCTTTAAAGAGTAATAATTAAAAATACAAGCAGTGATTATACATTTAACCCTGTTATTGCTAAATACATTTGCAGTTTTACTTTGCAGAGAAGGCTCTGCTCTAAAGTTGTTTCCTTAGTTAGTCAAGCAGCATTCTTTGACTCTCCAGGGAGTGCATAGCTAAAAAAAAAAAAAAAAAAAAAAATTATGGATGGATACATTTTTGGTAATGTGTATTAAAAACTGAAATTATTTCAGAAGCAATTTATCCAGAGTAGCCTGAATCTGAATATGAGAGTACAACAAGCTATGAAGGAGGAGGCTGGGGTGGAGGAGGTGGAGCTTTATGCTATAAAGGAGGAGGCTGGGGTGGAGGAGGTGAAGCTTTATGCTATAAAGGAGGAGGCTGGGGTGGAGGAGGTGAAGCTTAAGTCTATAAAGGAGGAGGCTGGGGTGGAGGAGATGAAGCTTTATGCTATAAAGGAGGAGGCTGGGGTGGAGGAGGTGAAGCTGTATGCTCTAAGGGAGGAGGCTGGGGTGGAGGAGGTGAAGCTTTATGCTATAAAGGAGGAGGCTGGGGTGGAGGAGGTGAAGCTTTATGCTATAAAGGAGGAGGCTGGGGTGGAGGAGGTGAAGCTTTATGCTATAAAGGAGGAGGCTGGGGTGGAGGAGGTGAAGCTTTATGCTATGAAGAAGGAGGCTGGAGTGGAGGAGGTGAACCTTTAATCTATAAAGGAGGAGGCTGGTGTGGAGGAGGTGAAGCTTTAGTCTATAAAGGAGCAGGCTGAGGTGGAGGAGGTGAAGCTTTAGTCTATAAAGGAGGAGGCTGGGGTGGAGGAGGTGAAGCTTAAGTCTATAAAGGAGGAGGCTGGGGTGGAGGAGGTGAAGCTTTGGTTTATAAAGGAGGAGGCTGAGGTGTAGGAGGTGAAGCTTTAGTCTATAAAGGAGGAGGCTGGGGTGGAGGAGGTGAAGCTTTAGTTTATAAATGAGGAGGCTGGGGTGGAGGAGGTGAAGCTTTGGTTTATAAAGGAGAAGGCTGGGGTGGAGGAGGTGAAGCTTTGGTTTATAAAGGAGGAGGCTGGGGTCGAGGAGGTGAAGCTTTAGTCTATAAAGGAGGAGGCTGGGGTGGAGGAGGTGAAGCTTTAGTCTATAAAGGAGGAGGCTGGGGTGGAGGAGGTGAAGTTTTAGTCTATAAAGGAGGAGGCTGGGGTGGAGGAGGTGAAGCTTTAGTCTATAAAGGAGGAGGCTGGGGTGGAGGAGGTGAAGCTTTATGCTAGCAGCAGTAAGGTTCATCAGCATTGATACAAGCAGGAATTAGAGAGAAGTATGTCCTATTTAATTCTATATATATAGAACTGTTTCTTGACACATTTTAGAAATTAAAGAAATATTGCAACCTCTGTGATTTGTAAATTGCAGCACATCATACTGTGATTTAATGTAATTAGCGATCAATTGCCCAACCCTAAAATCAAAACAAATCGGATGTTTTATATTAGAGTTGTAGTGGAAAGGTTGCTTCACACATCTATTTGCCAGGACAGGTTCGTTGGAGGGGAAGGTATCCTGCAAACATTTCAAAGAAAACTCCTGCACACTGTCCAACTTGCAAAGAAAAGGGGTATTTATTATTTACAACATTTCAGTTTAGTACCAAAACGTTGCAAATAACTATCCCTTTTCTTTGCAAGTTGGACAGTGTGCAGGTGTTTTCTTATTAGAGTTATGCTCACTTCCTGTTAAGTGGCGTGATATTAAAATGGTTCAGTGCAGTGTTGATATATTGTGAGGATACTGAGGCCTTTTCCTCAAATTCAGAGCCCGATAGGTTTAACTGAGTAAAAGGAATGAACAAATTGCCTGGTTGTGTCAGTTCCTGTTGCCAGTGGGGGGCGCTCTCATGAGTTGTTTGTATGTAGGCTTGTTCAGCATGATACTGTGGTCTTGCCTTAAAATTCAGAAGAATGCAGAATATTGAATACCACAGTTAAAATATATATAAGTCACTCAGCACCATCCAAAAAGTCTTATTTTGAAAAACAGAGGAAGCTGGTGGACTTCCTGTTTGTAATACGTTATGGTTCCAAGAGGCTTTTTTGTAGGTGTAGTAATGATGCATTTATAGACCAAACATCATCAGCCTATGCTGAACGGTCTGGAGGGGCTGATTGATTGAAATTATTTTGGAGGGGGAAAAAATCAGAATTCAAACTTTGGGGCCAGATAGCGACCCAATCCTTCAGTGAAAACTCACGGTTAGCACAAGTTCAGATGAACATCTTGTCTAGAATCAGTGAGAAATGGCTGGAGTCAATCAGATGAAATCTCTCAGAGGAGATCCTCCAGATGTGAGACCTGTAAAAAGTCCAAAATTTGAATTTAACCTTCATGAGCTCTCTTCCTGTGCATATTTTTAACAGACAGTAAAATAGTTTTTTGTTTGTTTAGACATGATGCATATGTGTGCTGAATTTCATACATTTAGCTCAAGTTCTGACAGAGAAAAACACCAAAATATGTACATTTTTATCAGAATTGACATCTCAGCAAATCGTGATAAATGTTTTAAGGCATGTTACGGCCCAAATTAGTAATTATTTGATTCAATGGGATCCTCACTCTGAGGTCAGGCCTCGTCTAAACCAGAGTCTCTGCTGAGATGCCGTCCCCACAAGAGAGTCTGTTAGAGACCTTCTGTTATCAGAGAACGGTGAGATACATGCTTCCTGTGCCCATTTTTGCATCTTGTCCACCACCTTCCTCACTTCCTGTTTCAGCGCTCAGACACAGAGCATCCTAACGACCACGGAGACTCAGCATCCCTCCGCCGTGTGAATCAGCCTGCCTGTCAAACAGATGGCGAGTGTGTGTTGCATGAGTCATCGCTGCATTAGCCGGCAGCGTGCAGAGTTACAAACACGCGCTCACACAGGAGGGACTACTTTCTGCTAGTTTGGTGGAGGATCACGTATGTGCAGCAGCATAATGGCGACTGAGAAGGTTCTGTAGAGGATTTTATATCACAGAATGATCTTACTGAACATGCATTATTTCTAAAATTCTTCGGCATTCATACTCAGATGTTTGAGGATGATTTAGTTGTTGTTGTCGTCTGACACACCAGATTAACCGTTTCAGCCAAGCAGGAGCGAAGAGCCTTAAGAGAGTGAACAAGACCCTGATGGTCACTCTGCAGAACACATGAAATCCTGCACGGCTATTTACTTTGACTTTGCTGCAAACTCCAAGCAGGTTTCCATGTGTTTTACACAGAGGAGAGTCTTCATCTCTCAGTGATGGTTGTCCTTCTGGATCAGTGGTTTTCAAAGTGTGAGGCGGGCCTCCCCTAGGGGGCGCCACAGAGCTTCAGGGGAGGCGCAAAACCTTAAACCATAAAAAAGGTGATTTGTTTTGCTAACCTCTGCTGTGCATGGAGCTAAATGGATAAACTTATAGTTTCTATAGGGACTATGCTATGGAGCAGCGTCACTCAACCAAACAGCCAAAATTTTGAAAAATACCTTTGCAAGAGCCACAATCTAAGAGGTGAAAAGGGGCAAAAAATGGTCAAAAAGCAGCAAAAAAATGGGTGAAAATGGAGAGAAAAAGTGAAAATATGGTCAGAAAGTAGCAGAAATGGGTGAGAAGTGACAAAAAAGTGAGTGGAAAGTAACAAAAATGGGCAAAAAACAGTCAAGAGTGGCAAAAAATAGGAAACAAGTGGTATGTAATGGCATAAGGTAGCTTAAATGGGCAAAAAGTGGTAAAAAATGTGAAAAAGGACAAAAAATGGAAGAAATGACAAAAGGTTAGGGTTATCCTAAAATTTGGGAAAAGGTAAACAAGTGGTATTAAATGGCAAAGGGTAGCTTATTTAGATGAAAAGTGGCAAAAATTGTCTTAAAAGTGTCAAAAATGGGCTAAAATTTGGAAAAAAAAGACATTGCAAAAAGTGGCAACAAATAGTGAAAAAGACAACTGACAATTGGATGAAAGTGGAATAAATGGGAGGAAAGTGGCAAAATCGGCAATAAAAATAAGTTAGAGGTGGCAAAAATGGTCAAAAAGCAACAAAAATGTGTAAAAAGGGGTGAAAATGGGGAGAAAAAGTGGAAAAATGGACAGAAAGTAGCAAAAATGGGTGAGAAGTGACAAACAAATGAGTTACAGCTGGCAAAAAGTGGCAAAAAAAAGGGTGAAAAAGAGCAAAAATGGGAAAAATGGCAAAAGGTTAGGATTAGGGTTAGGGTTACCCTAAAATCTGGGAAAAGGGAAACAAGTGGTATTTAACAGCAAAGGGTAGATTATTTAGACAAAAAGTGGCAACAAATGGTAAAAAAGTGTCAAAAATGGTCAAAAAGCAGCAAAAAAAGGGCCAAAATGGAGAGAAAAAGTGGAAAGTGGACAGAAAGTAGCAAAAATGGGCAAGAAGTGACAAACAAATGAGTTACAGCTGCTAAAAAGTGGCAAAAATGAATTATGTGACTAAAATGGGCAAAAAGAAGTCAAGAGTGGCAGAAATGGGCAAAAAAGAGGAAACGAGTGGTATTTAATGGCAATGGGCAGCTTACATGGATGAAAAGTGGCAAAAAATTGAATAAAAGTGGCAAAATGGGGAAAAAGAGGCAAAAGAAGTTGTAAAATGGCCAAAAAATATATGATAAAGGGTATTAAATGGCATTATAACTGAATAAGAGGGAAAGGCAGATGTTTAAGGACATTTGCAAACCAAAATATCCAAAATATATTAATAATGCTAAAAATGCTTAAAGATTAGACAGAAATGTTTGATATGTTGTTTAGTTGTTTTTCAATTTGAATCCTTTTTGTGGGTGGGGGTCCACCGGATGAATCATTCCTCCTTAGGGGAGGCTCACTCTCACACACTTTGAAAGCCCTGATCTAGAACTTTGTCCCGTCTCCTCCAGGATCTCTGGAGCTCAGTCAGAGTGACCATCAGTCAGAGTGACCATCAGTCAGAGGGACCATCAGTCAGAGTGACCATCAGTCAGAGTGACCATCAGTCAGAGTGACCATCAGTCAGAGTGACCATCAGTCAGAGTGACCATCAGTCAGAGTGATCATCAGTCAGAGTGATCATCAGTCAGAGTGACCATCAGTCAGAGTGACCGTCAGTCAGAGTGACCGTCAGTCAGAGTGACCGTCAGTCAGAGTGACCATCAGTCAGAGTGATCATCAGTCAGATTGACCATCAGTCAGAGTGATCATCAGTCAGAGTGACCATCAGTCAGAGTGACCATCAGTCAGAGTGATCATCAGTCAGATTGACCATCAGTCAGAGTGACCATCAGTCAGAGTGACCATCAGTCAGAGTGATCATCAGTCAGAGTGACCATCAGTCAGATTGACCATCAGTCAGAGTGATCATCAGTCAGAGTGACCATCAGTCAGAGTGACCATCAGTCAGATGGACCATCAGTCAGAGTGACCATCAGTCAGAGTGATCATCAGTCAGAGTGATCATCAGTCAGATTGATCATCAGTCAGATTGACCATCAGTCAGAGTGACCATCAGTCAGATTGACCATCAGTCAGAGTGACCATCAGTCAGAGTGACCATCAGTCAGAATGATCATCAGTCAGAGTGACCATCAGTCAGAGTGATCATCAGTCAGAGTGACCATCAGTCAGAGTGACCATCAGTCAGAGTGATCATCAGTCAGAGTGACCATCAGTCAGAGTGATCATCAGTCAGATTGACCATCAGTCAGATTGACCATCAGTCAGAGTGATCATCAGTCAGAGTGACCATGAGGTTCACTCTCACGAAGGTCCTTCTCTCCCGGTGGTGCCCAGCTCTAGAAGAGTCCTGGTTGGTCCAAACTTCTTCATGGATTCTGGAGGCCACTGTTCTCTTGGGAACCCTCAGAGCAGCAGAAATGTTTCTGTAGTCTTCCCCTGACCCGTGCAGCTCGTGTTAAAGCCACAGACAGGCTGACAGACTGGAGAATTAATGGAACATCAATGTAGGGTTTGAATGGAGAAAGAGTACGGTCAGTGTTTAACTCTATGAGGTGAGAAATGGACTCATGAGGACTCAGTAAGACCAGATTCGGGCCTGTGGGTTGACTGAACTCCTGGACAATCCCAGAGAACAGGCGCTCCACAGCAGCAGTTGGATCAGTAGCATTGATGCTAGTCTTGGTGCCACTTTTCTTCAATTTATGACAAATTTTTACCACTGTCAGCCAACTTTCACCACTTTTCTACCCAATTTTCTCCCTATTTTTTACCACTTTTAAAACTTATTTCCAGAGTTGTTCTGATTCTGATACCAGCGTAAATACACTATGTTGCCAAAAGTATTCACTCACCCATCCAAATAATGTAAATCAGGTGTTCCAATCACTTCCATGTCCACAGGTGTATAAAATCATCACCTAGGCATGCAGACTGTTTCTACAGACATTAGTGAAAGAATGGCTCGCTCTCAGGAGCTCAGTGAATTCCAGCGTGGTACTGTGATAGGATGCCACCTGTGCAACAAGTCCAGTGGTGAAATTTCCTGGCTCCTAAATATTCCACAGTCAACTGTCAGTGGCATTATAACAAAGTGGAAGCCATTGGGAACGACAGCAACTCAGACACCAAGTGGTAGGCCACGTAAAATGACGGAGCGGGGTCATAGCTGAGGTCATAGTGCGCAGAGGTCACCAACTTTCTGCAGTCTGTTGCTACAGACCTCCAAACTTCATGTGGCCTTCAGATTAGCTCAAGAACAGTGGTAGAGAGCTTCATGAATGGGTTTCCATGGTAACAGCTGCTACACAGCCATACATCACCAAGCGTAATGCAAAGCGTAGGCTAGAGTGTGTGTTTGGTTTCAGCCAGGGTGGGACGTCCCGGCTGCTTAGAGAGGGATCTGACCACAGATGAAGGGAAAAGCCTCTGGTGGTCTGTTTACTCCATCACCATGGAAGATAAAAACACGCTGTACATCCCTCCACGCCACGCTCCCACAGGAACACACATGCTGTCAATAAGACACAAAAACACTGATGACATCACCGCCATCAGCAGAGACAATGAGGTTTCTCTGCGGTCTGAATCAGCAGCACAGATGGTGTTTGCCTCTCTCTCTCCTCCAAACTTCTCAATGATTCCCTCCCTCTCTCGCCCGCCACACAGACACACGCTGCTCTCTCTCTCCGAGTCCACCGGGATGACAGCAGCAGCAGAGATGACCCTGCCGACCTCCAGCTGGGGGTAGTTTTTACTTTTTTTTTTTTTTTTTTTGTGGCTCGATGTGTGAAACGTGAGCGGTGGCGAAGTCGATCTGCAAAAGGAAATCCATCGTCCATTAGCGGAGTCACGTTGCAGGTCAGACTCGGGCCGATACCACTGTGACACCGAGTTTGACTCTGAGCGTGGAGACGGCAGAGAGCTCTGACAGCTCACCTGTATCTAAACGGTGATAAACACGAGCTGCACTGGCTGCTGGACACTCAGACTTTTTATTTTAATGTTTTATTCCAGGGTTCTGACATCTGTCACCGACTCTCTGTCTGCAGGGTTTAAATCAGTGAAACTAAATGTGTGGCTCTGGGGCCACATGTGGTTTTTTATGATTATCTGTGGCTAATTAGGTCTTAATTTTAAATATTATTTCCCCAGAAAACCTTTAAAAAGGGAAACCTTTTTGCCCCTTTTCACCATTTTTGCCATTTTTCATCCATTTAAGCTATCTTTTGCCATTAAATATCACTTTTTCTGATTTTTGACACTTTTTTTGCAACTTTTACCCATTATTTTTACTACTTTCATCCCATTTTTGCCCTTTTTCACCATTTTTTTCAAAACTTTTCACCCATTTAAGCTACCTTTTGCCATTACGTATCACTTTTTTCATACTTTTTTCCCATTTTTGCCACTTTTTTCCAATTTTTGCCACTTTAATCCCATTTTAGTCAATATAAGCTACCCCTGGCCGCATTTTTTCCGAATTTTGACACGTTTTTCCTTTTTCAGTTTTTCTCCTCATTTCACCCACCTAGTTTAAGTTTTGTTATTAAATGCCACTTTTTTTGTTCCTAGTTTTGGCCCATTTTAGTCCCTTACTTTTGCCACTTTTATCCTATTTTTACCCTTTTTCACCATTTTTTCACCACTTTTCATCCATTAAACCTACTTTTTGCCATTAAATACCACTTTTTCCCAACTTTTCTTCCCCATTTTGCCATTTTTTTTCCAATTTTTGCCACTTTTGCCCATTTAGTCTACCTTTTGCCATTAAATACCATGTTTTTCTGATTTTTGACACTTTTTGCAACTTTTTAGCCATTATTTTTACCACTGTTATCCCATTTTTGCCCCTTTTCAGGTTTTTTTCTCTCCTTTCACCCACTTAATTTACATTTTGTCATTAAATACCACTTTTTTCCTAGTATTTGCCCACTTTTGCCACTTTTATCCTTTGCTCTTTTTCACCATTTTTTTCACCACTTTTCATCCATTTCAGCTACCTTTTGCCATTAAATATAATTTGTTTCCAATTTTTACCCATTTTTGCCACTCTTGACTGCTTTTTGCCCATTTTAGTCACTTTTCACTGTTTTCGCCATGTTTTTGCCATTTTGCACCATTTTTGGCACCTGAAAGTCATTTTTGTCTCTGCTCACACATTTTCCCCCATTTCTGTTGCTTTTTGACCATTTTTTTGACACATTTAACTTATTTCTATTGCTACTTCAAGCTGTTTTTGCCACTTTTCACCACTTAGTTTGTGGCTCTTGCAGAGCAGGGTGGCAGGGTTGACACAGTTTTAAATAAAGCTCAATGAATCCCCTAGAACTCTGCAGAACTATATCAAACTTTAGGAGCTCACTGGTAAAATAACTGAGCCGTCTGTCATCAGGAGCATCCCTCTTCCAAAGCTTTAAGCCGACAGGCTTTTCCTGGTCAGAGAATGACCGGACCAATCAGAGTCATTTGAGGAGAAAGAGGCGACAACAGGTGAGGTTTAGCTGAGGCAAATAAAAACCATCAACCCCTGGATCCCAACCTCTTTTTCTGTGGAACCCTGCTGACTTATAACGGTGGTTTTATGTCAAATTTTAACATGAATACGTGATTTTATTTTAAGCACAGTAGAAAGGAGATAAAACTTTATTTTCTTTTACTACTCAACATTAGAAATTTACAATGCCTATAAGAAGTATTTACATCCTTGGATGTTTTACCCTTTAATAGATTTTATAAATCAATCATGGTTGATGTAATTTGACTTTCTGGCAAAAAAAAAAAGGTATTAAGTGACTGCATAAATATTCCTCCTTCTAGTCAGTGTTTAGTAGAGTCTCCTCTGTCTGCAGTCTCAGCTCTGAGTCTGAGTGGATAGGTCTCAGTCAGGATCAAACATCTGGACTCCATTCTTCTTTGATAAACTGCTCAAGCTCTGTCAGGTAAACAGGGATCAGGGGTGAACCTACTACCTACTGAGAAGCATCCCCACAGCATGATGCTGCCACCAGCGTGCTCCACAGTGGGGATGGTGTGTTTGTGATGATGTCAGTGTTTGGCGTCTCGTCTGATGGTCAAAAAGCTCCATTCTGGTCTCATCAGACCAAAGAACTTTCTTCCTCTTGACCATGGAGTCTCCCACATGCCTTCTGGTGAACTCTAGTCCAGATTGAATCTGAGTTTTCTTCAACAGTGTCTTTCTCTTCTCCACTCTCCCATAAAGCTCTGACTGGTGAAGAACCCGGCCAACAGTTGTTGTCTGCAGAGTCTCTCCATCTCAGCTGCTGAAGCTTGGAACTCCCTCAGAATAGTCATAGGTGTCTTGGTGGACTCTCTCTAGTCTCCTTCTTGAGGACGGTCTGATCTAGGCAGATTTACACATGTGACATTCCTTCATGATGGATTTAACTGAACTCTGGGGGACGTTCAGAGCCTTGGAGAAGTTGTCTCAATCCCTGACTTAGACTTTTCAATAACCTTTTCTCTGAGTGTTCTTTTGTCTTCATGGTATAATGGTAGCCAGGGATACTGATGAATCAGTGACTGGACCTTCCAGATACAGGAGTCTTTATACTAAATTGTGATACAACTGTCTGGACCCCTGTTGAACGAGTTGAGTCACTTTAAAAAGGTGAATATTTATGCAGTCACTTATTTTACATGACAGATTTTCATGTAGTCGACATAACTTTGTAGAAATCTGTGTTCCCTTTGACACTGGGGTTGTTTGTGACGTTTATAGGAACTGTAAGTCCACGTCCCTACCCATGCTAACCACAGATGGACCCACAGTAACCCGTCACTCACATGGAGGTCAGCACTGATAAACAATCGATGTCTTCCTGTGTGGGCGAGGCCTGAGTACCAGGGATGCCACTGCATGGCGACCTTTCCTCAATGTCATTTCAAACCCCTCCCCCTCCCTCTGGCGTTATCGACAGCTCTCCGTTGGCTGGTTGGGGGGTGGGCATCGGTTTGCCCGATCGATAAAAAACTCACCCACAAAAACATCTCTGGAGAGAAAGGGAGAGTTTCAGTCTGCCACAGGACCTGGGAAATACCCCCGAATCCTCCGCAGAAAACCTACAAACAAACCTCTGAGCAGGTTTGCTGGGGAGGCTGGGGCTCTCACAGCTGCACTGGACAGACTTAAAGTCTAATTCACTAAACAGTTCGAGGCTTTTGCACCCATAGACCTGCATAGATGGGACACAATGATTCCCCTTACTCACAAATGATGTTCTGGACTTCCACATACATGTTTGAACATATTTGATGGTTTCTGAGTGAGTTATATTCATCTATAATTATTTAATTTAAGGCGTTTTTCTCTGAATAACAGCTGTTTCACAGTTTTTTCTCCCCATTTCACCCACTTAATTTACCTTTTGCCATTAAAGACCACTTTTATCCTACTAATTCCCCATATTAGCCAATTTGCTCTAATTTTTGCCACTTATATCCCATTTTAGTCCATTTAAGCTCGCTTTTGCCATTAAATACCACTTTTCCCAGTGTTTGACACTTTTTTTTGCAACTTTTTACCCATTATTTTTACCACTTTTAGCCCATTTTTGCCCTTTTTCACAGATTTTTCTCCCCATTTCACCCACTTAATTTACCTTTTGCCATTAAATACCACTTTAATCCTACTTTTTCCCCATTTTTGTCACTTTTATCCCAGTTTTGCCTATTTAAGCTACATTTTGCCATTAAATGCCACTTTTTGTCCTATTTGACACTTTTTTGCCATTTTTGCCCATTATTTTTACCACTTTTCTCTGAATAGCATCTGTTTCCTATATGGCATTGCTAACACAGTCAGACTCAGCATTTACTGATCTGGGCTTTATGGCAGAGTCTAGATGGAAGACGCTCTGCCATAAAGCCCAGACTGTTTTCGTCTCCGTGTGGACAAGGCCTCAATCCACATTTAAAAAGCCAAACTGGTGTCAAATGAAGAGCAACCAGCTCTACTAAGCTGAGCCTCATGATCTGATCCTAAAAAGAGACAAAATTCCCGTCACAGCAAGACAGACTGAGGAAACGCGGCTAAGATCAGAGTTTAATGAGCTAGACCAGAACAGAACTGGACTGGACCGAACCAGACCGCTCTGTGGGATATTTGGATTGTAGGATTTTGAATTCCTGCCTGCTGCTGTTTTTCTCTGACTTTTTAAAGCTATAGTTTATGTTTTGCTTCAATATTTCACTACTTTTGGGACACAAACGTAACTTAAAGGGGACAAATTATGCAAAAATCACTTTTTCAGGTGTTTCTAACAGAAATATGTGCACCAGGCCCTCAAGTACCAGAAAAATCCATCAGCCCCTCCCCTCTCTTTCTACACCTTTCTGAATATGTGTGCTGAAACAAGCCATTCTCAGATTCCCCCCTCATGATGTCATGTAGGGAGTTAGCCCCGCCCCCAGGTTCAGTTGGCCCTCTCTGCTTGGAAGGGAGTTCAGCCTTCCTCTCCTGATCCTGCAGGAGAGCCACATCCATTTCCTGAGAGGGGTGGAGTCAGGGGCGGGGTCAGACAGCTCAGTAACATTTAAAGCCACAGACAGAAACAGCTGGTTCTGAGCAGGGCTGAAACAGAGGAGTTTTAGACATGCAGACATCCAAAACTGGAGGGTTTTTCAGCAGCAGACTTCACAGGCATGTTTAGGGGACCGCTAAGACCGATATAGACTTGTCTTAAAATGGTAAAACATGTCTCCTTTAAGAAATAAGAATGTTAATATTGTCACACTTTGAACATGTCATAGTCTTAAACGGCTCAAACACGGCCTACAGGTAGTTTCTCTGTGCAGAATTCACTTCCTGCCCTCCATGGGCGTTTCTCTGCTGCTGCTGATGTCATCTGCAAAGAACAAATGAATCATAACTCAAATTAAATGGCAATCTGTCTGACTGCAATCCTGAAATCAGAGGGTTCAATATTAACATTCAAGTCTTATTTTTTCTAGAATAGTTTGCCAAATAAATCTACCTTCCTTGTTTCCTTGTTCAGCTTTAGTTTAATCTACCTAAACTGTGTTTGTTGTAAAATAGAGTGAGTAGGGGGTAAAAACACTGTTAGATTAATTCCCATATGGGCCAGCCCTGTGGCACACATGCACATCACATCAGCACATCAGTATCATTCATATCTCAGTGCACTAAAGAGGAGCCCTTCTAGAACGTTCTCTCTGTCATGTGTAACCGCTCTGGGCTTAACTCGTCCCACAGGTAAATCCCACTACAGAAGGAGGAAAACAGAGACGTGATTTTGACGTGTAACCCCGGTGGAGTCGATGCCTCTGTCCCAAAGAGCGCCGTGCTACCGGCTCTCCTTCTGCAGAATCTCTCTGAGTAAACATTTCCTTGGTTGAGTCTATTATCTGGCTGTACGCGCTCCTATGACTCATGTGTTTACCTGCAGGGGCGTGAACAGCACGAGGCTCCGCCAGGTTACCTGCTGCCTACGCTCTCAACCCGGGACAAAGAGCCTGATTGGCTGCTGGGTCTGGATCGAGAGCCGCGGTGCATCCACTTACAGCGTGGTCTCCATTCAGAGTCTGCACGTTTGAAACTGTTTACAGCCACGTGGAAGAGAAAAGTGTTCTCAACGGCCGTCAGAGAGCAGAAGAAGCAGAATCAGTTCAACACAAACGCAGAGTTCCCAACAGTAGTCTGAGTGGCTGTAGCCGTAGTACTAGGCCTGAGGTGTCCAAACTAGGGCTCAGCAAAATCTAGAAATCAAAGAAGTATGCCTGATGCTGGAACATGTACTACGTCTCTGGACCCCAGGAAGAGTAGCTGCAGCCCTGTGCCAATGCTAACGGGATTCCAATAAACAGGAAGAATTTATTAACGTGTTAACATGAGACTACACCGTACATCAGGGGTGTCAAACTCAGTCACAACAGGGGCCGGATTCTGGATTCAGGTCTAACCTGAGGGCTGAACAGGGTCCATATTTAACCATAAAATGTCGACCTTACTTTAACCAGAAATGAACTATGGGGTAAAAAACTTGGCACTGATGAAAAATGATTTTGTGATTAAAAGGTGAACATGATAAGTTAAAAACTCAAAATCTGAGATAAAAAGTCAAACTTAAAAGTTTTAAAGGTAAAAACATGCCATTTAAAGTCAAAATAATGTTTTTAAAAGGCAAAATATGAGGTATAATACTGAAACCATGAATTTCAGAAGTCAAACCTGGGATAAAATTCACAATCATAATCTTTAAAAGTCAAGATATGAGGTAAACATCGAAATTATGAGTTTCAATTGTCAAAACTTGAGATAAAATTTAAAAAAATGGGTTTTTAAGGTAAAAAAAAAGAGATAAAATTTAAAGTTAGGAGTTGAAAAAGGTCAAACATGAGATAAAAGTCAAAATTATGACTTTAAAAGGTTTAAATAGGACTTCAAATTTGAAATTATTAATCTAAAAGTATGACATTGAAAATACAGAGAAAACACTCATTTCTTCCCCACATTCCTGACTTTTTATCAGATTATTTTTACTGTTTCTAATTTTTATGACTCAACAAGGATGCTATAAATCATCAAGGTTAAGTTTACATTTTCATACTGGAGGAAATCTGCAGACCTCATACTGGTGGGCCGGGTATAACTATGCCACGGGCTGGATTTGGCCCCTGGGCCTTGAGTTTGACACCCGTGTTTTAAATAATCAAGCTGAAGTTTACATTTTTATACAGGAGCAAATCTGCAGACCATCTGCTGAGATTTTGTACATTTGATATGAACTGTTGCATCAAAGGGAATGATTATTTTTATATAATTCAATATTTAAGAAGAAAAACATACAAAAATGGAGAAAACAGGATTTTTCTGTAGACCATTCTAAATTAAATGGCACTTCAATGATTACATATGTCATGCATAACATCTCTGCTGCAAAAAAAAGTTTAAAACTGGTATTTTGACACAAATTTCAGGTCCAAGAAATATTGCACCTTCCTATTTTTGATTAATTTCCCAGCCCTAGTTGCAATCTACAAATCACAGAAACCTGAAATGTGTCAATGCACCAGTTTAAACATTTCTTTGCAGCAGAGATGTTGTGGACATTAAGCAAACATTCAACATTTTTTTTAGAATAGTTTCCAAAAATCCACTTTCCTTGTTTTATATATGGTTTCCGAATCAAAGTGAGAAAGACTAAAAAGATTAAGGATGTATTGCTTGTATTTGTTGAAAAATACCCAAAATAAGGGTCCTGAAAATATCGCATATTACATTGCAATATTAGAGATATCAGGCTGCTATCTTATTTTCTTGAGCCCTAATAAAATCATCTTTCTAAACCTTATTAAGGGCCCGTGTCCACATCTGGCTTCTTTAGCGCTCATTTTTCATTTCAAACCAGTATAGACGAGTGTACTGAGCGCTCAGCGCCTACACAGAAAAAAACCAGCCAGCATCTTAAAGCACTGAAAACCAGTCAACTTTTGGAACAGCGTTGCACTCGTCAGTGTCACTTAGGTCGTTTTCACACCTGATAGTCCGGGGGACTCGCTCCGTTTGGGAACAGAAATGGCATCATTGTTGCACTTTCCTTTGGTTTGGGTCGCATTCACACTGCTCTCTTGGTCAAGCGGGCCAAACCGTCTGAACACCTACAACCTCTGCCCGCTAGTGCCGCTGTCGCCACGAACAAACGGCGACCAAGAAGAACAGAAGGCGTAGAAGAAGACGAAACTCCTTCCGCCGGTCTTTTCTTCCACATAAACAATGAAAAAACACAGAATTTACGCTGTCTTGGGGTTTCTGCTCTTGCATTGCAGCATTATGAGCAGCCACCAAGACGGTGAGCTGTCCAGCATGACGTCCTTTGCATGAGATGAATAAATCAGCACAGACTAGGATGTGTTGCCATGGCTACACAGACGCCAAGCGAGGTATCGACATGTATTTGAGTGTATTAAATCACATACTAATCCGTATATCACAACGCTTTATGCCACTTCCTGCCTTTGGTTCACAAGTTGGTCCGCTTTGCATTCACACCTCTAATGAACCGCATCAGGGTTTGTTTGGAAGCGGACCGAGACCCCCTGTTTACAAGTGGACCAGAGTCCGCTTGTTTGGTCCCCACCAGAGTTCGTGTGAGCTTTCACACCACCTCAAATGAAACGGACTATCCGGGGAAATGGACCAAACAGCGCCCTTAACCCTCACTGGCCAATCATAATCAAGGAGAGGCGGGACTTCTGATAATAGAGGAAGACAAACTAATCTGACTCGTCTTTTTTTAGGGTAGTTTTCAGGTCTGCAGCTGCTGTCCATGCCAGGACAGGACTTCTTCACACACTTCATGTTTTCTGTGTGATATTTCCTTAAAATACTTAAATATGAATCTCAGAGCGATTTTCAAAACAATGCTATAGATTTTTCCAAGGAAAGTAGGATCCATTTTTAGGCTCCGTCCACACGGAGATGAAAACGATATATTGCTGTTTCGTTTTGAAAAAGTTTTCCGTAAAGACGGAGTCGTTTCAGGAACCGCTTAAACGACTGAAAATGCTGTAGTGCATATACCAAGCCTGTACGTGGCGCTGTAACGCTGCTACAGAAAAGCACCAAAAGAGAAGAAGATCACAGAAAACTGACACAAACTTTCTTCTAGTTGTCCTTCTGGTTGTTCTCCGCGTTGGATTTAAGAGCATATGGTGTGTGCATTTTGCGGTATCGGTACAGGAGCATCAGATTTTGCTGTAAAAGCCATAAAAAGCTCAGTAGCTTCTGCAGCACGGACATAACCGTGTAGTTTGCCATTAATGTTCTGGTCAGAGGCGCGCAGGTGCCTCAAGGGTGATACGCTACGTGTCAAATAATCGTTTCAAGAAAGACGCGGATAGCCGCCCACATGGAGGCGAAACGGTAGTCGTTTATGGATTTATGCACTCTGGGACCCATTTACAAAAAGTAACGTTTACAGTCACCTGAAACGCCGTTTCTGTGTGGATGAAACGCCGGTACGACATAAAACTTTTGCGTGTACTCCTAAATTCATTTCTGTGTGGACGAGGCCTCAGTAACGTAGCGACAAAGAACGCTGGTGAGAGTCGCTCTGAAAATGAAGTCAGCAGTGCTGCCAGCGCTCAAAAGATCCATCTGTGGACACAGAACCAAGAATCTAAAGGCTGAAATCATCAACGGCAGAGGACGGAATGTTCATGAAGCTGGGGATGTTGGGGGCTTTTGCATCTATTTTTTCCCATAAAGTAGGCTGGGAACTTTTGGAAAAGGGGTTGGAACTGATGAGGACTGCAGAGACAACATCAGGGAGAGACCGTTGGTATATCTGTTCCAATAATGAGGCTTGCTGTGCCTCTTTAACAGCTTTTCTCCCTCATGCTTGTAAAAGACTAGCTGAACTGCTGTCAGATATAAAACTGTTTTTAAGCAGTAAGAATTACTGCTTGGTATCTGAATGTCCCAGAGGTTTATGGATCTGCTAATCACTCTAATATCTCTAGCATAAAAATGTAAAATTTAAAGTGGGGATATTATGCCTTTTTTCAAGGCTTTCCACCATCTCTCTGATACCCATGTAGTAGCTTCACATGGTTTACAGCTCAAAAAACTCCTCATGTTTCTCACACTGGCATCCTGAAAAGCCCTTATTTTAACCTCCATCTAAAATGCTTCGTTTTTGCTGCTGTCTTTTTAACCCCCCCCCCCCACGGACCTGCTTTCCTCCGATTGGCCGATTTTCTGGAGGCTGGCTGGCGGCAGGACTCAATGTTTTGTGCCTGCCCCCTCTGATGTGGCTAATGTTGTTATGCTAGTAGTTGAAAATTTTGAATGAACCGGTCTGACTGAGTAAAATATGGCGAATTTATGTCCGTATGTGTTAGACCCGGAGTCTGACGCTGATAGTTTGGAGAGAGAAGGGGAAGAAAAGCAGCAGCAGCGAAGGATAGAGCAGGAAGTATCTGTTTGGTAACTGTTTAATTACTGTTAAATGGCTAAGAGGCCTTGTGGGGGCGGTCTGTTCCGCTTTGCCGGCAGCACGGATGAACCACGAACCAGTCAGGAGAGCCTATTGCGATGACCTCATCAATTTGCTCCATCGAAATCTCGTCTCGGGAAGATCTCAGAGAGATTTTCAATGAACTGTTTTCATCAGTTTACACACTAATTCCAAGATTACTGCCGCATACGTTTATTTTGCGGTTTGAAAATTTGCATACATGGAGTATGGACACCCAACATTGTGACTTTATATTTATGTTTTAAAAATCTGAGAAGTATAATACCCCCTCTTTAACCTAACTGTTCAATAAAACTACTAGTTCAATACCATATTCAAAGGTTCAGAGCTGACAAATGGGTCTGGGGTTCAGATTTTCTTCAGTTGTTTGATATTTAGAGTTGTGGGGCTCCACAAACAGAGGCAGTAATCCTGGTTTGGCTGAACTGGTCTGAACCTGCAGACATGTGCAGCCTGATGATGAGTCACAACAGTGGCCTCAATCTACAGGGTCAGGATCTACAGAGAGCCGCCGCAGGAGCCTCTTCCTGTCCGCACGCTTTTTATGAACGAAGACCGGCGTGCAAACAGGCTGAAAGAAATAAATAAACCAACTGAATGTGTCATGTCAGCCCTGCAGACCCTTCTCTGTCTGCCCCCCCCCCCCCCCCTTATGACTGAATCACATCTGCAGGAGGCTGCACACATTTCTCCTTCCTGTGAAATCAGTCCGACCTCGGCTAACCTCTCCACGAGGAGGAAGACGATGAAGAGGAGGCCCCGGCACCCCCTCATCACACATCAACACAGCAGCACCAGTGTGTGTGCATGTGATCAATGCAGAGAGCCGAGCAGCAAGCAGCCAATCATCATCAAAGATACTAGGGGTGGGCAATACTGAGCAAAAATCTGATCTCAGTGTTATCATTTATCTGAATGGAAGCATACATTTACCTTAATATTTGCTCTTATGTAAAAATTATCGTCATAGTATCCAAATTTAAACCATGATAAAACTAGTCCGACACTTTAGCTTCAGTTTTAGGTGATTTTAAATGATTACGCTGCCTCAATAAGAAAAAAACACTGTCCACTCACATATCCTGAGGTTGTTGTTTGAAACAAGCTGTTCTCAGATTTCCCCTCATGATGTCATGTAGGGAGTTAGCCCCGCCCCCAGGTTCAGTTGGCCCACCCTGCTTGGAAAAAAGTTCCGCCCTCCTCTCCTGATCCTCCTCTCAGCTGAGAATCAGGTGAGCCACATCCATTAAGTTACTTGCATTTCCTGGGAGGGGCGTGGTCAAGGGTGGAGTCAGACAGCTCAGTATCATTTAAAGCCACAGACACAGAAACAGCTGGTTCTGAGCAAGTCTGAAACAGAGGAGGTTTTAGACATGCACACATCCAATACTGGAGTGTTTTTACAGCAATGAAATTCACAGGCATGTTTTGAGGACCTCTGAGACCAATATGGACTTGTCTTAAAGGGGTTAAATATGTCCCCTTTAAAAGGATTAAACCTCTATTATTTCAGTTATCTAAGGCAAGGGTTCTCAGGTGGTGTGCCATGGTACACTGGTGTGCCTTGAGACAAGTCTAGGTGTGCCTTGAAAATTTGCCTGACTTTACATAAGTACTACAACTATGCAACAACTAAAGAGACTATAATCAATGTCCTTACTGCATGCAAGAGTTACATGTTGCATTGCATCATATAGCATTGCATACTCACTCTCCATCTGTTATCTGTTAAATATGCAAATGTAAGTTTACATGTAAAAATATGACATCTCATGCTTTTACTTAGAAAATCAGAGGTATGGTGCCTCTAACAGCTGTGAACCACATAGTATGTCTCTATGTTAGCACAAGTCAGACCATAAAAATTCATAAACGGGTATGGAGAATATCCATGCAACACACTTCTCTCTGTAAATCAAGCTCACAAGCTTCGGGAATGAGAAAAGTGGAAGAAAATTAAGAATATCCTCTGGTGGGACACTCCTGGTGTCTTGTCATCCTTTGGGCAACCTCTTCCTTCGTTACTTGTCCATCTTAATAGGAGCGACAGAGAGAAAATAGGAACAGGGTGACTGGGGAAAAACCTGGGGAGCTGCAGTGGATCACTTGCAGAGTGTCAGGATGGTACAAAAGGAAACTCTGTGATCAAACTGATGTAGCTGGCACTTGCTCACATTGCATGCAGTTGGGACTGGGACATGTTGCTACTTGCTACACATGCTAAAGAAGTTATTTTGCAAGGACATTAATATGGTGTTCCTTGAGACGTCAGCTTGCTTTTTGGTGTGCCTTGGGCAAAAAAGTTTGAAAATCATTGATCTAAGGCATCAAAAAGAACAGAAACGTCATGATTTTTAACAAAAACTCTGAGAGTAATGTCTAAATTGCACAACAATCTTGTCAATATTTGGGATAGTGAGTGGACCTGGCAAAGTGCAAGGGCTTCCCTTAGATGAAGGTTATACTGTATCCAGTAATGTAATGCTGAATTATGTTATCAACTTTCAAAATTGCACATATATGTTGGCAACATTTGTTAAAGTGGGTGGAGCTGGAAAGGAAGGAGGGTTTCCCCTCACTCCATGATTTTACAATATTCATTAATATTGAATTAGCTCAGTAATATTTTGACAAATATGTTGGCAACATTTGGTAAAGTATGTGGAACTGGTAGGAAGTGAGGGTTATCCTCAGATATTGGTGCTATATCAGGCTATGAAAACAAAATAGAGAGTGACAAAGTGCTGTGTAAATTGCACAAATATGTTGTCAACATTAACAAAAGACAGTGGAACTGGTGAGAAATAAGGAATTCCCTCAGACATTATTTTTACTACATTGTTATTTGGAAAAGTGGCTGAACTGGCAGAATTGAGGGTCTTCCTCAGATATTGCTACTACCAGGGTAATTTATCACTGAGAAATGTTATTATCTTTGAAAAGAGAGCGACAAAGCACCGTCTAAATTGCAAAAGTCTGTTGGCAACTTTCACAAAAGGTGGTGGAACTGGTACAGAATGGGGAGGAACTAGCATGGAAAACGTGTTTCCCTCGGTTATGTTATTCTGAATACTGTCATTAATTTTTGCAGAAATGCGAAAACAATGTCTGAATTGTTCAAATATGTTGTCAACATTTGGGTGGAACTGAGCAGTGAAGTATTTCCTCCTACACTGGTGATGGTGTATCAGAGAATACTGTAATGTTATTGACATCTCTAAAAAGAGGTTGCAATTGTACGGATACATTGACAACTTTTGAATAAATGGTAAAACCCCACCGAATAAAGGGCTTCCCTCAGGAAATGTCGTATTGAGAAAGAAATCTGTTATTGCTATTTGTGCTTCAAAAGAGACAGAGCTTAGTCGAAATTGCACAAATACATTGTCAACATTTGGAAAAGAGAGTAGAACTGGTGAAGAGAAAGGATTTCCCTTAGACACTGGTACCAAATTTAGCAATATTATGCTGAGTTACATTATTAATATCAAGAGAGAGAGAGAGAGCACAGTCTTAGTTGCACAAATGTGTTGGCAACTTTTCATCAAGTTGATGGAACTTGTAAGAAGTGAGTGGTTTCCTCAGAAATCAACACTGCCAGATTTAATATCGATATAATTTCAATTTTAAATGTTTTGAAAGAGAGAGAGAGAGCTCTTTCTAAATTGCACTAATAAATTGACAACTTATGGAAAAGAAAATTGAATTCATACAAGCAAAAGGTTTCCTTTAACACTGATCCTATTTTGAGTAGCATAATATAAAGTAGCATTATTAATGTGTCTATAGAGAGAGCTTTATCTTAACTGCACAAATATGTTGCCAACTTTTGAAATAAAAAAGAAAATAGGTGAAACTGATGAGAAGCTAAGGATTGCCTTGATTCAGTGTCTTTTGCAAAAGTGGTCTGACAGGAAGCAATGATTTCTGAAAAATTCTATCTAATGAAATCAAAATACTGAGAGGAAGAGGATTAAATTGCACAAATGAGTTTGCAACATTTGAAAAACTGAACTGAACAGTCAGGGGTGAGGAATTTCCCGCAGTCATTATTATTAATGTGTTCAGTAATTTAAAATGAGTAATGTTTCAAACATCCAACAAAGAGAGGGAACTGAATATATTGAGCAATTATGTTGGCAACATTTAGAAATGTTAGTAGAACTGTTGTGGAGTGGGTTTTCCTTCGCCACTGTCACTAATGAAGTGAGTTATATCGTAACAAGTAACATTATTAATGTTCTCAAAGAGACAAAGCATAGTCTAAATTGCACAAATATGTTGGCAACATTTAGAAATGTTAGTAGAACTGTCATGGAGTGAGTTTTTCCTTCGCCACTGTCACGAATGAAGAGCGTTACATCATAACAAGTGACATTATTAATGCTCTTAAAGACACAGAGCACAGTCTAAATTGCGCAAATATGTTGGCAACATTTAGAAATGTTAATAGAACTGTTGTGGAGTGAGTTTTCCTTCGCCACTGTCACTAATGAAGTGAGATATATCGTTACAAGTAACATTATTAATGTTCTTAAAGAGACAGAGCATAGTCTAAATTGCGCAAATATGTCGGCAACATTTGTTAAACTGAGGGGAACTCCACCAAAATGATGCCAGTGCTGCTGTACAATCTAGACCAGGGGTGTCAAATTCAAGGCCCAGGGGCCAAATCCTGCCCTGGGCACAGTCATACCCAGCCCCCCAAGATCCTATTATATTTTTATTCTGACTGGCCCACCAGTACGAGGTCTGTATTTTTCCTCCAGTATAAAAATGTGAACTTAAACTTGATGATTGAAAAAATTCTTCTTAAGTCATAAGAATTAGAAAGAGTTAAAATAATTTGATAAAAAGTCAGGAAGGTGGGAAAATAAATTTGTTTTAATTTCAAATTTTCCAATTTGCATCTCACATTTATAATTTGAAGTTTTGATTTGGACTTTTATACCATATTTTGACCTCTTCAAATCATCATTTTGACTTATCTTGTATTTTGACCAATAAGGTTCACAATTTTAATTTTTAAGTCATATTTTGACGTTTTAAACCCATGAATTTGAGTTTTATCTTATATCTTGATATGTTCAACCCCTAACTTTGAATTCTATTCACAAATATTAATTATATATTAGTTATTTTTTAATATTAAATATTATTTATTTATGATTTAAAATCTTTCTAACCTTTATTACTCAGTATCTTTAATTTTATCTCATATTTTGACATTAAAAAAATCATGATTTAGAATTTTATCTTTTATTTGACTGTTAAAACTCTTGATTTTGAATATTATCTCATATTTTCACCTTCTAAACTCTTGATTTAGAATTTTTTTTCATGTGTTGACTTTCTTAAATCTTGAGCCTTTTTGATTCAAAAAGGTCAAAATTGTGAAATTTTTGATCTCATCTTTTGACCTTTTAAACTCATTATTTGGAATTTTATTTAGTATTTTAACCGGTAAAAATTCATGATTTTAACTTTTGACTTTCTTTTATCAAAAGATCATTTATCATCAATTTTGGAGCTTTAGTCTATAAAGGAGGAGGCTGGGGTGGAGGAGGTGAAGCTTAAGTCTATAAAGGAGGAGGCTGGGGTGAAGGAGGTGAAGCTTTAGTCTATAAAGGAGGAGGCTGGGGTGGAGGAGGTAAAGCTTTAGTCTATAAAGGAGGAGGCTGGGGTGGAGGAGGTGAAGCTTTAGTCTATAAAGGAGGAGGCTGGGGTGAAAGAGGTGAAGCTTTAGTCTATAAAGGAGGAGGGCTGGGGTGGAGGAGGTGAAGCTTTATGCTAAAAATGAGGAGGCTGGGTGGAGGAGGTGAAGCTTCATGTTATAAAGGAGGAGGCTGGAGTGGAGGAGGTGAAGCTTTAGTTTATAAATGAGGAGGCTGGGGTGGAGGAGGTGAAGCTTTAGTCTATAAAGGAGGAGGCTGGGGTGGAGGAGGTGAAGCTTTAGTCTATAAAGGAGGAGGCTGGGGTGAAGGAGGTGAAGCTTTAGTCTAAAAAGGAGGAGGTGAAGCTTTAGTCTATAAAGGAGGAGGCTGGGGTGGAGGAGGTGAAGCTTAAGTCTATAAAGGAGGAGGCTGGGGTGAAGGAGGTGAAGCTTTAGTCTATAAAGGAGGAGGCTGGGGTGGAGGAGGTGAAGCTTTAGTCTATAAAGGAGGAGGCTGGGGTGGAGGTGGTGAAGCTTTAGTCTATAAAGGAGGAGGCTGGGGTGAAAGAGGTGAAGCTTTAGTCTATATAGGAGGAGGGCTGGGGTGGAGGAGGTGAAGCTTTATGCTAAAAATGAGGAGGCTGGGTGGAGGAGGTGAAGCTTCATGTTATAAAGGAGGAGGCTGGGGTGGAGGAGGTGAAGCTTTAGTCTATAAAGGAGGAGGCTGGGGTGGAGGAGGTGAAGCTTTAGTCTTTAAAGGACGAGGCTGGGGTGGAGGAGGTGTAGCTTTAGTCTATAAAGGAGGAGGCTCGGGTGGAGGAGGTGAAACTTTAGTCTATAAAGGAGGAGGCTGGGGTGGAGGAGGTGAAACTTTAGTCTATAAAGGAGGAGGCTGGGGTGGAGGAGGTGAAGCTTTAGTCTATAAAGGAGGAGGCTGGGGTGGAGGAGGTGAAGCTTTAGTTTATAAATGAGGAGGCTGGGGTGGAGGAGGTGAAGCTTTAGTTTATAAATGAGGAGGCTGGGGTGGAGGAGGTGAAGCTTTAGTCTATAAAGGAGGAGGCTGGGGTGAAGGAGGTGAAGCTTTAGTCTATAAAGGAGGAGGCTGGGGTGGAGGAGGTGAAGCTTTAGTCTATAAAGGAGGAGGCTGGGGTGGAGGAGGTGAAGCTTTAGTCTATAAAGGAGGAGGCTGGGGTGGAGGAGGTGAAGCTTTAGTTTATAAATGAGGAGGCTGGGGTGGAGGAGGTGAAGCTTTAGTCTATAAAGGAGGATGCTGGGGTGAAGGAGGTGAAGCTTTAGTCTATAAAGGAGGAGGCTGGGGTGGAGGAGGTGAAACTTTAGTCTATAAAGGAGGAGGCTGGGGTGGAGGAGGTGAAGCTTTAGTCTGTAAAGGAGCAGGCTGGGATGGAGGAGGTGAAGCTTTAGTTTATAAAGGAGGAGGCTGGGGTGGAGGAGGTGAAGCTTTAGTCTATATAGGAGGAGGGCTGGGGTGGAGGAGGTGAAGCTTTCTGCTAAAAATGAGGAGGCTGGGTGGAGGAGGTGAAGCTTCATGTTATAAAGGAGGAGGCTGGGGTGGAGGAGGTGAAGCTTTAGTCTATAAAGGAGGAGGCTGGGGTGGAGGAGGTGAAACTTTAGTCTATAAAGGAGGAGGCTGGGGTGGAGGAGGTGAAGCTTTAGTCTATAAAGGAGGAGGCTGGGGTGGAGGAGGTGAAGCTTTAGTCTTTAAAGGACGAGGCTGGGGTGGAGGAGGTGTAGCTTTAGTCTATAAAGGAGGAGGCTCGGGTGGAGGAGGTGAAACTTTAGTCTATAAAGGAGGAGGCTGGGGTGGAGGAGGTGAAACTTTAGTCTATAAAGGAGGAGGCTGGGGTGGAGGAGGTGAAGCTTTAGTCTATAAAGGAGGAGGCTGGGGTGGAGGAGGTGAAGCTTTAGTTTATAAATGAGGAGGCTGGGGTGGAGGAGGTGAAGCTTTAGTTTATAAATGAGGAGGCTGGGGTGGAGGAGGTGAAGCTTTAGTCTATAAAGGAGGAGGCTGGGGTGTAGGAGGTGAAGCTTTAGTCTATAAAGGAGGAGGCTGGGGTGGAGGAGGTGAAGCTTTAGTCGATGAAGGAGGAGGCTGGGGTGGAAAAGGTGAAGCTTTAGTCTATGAAGGAGGGGGCTGGGGTGGAGGAGGTGAAGCTTTATGCAATAAAGGAGGAGGCTGGGGTGGAGGAGGTGAAGCTTTAGTCTAAAAAAGAGGAGGCTGGGGAGAAGGAGGTGAAGCTTTAGTCTATAAAGGAGGAGGCTGGGGTGGAGGAGGTGGAGCTTTGATATATTAAGGAGGAGGCTGGGGCGGAGAAGGCGGTGAAGCTTTAGTCTATAAAAGAGGAGGCTGGGGTGGAGGAGGTGAAACTTTAGTCTAAAAAAGAGGAGGCTAGGGAGAAGGAGGTGAAGCTTTAGTCTATAAAGGAGGAGGCTGGGGTGGAGAAGGTGAAGCTTTAGTCTATGAAGGAGGAGGCTGGGGAGGAGGAGGTGAAGCTTTATGCTATAAAGGAGGAGGCTGGGGTGGAGGAGGTGAAGCTTTAGTCTATAAAGGAGGAGGCTGGGGTGGAGGAGGTGAAGCTTTAGTCTATAAATGAGGAGGCTGGGGTGGAGGAGGTGAAGCTTTAGTTTATAAATGAGGAGGCTGGGGTGGAGGAGGTGAAGCTTTAGTCTATAAAGGAGGAGGCTGGGGTGAAGGAGGTGAAGCTTTAGTCTATAAAGGAGGAGGCTGGGGTGGAGGAGGTGAAGCTTTAGTCTATAAAGGAGGAGGCTGGGGTGAAAGAGGTGAAGCTTTAGTCTATAAAGGAGGAGGGCTGGGGTGGAGGAGGTGAAGCTTTATGCTAAAAATGAGGAGGCTGGGGTGGAGGAGGTGAAGCTTTAGTCTATAAAGGAGGATGCTGGGGTGAAGGAGGTGAAGCTTTAGTCTATAAAGGAGGAGGCTGGGGTGGAGGAGGTGAAACTTTAGTCTATAAAGGAGGAGGCTGGGGTGGAGGAGGTGAAGCTTTAGTCTGTAAAAGAGGAGGCTGGGGTGGAGGAGGTGAAGCTTTAGTTTATAAAGGAGGAGGCTGGGGTGGAGGAGGTGAAACTTTAGTCTATAAAGGAGGAGGCTGGGGTGGAGGAGGTGAAGCTTTAGTCTGTAAAAGAGGAGGCTGGGGTGGAGGAGGTGAAGCTTTAGTTTATAAAGGAGGAGGCTGGGGTGGAGGAGGTGAAGCTTTCTGCTAAAAATGAGGAGGCTGGGTGGAGGAGGTGAAGCTTCATGTTATAAAGGAGGAGGCTGGGGTGGAGGAGGTGAAGCTTTAGTCTATAAAGGAGGAGGCTGGGGTGGAGGAGGTGAAACTTTAGTTTATAAAGGAGGAGGCTGGGGTGGAGGAGGTGAAGCTTTAGTCTGTAAAGGAGAAGGCTGGGGTGAAGGAGGTGTAGCTTTAGTCTATAAAGGAGGAGGCTGGGGTGGAGGAGGTGAAGCTTTAGTCTATAAAGGAGGAGGCTGGGGTGGAGGAGGTGAAACTTTCGTCTATAAAGGAGGAGGCTGGGGTGGAGGAGGTGAAGCTTTAGTCTATAAAGGAGGAGGCTGGGGTGGAGGAGGTGAAGCTTTAGTCTGTAAAGGAGGAGGCTGGGGTGGAGGAGGTAGAACGAGCGTTCTATTTTTTGCTGCCATTGCAAATGTGACATCATTTCCTTTGTTTAAGGGAATTATTTGAAGTTCAGTAAATATTTCAACTTCTGCGATTTGAAAATTGCAGTAGGCCATATTGCGATTTAATCTAATTTGTAATTAATTGCCCAGCCCTAGTCTCCTATTCTAATATTAGGAATAAATAATGTCTAATCCTGTTTTTTTGGATGTCCTTTTGCTGCTGTCATAGTACACAGGGTTAAATAATTGTCTGATTTCATCTCAGAGTTTATATTTCTGGTATTTGACAGCCACCTGTTGTTTCTCTCTGTAGCTGTCGTGTGGCACCGTTCCGTTAAATCCTGAGCTCTGGTTTCCGTCCTATTGCCCAGCCCTAGTTTGCCACTTGAATATTAAGAATGAATAATGTCTAATTCTGGCTCTGGTTTCCGTCGTTTTGCCCAGCCCTACATCAACTCAGCAGCACCAGTGTGCGTCCATGTGATCAATGCAGAGAGGCGAGCGGCGGCGCGCCAACATGCAGCCAATCATCATCACAGATACACGATAATATCGATAAGCTGGGCTCTTATTATGGGGTTCAGGGTTGATGGGGGTACTCACTCGTCTGGGCGCGTGTCCTCGCTCATGTTTCTCCGTTTCACCTCCGGTAATAACGAGCTCCCGCCGCGGCAGCACGGCGCGGTGTCTTCATGTTTCCGCGCCCTTCAGCGGCAGCGGCAGGAGCGGCAGCGGATCCAGATCTCCTTCCCCGATGTGCGTTGTGTATCTTCGGATCTCCTCCTTCCTCCAACACCTCCTCTTCTTCTTCTACTTCTCAATTTCCAGAGCGCATCAGAAGGAGCATCAGAGCCTCCCAACCACCGCCTCCTCCACCTCCCCCTCCAACGCCTTTTCTTCCTCTTCTACCTCCTCTTCCTCCGCCTCCTCCGCCGGGCCGGACTGGAACGCTGTGACCGAGAACGGAGCTCTGTTTTCGGTGAGGATGGCCCCGAACGAGCCCCATCTCCTCCTTACTCCATGTTGGATTCACTGATCGCAGAGAGGGAGAGAGAGAAAGCGAGAGAGAGGGAGAGAGAGAGAGAGAGAGGAGGAAGAGGAGGAGGAGGGGGCGGGTGACGTCAGACCCAAAGGACTGCAGAGTCACGTGCTATTACCATAATCATAATAATAGTTATAAAGTCATGGTATTCATAATCTTACTGTAAAAACAGCCGCTTCAATAGTCATATAAAATACCGTCAACCGTACGGTGGCCCTGAGGGGCAGCTGCAAAAACAATTCACTGCACATAAAAACTCAAACATTAAAAAATCTATTAAAACATTTCATCAGATGTACTTTTTCAGTTTCATTACATTTCTTTGCATTTTATGTTTGGTTACTTATTTATTTATTCTTTCTTTCTTTATCTTTTAAAAAAGATCCAGATTTTATTTGTTGTCCTGGAAATGTTGTCTTAAATGAAATTATTTTGGGTGTATAGTTTCTTTTCCCTCTTTTCATGTTTTTGGATGAATTATTTATGCATTCAGTAAAAATGTTGTTGGGGTTTGATGAAAATGTTAGTTTGTAAAAAAACATATTTGCCTCTTATAATTTTTGAAAAACATGTTTTATCACGTAAGAGTGGTCATATTTTATTAAAAGGTTTATTTGTATGGTTTCATTGGAATTTTTCTACATTTCACTTTTTTACATTTGAATATAATGGTTTCAAAAAATATCAGAATAAATGTTTAATAATTGCATTTGATAAAAAGTATAAAACAGTGTTATTCAGCACTGCTCAACCAGAGCAAAAAGGTGGGGAAATGAGTGAAAAGTTACTAAATTGGTAAAAAGCATCAAAAAGGTGGGAAAATGAGTGAAAAGTAACTAAAATTGGTAAAAAGCATCAAAAAGGTGGGGAAATGAGTGAAAAGTGAGTTAAATTGGTAAAAAGCATCAAAAAGGTGGGGAAATGAGTGAAAAGTTACTAAATTGGTAAAAAGCATCAAAAAGGTGGGAAAATGAGTGAAAAGTAACTAAAATTGGTAAAAAGCATCAAAAAGGTGGGGAAATGAGTGAAAAGTGAGTTAAATTGGTAAAAAGCATCAAAAAGGTGGGGAAATGAGTGAAAAGTGAGTTAAATTGGTAAAAAGCATCAAAAAGGTGGGGAAATGAGTGAAAAGTAACTAAAATTGGTAAAAAGCATCAAAAAGGTGGGGAAATGAGTGAAAAGTGAGTTAAATTGGTAAAAAGCATCAAAAAGGTGGGGAAATGAGTGAAAAGTAACTAAAATTGGTAAAAAGCATCAAAAAGGTGGGGAAATGAGTGAAAAGTGAGTTAAATTGGTAAAAAGCATTAAAAAGGTGGGGAAATGAGTGAAAAGTGAGTTAAATTGGTGAAAAGCATCAAAAAGGTGGGGAAATGAGTGAAAAGTGAGTTAAATTGGTAAAAAGCATCAAAAAGGTGGGGAAATGAGTGAAAAGTAACTAAAATTGGTAAAAAGCATCAAAAAGGTGGGGAAATGAGTGAAAAGTGAGTTAAATTGGTAAAAAGCATTAAAAAGGTGGGGAAATGAGTGAAAAGTGAGTTAAATTGGTGAAAAGCATCAAAAAGGTGGGGAAATGAGTGAAAAGTGAGTTAAATTGGTAAAAAGCATCAAAAAGGTGGAGAAATGAGTGAAAAGTGACCAACATTGGTAAGAAGCATTAAAAAGGTGGGGAAATAAGTGAAAAGTGAGTTAAATTGGTAGAAAGCATCAAAAAGGTGGGGAAATGAGTGAAAAGTGAGTTAAATTGGTAGAAAGCATCAAAAAGGTGGGGAAATGAGTGAAAATTAACTAAAATTGGTAAAAAGCATCAAAAAGGTGGGGAAATGAGTGAAAAGTGAGTTAAATTGGTAAAAAGCATCAAAAAGGTGGGGAAATGAGTGAAAAGTGAGTTAAATTGGTAAAAAGCATCAAAAAGGTGGGGAAATGAGTGAAAAGTAACTAACATTGGTAAAAAGCATCAAAAAGGTGGGAAAATGAGTGAAAAGTAACTAACATTGGTAAAAAGCATCAAAAAGGTGGGGAAATGAGTGAAAAGTAACTAAAATTGGTAAAAAGCATCAAAAAGGTGGGGAAATGAGTGAAAAGTGACCAACATCGGTAAGAAGCATCAAAAAGGTGGGGAAATAATTGAAAAGTGAGTTAAATTGGTAAAAAGCATCAAAAAGGTGGGGAAATGAGTGAAAAGTGACCAACATTGGTAAAAAGCATTAAAAAGGTGGGGAAATGAGTGAAAAGTGAGTTAAATTGGTGAAAAGCATCAAAAAGGTGGGGAAATGAGTGAAAAGTGAGTTAAATTGGTAAAAAGCATCAAAAAGGTGGGGAAATGAGTGAAAAGTGAGTTAAATTGGTAGAAAGCATCAAAAAGGTGGGGAAACGAGTGAAAAGTGATCAACATTGGTAAAAAAGCATCAAAAAGGTGGGGAAATGAGTGAAAAGTGAGTTAAATTGGTAAAAAGCATCAAAAAGGTGGGGAAATGAGTGAAAAGTGAGTTAAATTGGTAAAAAGCATCAAAAAGGTGGGGAAATGAGTGAAAAGTGACCAACATTGGTAAAAAGCATCAAAAAGCTGGGGAAATGAGTGAAAAGAAACTACAATTGGTAAAAAGCATCAAAAAGGTGGGGAAATGAGTGAAAAGTGACCAACATTGGTGAAAAGCATCAAAAAGGTAGGGAAATGAGTGAAAAGTGACTAAAATTGGTGAAAAGCATCAAAAAGGTGGGGAAATGAGTGAAAAGTGACCAACATTGGTGAAAAGCATCAAAAAGGTGGGGAAATGAGTGAAAAGTAACTACAATTGGTAAAAAGCTCCAAAAAGGTGGGGAAATGAGTGAAAAGTGAGTTAAATTGGTAAGTAGCATCAAAACGGTGGAGAAATGAGTGAAAAGTGAGTTCAATTGGTAAAAGCATCAAAAAGGTGGGGAAATGAGTGAAAAGTCAGTAAAATTGGTAAAAAGCATCAAAAAGGTGGGGAAATAATTGATAAATAACTAAAATTGGTAAAAAGCATCAAAAAGGTGGGGAAATGAGTGAAAAGTAACGTCAATTGCTAAAAAGCATCAAAAGGGTGGGGAAATGAGTGAAAAGTAACTTAAATTGGTAAAAAGCATCAAAAAGGTGGGGAAATGAGTGAAAAGTAACAACAATTTGTAAAAAGCAACAAAAAGCTGGGGAAATGAGAGAAAAGTTACGAAAACTGGTAAAAAAGCATCAAAAAGGTGGGGAAATGAGTGAAAAGTGACCAACATTGGTGAAAAGCATCAAAAAGTTTGGGAAATTATTGAAAAGTAACTAAAATTGGTAAAAAGCATCAAAAAGATGGGGAAATGAGTGAAAAGTGAGTTAAATTGGTAAAAGCATCAAAACAGGTGGAGAAATGAGTGAAAAGTAACTTTACAATTGGTAAAAAGCATCAAAAGGTGGGGAAATGAGTGAAAAGTAACTAAAATTGGTAAAAAGCATCAAAAGGTGGGGAAATGAGTGAAAAGTAACTACATTGGTAAAAAGCATTCAAAAGGTGGGGAAATGAGTGAAAAGTAACTAAAATTGGTAAAAGCATCAAAAGGTGGGGAAATGAGTGAAAAGTAACAACATTGGTAAAAGCATTAAAGGTGGGGAAATAATTGAAAAGTAACTAAAATTGGTAAAAAGCATCAAAATGGTGGGAAATGAGTTAAAGTGACCAACATTGGTAGAAGCATTAAAAGGTGGGGAAATGAGTGAAAAGTAACTTTAATTGGTACAAAGCATCAAAATGGTGGGGAAATGAGTGAAAAGTGAGTTAAATTGGTAAAAAGCATCAAAACGGTGGAGAAATGAGTGAAAAGTAACTACAATTGGTAAAAAGCATCAAAAAGATGGGGAAATGAGTGAAAAGTAACTAAAACTGGTAAAAAGCCTCAAAAAAGTTGGGAAATGAGTGAAAAGTAACTAAAACTGGTAAAAAGCATCAAAAGGTGGGAAATGAGTCAAAAGTAACTACAATTGGTAAAAAGCATCAAAAAGGTGGGGAAATGAGTGAAAAGTGACCAACATTGGTAAGAAGCATTAAAGGTGGGGAAATAATTGAAAAGTAACTAAAATTGGTAAAAAGCATCAAAATGGTGGGGAAATGAGTTAAAAGTGACCAACATTGGTAAGAAGCATTAAAAAGGTGGGGAAATAATTGAAAAGTAACTAAAATTGGTAAAAAGCATCAAAAAGATGGGGAAATGAGTGAAAAGTGAGTTAAATTGGTAAAAAGCATCAAAACGGTGGAGAAATGAGTGAAAAGTAACTACAATTGGTAAAAAGCATCAAAAAGATGGGGAAATGAGTGAAAAGTAACTAAAACTGGTAAAAAGCATCAAAAAGGTAGGGAAATGAGTGAAAAGTAACTAAAATTGGTAAAAAGCATCAAAAAGGTGGGGAAATGAGTGAAAAGTAACTACAATTGGTAAAAAGCATCAAAAAGGTGGGGAAATGAGTGAAAAGTGACCAACATTGGTAAGAAGCATTAAAGGTGGGGAAATAATTGAAAAGTAACTAAAATTGGTAAAAAGCATCAAAATGGTGGGGAAATGAGTTAAAAGTGACCAACATTGGTAAGAAGCATTAAAAAGGTGGGGAAATAATTGAAAAGTAACTAAAATTGGTAAAAAGCATCAAAAAGATGGGGAAATGAGTGAAAAGTGAGTTAAATTGGTAAAAAGCATCAAAAAGGTGGAGAAATGAGTGAAAAGTAACTACAATTGGTAAAAAGCATCAAAAAGGTGGGAAAATGAGTGAAAAGTGACCAACATCGGTAAGAAGCATCAAAAAGGTGGGGAAATAATTGAAAAGTGACCAACATTGGTAAAAAGCATCAAAAAGGTGGGGAAATGAGTGAAAAGTGACCAACATTGGTAAAAAGCATTAAAAAGGTGGGGAAATGAGTGAAAAGTAACTAAAATTGGTAAAAAGCATCAAAAAGATGGGGAAATGAGTTAAAAGTGACCAAAATTGGTAAAAGCATCAAAAGGTGGGGAAATGAGTGAAAAGTAACTAAAATTGGTAAAGCGAATCAAAGATGGGGAAATGAGTTGAAAAGTAACTAAAATTGGTAAAAATAAAAGCATCAAAAAGGTGGAGAAATGAGTGAAAAGTAACTACAATTGGTAAAAAGCATCAAAAAGATGGGGAAATGAGTGAAAAGTAACTAAAACTGGTAAAAAGCATCAAAAAGGTAGGGAAATGAGTGAAAAGTAACTAAAACTGGTGAAAAGCATCAAAAAGGTGGGGAAATAATTGAAAAGTAACTAAAATTGGTAAAAAGCATCAAAATGGTGGGGAAATGAGTTAAAAGTGACCAACATTGGTAAGAAGCATTAAAAAGCTGGGGAAATAATTGAAAAGTAACTAAAATTGGTAAAAAGCATCAAAAAGGTGGGGAAATGAGTGAAAAGTGAGTTAAATTGGTAAAAAGCATCAAAAAGGTGGGGAAATAATTGAAAAGTAACTAAAATTGGTAAAAAGCATCAAAAAGGTGGGGAAATGAGTGAAAAGTAACTTCAATTGCTAAAAAGCATCAAAAGGGTGGGGAAATGAGTGAAAAGTAACTTAAATTGGTAAAAAGCATCAAAAAGGTGGGGAAATGAGTGAAAAGTAACTACAATTGGTAAAAAGCATCAAAACGGTGGGGAAATGAGTGAAAAGTAACTTTAATTGGTAAAAAGCATCAAAACGGTGGGGAAATGAGTGAAAAGTAACTAAAACTGGTAAAAAGCATCAAAAAGGTAGGGAAATGAGTGAAAAGTAACTTAAATTGGTAAAAAGCATCAAAAAGATGGGGAAACGAGTGAAAAGTAACTAAAATTGGTAAAAAGCTCCAAAAAGGTGGGGAAATGAGTGAAAAGTGAGTTAAATTGGTAAAAAGCATCAAAAAGGTGGGGAAATGAGTGAAAAGTGACCAACATTGGTAAGAAGCATTAAAGGTGGGGAAATGAGTGAAAAGTAACTAAAATTGGTAAAAAGCATCAAAATGGTGGGGAAATGAGTTTAAAGTGACCAACATTGGTAAGAAGCATTAAAAAGGTGGGGAAATAAGTGAAAAGTAACTAAAATTGGTAAAAAGCACCAAAAAGGTGGGGAAATGAGTGAAAAGTAACTAAAATTGGAAAAAGCACCAAAAAGGTGGGGAAACGAGTGAAAAGTGAGTTAAATTGGTAAAAAGAATCAAAAAGGTGGGGAAATGAGTGAAAAGCAACTAAAATTGGTAAAAAAAAAAAAGCATCAAAAAGGTGGGGAAATAATTGATAAACAACTAAAATTGGTAAAAAGCATCAAAATGGTGGGGAAATGAGTGAAAAGTAACTTAAATTGGTGAAAAGCATCAAAAAGGTGGGGAAATGAGTGAAAGGTGACTAAAATTGGTAAAAAGCATCAAAAAGGTGGGGACATGAGTGAAAAGTAACTTCAATTGGTAAAAAGCATCAAAACGGTGGGGAAATGAGTGAAAAGTAACTAAAATTGGTGAAAAGCATCAAAAAGCTGGGGAAATGAGTGAAAAGAAACTAAAATTGGTAAAAAGCATCAAAAAGGTGGGGAAATGAGTGAAAAATAACTAACATTGGTAAAAAGCATCAAAAAGGTGGGGAAATGAGTGAAAAGTAACTAAAACTGGTAAGAAGCATCAAAAAGGTGGGGAAATGAGTGAAAAGTAACTAAAACTGGTAAAAAGCATCAAAAAGGTGGAGAAATGAGTGAAAAGTAACTAACATTGGTAAAAAGCATCAAAAAGGTGGGGAAATAAGTTAAAAGTGACTAAACTGGTGAAAAGCATCAAAAAGGTGGGGAAATGAGTGAAAAGTAACTTAAATTGGTAAAAAGCATCAAAAAGATGGGGAAATGAGTGAAAGGCGACGGAAAATTGGTAAAAAGCATCAAAAAGGAGGGGAAATGAGTGAAAAGTGAGTTAAATTGGTAAAAGCATCAAAAGGTGGGGAAATGAGTGAAAAGTAACTACAATTGGTAAAAGCATCAAAAGGTGGGGAAATGAGTGAAAAGTAACTAAAATTGGTAAAAAGCATCAAAAAGGTGGGGAAATGAGTGAAAAGTGAGTTAAATTGGTAAAAAGCATCAAAAAGATGGGGAAATGAGTGAAAGGCGACGGAAAATTGGTAAAAAGCATCAAAAAGGAGGGGAAATGAGTGAAAAGTGAGTTAAATTGGTAAAAAGCATCAAAACGGTGGAGAAATGAGTGAAAAGTAACTACAATTGGTGAAAAGCATCAAAAAGCTGGGGAAATGAGTGAAAAGTAACTAAAATTGGTAAAAAGCATCAAAAAGGTGGGGAAATGAGTGAAAAGTAACTACAATTGGTGAAAAGCATCAAAAAGCTGGGGAAATGAGTGAAAAGTAACTAAAATTGGTAAAAAGCATCAAAAAGCTAGGGAAATGAGTGAAAAGTGACTATAAGTGGTCAAAAGCATCAAAAGGTGGGTAAATTTGTGAAAAGTAACTAAAATTGGTAAAAAGCATCAAAAAGGTGGGGAAACGAGTGAAAAGTGAGTTAAATTGGTAAAAAGCATCAAAACGGTGGAGAAATGAGTGAAAGGTGACTAAAACTGGTAAAAAGCATCAAAAAGGTGGGGAAATGAGTGAAAAATGAGTTAAATTGGTGAAAAGCATCAAAAAGGTGGGGAAATGAGTGAAAAGTGACAAACATTGGTAAAAAGCATCAAAAAGGTGGGGAAATGAGTGAAAAGTAACTAAAACTGGTGAAAAGCATCAAAAAAGTGGGGAAATGAGTGAAAGGTGACTAAAATTGGTAAAAAGCATCAATAAGGTGGGGAAATGAGTGAAAAGTAACTAAAATTGGTAAAAAGCATCAAAAAGGTGGGAAAATGAGTGAAAAGTAACTAACATTGGTAAAAAGCATCAAAAAGGTGGGGAAATGAGTGAAAAGTAACTAAAATTGGTAAAAAGCATCGAAAAGGTGGAGAAATGAGTGAAAAGTAACTACAATTGGTAAAAAGCATCAAAAAGATGGGGAAATGAGTGAAAAGTAACTAAAACTGGTAAAAAGCATCAAAAAGGTAGGGAAATGAGTGAAAAGTAACTAAAATTGGTGAAAAGCATCAAAAAGCTGGGGAAATGAGTGAAAAGTAACTACAATTGGTAAAAAGCATCAAAAAGGTGGGGAAATGAGTGAAAAGTGACCAACATTGGTAAGAAGCATTAAAGGTGGGGAAATGAGTGAAAAGTAACTAAAATTGGTAAAAAGCATCAAAATGGTGGGGAAATGAGTTTAAAGTGACCAACATTGGTAAGAAGCATTAAAAAGGTGGGGAAATAATTGAAAAGTAACTACAATTGGTAAAAAGCATCAAAAAGATGGGGAAATGAGTGAAAAGTAACTAAAATTGGTAAAAAGCATCAAAAAGGTAGGGAAATGAGTGAAAAGTAACTTAAATTGGTAAAAAGCATCAAAAAGGTGGGGAAATGAGTGAAAAGTAACTAAAACTGGTAAAAAGCATCAAAAAGGTGGGGAAATGAGTGAAAAGTAACTAAAACTGGTAAAAAGCATCAAAAAGGTGGGGAAATGAGTGAAAAGTAACTACAATTGGTAAAAAGCATCAAAAAGGTGGGGAAATGAGTGAAAAGTGACCAACATTGGTAAGAAGCATTAAAGGTGGGGAAAAAATTGAAAAGTAACTAAAATTGGTAAAAAGCATCAAAATGGTGGGGAAATGAGTGAAAAGTAACTAAAATTGGAAAAAGCATCAAAAAGGTCGGGAAATGAGTGAAAAGTGAGTTAAATTGGTAAAAAGCGTCAAAAAGATGGGGAAATGAGTGAAAAGTGAGTTAAATTGGTAAAGAGCATCAAAACGGTGGAGAAATGAGTGAAAAGTAACTACAATTGGTAAAAAGCATCAAAAAGGTGGGGAAATGAGTGAAAAGTGACCAACATTGGTAAGAAGCATTAAAGGTGGGGAAATAATTGAAAAGTAACTAAAATTGGTAAAAAGCATCAAAATGGTGGGGAAATGAGTTTAAAGTGACCAACATTGGTAAGAAGCATTAAAAAGGTGGGGAAATAATTGAAAAGTAACTAAAATTGGAAAAAAGCATCAAAAAGATGGGGAAATGAGTGAAAAGTAACTAAAATTGGAAAAAGCATCAAAAAGGTCGGGAAATGAGTGAAAAGTGAGTTAAATTGGTAAAAAGAATCAAAAAGGTGGGGAAATGAGTGAAAAGCAACTAAAATTGGTAAAAAAAAAAAAAGCATCAAAAAGGTGGGGAAATTATTGATAAACAACTAAAATTGGTAAAAAGCATCAAAATGGTGGGGAAATGAGTGAAAAGTAACTAAAATTGGTGAAAAGCATCAAAAAGGTGGGGAAATGAGTGAAAAGTGACAAACATTGGTAAGAAGCATTAAAAAGGTGGGGAAATAATTGAAAAGTAACTAAAATTGGTAAAAAGCATCAAAATGGTGGGGAAATGAGTTAAAAGTGACCAACATTGGTAAGAAGCATTAAAAAGGTGGGGAAATAATTGAAAAGTAACTAAAATTGGTAAAAAGCATCAAAAAGGTGGGGAAATGAGTGAAAAGTGAGTTAAATTGGTAAAAAGCATCAAAAAGGTGGGGAAATAATTGAAAAGTAACTAAAATTGGTAAAAAGCATCAAAAAGGTGGGGAAATGAGTTAAAAGTAACTAAAATTGGTAAAAGCATCAAAAGGTGGGAAATGAGTGAAAAGTAACTAAAATTGGTAAAAGCATCAAAAGGTGGGGAAATGAGTGAAAAGTAACTAAAATTGGTAAAAGCATCAAAAAGGTGGGGAAATGAGTGAAAAGTAACTTTAAAATTGGTAAAAGCATCAAAAGGTGGGGAAATGAGTGAAAAGTAACTAAAATTGGTAAAAAGCATCAATATGGTGGGTAAATGAGTTAAAAGTGACCAAAATTGTTAAGAATCATTTAAGGTGGGGAAATGAGTGAAAAGTAACTAAATTTGGAAAAAGCATCAAAAAGGTTGGGAAATGAGTGAAAAGTGAGTTAAATTGGTAAAAAGAATCAAAAAGGTGGGGAAATGAGTGAAAAGCAACTAAAATTGGTAAAAAAAAAAAAAGCATCAAAAAGGTGGGGAAATGAGTGAAAAGTGAGTTAAATTGGTAAAAAGAATCAAAAAGGTGGGGAAATGAGTGAAAAGTGAGTTAAATTGGTAAAAAGCATCAAAAAGGTGGGGAAATAATTGATAAATAACTAAAATTGGTAAAAAGCATCAAAAAGGTGGGAAAATGAGTGAAAAGTAACTTCAATTGCTAAAAAGCATCAAAAGGGTGGGGAAATGAGTGAAAAGTAACTTAAATTGGTAAAAAGCATCAAAAAGGTGGGGAAATGAGTGAAAAGCAAGTAAAATTGGTAAAAAAAAAAAAAAGCCTCAAAAAGGTGGGGAAATTATTGATAAACAACTAAAATTGGTAAAAAGCATCAAAATGGTGGGGAAATGTGTGAAAAGTTACTAAATTGGTGAAAAGCATCAAAAAGGTGGGGAAATGAGTGAAAAGTAACTTAAATTGGTAAAAAGCATCAAAAAGGTGGGGAAATAAGTGAAAAGTGACCAACATTGGTAAAAAGCATTAAAAAGGTGGGGAAATGAGTGAAAAGTAACTAAAATTGGTGAAAAGCATCAAAAAGGTGGGGAAATGAGTGAAAAGTGACTAAAATTGGTGAAAAGCATCAAAAAGGTGGGGAAATGAGTGAAAAGTGACCAACATTGGTGAAAAGCATCAAAAAGGTGGGGAAATGAGTGAAAAGTGACCAACATTGGTAAGAAGCATTAAAAAGGTGGGGAAATAATTGAAAAGTAACTACAATTGGTAAAAAGCATCAAAAAGATGGGGAAATGAGTGAAAAGTAACTAAAATTGGTAAAAAGCATCAAAAAGGTGGGGAAATAAGTTAAAAGTGACTAAACTGGTGAAAAGCATCAAAAAGGTGGGGAAATGAGTGAAAAGTAACTTAAATTGGTAAAAAGCATCAAAAAGATGGGGAAATGAGTGAAAGGCGACGGAAAATTGGTAAAAAGCATCAAAAAGGAGGGGAAATGAGTGAAAAGTGAGTTAAATTGGTAAAAAGCATCAAAACGGTGGAGAAATGAGTGAAAAGTAACTACAATTGGTGAAAAGCATCAAAAAGCTGGGGAAATGAGTGAAAAGTAACTAAAATTGGTAAAAAGCATCAAAAAGGTGGGGAAATGAGTGAAAAGTGAGTTAAATTGGTAAAAAGCATCAAAAAGGTGGGGAAATGAGTGAAAAGTAACTTTAATTGGTACAAAGCATCAAAATGGTGGGGAAATGAGTGAAAAGTGAGTTAAATTGGTAAAAAGCATCAAAACGGTGGAGAAATGAGTGAAAAGTAACTACAATTGGTGAAAAGCATCAAAAAGCTGGGGAAATGAGTGAAAAGTAACTAAAACTGGTAAAAAGCATCAAAAAGGTGGGGAAATGAGTGAAAAGTAACTACAATTGGTGAAAAGCATCAAAAAGCTGGGGAAATGAGTGAAAAGTAACTAAAATTGGTAAAAAGCATCAAAAAGGTGGGGAAATGAGTGAAAAGTAACTAAAACTGGTAAAAAGCATCAAAAAGGTGGGGAAATGAGTGAAAAGTAACTACAATTGGTAAAAAGCATCAAAAAGGAGGGGAAATGAGTGAAAAGTGAGTTAAATTGGTAAAAAGCATCAAAAAGGTGGGGAAATGAGTGAAAGGTGACTAAAACTGGTAAAAAGCATCAAAAAGGTGGGGAAATGAGTGAAAAATGAGTTAAATTGGTGAAAAGCATCAAAAAGGTGGGGAAATGAGTGAAAAGTGACAAACATTGGTAAAAAGCATCAAAAAGGTGGGGAAATGAGTGAAAAGTAACTAAAACTGGTGAAAAGCATCAAAAAGGTGGGGAAATGAGTGAAAGGTGACTAAAATTGGTAAAAAGCATCAAAAAGGTGGGGAAATGAGTGAAAAGTAACTAAAATTGGTAAAAAGCATCAAAAAGGTGGAGAAATGAGTGAAAAGTAACTAACATTCGTAAAAAGCATCAAAAAGGTGGGGAAATGAGTGAAAAGTAACTAAAATTGGTAAAAAGCATCAAAACGGTGGAGAAATGAGTGAAAGGCGACGGAAAATTGGTAAAAAGCATCAAAAAGGTGGGGAAACGAGTGAAAGGTGACTAAAACTGGTAAAAAGCATCAAAAAGCTGGGGAAATGAGTGAAAAATGAGTTAAATTGGTGAAAAGCATCAAAAAGGTGGGGAAATGAGTGAAAAGTAACTAAAACTGGTGAAAAGCATCAAAAAGGTGGGGAAATGAGTGAAGGTGACTAAAATTGGTAAAAAGCATCAAAAAGGTGGGGAAATGAGTGAAAAGTAACTAAAATTGGTAAAAAGCATCAAAAAGGTGGAGAAATGAGTGAAAAGTAACTAACATTCGTAAAAAGCATCAAAAAGGTGGGGAAATGAGTGAAAAGTAACTAAAATTGGTAAAAAGCATCAAAAAGGTGGGGAAATGAGTGAAAAGTAACTAAAATTGGTAAAAAGCATCAAAAAGGTGGGGAAATGAGTGAAAAGTAACTATAATTGGTAAAAAGCATCAAAAAGGTGGGGAAATGAGTGAAAAGTAACTAAAATTGGTAAAAAGCATCAAAAAGGTGGGGAAATGAGTGAAAAGTGACAAACATTGGTAAAAGCATCAAAAAGGTGGGGAAATGAGTGAAAAGTAACTTTAATTGGTAAAAAGCATCAAAACGGTGGAGAAATGAGTGAAAGGTGACTAAAACTGGTAAAAAGCATCAAAAAGGTGGGGAAATGAGTGAAAAATGAGTTAAATTGGTGAAAAGCATCAAAAAGGTAGGGAAATGAGTGAAAAGTAACTAAAATTGGTAAAAAGAATCAAAAAGGTGGGGAAATGAGTGAAAAGTAACTATAATTGGTAAAAAGCATCAAAAAGGTGGGGAAATGAGTGAAAAGTAACCAAAATTGGTAAAATGCATCAAAAAGCTGGGGAAATGAGTGAAAAGTAACTAACATTGGTAAAAAGCATCAAAAAGGTGGGGAAATGAGTGAAAAGTAACTAAAATTGGTGAAAAGCATCAAAAAGGTGGGGAAATGAGTGAAAGGTGACTAAAATTGGTGAAAAGCATCAAAAAGGTGGGGAAATGAGTGAAAAGTAACTTCAATTGGTGAAAAGCATCAAAAAGCTGGGGAAATGAGTGAAAAGTAACTAAAATTGGTAAAAAGCATCAAAAAGGTGGGGAAATGAGTGAAAAGTAACTAAAATTGATATAAAGCATCAAAAAGGTGGGGAAATGAGTGAAAAGTAACTAAAACTGGTAAAAAGCATGAAAAAGGTGGGGAAATGAGTGAAAAGTAACTTAAATTGGTGAAAAGCATCAAAACGGTGGGGAAATGAGTGAAAAGTAACTACAATTGGTGAAAAGCATCAAAAAGCTGGGGAAATGAGTGAAAAGTAACTAAAATTGGTAAAAAGCATCAAAAAGGTGGGGAAATGAGTGAAAAGTAACTAAAATTGATATAAAGCATCAAAAAGGTGGGGAAATGAGTGAAAAGTAACCAAAATTGGTAAAAAGCATTAAAAAGGTGGGGAAATGATTGAAAAGTAACTAAAATTGGTAAAAAGCATCAAAAAGGTGGAGAAATGAGTGAAAAGTAACTAAAATTGGTATAAAGCATCAAAAAGGTGGAGAAATGAGTGAAAAGTAACTACAATTGGTGAAAAGCATCAAAAAGGTGGGGAAATAATTGATAAACAACTAAAATTGGTGAAAAGCATCAAAAAGGTGGGGAAATGAGAGAAAAGTAACTACAATTGGTGAAAAGCATCAAAAAGGTGGGGAAATGAGTGAAAAGTAACTAAAATTGGTAAAAAGCATCAAAAAGGTGGGGAAATGAGTGAAAAGTAACTACAATTGGTGAAAAGCATCAAAAAGGTGGGGAAATGAGTGAAAAGTAACTAAAATTGGTAAAAAGCATCAAAAAGGTGGGGAAATGAGTGAAAAGTAACTAAAATTGGTAAAAAGCATCAAAAAGGTGGAGAAATGAGTGAAAAGTAACTAAAATTGGTATAAAGCATCAAAAAGGTGGGGAAATGAGTGAAAAGTAACTAAAACTGGTAAAAAGCATCAAATAGGTGGAGAAATGAGTGAAAAGTAACTACAATTGGTGAAAAGCATCAAAAAGCTGGGGAAATGAGTGAAAAGTAACTAAAACTGGTAAAAAGCATCAAAAAGGTGGAGAAATGAGTGAAAAGTAACTACAATTGGTGAAAAGCATCAAAAAGCTGGGGAAATGAGTGAAAAGTAACTAAAATTGGTAAAAAGCATCAAAAAGGTGGGGAAATGAGAGAAAAGTAACTACAATTGGTGAAAAGCATCAAAAAGGTGGGGAAATGAGTGAAAAGTAACTAAAATTGGTAAAAAGCATCAAAAAGGTGGAGAAATGAGTGAAAAGTAACTAAAACTGGTAAAAAGCATCAAAAAGGTGGAGAAATGAGTGAAAAGTAACTACAATTGGTGAAAAGCATCAAAAAGCTGGGGAAATGAGTGAAAAGTAACTAAAATTGGTAAAAAGCATCAAAAATGTGGGGAAATGAGTGAAAAGTAACTAACATTCGTAAAAAGCATCAAAAAGGTGGGGAAATGAGTGAAAAGTAACTAAAACTGGTAAAAAGCATCAAAAAGGTGGGGAAATGAGTGAAAAGTAACCAAAATTGGTAAAAAGCATTTAAAAGGTGGGGAAATGATTGAAAAGTGAGTTAAATTGGTAAAAAGCATCAAAACGGTGGGAAAATGAGTGAAAAGTAATTTAAATTGGTAGAAAACATAAAAAAGGTTGGGGAAATGAGTGAAAAGTGACCAATGGTCACTAAGGCGGGACTCCTCTGACTAAAACAAAGCAGAGGGTCAACCTCAGAGGACGTCAGTGCACGCTGATGAAGAACATCCACTGTGGGTCTTTTAGGAAAACCTGGAGTCAAACTCTAACTCAGTGGATAACTTCACTCATGGGGTAAATGTGTCTAACATTCAAAAAACAACAAAAATCCAAAAGAAACGTGAGCAAAAGAATCACTGAACAACAGGTATCTTAAAACATCTGAACACTGCCCAAGGGCATGATGGGAAACTTCACCCACACATCCCTCCAGATTTAAAGTTGCAGTGGGCGGAGCTTAAATCAATTAACTTTACAGAGTTGAGCTAACACTGATAAATAATAGAAAGATAGATAAATAGATAAATACTCCACCTCTGAAGACTGTGTCCGTCCAACTAGAGTTAAACTGACACTCTAAGAGTTAAATCAACTCTGAGTAGTTTAACCCTTAGATATCAACACTCTGGTTTTCACTGTTTATGGATGTGATGTGAATCGTTCTCTCTGTGCACTACTGTGGAGTCAACAGAGGGAAAAATACGAGAGTAAACTCAAGTCAAAGCTCACTTATTCTGGTTAAAAATGACTTAAATCTAAGTAAAAGCGCTGATTTCACAGTTTACCAAAGAACTGCAGGGTTTTGAGTGGGTGAACCTCCTGTTCCATAAACACAAACGTTTTTTACTTTTTTAAATAAAACATTTTGCTTTTCAAAATTTGATAGTGTTTTTTTTTCATCTTTAGATTTTTGACAGTTTGTTTGAGTTTTAGTGTTTTTTATTAGGATAGTTTTAGGCAATTTATGAAATATTTTATCCTTTGGAAACATATATGTATGCCATGTAATTTTTTTTTAATTAAAAAAGATAAAAGTTGGTCTAATGATAGATATTTCTGTATTCATTTTTATTTTGAAATAATTTTTATTTCGAACAGTTTTAAGATCCCTCATAACAACAGAATAAAAATCTTCTATTTATTAGTCAAACATTAAACCAGCCAATCCCTGCTCCTGTACTTTAGTGACACCTAGTGGCCTGTCAGCGCTCACATCTGCTCCACAGCTGGTCAGTGTCTGATGTTTATCTTACTCAGCTGTTTCTGTGTTTTCTCTCTCTTTATTTGGCCTAACTTTATTTTGATAGTCCCGTGTAGATCGTCAACATCCTGTCCAGTGGTTTTATGAGTCTGTCATAAAAATTCATCAAGCTTTAGGTCTTAATCCTGAGTTTCAGAAACAGTCTGGAGGTCAGAGAGGGGTCATGTGGAGATATGGACAAAGACTCTGTGTAGAGTCTAGAACAGGGGTGTCAAATTCAAGGCCCGGGGGCCAAATCTGGCCCAGGGTACAGTTATACCCGACTCACAAGATCATATCCTGAAGGTGGGAAAATATATTTTTTGCTTTCATGTCAAATTTTCAATTTTGCATCTCAAAATCAGAACTTAAACTTATGATTTTGGCTTTTAATTTCATATTTTGACCTTTTAGAATGATATTTTAGAATTTTAAGAGACCTTTTTAACTCATGATTTTAAATTATATCCCACATTTTGGCCTTTTCAACTCCTGATCTAGACTTTTAATCCTGTATTTTGCTCTTTAAAAACTCTGAATTTTAACTTTGAATTTTATCTCATATTTTTACCTTTCAAACTCATGATTTAAAATTGTATCTCATATATTGATCTTTAAAACATATTTTTTAGGCATTAGCTCTTTTTCCTTTAAAACTCATAATTTCAACCTTTTATTTCATATGTTTACTTTTAAACTCAGAATTTGACCTTTTAAACTGATTATTTTGACTTCTATATCTTTTTTTTACCTTTTAAACTCATGATTTGTTGATGATGATCATGATGTTTAGATTGTGGTTTTTTTTCTTATTTCCACCTATAAAACTTGTGATTTCAAATTTCTGTGTAATATTTCTGCCTACTAAAAACTCAATTTTGAATTCTAATTTCATGCTTTGACCTTAACTAACTAATATGTTTGTCTTTTTATCTCAGATTTTGAGACTTTAAAATGTATAGTGTTGGCTTTTTTAAATGTCAAAATCATCTATCATCAGTTCTTTTTTTTCCTATATTTCATTAGTTGTGAAAATTATGTTGACAGTTTCTGGGTAAATGTTGACCCCATTAGGCCCTCGGGTTAGACCTGAATCCAGAATCCGGTCCCTTCTGTGGTTGAGTTTGACACCCCTGGTCTACAGTCTGAAACGTACAGTGTGGAATAACAGTGACTCCATGATTCATTCCTTTCTTCCTAAACAAGCTACAAACAGATCACAGTCAGAATAACAGGGCAGAACATGCAGCCAGAGAATAATCGTGATGGTTCACAGGAGAACAGCACAGAACACGACTGAGATACAGCAACAGAGCGGCAGCTTCCTTCTGTGGAAGTCTCCAGGTTAATAACAAACATGAACCTGTCATAGCAGACCAAACACCCTGGTAGAATCATGAAAATGAAGGATTCCCTCAGGGACTGGTACTCTGTGGAACATTAGCGCCCTCTGCTGGTGCCCCTGCAGACTTGCATGGTGCAGCCTGTGTCATGGCCAGTCTGCTGTTCCTCTGGTAAGCTTTAGCTCTGCTGAAACACTTAAATGACAGAGGTGATATTTATTCCTGCCATATGTTTACCAGAATCTCTGAACTTATTATCAAACATTCCTGTGATGATATTTATTTGTCAGTGACTAATTCAGACTCACAGTGTTGTTGCTTCATTACTGATGGTGCAGCTTGTTGACCAGCGGTTAGCTCAGTTATTTATTTCTATGTTTAAGCCTCATGGGCTATGGTGTGCCTCAGGGCTCAGTCTTGGGACCGCTCTTGTTTACACTTTATATCAACAGTATCGGTCAAAATGTTCCCAATGCAAATGTTCGTTTATATGCTGATGACACTGTCATTTATTGCTCTGCTCCTACAGCATCAGGCTCTCTGTCGCCTACAGGGGGCTTTTGATATTGTACAGGACTCTTTGTGTGAGTTAAAATTGGTTCTGAATCCTGACAAAACCAAACTGATGACATTCTCAAACTCAAAGAGAAAATCACTGAACCTGCCTTCTGTCACCACGTCTCAGGGTGTTGTGATTGAGTCTGCGCCTTCTTGTAAATACCTTGGATTCTTGATTGATGATTCTTTGACTTTTAAGCTTCATATTGAGTAACTAGTGAGGAAGTTAAAGTTGTGGCTTAGATTTTATTTTAGGAATAAGTCTTGTTTTTCATACTGCTAAGAAAAGACTCGTTTCTGCCACTTTTATGCCTTAAGTTGATTATGGTGATGTTTTATACATGCATGCATCCTCTCTGCCTTAAATCTTTGGATATTGTGTATCATGGGGCACTGAGGTTTATAACAAACCTTAAGTCCTTAACTCATCATTGTACCCTGTATGATTGAGTTGGTTGGCCTTCTTCATCAAAGCGTAGGCTAAACCATTGGCATGTCTTTATTTATAAGGCTTTACTAAATCTGCTTCTGTCATATTTGTGATCTTATTCATGTGAAAAGTTCTGAAAGTTACAGTCTTCACTCTGTGACTCAGTCACAACACTTACCGTTGCTCTCTGTTCCCAAAGTCAGTCTCGACATGGGTAAAAGGAGTTTCAGGTACGCTGCAGCCTGGAATCTCCTGCAGGAGACTACGTCTAGGGGGGATGGTCTCTTTAAATCTATTTAAAAGTAGATTGAAGGCATTGGAGGATGATGCTTCAGGTTGTAGATGCTTTGACCAATGACTTTGTGCTCTGTGATTTGTTTGATCTGAGTTTATAACTTATATTTCATGTCTCTTGCCTCATGCCTCTTGTAAATGAGATTTTTGATCTCAATGAAGTTTTCCTGGTTAAATAAAATCAAAATAAATAGGCATGTTTAGGATTAACACTCTAATTGTCCGTGCCACTGACAGGAAGCTAGAACCTCCTCACTTTAACTCATAAAGAAGGATAATATTCCCCTAACTATCCTTGAGTAAAAGTTGAATTACTGATTACAAAATCAACTCAAAAAAAGTACAAGTACACTAAAATACTCCATGACAGTAATCTGAGAGACGTTCTTTTATGGTAAACAGCGTATTAGGGCCTTTCTAAGTCATGGATGAAAGTATTGGCTCCCCTGGAATTTTTCCAGAAAATACACCATTTCTCACAGAAATTGTTACAACTACAAATGTTTTTGGTATACATGTGTTTATTTCATTTATGTGCATTGGAACAACACAAAAGAAGAAAAAAGACAAAATTGACACAATTTTACACAAAACTCAGAAAATGGGCCAGATAAAATTGTTGGCACCCTTGTAAAACTGTGGGTAAATCATTTTATTTCAAGCATGTGATGCTCATTTAAACTCACCTGTGGCAGTAACAGGTGCTGGCAATCTAGAAATCACACCTGAAGCCAATCAGAATGTCTAAAAGTTGACTCAACCTTTGTGTTGTGTGCCTGTGTGTGTCACACCAAGCATGGAGAAGAGAAAGAGGAGCCCAGAATTGTCTGAGGACTTAAGAAGCAAAAAACAATCTCAAGGTTACAAGACCATCTCCAGAGATCTTGAAATTCCTTTGTCCACTGTGTGTAATATAATCAAGAAGTTTATAACCCATGGAGCTGTGGCTAATCTCCCTGGACGTGGACGGAAGAGAAAAACTGACAAAAGAATGCAACGCAGGATAGTTGGAATGGTGGATAAACATCCTCAGTCAACTTCCACACAAATTCAGGCTGTCCTGCAGACTCAGGGTGCAAAAGTGTCAGCTGGGACCATACGTGGTCATCTGAATGAGATGAAGCGCTATGGCAGGAGACCGAGGAGAACCCCACTGCTGACAAAGAGACATAAAAAAGCCAGACTGGAGTTTGCAAAAATGTACCTGAGTAAGCCTCAATCCTTCTGGGAGAACATTTTGTGGACAGATGAGACTAAGGTAGAGCTTTTTGGAAAAGCACGTCATTCTAGTGTTCACAGAAAACAGAATGAGGCCTACAAAGAAAAGAACACAGTACCTACAGTCAAACATGGTGGAGGTTCAAGGATGTTTTGGGGTTGTTTTGCTGCCTCCAGCACTGGGTGCCTTGACTGTGTGCAAGGAATCATGAAATCTGGAGACTATCAAAAGATTTTGGGCTGCAATGTAGGGCCTAGTGTCAGAAAGCTGGGTCTGGGTCAGAGGTCATGGGTGTTCCAGCAGGACAATGACCCCAAACAAACCTCAAAAAGCACCAAGAAATGGTTGGAGACAAAGCTGGAGAGTTCTGAAGTGACCAGCAATGAGTCCAGATCTAAATCCCATTGAACACCTGTGGAGAGATCTCAAAGCTGCTGTTGCAAGAAGCACCCTTCAAATCTGAGAGACCTGGAGCAGTTTGCAAAAGAAGAGTGGTCCAAAATTCCAGCTGAGAGGTGTAAGAAGCTTGTTGATGAATAGAGGAAGACATTGGATTTAGTTATTTTTTTTTCCTAGGGTGTGCAACCAAATATTAAGTTGAGGGTGCCAACAATTTTGTCTGGACCATTTTTTGAGTTTTGTGTAAAATTATGTAAATTTTGTCTTTTTTCTTCAGATTTTTTGTGTTGTTCCAATGCACATAAAGGAAATAAACACATGTATACCAAAAACATTTGTAACTGCAACAATTTCTGTGAGAAATGGTGTATTTTCTGGAAAAATTCCGGGGGGCCAATACTTTCGTCCATGACTGTATATATATATGTATATATATATATAGAGAGAGAGAGAGAGAGAGAGAGAGAGAGGATCTGTCATTTTTTTTGGAAAAGAAAATTAGATTATAAATTCCTAAATTTTCATGTTAATAAAGACAGAAATTTACAATCGAAGTGTTCATTTATGAGAGAGCAAACTGAGAGCGGTGGTTGGAAAGCCGAAGTTTACAGAAAAGTCTCCTTTAAGTCCAGACGGTGATGACATGTGATGATTTTGGGATTAAATCACAAATATTTACTTATCATTCAGTCCCAGTATGATGTGTAATGTGACTAGACTCGACTGTACGGTGGCCTCAAAGTGCAAAACAAAATGACAACCTTTGAAACAATTTTACAAAGCATGAAACAAGTTTACTTTCAACAAAACATTTCTATTCTAATTTTAAAAATTACATGTGAAATTTTTGATTTACATTTTACGAATAAAAATCTCAAGGAAAAACAGCCTTTCATGTGTGCTGAGACAAATTTTAAAAGTTTAAGAACATTTGAACAATATCTAAAAGAAATCAGTGGTGATGATGGAAAAGGAATGTATCAAATATTGAAAGTGTTTTTAGACTTGTACCAGACTTTTTTGAAAATTTTATTACATACATTTTTGTAAAAGTTTGTAAAAGTTTTTTGCTCGTGTAAATTTTTTTTATAGAATGTAAAAATTATTAATAACTTTTTAAACAAAAAAAAAAATGGGGGAATTTTTTTCTCATCAATCACAGAACAGTTTTTTCTCACTTTTATTCTAGGTGAACAGTCATGTAGTTAATACTTTAGTCTCCTGCCTGTTTTTATTTATTTTTCATCTTTTGTTTTAGCTTTTTAACAGGATTTATTACGGTTGTATTTTATTTTTGATGCCAGAGTTCACTTGTATTCTCAAATCTTTTTCTAATGACCATAAAAAGTCACTCTGGCTCTGGATTGTATTAACGCTCTGTAAACTCTAGATGGCGCCACAGTTAAAGAGATCAGCAGTATCAAATCAGATGTTCACGTTTTTGCCACCGTTAACTCATTAGTTGGTCACTTGCCACCCATTTTTGCCACTTTTCTCCCAGTGTTGCTGCTTTTTGACCATTTTTGCCACCTGTAACTCATTGTTTTGCCACTTTTCACTTTTGCAAATGTATTTTCAACAATTTGTCTCTTTGGTTGAGCAGGGTTGAGTAACACTGATCTAGTCAGTGTTTAGTAGAGTCTCCTTTGTCTGCAGTCTCAGCTCTGAGTCTGTGTGGATAAGTCTCAGTCAGCATCAAACATCTGGACTCTGAAATTTTACTCCATTCTTCTTTGCTAAACTGCTTAAGCTCTGTCAGGATGTACAGGGATCAGGCGTGAACCTTCTACCTTTACGAGCCTTCCAGGGCTGGCTGCTGAGAAGCATCCCCACAGCATGATGCTGCCACCAGCGTGCTCCACAGTGGGGATGGTGTGTTTGTGGTGATGTCAGTGTTTGGCGTCTCGTCTGATGGTCAGAAAGCTCCATTCTGGTCTCATCAGACCAAAGAACTTTCTCTCTCTTGACCATGGAGTCTCCCACAGTCAACTCTAGTCCAGACTGAATCTGAGTTTTCTTCAACAGTGTCTTTCTCTTTGCCACTCTCCCATAAAGCTCTGACTGGTGAAGAACCCGGCCAACAGTTGTTGTCTGCCGAGTCTCTCCATCTCAGCTGCTGAAGCTTGAACTCCTTCAGAGTAGTCATAGGTGTCTTGGTGGACTCTCTCACTAGTCACCAAGCTGCCCAAGCTGTAAAGTGCTATATAATTATATGTTATTAGTTTTATATTAAACTGCATGAAATAACAGGCAAAACAGCAACTATTCCACGATCATAAACAGATCTTATCATCATGTCTACTCTCCTGCTCACTCATGTTTTTAGAACCTTAGAATAAACGTCAGGACGTCTCTACATTCACTTTAGGCTGTGTCTGAGTGCTGCTACCGTCCTAAGCCACACATTTGCAGGTGATTAAATCACCACTAACTAATTCCCACGTTGTAAACCTGCAGACTTCTAGACCCCTGAAGGTCTGAGCACTCAGCTGGTGATCTGGTAGAGTTTGTTAAAGCATTGCTTCACTTTTACAGGTTTAGTTTTCTGAGTTGTGTTGAGACCGTTTAAAGGAGATTAAAACGAAACACATCAACGTCAAACAGTCCTTCAACTGTAGCTCCTGTTCTTTAAACCACTGGTTCTCAGTCGGTGGAGAGGGACCCGGAAGTGCGCCACAGAGCAAGTGAGTCTTGGAGGCAAGTTAGAAAAAAACGGATGATGTACAGAAGCCCTAAGTAGACATCTGTGGGGACAGAGTGGATTTTAGAAACACCATCATCACCGGTTTAGATGTGTTCAATAAGATGTGTTAGATATCCTTAGGAGGATCTGGGGACATCCTCCCTCAATCTTTTCCAAATTATGTCATGTGACTTTCATAGAGACCCTCTGCACAGTGGAAGTGTTGACATTACACTACTGTGAAATTTAGTCACAAATTACACACCAGGTTTATTTGTGAGAGATACAGGAAGACAGTACCTAAATATAAAGAACCTATTTGACAAAAACATTAGTACCACAGAAATGTCTGGATCCCTGATAAACCCAGAGAATGGACACTGATAAACCCAGAGAATGGCCCCTGATAAACCCAGAGAATGGCCCCTGATAAACCCAGAGAATGGCCCCTGATAAACCCAGAGAATGGACCCTGATAAGCCCAGAGAATGGACCCTGATAAACCCAGAGAATGGACCCTGATAAACCCAGAGAATGGACCCTGATAAACCCAGAGAATGGACCCTGATAAACCCAGAGAATGGCCCTGATAAACCCAGAGAATGGACCCTGATAAACCCAGAGAATGGACCCTGATAAACCCAGAGAATGGACCCTGATAAACCCAGAGAATGGACCCTGATAAACCCAGAGAATGGACCCTGATAAACCCAGAGAATGGCCCCTGATAAACCCAGAGAATGGACCCTGATAAACCCAGAGAATGGACCCCCTATTCATCTGCTTTGCATAGTTAAGATTTAAATGTGCAGTGTGTAATATTTAGCCTATTAGCATTTGGTTAAAATGAAACATAACATTTATAAGTAGATTGATCTAAATTAGTGTTGACATCTGATAACACATTTTTTAAATTTATGTTTTAAATTAACTCAGAATAAGCCTTTTATTCATACATAGGGAGGGTCCCCTCCAAGGACGCTGCCGTCTTGGATTTTTGCATTTTGCCTGTTTCTATGGCACCATAGAAGGAACCAAATTACAGTTAAGCATGTATTGATTTTTAAACTTCACTGGTTCCCACAGTTATCACCAGAGAAATGAGCATCACACTCCAGTATTGACTGTTAGATGTTGGTAGTCCCAATTTTACACACTGTACCTTTAAAATGTGGGGGCTAAGCTCCTAAGCCCCCCCGATCCACCTGTGGGTTCTGCCCTACAGGAAATAACATTTTTCTGTATCCCTACCTTCTGCCAACATGCAGCAGATTGGATAAATTACATTTCTACTGATTCCAGTATTAAACTTTTTAGCTAATATTAGCTGATACCTAACCTTGCAAAGCAGATGGATTCGCCTGTTTCCTCGTTTCTCACTGGTGAATCCATCTTCAAAGCTCCCATCTGAACCGTTTGGGCCCGGTTAGAAAGTGACAGGACCAATCAGCCTGGAGGGGCAGCACTTTCAGGCGCAGCAGAGTCTGTGACATAAACAAGCAGCAGGAAGAGCTGGTGCAGTTATGGAGGAAGAGATTAGCGTGGATGCTGCTAAAGCGCCAGTTTTATCAGAACTTGACGACATTTCTTGGTTAAAAGAACAAAGATCAGCAGTGAGTTGTTTTCTTTTCAAAAACCACAAAAGTCGAGTACTGACATGTCTACGGTCGCCATGTTTCCGTTATTCCTCAGTAGCTGCGCAGGCGTAGCTCAATAGCGCTACTCACGTGTTTTGCTGCTCTGATTGGCCAGAGATGTGACAGACAGAACGTTCACCCAATCATTCTCTGAGTTTTTTCAACTCCTCTGCCTTTTCTCAAACGTTTCCTATTGAAGCTTTAGGATGGATGTGTTAGCAAATCCATCTGGAGTGTCAGGTTAATTTTAATGAGTAAAACAGAAAAACGTTCCTGCTCTTCTTCTAAAGAGTCCTCAGGTAACTGTACTGTGACATCCTGCTGATGGATTCACTGACCAATGAGAACGCTGCGTTGATTTGTGTATGAAAGGTGTTTTATAAATAAGTTTGACTTGTCTTCAACACTTCCCCGTTTCCTGACGGAACTTTGTAAAACTCAAACCTCTGAAGCTCCTCTGTAATCCTCTTCTGCTCCTTTGTAGTCTCTGCTCCTTTAAGGGGGGGAGAAGAACCCCCCTCCTCCCTCCTCCCTCCTCACCAGGCCGGCCTGCTCTGAGGGAGGAGGCACCCTCTCCGTGATGGAGCTCTGATGGGGATTTGAAGCTCAGCCCGGCTCAGAGCCCCGGGTTTGGATGGAAGCTGCACGGATCGGGCCCTCGGACTGACGGCTGCTTCTCTGCCCGCTGTCGGAGCTCGGAGGCCGGGAGCAGGTCACTGTGTGCCCCGGGCTGCTGCCGCTGGAGGCGGATCGTAGCGGAGTGGAGCCTTCGGGGGAACCTGCTGCGTATGTGCGCCTGGTTTTCTTTTCCGTTCCTCCCCACGGCTGGACTCGGATTCACGCTGGACACGGGATTAAGTGATTAACGCGTCTGCACCGGGAGTTGGATGTGTGTTTTTCCCCGAAGGAGTCAGCTGGAGTCCGGGCGGAGAGACGGGGCCGATGGCGCAAAGGGTGCGTAAAAATCAACTTTTATTGGAGCGCAGAGACCCGGAGAGGACGGGATCTTTTAAGATTTAAAAGCACGAGGACGAGTTTGATAAGAAGGGCAGAAATCAGCTCCAAGACACCGAAATAGTTTATTCTAGAAAAGTGGAATCACTAATCTTCAAAGTGCCATAAAACGGATTCAGGCGAACCCAAAGGATAGTCCGTAATATCATTTTAAAGCTTGTTAGTGAGAGCCAGTGATTATTGATCATTTTTTACCCTCGTGCGTATTTATTAAAAAAGTGCCACAGAAACTTGACTTTATATTTCTGTTGTCCTAAATCACTGCCCTCTGATTTATATTTTAACTTTACTCTGAAATTATGAAACGTTCAAACTTAATTTGATTGGAATAAGCAAAACTTCTTATCCAACAGTTCCCACAAGAAATAAAAACGTTCAGTTTCTAACAGTAGTTAGGCCTGAACCACTCTGTCTGTGCGTAAATGTCCCCCAAAATTCACCAAAGCTCCATTAAATATTTTATTTCCTGAAGAAGAGGAAATCAGGCCCAACACGGTTCTACTCACAACTTTTAAAAGTTCACATTCACGGAGAATAATTTCAGCAAGTTTGGAGAAAAGTTTGGAGATTTTTACGGCGCAGAGAAGAAAACAGCCAGACACAGCAACGACTCAAAGCTGCAGTTTGGTTTTTAGGCCTTTTAATAAAAACTGGTTTATGGCAGCAACACCTTCCTGATTTCCTCCTGAGACCTGAGACTTGATCTGGGATACATTTTTAGTTTTACTCATTTCTCATTGATCAGTCAGATGATCTGACCACACTCTTAGAAATCCTCCTGTGAAAAACGGCAAACAACCGGCAGGTTACTGTAAAATTAACGGTATATGGCTGTTGCTGAAATTTAGTTTGCTACTGTTTTTATAAATACAGTAAAAAGCTTTTATTTTAAACCTTAACAGGAAAGGCTGTTGAAAAGATTAGCACTTTATTTTCCTTTATTTACACTTTTTCTAAAGAGGGAGCTTATATTTGCAGATTTTTACTGTGAATTATAGCAAAATACTACACCTTGCTGTGAATTCATTTCTACGGAAGAGTATAAGAGCCACTGAAAAAAAAAAGAAAAAAAAAAAAGACTTTTTTTTATTTATGAAAAAAAGTCAGAATTCTGAGATTATAGACTTTTTTCTCAGAATTCTGACTTTGATCTCAGAATTCTGATTTTGATTTCAGAATTCCTAATTTCATTGATAAGTAAAAAAAAAAACCCAAATCATTTTAAATGTTTTTTTTTTCAGTGGCCCTTATACTCTTCCGTAGAAATGAATTCACAGCAAGGTGTATTATTTTGCTATAATTCACAGTAAAAATCTGCAAATACACCTCTTAAGAAATAGTGTAAATAAAGGAAAATAAAGTGCTAATCTTTTCAACAGCATTTTCCTGTTAAGGTTTAAAATAAAAGCTTTTTACTGTATGTATTAAAACAGTAGCAAACTAAATTTCAGCAGCAGCGATATACCGTTAATTTTACAGTAACCTCCCGGCAACCCTACTGCCAGGTGTTTACCGTTTTTAACAAGGGGATTTCTAAGAGTGTGGTACTAAGTCTTGTCTTTGGTTTTTACCAAAAATGATGTCTGCAAATGCTCAAAATGTAGAGAAAATGTAGACATTTTCTCTACATTTTGAGTGTGTTTTTGCCAGTTGATAGGAGGTTCAGTTCAGTCAGTGAGAATGGTGTAAAGTCCTTTTACTGGTACTGGACCTGGACCTTAACTTGTTAAGGTCGGGTATCTAAACTCAATTTTGACTAAAAGTTCTGGATAAAATTCTCTTTAAAATGATGAGGGATTCCCAAAGCTTAATTACCAAAAAAATCTGTAAAATTCTAAAATTCTTTCAAAATTCCCCCTCAAATATTCCCCAAACGTTTCAGTTAACTTTTCTGAAAAGGCCTAAAGATTTTCATCAATTTTTCACCTAAAATCCCAAGAAAAGTCTTGAAAAAAATCTAGAAAATCGCCCAAAAATTTCTAATCAAATTAACAGAAATTTGTCAATAAATTCCACCCACATTTTCAAGGAAAAATTCCAAACAGGTTCCCTCCATAATCCAAGCGAATTCCCTAAAAGTTCCATTAAAATTCAGTAAAATTTCAAAGAATATCCCCACCACACACTTTCAATCAATTCCCCCAAATTTTACAAATAAATTCCTTAAATTCCCATAAAAGTACCGAAAATTAATTCTCCAAGCAAATAAGTAAACTTTTATGAAAATTCTGGACCAATAGCTCTGACGTTGGAATAATAGAAATTGTAACGGTGTTGAAGGAAAGTCAGAACGCAGTGATGTCCTCTGGTGTGCAGCAGGGTCTCAGGAGGATATTTACCTGCAGATCTTCAACTTTAATCTTCATTTAAAAGAAAATAAAGCAGTTAGGACATTTGAGTGTTTATGCGCGTTTTTATGCACTGAAGAGGTACCATCAACTATAAAATATTAAATATTCTTAAATGAACAAAACAAACAAATAAAAGACAGAAAATGATGAAGTGATTAATACTGAAGTTCACATTTTCTTGGCAGTGTGCATCACAGCTCCTGACAGATCATAACTCATGTTCTCAGAATCTTTAGTGAGTTTTTTTGGCTGAAGCCATCTCCTCTCTTTAAAGCTGGTTTTGTCTGGTCCCAGTCATGAGGGCCAGTCTCACCCTCGGCTCGGTTGGTCTCAGGCAGAATCTGAGAACGAGCTCTGATTGGTTGTTTTCCAGCTGTTTGAAGGTCTGTGAGTAAAACTTCACACTTTATAAAGCCGAATAAACACGTCATTAGTCCCACGGTGGGTGTGTGGGTGATTCAGAGGCCGCGTGAGCCTCACTGACAGAGAATCAGATCTGATCTCTCTGGACTAAAACACCGAGGCTTGTTACAGCCCAGATTGAAATCTGCTCCAGTTTTGCTGTTGCTGTTTTTGAAGGTCAAAGTTCAATCAGCGTTATATTGATCACTGATCAGCCACACACACAGAGAGAGAGGCTTTAAAAAGGCAGTGTTTAGGATTAGAAACTTCTATAATATGAATTTAATATAAAGACCAGAGCTGGAGCTGCTTCAGTCAAACAGAAACACTAAAAACAAGAGCAGAGAAAACTACGGCAAGCAGAGAGGGCAAAGAATTCAGGGATTGATCTTGTTTTGAAAAACAAACAAACAAAATGGAAACCATTTCAAAATAAATATAAAACAAGTATTTGATAAAAAGCTGTGAATAAAATATGAAGTTTTGCCCTCCTGTGTTGTGGATTTAAATGTAAACAAGGCACGTTCTTTCAAAATAAAAGCACTAACACACCCACACACACCCACACACACACTCACAAGGACAGCTTCAGAAATGAATGTTGAATAAAAAAAAATGCTGGATTTTAAATCCACAAAAACATATTTTAGAGGCTTTGTCTTCTAACATGTTGGAGCTTTTATTTTGAAAAGAAAGAGAATTCTCATATTGTGACACACAGCATGATAAAACTTTAAGCACTTCCTTTCATCGTGTTGTTGGATCAGAATTAAAAGGAAAGATCTCTAACTAAAAAAAGGAAAAATGTATCTTATTTTGAAAAACCAAACAATGATAAACATTGCTCTTATTTTGAAACGCAGTTAACATTACTATACAGTTAAAACAGCAAATATCTGATAAAACACTGTGACTTATAATATATATTTTCAAAGTTTAGTCCTTCTGTAGTGTAGATTGAAATGTTAGCAATCCTGTTTTTCAAAATAAAAGCACCCACACAAGGACCATTTCACAAAAACAAAAATGATAGTACATGTTTCTTTATTTGCCCCTTTCCCTCCAAAATAAAAAACTATATGTGTTGGTGCTTTTATTTTGAAATTCAAAAATGGACTGCTAAAATTCTAACAAACTATCAAGCCAGAAAACTTCAAAACTTCCTTGAAGTGATTTTTGTTGTGTAAGTATTTTATGTTTTTGGTGAAATCAAAACTTGTGAAGAAAAAACATTTTTGCAACGACGTTTGTTGCTTTTTTTCTAAAAAAGAAAGAAAAAAAATGTTTGTTTTTTTTTAAATCTGCTTATGATAGTTTTTGTTAACGTTATTTATTTTACAGCAGACAGCTGAAGATGCTTCATTTGAACAAATTTCATAATAAAGCAAAGCGACAAAAACGACATTCAGAGCAGATAAATGAGGAAAGCGTTCCCTTCACTGTTGGAGGAAAAAGTTCCAAAAATCAGGCTCATAGCAAAAAGTTTTCATTCCAGTGAAAATAAAAGAAATCAAAAACTTTATAAGACAGAATCACTAGAATGAAAGTTTTTAAGTTTTGACTTCCTGTGTTGTGGATTTAAATGTAAACAAGGCACGTTTTTCCAAAATAAAGGAACTAACACACACACACACACACACTCACACACACACACACACACACACCAGGAAACTTTTACAGATGATTAATCAATAAAAATCATCGCTGAAATTTGAACACCCCCAAACATATTTTATATGCTTTGTTTTCATACATGTTGGTGCTTTTATTTTGAAAAGAAAAATAGGGCTACTTCTATTATTCTTTTACAACAGCATGCTAAAACAGCCACATCGGTGTATGTTTGATGTTTCAGTGTTGATTTTGGAGGGAAACGTTTTGCAGTTTAAGTGATTTTGCAGGAAGTGCCTTTCAAAGTAAAGCATGTTTTGGTTCGATGGTTTTTGCTTCTTGTCAGTTTCGTTGAATCCAGCAGAACGAGTCAAACTACAGAACAAAAACCCAACTGAGGGCAGAAATAGAAGAGACACTAAAAAAGGAAATATCATTCCACTAAACCCTCGCTCCCTCTTCTTTTTTAGCTCCTTCTGTCCTTGTTTGTCCATATTCTGGACACGCAGAAAACTGTTAATAAAATAATTATTTTTCAACATTTCTTTTTTACTTTCACTGCTTCAAATCTCTTTAACAACTTCAACCCTGACAACTAAAAAAAAAAAAAAAAGAAAGAAATCAATGTTACAGCCTTTTTATGCCAGTTATTGTACACCATGTCACTGTTATTTTTATGGTCAAAAACACCATATTTCCCATATAAAATGATCTAGATCATTTTTTTAATACATAGAGTCTTGGCCATGTCAGTGATGAGTAATAAAAGTGATTTTGATGCATTGAATATTTCTTTGTAGAGCCAAATTCCATATTTTAGCTCCTTCTGTCCTTGTTTGTCCAAATTCTGGACAAACAGAAAACTGTTAATAAAATCATCTTTTTTCAACATTTTTTTACTTTCACTGAAACTAAGTTTTGATTGAAAAGTTGCTCTTAAAGGAAATTTTTAATCTTGTATTGAAAAGGAAAAAAATAAAAACCAATCTACGTTTGAAAAACCAAACAAGCGCTCTTATTTTGAAACAGAACAGAACAGGATGCTGCTCCAAATTTAAAAGCTGTTTTTACATTTAATTTCAGTTTTAGTTCAAAGATTAAAAACATAAACATTTTATTAAAAAAGGAGCTGAAACAAAGTTTTTAAAATGTGATGGGACGTTTTTCCTCTTTTTCTTTCAAAATAAAAGCACTGACACATACAAACAAAGCAACTTTAAAAACCATGTACTAGAAGATAATTCATTGCCTGATTTGGTTAAAAAATCCCAGATCATATGAAAGAAAGCTTTAAATGTGTTCATGTTGTTGCTCGTATGATTTAACATTAAAAGAGGAAAATATGATTTTTTTTCCTGTTAGCATTGAAATTAGAACTTTTGATTTGTACTGCCTTTCAAAATAAGAGTCTCCTGTCTGTTGTCCAGACCTTTTTGTGTAGTTTTTGTTGCTTCCTGTTATTTTTATTTACAGCAGACACCTGAGGCCCAGAAAGAACAACAACAGAGAAAACACATTACAGAAAAACAGAAAAACATTTTTTATTATTTATTCTATTCTAAAATAAACTTTTTTTTGTAAGAAGTTTCAATTTCAAATACTTTCAGAAATAATACAACTAAAACAACTTGTAAACATTCTTGCAAGTTTTTTCTTTTAAATTTTCCCCCTTTTATCTCCGTATAGTTTTTAAGTTTCCCTGTGTGCTCATATTTGTCTGTTAAATAACCAAAAGATGGTTTTGAAGCTTTAGTTCCCCGTGACTTAATTAGAATGTAAGTAGAGCTTTTTGTGTTTTTTTTTTTTTTTTTTAAATAAAAGCATCAATTTATAAAACACATACAGTTAGAAAAATAAGTTATGGGAGGTTTCTAACTTTAAAAACCAAAGCCAGGGTTTATTATGTTTTTATTCGTTTTTATGAAAGTGTTCTCAACAGTACTTTTCAACAAAACAGGAAGCCAAAGCCTTATTTCAGTCTTTTGTTTTATGCGTTATTAGATTCTTTAAATATTATCATCCAAATTCAGCTTTTTGCATATTGTTCTGTTAGGTTTTTCAAAATAAGAGCACGTTTCTTGTGTCGTTTTTTTCCTTTGTCTGCTTCTTTTCAGTTGAGTTTGTTCAGAGACGCAGCCACAGGTGTCCTCTGTGGTTCGACTTCAGTTTTTATCACATTTTTTGTTGTTAAAAGTTTTTAAGAATTAAAACTGCTCTCATTAAAGACTTAATAACCGGTCAGTGATCAATGAAACGCTGGTTCACCTTTGACCTGGAGAGGTGTGTGTTAAAAGTGTGTGTATGTGTGTGTGTTGGAGCGTAGAGGTTTAAATCAATATTTATAAATCCACATTATAATGATAATAATTATAGAGACGATGTTTCCCACACATTTGAAGCTCAGCCTGTCTGAATGGTATGGAAGTTGAGGAAAGGTCCGGATGGTTGATGGAAGCGTTCTCGTCCATGTTTTCCCTCCAGTCAGAGTTAAAGTGTGGGGGAGGGGAGGCGCTGATGGTTATAGACTGTTTAAACATCTGCACAGTTCGTCCTAAACTCACCGTTCTACTTTCAGAGAGCTTTACTGGAGGTTATTCTACTCTGAACTAGCGAACCGTCGCCTCTGCCGTGTTTTTGAGAGTTTACATGATCGCCTCCGCTGGTTTATGTCCAAACGCCGAGCTGAGAGGCTCACTGCTCCACTGGAGGCTTTTAGGAGGAGGAACCGATTCTTTAGGATTTTCAAAAGGAAGTAAGATCTTTGGTTTTCCTCCTCTGATGGAGGGATGAACAGTGCTTTTGGCAGTTCTGGTCTTTTTAAGGCCAATAAGAGACCCTTTCCTCTGTATTTAAAACAATCACAGCGAGTGAACACAGACACATCTGTTCCTCTGACACTCATCAGACATTTGGATTTATTGATGCCCTTTGACCTCTCAGTAAAGTTCATGTTCTAGCAGGGATCTACCGTGCTGTCTTTAGCTTGATCTTTGATGGGACTGGACCTTCATGTTGGGGCCGGGGGTCCTCACAGGGACTTTGTTAGATATTTTAAATCTGTATTGAAGCCTTTTATTCACCTTTGGCCCTTTATTTACACTTCAAACACACGTCCGTATCATTAGAAGTTATTTTAGACTCATACCTAGTTTTGGTGCACCACTACAGTCCCTGTTGAGGCTCTGTGGAGCTCGAGGTCCAGAGTGATTGTCTGCTAAAACAGCTTTATGTGACAGCAGCCCAGCGGCAGACGGGACAAACAGGAAATAAACAACAGAATATTATAAAGACGAGCGAAGTGTCGTATCATAAAGATAGAAGCCTGATAGTTATGGTACAAAGAGAGCAGACTGCAGCAGGTTCAAAGGTCAGCAGGACTGCATTCTTTAGCAGCTATGTTTCCTGTTTTCTCTTATTTCATGGGAGAAATTAGAATTATTTTCATGATTTCAGATGCACGGAAAAGTCAAAGTAGAGCATTACTGAGACAGCAGGGTTGATGCATCATTGCTACAGATTTAAAGTAGTGCTGTTACTTGATTAATCATGATTAATCATGATTAATCACAGCATTTTTATAGTTTAAGTGTATTTTTATGTTTTTATATTTTTAAAGGTTGTTATTGTCAGGTGTTTTACTCTTTTAATTCTATGTACATCACATTAAAGTGCTGATCTGAGTCCTTATAAATACCACTATCAATACTTTCTATAGTTTGGTGGAAAGACAATATAAGGTCAAATATTTAAACTAAAGTGTTTTTAGCTGAGTAGAACTTGAGTTAAAAAGCTGTGATCCTGTCTGTCATATGTCTATTGTATATCCCTCAAACATAAACACACATTCACACTGTATTTATTGACGTTTCTCATCAAAAACTACATTTTCCCATTTTTATGTGACATTTGAACACATCATAACACATAGAATACACTTGTCTAATTTACTGAGTTTACCTGAATGCATCATATTTTCCGTCTTCAGCTTTTGAAGTTTGCTAATTAACTTCAATTTAGGAGGTCAAAGGTCACACATGTCTTATCTGTGTTTCAGTATGAAGACCTGGCCCACTACGGGCTGGACGGGGTGGGTGGGGGTGTGTACGGAGAGCCGCACCATCACCACCACGCCGCCGCTGCCCGCTCTCTCCAGGCTGTGCACCTGGCCGCCGCCGCTGCCGCCGCCGGAGGCAGTCCGTACCCCCCGCACCAGTACCCCCAGTCCACCCACACCGGCAGCAGCAGCATGGGCGCCGCAGCCGGGGACGCCATCAAGAGGGACAAAGACGACATTTATGGGTGAGATGACTTATACACTCAAGAATAGTCTCCATCCACTGTAGAAAGTAGTTCCTTTGTCAGTTTAATGTCAGGTTTAGCTTCTCTTAACAGAATGAACCTCTTTTTTCAATGCAGTTAACACGATTTACTGTTTAACCTGTATAGTCACTGTTTCACACCAGTGCATTTAGTGATGCATATAAACAGTTATGGACACCAAATAAAATCTGTAATGTAAAATAGGTGAGTGCATGATTATTCCCTCCTTCTAGCCAGTGTTTAGTAGAGTCTCCTTTATCTGCAGTCTCAGCTCTGAGTCTGTGTGGATAGGTCTCAGTCAGGATCAAACATCTGGACTCCATTCTTCTTTGATAAACTGCTCAAGCTCTGTCAGGATGTACAGGGACCAGGTGTGTGCCTTCTGCCTTTACCAGCCTTCCAGGGCCGGTCGCTGAGAAGCATCCCCACAGCATGATGCTGCCACCACCGTGCTTGGATGGTGTGTTTGTGGTGATGTGTGGCCTTTGGCGTCTTGTCCGATGGCCAAAAAGCTCCATTCTTGTATCATCAGACTAAAGAACTTTGTTGTTGCTGTGGCTGATGGATTTAAAATCCAACTATTTTTACCGGCCATTCAATTTAAACAAACTGCATTAATCTACAAAGTATAATACATTAATAAAACATACAGTCATCAAGTTAAAGGCTGTTTAATGAGAGGGAGTTGGAGCATAAATTATCCAAACTGTTGCTCATTTCAAACCTTGTTTTGCAACTGGTTTGTCCCAACCAGTGATACTCAACCTGTGGCTCTGGAGCCACATGGGGCTCTTTTGTGACGATTTGTGGCTCTTCTATGTCTCCATTTGAAATAGTTTTGTCCAGAAAACCATAAAAACGGTCAACTTTGACCTCAGACCTCAGCAAGCTACACTCTTGTGCAGCTATAGCTTTAATAGTCCATCTTTATTTTTTGTCTGTATATTTCTATTGCCCTTATTTGAAATTTCCCCTTTATTTTTCCTTGTTTGCCACTTTTAATCAGTTTTTTTCTGCTTTTTAAGCCCATTTTGCCACTTCTTTTCACCACATTTGTCCTATTTTTGGCCCCTTTTAACCAATTTTTGTCTCTTTTATCCTGCCTTTTGCTATTTGTCAAATATTCCCCCTTTTTCCCAATTTTAATCAATTTTTCTGTTTTTTAAGCCCATTTTGCCACTTCTTTCACCACACTTGTCCTATTTTTGGCCATTTTTTAACCAATTTTTGCCTCTTTTATCCTGCTTTTTGCAAATATTTCCCCCTTTTTGCCACTTTTAATAAATTTTTCTGCTTTTTAAGCCCACTCTTACTTGCCACACTTGCCCTATTTTTGGCCATTTTTAAACCAATTTTTTGCCTCTTTTATCCTGCTTTGCTTTTTGTAAAATTTTCCCCCTTTTTTGTCATTTTTTTTGCCCATTAAAGCTGCCTTTTGCCATTGAACGCCAGTTCTTTTTCCCATTTTTGCAGCTCTTGCTAATTTTTGCCCCTTGTAGTCACTTTTCCCTCATTTTGTGCAATGTTTTTACTGCTTTTTGACCATTTTTGCCACCTGTTATTCACTTTTCTATTCATTTTGCCACTTTTTCTCCCCATTCTTGCCATTTTTTACCCAGTTTTTGCAATTTTATGCGTATTTGCCCCTTTTCACCCATGTTTTGCCACTTTTTTTCCAATTTTTTGACCATTTTTCCCACATTAACTTAGTTTTATCGCCACTTAAACCCATTTTTGCCACTTTTCACCACTTAGATTGTGGCTCTTGCAAAGGTATTTTTCAACAATTTGGCTCTGGTGTTTGAGCAGGGTTGAGTAACACTGGTCCAGACCATGCAAACAGTTGTTGTGCTTCCTACCTGCACTGTAAATTCACAAGCATTTTCCTGCATCATGAGTGTCAGAATTGCTAGAATTTTATGTGCACCATTTCTGCAGTCTCATGCCAAAATTCAGGCTTTATTTAACTACCTTGAACTTGCGACAAGCACTGGCTCAAACTCACCTTCAGCAGACACACCAGCTGCAGTGGAGAACTACATTCCTGAAACGGAGAAACCATCCCAGCACACGGTGGCCTGTAAGCATCTGACAGCAGCTCTGACAGATAGATCCAGGAACAGACAGAAGACGGGGGGTTAATTTATACCGTTAAGCCCTCTGTTAGGTAAGGCTACCTTTATTATCCCACCCCAGTGGCTGGTAAGTTCAGCACCTGCATTTGGCTGGCGGTGGTGCTAATGTCCCACCCTGGCATGCACACAGTCTGAAACAGAGGGCGAATACTGCATGTTGTTGGTTTGCAAATCCACCAAGAAGAAGAAAGAAGAAGAGACAACCATTGCAACCACTCAGGTCTACAACTATTCATGCTCCATGCAGACAGTGGAGATTTTTATGAGACAACAAGCCTCTTTCTATCTACGGTTCAGCTCAGAGCCTGAAATTGGCCATGTTGCATCGATACTACGATTGTCTGAGCTAATCCTTCCTCTCTCTCTCACACTTTCTCTCTCAGGCATCCTTTATTCCCTCTGCTTGCTCTGATTTTTGAAAAATGTGAACTGGCGACCTGTACGCCGAGAGAGAGCGGCGTGGCGGGAGGAGACGTCTGCTCCTCGGACTCCTTCAATGAGGACATCGCCGTCTTCTCCAAACAGGTATAGGAACAAACCGAAGGATACCCAACAAGGGTCCTGTCCCCCGATGGGGCCCCAGCCTGTCCGTCTGAGGGAGTTTGTGGCCTTCATTTATTCATTTTTTGTATGTTTTGCTCCTCTAGATCCGATCAGAGAGGCCTTTATTCTCATCAAATCCTGAGCTGGATAACTTGGTGAGTTATCTAAGTTATTACTACCATCATGAGTAATACAGTCTTAATGTTGATGAATTGCACTGATTTTTATGCCAACACAGCATTATAAATGACCATTTTACTCGTGTTGTAGATGATTCAGTCGATACAAGTGCTGCGTTTTCACCTCCTGGAGCTCGAGAAGGTAAGAATTAAATAGATAAATAAGATTATAACAGAAAGGATTAACTAACGTACCATTGGCCTCAGTATTAAGAATACTCACTGTATTAAGATGCTATGATTACAAGCACTGCTAATAAACTTTCCAGGTTCACGAGCTCTGCGATAACTTCTGTCATCGATACATCAGCTGTCTGAAGGGGAAAATGCCTATTGATCTGGTTATCGACGACAGAGATGGAAATAAATCCGACAGCGAGGATTTCATCAGGTCGTCTGGGAACAACATGGATCAGGTGAGCTTTCAGATTCTCTCTTTACAGTATGGAGTATAAACCTGCTCCGTTTATTCCAGTCACTGACCCGTTCCTTGTCTTCTTCTGCAGATTTCATGGAGCAGAGATCATGACGACTCAGCATCGATACGATCGGCAGGGACACCGGGACCCTCGAGTGGGGGACACACGTCTCACAGTGGAGACAACAGCAGCGAACAAGGTGAGAATTTTCTGATAGAACTTTACCCGATGTTACTCTGGCTCTCAGTTTATCCAAAGACTCCATGTTGGTCAATGGGACCCTTTGGTTTGTTACTTGGTTTATCAGGGATTGGTTGGTCTCTTCGTTGGTTGGATAACTGATAGATCGGTTGTTGACTGATTGGTCTGGCTCTTGGTTGATTGGTTGGTTTGGTCAGGTTGGTCAGATGGATTAGGTTGGTAGGTACGTTAATTGTTTGGTCTGGCTTTTGGGCGGGCTAGTTGGTTGGTTGGTGTCTTGTTAAGTATTTTGTTTTTGTGAAGTTTAGTTCATTTGAAAGTCTGGCTCCTGGTTGGTCAGATGATTCAGGTTGTTGGTTGGATGAATGATAAACTGCTAAGTGATCTTACCAGTCTGGCTCTAAGGTGGGCTGGCTGTTTTGTTTGCTGGTTTGTCTCTTTCTGGTTGAGAGATTTGTAAGCATGTTGGTTATTTGATTGGTTGGCTGATTTGTTGATAGGTTTTGATCTTTGACTGGTGGGTTGATTTGGTAAGTAGGTTGGTCAGTCTCTTGGCTGGTTGTCTTATTGCTTGGTATGAAACGGCTGTTGGTTAGCTAGTGGGATAATTGGTATTAAGGTGAGTTTATTGATTGGTCATAGTCCATGATTGGCCAGTTGATTTGGAAAGTCAGTTGTTTTGTCTCCTGCATAACTGTATAATTGGTCGGTATGTTGGTTAACTAACTGGTCTGACTTTTGTGTTGTTGCTTTTCTCTGTTGCTAAGGTGGTTAGTTGGATGACTGGTTGGTAGGGAGGTTATTAGAATAGTCTAGCTCTTGATTGGCCTTGTGGTTTATAGTGTAATTGTTGGTTTGTTGGTTTGGTTAACCTCCTTGTCTCTTAGTTGGATGGTTGGTTAGTTACATGAAGTGTTGCTTGGTCTATTACCAGGTCAATTAGCTGGATTATTGGTAGGTTGGTTGGTAAGATGTTTGGTTTTAGGGTTAGGTTGGTTGGTCCGATTTAGTAGTTCAATTTCTAAGTATTTATTGACTTGTCTGGCTCCTGGTTGGTCAGATGATTCAGGTTGTCGGTTGGATAAATGGTACACAGGTTAGTTAACTGACTGGTCTGGCTCTTAGGTGGGTAAGTTGTTTTGTTTGCTGGTACTTCTCTTTCTGGTTGAAAGATTGGATGTTATATTGTTTATTTGATTGGTTGGCTGATTTAAAGGGTTGGTTGGTCTCTTGGCTGTTTGGATAACTGGTAGGTATTTTAGATAACTGGTCGGTCTGTTTTTGTGTTGTTGGTTTTGTTTATTGCCGGTTTAGTTAGGTGGACAGTTGGTTGGTAGGTAGGTTGATAAAATGGTCTAGCTATTAAGTGGGCTGGCTCTTTATTTAGTTTATTAAATGGTTTGTAGTGGAATTGTTTTTTGTTGTATTTGTTCGGCTCCTTTGCCTCTTAATTGGATGGATAATAGCAAGGTGTGTTGGTTAATTGATTTATCTAGCAGGTGGTTGGTTGGTTTGGTCAGTTGCCCCGTTGATTAGCTGGATTATTGGCAGGTAGGTTGGTTAATCGCCTTTGGTTGGTTGGTTGGTCCTAATGAGTAGGTTAATCTATAAGTATTCATTGATTGGTCTGGCTCATGGTTGGATGAATGGTTCATTGGTTGGTTAATTGATTGGTCTGGCTCTTAAGTGGGTTGGTTGTCATTGTTGCTGATTGTAATAATTGAAGGGTTCTGCAAGCAAACTGGTTCTGCCTTCTGTTTTGATTAATAATTGTCAGGTCAGCTGGTTTATTGATGGAACTGGCTCTTGGTTGGTTAGTTGGTTTGGTCTGTAACTGAGTTGGTTAGTTGGAGAATTGGTAGACGTAGCGTTTAATCAACCGGTCTTGGTCTTTGGTTGGCTGGTTGATTTGGCCAGCTAGATTGCTGGGCTGGTTGTTTCCTTTGAGGTTGAATGATTAGAAGATAGATTTGTTTATTGATTGATTGGTTTATTTGGAATGTTGAGTGGTTAATTGATTGGTCTTGCTCTTTGGTCTGCTGGTTGATTTGGCCAGTTAGCTTTTAGGATAATGGGTTGGTAGGTGGGTTAATTGATTGGTCTGGATCTTGGTTGATTAGATGGTTTATCCTAACTTTTATGGATTATTTCTTCAGTCAGTTTTTAGTTGGTTGGCTAATTGATTGGTAACTAACCACTGTGTACAAAAATTTAACCATCCTGACAATTTTTCCCAAGCGCCCTACAAAATCTTGGATAATTCAACTATAACATTCTGTCGTCATCAGCGTATGTGCCTTACAGTGATTACCAACAGCAGTGCATACACTTCTGCTTACTTCTTCTGAAGGGTTTTGGTTTGTGTGTATTTTCCTCTTCTGCTCTTTTACAAATACGTGTGAGTGTGAGGGTTTATGAATGGTGGCAGAGCTTTTCCGACATGTCGGACTTGATGTGCCTTTGAAAATAAAAGGAGACGGTTGGGGAAGAAAGCGGGGGGAGTGGGAGGGTGATGAAGGCTGACAGACGACATGAGCTTCGAGCCGAGCTGGAAGAAAGAGAGCTTTATGTTCCTGAACGCACACACACAAAAACCACACACTCTGGGAAATAGGAATAACACAGCATGCAGCAGACATACGCTGCCTGAAATATGCATGAACTGAATGTATGTCGTTAAGGTTCTGAATAGAGAGAGATGAAGAAGAAGCGTATGCATATAAACAATCTACAAAACACAAATAGAAACAAACTGAACCCAACATAAACACAAAGATAAATCACAAATGAGAGTGTGCTGTCAAAAGGTTTATTAACGTCTTAAAAATTGGCTGACAAAGACACATCTGAGAACTGAAGAGAGAGAAAATGCAACACTGAAGTGGACAAATAACCCACGAGGCAAGGTAAACATGGGCTCTTTATGCCCTGTCTACTTCAGAATATTCATGGATATAAAGTCCCCAAAATCAACAATATTAACAACATAAAACATCTGTTTTTGTCATGATAAAATGACTTACATGGTGTTTTTTAATAATGGATATAAAAACTGAAACCAAGACAACTGTCTGTTAAATGCCTCTGAAAGGTAAAGATGAGCTTAGGTGTTTTTGTGGTAGAAATCTCATTTCTTTAATGGCTTAGACCAGTGGGTCTCACATGGTGTGCCAAGGCACACTAGTGTGCCCTATGGCAAGTCTAGGTGTGCCTTGGGAATTTGTAACCAGGCCTTCACACCGATCTGGCTGGACCCCTGAACAAAAAAAAAACAACCAGAGAATGAGGCCCTCCCCTGTGATTTATTGATATCAGTGCATGTGTGTTGGATCAGCAGCATTTTTGCCTGTTTTCATCACTCTTATCCTCTTTTTACCAATTGTTTGCAACTTTTAATCATTTTCACCACTTTTTTGCTACTTTTAACCCATTTTTGCCACATTATGCCCATTTTCACCCATTTTTTGCCTTTGTTCGGCCACTTTTTTGCCCTATTTTGCCATACTTTTCATCACTTTTAAACCATTTTTACTAACTTTTTTGCCAATGGTCACCCATTGTTGCCAGCTTTTTGACATTTTTACTAGTTTTTGCCACTTTTAACCCATTGTCTGGCCACTTTTTGCTACAGTTAGGACATTTTTTGCCAAAATGTTCCTCACTTCTAATCCCTTTTTACCACATTTTTGCAACTTTGAGCCCATTATTGCAACATTGTACCAATTTCGCCTATTTTCTTCTTTGTTTGGCCACTTTCCCCTCCCATTTTTGCCACATTTTTTCATCACTTTTAAGCCATTTTTACTACCTTTGCCAAGTCTTTTTACCTTATTGACACTTTCAACACATTTTTGCCACTGTTACCCCATTGTCTGGCCACTTTTGGCCAATTTTTGCCCATTTTTTACTTTGTTTCACCTCTTTTTGCCCAATTTTGCCATGTTTTTGCATCACTTTAAACAATGTGAATATGGTGCGCCTTGAGATTTTGGCTTAACCTTTGGTGTGCCTTGGGCAAAAAAAGTTTGAAAACCACTGGCTTTGACACATATAAACAAACGTTGGCTTACAGAGCCAGTTAGCTGTACAGGTGTTAAAATGATACATAAAATCATGACCTTTGACCTCCAAAATCTGATTAGTCCATCCTAAAGGTCAGGGCAATGTCTGCTATCACACCTTATTCACATTATAATGCACTATATCGTGTATGTAGTATGCAATTTTAGTGGTGTCTGAAAGCTGAGGGAGCATCTCTTTACCCTATTGTAGCACTCATTGTTACCCACTCTATCTGTTAAAGCTAGACCAAAGCTTAAACAAGCAGAGAGTGGCTCTTGGCTGGTTGATTTAGGAAGTTGGCTGGATGGTCTCCCTCCTGGTTGGATAATAGTTTAGTATATTTGCACCCTTAATTATCTGGCTCTTGGTTGGTTTGTTTGGTGTGTTGCCATGTTGGTTTGTTGGATAATTAAAAGTAGGGTGGTTGGATGGCTGGTTGATTTGGTCAGTTGGTTGGTTGGTCTCTTGCCTGGTTGGATAATTGCTTGCTATACTGGCTTATTGGTTTATCTTGGTCTTGGTCGGTTGGTGTGATCTGTCGCCATGTTGGCTAGTCGAATAATTGGAAGGGAAGGTGGTTAACCCTTTAAAAATTTCGGGATTGCCAGCGCTCCCATTTGCATACCTATTTTTAAACGTGGGCAGAATTGTAACCAAAGCAGATCAAGAGAGCAAGAATTCTTTTTGCATAGAAATCCTTAGAAGCAACACTAACACAGCACACATTCGATGTGTTCCAGATTACTGTTTCCTTCTAGAAATATCCCTCCTACTTTTGCAGAAATGTAGTATACAGCGCACTCATCAAAAACAATACAATATAACATAAACCAGGCTATAATTGTGTTGTTTTCTTGCAGGTCACAGGTTGCACTTCTTGTTGTTTTAACATGGTCGTCTGCAAACACATGCATGCTCAAAAGTATCTGGCACCTTAGAGATTTGATTTCATTTGATTTACTGTACATAGTTTAGTTTTAAAAAGATGCTGTCTTTTTAGCACGATTTAATTTTATTATTGTTTTTGCCACAGTTTATAAGATGAGTGTATTTCAAAAAGGAAGTCATGAACATACTCAAAAAATTTTTTTTTGTGGTTTGAAATGATCTTGTGCAACTTTTTTTTACAATCACAGTTTTAAGGGTTACAGCTATGACATCTCTGTATTTAGGAAAATGTGCAACAAAAAAAGCTTTTCATTTTTTGTGTTTCTTTTTTTTTTTGCACTTTTGAGCAATTTAATTTGTTACTGACTCATCACATACATATCATTAAAATTTGGGTTCTAAGAGTTGTATTGATGTATAGTCAATTCAGATACTTAAAAAAAAAATGGCACCACAGCATGTAAAAATCTAAAGATATGCTCTGGCTGACTTGTTCTATGGTAGATCATAAAGGGTTAATGATTGGCCCTGCTCTATGGTTTGTTGGTCGACTTGGTACGCTGGTTAATCTGTCTCTCGGATGGTTGGACCATTGGAAGGTATGTTGGTTAACTGACTGGTGTGGTTTTTGGTCGGTTGGTTGGTTTGGTCTCTTGCCTGGTTGGATAATTACTTGCTATAATGGCTTATTGGTTTATCTTGGTCTTGGTTGGGTGGTTGGTGTGATCTGTTGCCATCTTGGTTAGTTGAATAATTGGAAGGGAAGGTGGTTGGACCATTGGAAGGTATGTTGCTTCACTGACTGGTCTGGTTTTTGGTCAGTTGGTTTGGTCTCTTGCTGTGTTGGTTAGTTTGATATTTATCAGGTATGGTGGTTGACTGATTTGTCTTGATTGGCTGATTTAGTGAGTTGTATTGTTGGTTAGTTATATCAATGGTAGAGAGGATGTTAGATTTATTGGTCTAGGTCTTTGGTTGGTTGGTTGTTGATTTGGTGGATTGGTGTGTTGGATTGTTTTCTTTTTGTTTTGTTTATTTAGCCTTAATTTAACGCGGTTAGTCCCATTGCGATCAAAGATCTCTTTTTCAAGGGGGACCTGTCAGGTGTACGTCGCTTTGGATAAAAGCTAAATGACATTGTGTTAGTTAGGTAGGCTTGTTCATTGGTTGTTCTTGGACTTTGGTTGCTTGGTCTCTCTGGCTCTTGGTTGGTTGGTTTGGACTGTGGCCATGTTGGTTCTCTCGATCAGTGGTTCTCAACATTGGGTTCAGGACCCCATGGGGGTCGCGACACACTGAGAGGGGGTCACAAGATGCCCTAAAAAACTAAGAATATTTTTTTTAATTACACTGTTGCCACTTTACAACAATTTTGCTATATTGTAATCAGTTTTGTCACTTTTTCCTCACCAATATTGCCCATTTTAACACATCCTTGCCATTAAACCCATTTTTTCCCATTTCAAACCCTTTCCAACACTTTTTCTGCCTGTTTTTACTGCTTCTACTCCAAGTCTTTCCACTTTACACCCACTGTTGCCTCTGTTGACGTATTATTGCCTCTGTTAACAACTTTTTTGCCAACTTTTACACCCATTTCAACCACATTTCACTATTTGATATCCTTATTTTTTCCAGTTTAACCCATTTCTGAAAATTTCTGCCAATTTTTCTGTCTTAGTTAACCCTTTTTGCCAGTTTATAACAAGTTTTCATCCAATTCACTAAATTTTCCACCCATTTTTGTTGATTAAAAGTCATTTCAGCCACTTTATAATTCCCCTTACCACTAACTATGCCTGTTTTTGCCACCTCAAGCAATTTTTGTCACTTTCTGCTTATTTTTTTTGCCAGCTTTATCCAATTTTTGCCACTTTTAACCAATTTCTGCTACTTTTAGAATCCAATTTCACCATCTTTTCCACCATTTTTTTTGCCATTTGCCAAACCCATTTTATTTCTGGTTTTAACAAAAGGGATTTGAACCCATTTTTAAGAAGGCTACCACTCACATTAAAAAAATACTCTTGCTTCTTGCGTCTTCTGACAAATCAAAAGGTTGAGAAGCTGCTCTAACAGGTAGGGTGCTTGTTTGGTTGGATGATTTGGTGAGTTTTATGCGATGCAGCATGAGGATATTTTTCATCATTTTGCTAAATACACAATAATGTTTAGTTTTTTTTATCCCTTTAACCTTTTTGATGAAAGGAACATTTTAATTTTCAGTGAAATGCTACGATTATATTCTATCCTCAGCCAGTGTTGCAGTATTTTTTAAAAGTGCGATGAAGCCGTTTTCCATGGAGTAGTATCCCTAATGGTTCATTGTTGCGTTGATTATTGCCCCATAAGCCCATCACAGACAGATTACTATGGGGAATAGGAAGGAGAGGATGGATGTGTGATTTCAGACGTGACTCAGGAGTAATTCCTCCATGCAGTTTTGAGATATCTAAGAGTTTAGATGATTGTGACCTTATATCTCCAAATCTGGGCTGGACAAATGGAGCGATGCCGTCTGTACTTACAGATGAAACATGATGTCTCTGGTCTTGGCTGGCCAGGTAAAAAGAAATACGGAGCACCATCATGAAACTAAATGTAATAATACAGCTAAACATTTAAACTCATCCTTCTTGGTGTTGTATTCTTTTCTGTTGTCATGTAGATGAAAGTTGGATGAAATTTGAGAAGTTTGGTGTTTATCAGCTAAAATGAAAGATTTAAGAAACAGCTTTTGTCATTTCTCTGTATTCTCAGACATGTCATAGATAAATAATAATCCTGAGGGTGTTTGGCATATGAAGGATGGAGATATGTTGTTACAGGTGAACTTTACATGTACACCACCCCTCATCACCAGGAACTGAGTTTATGAACGTTGAACATAGATGACATTAATGCAGTTCAACTTTAGACCCACTCTCTGCAGTTTTGGCTCAGAGCTGCTGGTTTCAGTCCAGCCGGTCCTGTTAGCATGTTTCTGTTAGCGGGCCAACTGAAATAGACCCTGTGGTTTCTGTATCTGCTGCCCACTTTTACAGTTTAACACCGCTGGGAGGGGGAGACCGCCGTCAGGTTCACCTGTGAGTCTGACTTCAGATAATCAGCAAACACAATGACAAGTTTGATTAACTCACAGATTTGTTACTAAAGCATGGACCGGTCTTTACAGTGAGATAGATGATGGCTCTCTGGGGCCGTCAGCTCTTTTGAAGCTGATTCTTGTTTTTTATAAGTCTGAGCCAGACAATCGTTTGTCTCATTAAGAGTTTCTCTAATTTTACTTTCTGGGCAGCTGAAATGTTTCTGGAGTTTTCTGCCTGTTTTATGGGAATCCACAGCTGTGATGGAGAATAACACCCGGAGTAACATTTCAGCCAAATCATTCAGGACCCTGCCTGACTATATGCATAACCTACTACACAAACAGGGGCAGCTGCTAACAAAGAACATAGCCATTGTTCTGCACATAACACTGTTAAGTTTCTCACGAGGTCCAGCTGTTGGTTGGTTGTTTGGTTCAGTGGTTGGTTGGTTGGTTGGTTGGTTCAGTGGTTGGTTGTTTGGTTCAGTGGTTGGTTGTTTGGTTCAGTGGTTGGTTGATCGGTTGGTTGGTTCAGTGGTTGGTTGGTTGGTTGTTTGGTTCAGTGGTTGGTTGATCGGTTGGTTGGTTCAGTGGTTGGTTGGTTGGTTGTTTGGTTCAGTGGTTGGTTGTTTGGTTCAGTGGTTGGTTGTTCGGTTGGTTGGTTCAGTGGTTGGTTGGTTTGTTGGTTGATTGTTTGGTACATTGGTTAGGTTGGTTTTTACCTCCACCAAGGAGGTTATGTGATTGGCAGGTTTCGTTTGTTAGCAACATAACTCAAAAAGTTATGGATGAATATTGATGAAATTTTCAAGAAATGTCAGAAATGGCATAAGGAAAAACTGATAAAATTTCAGGACTGATCCAACTGATCCGGATCACCGTCTGGATCCAGGAATTTTTAAAAGGATTCTTCACTATTGGGAGATAGGGCTGATGGCGGAGTGCTTTTCTAGTTTGGTTGGTTGGTTGTTTAGTTGTTTGATTAGTTGATTGTTTGGTTGGTTGGTTCAGTGGTTGGTTGGTTGGTTGTTTGGTTGTTTGGTTGTTTAGTTGTTTGATTAGTTGATTGTTTGGTTGGTTGGTTCAGTGGTTGGTTGGTTGGTTGTTTGGTTGTTTAGTTGTTTGATTAGTTGATTGTTTGGTTGGTTGGTTGGTTGTTTGGTTGTTTAGTTGTTTGATTAGTTGATTGTTTGGTTGGTTGGTTCAGTGGTTGGTTGGTTGGTTGTTTGGTACATTGGTTAAGTTGGTTATTCAGTTGGTTGGGTTTTCAGTTTGCTGGTTGGAGTCTTAGTAAGTTAGTTAAACATGCTCTAATCAGCCTCTTGTTTAACCAGTTAGTGGGTGTTTTTGTCTGGTTGATCTCTTGCTTGGTTGTTCAGCAACCGTCTTAGTTGTTCATCTTTTCATCTGTTTCTTGGATGGTTGGTTAAATTGTTCAGCCTCAAAAATGATCAGTTATTTGGATTTAGGTTGACCAAAATCCTGGTGGCTGGTTGTGGATTGGTTCCTAGAGTGGTCATTTGGTTCATCTACAGATTTGTATGTATGTGGGTTTATTTGCTTTTTAGTTCGCTTACTGGTTAATTGGTTGGGTGGTTGATTGGTTGACCGCTAACTTGGTCAGTCAGTAAGTGGTAGGTGGTAGGTCAGTATTGGTCTTTATGGCGGTCAGTTGGTTAGTTTGTTGGATTGTCTCTTGTTTGGTCAGGTGGTTGGTTCATTAGTTGGTGACTGAGTTATTCTGTTGATATCATAAGTTGGTTGATTGGTCAATAAGTTGGCCTGTTAGTTGGCTTTTGTTTCAGTCTGGTTGGCGGGTGGGTTGGTCAGTTGATTTGATCAGTTGGTTGTCTAGTTTTTTTTGTCAGGATTTTGGTTGCCAGCTGGCTACTTTCAGAGTTTTTGGACAGTTAGTTGGTTGAAGGTTTGGTTTGGGTGACTGGTCAGTTTGGTCAGAGGGTTGGTTGGTTAGTCTGAGCCGGCTGGTTGATTAAGACAGTTGGTTATTTAGTTGTTCAGCCTTTTGGAGTACCTGCTGGTTAATTTTTGAGCTGTTGGATAGTTGGTCTATCAGATGATTGGTTGATTAGTCAGGCTCTTGGTTGGTGAGTAAATTTTGTCCCTTGATTAGCGGGTTTTATGTCAGTAGGATGTGGGTTGGTTTGATGGTCAGGCTCTTGGTTTTAAAAACATTTGGTTGGTCAGTTGGCTGGTTGGTCATGTCCTGGTTTGTAGGAAGGTACCACCTCACAGCTGCTGAGGATACCTGAAATAAATTTGTCTCTCAAATTTGTGGTGAAAATTTGAAACCATAAGAGTAGACTCTGTCCTGTTAGGCTGCAGTGCCTCAGTGTCCACATACTTTTGGCCATGAAGTGCAGTCAGAGGCTCTCACATGTTTTAGAAATCTCACAGCAGGATATTTTGTCTTCGTTTTTGTGATTCGATTCCAGGACTGAGCTCAGCCGTGAGGTCATCTTTAAGAGAGCCTTGGATTGGCTTTTACTCATATGACCCCGCCCACCATCGTCAGCAGAGAGGGGAAATGGTCCGTAGTGGAAATGTGGTGGAAAATAAAGACTCTCCCACTCTCTCTCTCTCCACTGAGCGTTCCTCCAACAGAGCACGGATAATAAAAATCTGTAAAAACAGTTCTTAAAAGGCTCAGGATGGACGAGGCACAGCGGCTTCATGTGTTTGTTTTTGTCTTCATGGCACATGTGCAGAGCAGAGAGACATTCATTAATTCAAGGACTCTTAAATGAAAACTTGATGTGTCTCTGGAAAACTTTGGACGTTATTTATGTGCACTGAGCAAAGTTCTGTTGGATCAAGTGTGGTTTTCTGAGAAGTACTGTAAGATATTTGGTGGTCTACAAGAAAAGAAACACACCAACAGCTGCACCATTAAGAATGATTTTAGACCTTCTAGTGGAGAAGAAAGATGCATATTCAATCTATTTCAATCTATCTATTCTATTTTGTGTGGGTTTTGTGCAACTTAGATTTGTCTTTCTTTGATTCGAGTGATGTCACCGCTCTAACAAATAGGTTTTTATCTGTAGGGACTCTTTCTGTAATGTCAGACACATAGATAACTTTTTTTGTGGATGCACTTTTATGAAGCACATTTGCCCTGAAAGATAACTTTGCAACTATCCGCCTACTACTGGAAGTATTCCAAAACTCTTCACACCTGTTCTTTAGAGACCGATGCAGAAAGTTGGACAGCAGCCTCTGCAGACATGGCTGATCATGCTAACCTTGCAAAGCAGATAGATACGCCCGTTTCCATGTTTTTTCACTGGTGAATCCATTTTGCAAAGCTCCCGTCTGAACCGTTTGGGCCCAGTTAGAAAGTGACAGGACCAATCAGCGACGAGGGCCAGTACTTTCAGGCGCAGCAGAGTCGTGACGTAATCAGGCAGCAGCAAGAGCTGGTGCAGTTATGGAGGAAGAGATTAGCGTGGATGCTGTTAAAGCGCCAGTTTTATCAGAACTTGACGACATTTCTTCATGAAAAGAAGAACAAAGAACAGCAGTGAGTTGTTTTCAAAAACCACAAAAGTCGAGTACTGACATGTCTATAGTTGCCATGTATTACACGTGCAGCTTGATAGCGGCTATGTCACGTGTTTTGTTGCTCTGATTGGCCCGTAGAGATGTGACGGACAGAACGTTCACCCAATCACACTCCAAGTTTTTTTCAAAGCCTCTGCCTTTACTCAAACGTTTCCTATTGAAGCTTTACCAGGTGTATCAGGTTATGATCATGGCAGATTCATGCTACTATGGCCTAACTGCTTTTGAACTAACTTTATCATAATTATTATGCGTTGTCATGAATGTATCTATCATTATGAGAGTTCTAGCTTTCTGGAAATTCAACGCATGCTGCTGACTGACCCAGGGAGCATCTTTAGACCAGAGCCTTCTCCACCAAGTAGAACTGTAGATCTATTTTGCAATAAAATAGTTAAAAATATGAACAGAGTGTTCCTGGCTTGACTTTTTCCAAACAAACCACAGATGAAGAGAGCATAGATCAGTGTTACTCAACCCTGCTCAAACAAAGAGCCAAGTTATTGACAAATGCCTTGTGTTGATATTGTTTTTTATGGAGAGGAAATTTAAGATAAGTCTAAATTTTACGTCCCTTGTGTTCCTTCTTGCCTTTTATTGTGCACAGATATCCAGTCGTCCTCTAGCTCGCAGGTTGCTGTGAAGCTGTTGTCACAAACCATTAGCAGGTTTGGTCGGACCTCTCGTTCCTCAGCTCCCTAAGGAGAGAGAGGACAGGGAGGGAGAGGAGGTGGAGGGGTGTACAGCAGCCTCAGGGAGCTTGTGGTTCAGCCTAATGAGGCTGAGAGCTTGTTTATGGAGTTACGCATCATTTTTATGATTATTTCCACCTTTTCGGCCTCTGCCGCGCAGCAGAATCCTTCCTCTGTTCAGGCTCGGCGAGGCCCTGGCCCTCTGCGGCTGACTCTGAGCGAGGCGGTGGGACCTGCTGCAGGCTGCCGGGGACCGTCGCCCTAACCTTGGCCCGCGCTGTAAAAAACACTGAGGAGAAAATGAGGCTCATTAAACAGGCAGAGAAAGCGCAGTAAAAACACCCAGCACAGCAGCTTTTAATGCTTTTGGTTAAAATGCTGCAATATGTGCCATGATCTAAAACCTGCAGGGGGATGGAGAGGACAAGAGGGTTCGAGAGTAGAGGCAGACCGCTGTGAGTGCATGGTTACAAATCTGAATCAATGCAGCAAATATGGGAATGTGGGAATGTATTCAGGGAGAATCCATGAGTAAAAGCAGGTGTTTGATGAGGGGCAGTGAAAAAACAATAGGAGCAGTGATATTTCACCAGCAGCCGAGGACTTCCAATAATTCTATACCTCGGGCAAAAGATGGCGCTAAATTTATTTTTCTGTGCTCTGAAACAGAGCTGCTACTACGGCAACCGAGGTGGACAAAACAGGAAAACACTCTGCCTGTTACAAGCCTCAGTGGAGACAGAGCAGTGGCATAAAGTGCTGATATTTTGGATGCTTGCTGGTGTATTTTTGGGTTGAGATTGCTGCTGATGAGGTACTTGCTAAAAATGCAGTGGTTAACAGATGAACTCATGTCTTCTCCATGACTGTATGTCAGTGCTTCTCCTTCAGGTAGCTCATGGTAACTCTGCCTGAGATGGTTCTGACTTCATGGCCAATTACCAAATCTAAAAAGCTGCATAGACAGAAAGTTGTGGCTGATAAGGGACAGTAGGAGGGGGGGAGTGGGCCTGGCTTATCCCACTCTTAGGGTTAAGGCTGGCAGAAGTGCTGCAAAACTGACCACATAAAGTGGTGAAAAGAGGTTAAAAAGTGTCATAAACTGGTTACAAATTACAAAAATAGTTCAAAAAAGTAATGAAAATGGGTAAAAAAGTGCCAAAAATAGAAAAGAAGTGTAAAAATGGGATAAAAGAGTGGCACATAGGGGATGGAATATGCAGGAAAAGTGGTTTAAAGGGTTAGAGAATGGCAAAAACTTGGGTAAAAAAAGCAAAAAGGGGCAAAAAGTATCAAAATGGGTTAAAAGTGGCAAAAATACAGCAAAACAAGTTTGGTTAATTAACCACGTGTGAAAAAGAGTTCAAGAGTGGAACACAAAGGATAGTTTGCAGGAACGTGGCAAAAGGGGGTTCAAGAGTAACAAAAAATGGGTGTGAAGTGGCAAAAATTTGGTGAAGAGTTGCAACTACTGTTGAAAAAATGTAATGAAAACGGGTTAAAAAATGGCAAAAATCAAAGAAAAAGTGGCAAGAACGGATAAGAGTGGCACCAAGGGGAAAAACATGCAGGAAAAGTGGTTTATAGGGGTTAAAGAATGGCAAAAATTGGGTTAAAGAAGCAAAAGGGGGTTAAAAGTAGTAATACTGGTATTAAATCACAACTGTGGAGGGCCCATTCTCTGGGAATCTGGTGCCCAGTTAATTCTGTCGTCAGGCCTGTCTCCTTGTGGCCTGCTGCATCATAGATAACAGGGACAGATGTCACTGATAATCTGCGTTTTGAGACTAAAACATTTAATTTTTGTGTGCTTGAAAGTCTGGCCCCCAGAGTTTCTGTTGAGAATAAATCTGGCTCTTGTGCAGATGTACTTGATGACCCCTGCACTAAAGGAATGAAATGGTCCATTTCCAGGACATTTTCCAACCGTACAACCCCTGGCTGGAGCTATGATCATGCTTGTAACATGTAGTCTGACCCTAACATGTAAGAGAAACCGTCTTTCTTTCCTTTAAGAATCCTGATGTATTCTTGGTATGTGAGGAGGCTGGTTTTCAGCTCTTTGAATCTAGATTTCCACAAATGAGCCTGAAAGGTCTGCTTCCATTTCTGTGGCATAAACTCTGATGTATTCCTGTTTTTCCTCCCTCTGCGCTGATCAGGTGACTGCCTGGATAACGGCATGGCCTCTCCCAGCACAGGAGACGACGACGACCCCGACAAAGACAGACTACACAACAAGAAAAGAGGAATCTTCCCTAAAGTGGCCACAAACATCCTGAGAGCCTGGCTGTTCCAGCACCTCACGGTAACTCCAACAAACTCGTGTTCCTGCCTCTGTTTTTACTGTTTTTGCATGAAGCTTCTGTGGATTTAAAGGTCTATAAAGGTGGATATAAAGATATAAAGGTTAAAGCAGTCTCTCTACAATCAGAGAGAAACTTTGGGGTCAGATGTGTGCAGCTCTGGGCCGGGTCCCTAATGTGAAACCAGAAATGTAGTCCAGTTCTGATCAAACTGCTGCTGCAGCTGCATCCATGCTGATCTCTTCACCGGCCGCCATTGTTTACAGGCTTGCAGACACTTTAACCAAATAACTCCTGCAGCTACAGCACCCTCCTCCCGCAATGATGCTGATTGGTCTGGTCATTATCTGACTGGGGACAGGCCTATCAGGTTGAAGCTTTACAAGAGGGATCTGCTTGAGAATAAACATGGAATCTGGACAATCCATCAGCTTTGCAAGGTTGAGTTAAATATTTTCACTGATAGAAAATGATAAAAAGAAATGCACTTTTGACGATATTCAACATTATAGCTCAAAACAAAATCAGCTGATCTCGATTTCACTAACTGTGAGACTACTAGCACCAGTCGGCTGGACCTTGAATCAGGTGGTGATAAAATCCACAATCGTGACATCCCAGCATGCTCCTTAGTTTCAGCTTTAAAGCCAGCGTGATCACTTCCTCTCTCCTGAGGTTTGTCTGCTCTGAACCAGACCAAGTTTAGGATTTAAGCGAGAGGGAACCTTAGTCCAGGTCATCTTTGTTTCTGTTAAAGTAAAGAATAAGTCCGTTTTTAGTTATTCTGCTAGAGAGAAGCAAAAACACGACGGGGAAATGAGATATTTTATGAGCACAAAGTTGAAACGAGTCAAAGTGAGAAGGCCGGCTTACTTCTGAAAATCCCAGTCCAGGATGACTCATGGGTTTGGCCTAGACCCCCAGAAAAATCCTACCCCCCATCCTCCCCCATCCTCCCCCTCGCCCTGCCTCCAAACACGGAGAGGCTAAATTCGGTGCTCGCTCAGCAGGGGTCAGGACCGCTGCCAGGACTGGAGCTGAACCTGGAGGACGGCGAGTCCTGCAGCAGATGGGAGGTGAGGGGAGCGGGGGAGAAGGGGGGAGGCTGGTACCTGAGAGAGGAAGGGGGGAGAGAGAAAGAGGGTCTGTAGCTGTCGGAGGTTAAGGTTGAGTGAAGGTCAGCAGAGCATCAACACAGGAAACAAGAGAATCAACGACACAACTTTATTTAAACGCCTCAAATTAAACAGTGCAGCTTAAAGTTGTTCACAGTGAGAAGGCAAAAAGGTGGAACCAAAGAGAATATTGAATAAAATAGGAATGTAATCGCTGAAGTAAAACAATAATCACACAGGTTGTTAACCATAAAGGTAAAAATCTAAATGGATGTTTAACAGGAGTCTTACATGTGCAGGATTCTCACCGAATTATGACTGATGCATGAATAGAAATAACCACAGTAGAGTGACGGCTCAGAGGAAGAGCAAGATGATCAGGCAGGTAGGAAACAAAGCAGCAGGTAATCCAGATTATCTTTAACCTCGTTATGTGTCCGTCCAACTGAAAGTGATCTCTGCGACGTCTGTGCTGACGCCTTTTTAAAGAGCAGAGCTGAGCTGATTATGGAGGGGGTCGGTTCTATGACTGTGTCTGCTGCGTTTAGGAATAACTGCACCCAGTGTTTGAAAATACACCAAGGCTTTATTCTGCCTAAATGCATGTAGAATCTTAACTCTTAAAGCACAATCAGCTGACAGACATTTATTTTTAAGAAAACATGGATGATCAGGATGTAGACGATCTCAGATGAATGTGTCAAAGGTTAAAGGTGATTCAGAGAGGATTCGGAGCTTTTACAGCTCTGTAAATGTAGCTCAGGTTCCTCCATGTCTCTGATAGTTGCTGAGATGTTTCTACACCTTGATTGAAGTCCACCTGTGTAGAGATGGGAGAAAGTTCTAGAAGGACAACCATCACTGCAGCCTCCACTGATCTGGGCTTTATGAAGAGAGGATAGACGGAGACTCTCCTCGGTGCAAAAGGCATGAAAGCCAGACTTGACTTGGGAATAAAAACTCAGTGGCCCATCAGTAACCATGGTTACCGTCCCTGTTCTAGCTCTTAAGTTTAGAATTTCCAAGTATTTCAACCAGTGCTCGATAAAGGGTTAAGAGAGAAAAACTCCAGTCAGTATCAATAAACTGTTCTGATTGATGGATGAGCATGGACCCTCTGGGTCTGAGGCTCTCTGGGTCTGAGGTTCTCTGGGTCTGAGGCTCTCTGGGTCTGAGTCTACTCTGGGTCTGGGGCTCTCTGGGTCTGAGGCTCTCTGGGTCTGGGGCTCTCTGGGTCTGAGGCTGTTCTCTGGGTCTGAGGTTCTTTGGGTCTGAGGCTCTCTTAGTCTGAGTCTACTCTGAGTCTGAGGCTCTCTGAGTCTGAGGCTGTCTAGGTCTGAGTCTACTTTCTGAGTCTGAGGCTCTCTGGGTCTGAGTCTACTCTGAGTCTGAGGCTCTCTGGGTCTGAGGCTACTCTGGGTCTGAGGCTCTCTTAGTCTGAGGCTGTCTGGGTCTGAGTCTACTTTCTTAGTCTGAGTCTACTCTGGGTCTGAGTCTACTCTCTGAGTCTGAGGATCTCTGGGTCTGAGGCTGTTCTCTGGGTCTGAGGCTGTTCTCTGGGTCTGAGGCTGTTCTCTGGGTCTGAGGTTCTCTGGGTCTGAGACTGTTCTCTGGGTCTGAGACTGTTCTCTGGGTCTGAGGCTGTTCTCTGGGTCTGAGGCTGTTCTCTGGGTCTGAGGTTCTCTGGGTCTGAGGCTACTCTGGGTCTGAGGTTCTCTGGGTCTGAGATTGTTCTCTGGGTCTGAGGCTGTTCTCTGGGTCTGAGGTTCTCTGGGTCTGAGGCTACTCTGGGTCTGAGGTTCTCTGGGTCTGAGATTGTTCTCTGGGTCTGAGGCTGTTCTCTGGGTCTGAGGTTCTCTGGGTCTGAGGTTCTCTGGGTCTGAGGCTGTTCTCTGGGTCTGAGGCTGTTCTCTGGGTCTGAGGTTCTCTGGGTCTGAGGCTGTTCTCTGGGTCTGAGACTGTTCTCTGGGTCTGAGGTTCTCTGGGTCTGAGGCTGTTCTCTGGGTCTGAGGTTCTCTGGGTCTGAGGCTGTTCTCTGGGTTTGAGGTTCTCTGGGTCTGAGACTGTTCTCTGGGTCTGAGGCTGTTCTCTGGGTCTGAGGTTCTCTGGGTCTGAGGCTGTTCTCTGGGTCTGAGGCTGTTCTCTGGGTCTGAGGTTCTCTGGGTCTGAGACTGTTCTCTGGGTCTGAGGTTCTCTGGGTCTGAGACTGTTCTCTGGGTCTGAGGCTGTTCTCTGGGTCTGAGGCTGTTCTCTGGGTCTGAGGTTCTCTGGGTCTGAGACTGTTCTCTGGGTCTGAGGTTCTCTGGGTCTGAGACTGTTCTCTGGGTCTGAGACTGTTCTCTGGGTCTGAGGCTGTTCTCTGGGTCTGAGACTGTTCTCTGGGTCTGAGGCTGTTCTCTGGGTCTGAGGTTCTCTGGGTCTGAGGCTGTTCTCTGGGTCTGAGGCTGTTCTCTGGGTCTGAGGCTGTTCTCTGGGTCTGAGGTTCTCTGGGTCTGAGACTGTTCTCTGGGTCTGAGGCTGTTCTCTGGGTCTGAGGTTCTCTGGGTCTGAGGCTGTTCTCTGGGTCTGAGGCTGTTCTCTGGGTCTGAGGTTCTCTGGGTCTGAGGCTGTTCTGGTTTCACGGCTTCCTCCCCTGAAGTCAAACAGAAACCCTGCAGCACAGCTCGTAAAAACGGAGCCACAGGCCGCCGTGCTGTTGACACCGCTCTCTGCTTTCTTCTTCATGTTTTTATTTGACTGTTTCATGTAAAGGAGCAAACGTGGAGCGGCGTCCTCGCTCCTGTTAACCTAATTAGACTCTAATTTACCTCCTCCTCGCTCACACATGTTGTTTGTCTCTTTTTTTAACAAACCTGAGCATAAACAGGTGGGGGACGCTGCGAGGACTCCACCGTTTGTTTACAGTCGACTCATTAACGAGCTGCTTTGGTTTACAAATTACACGTGACTCCGTCTGAACAGCTGGAAAGACTTTTCACGTCCAAGCGCCTCCGAGCACGACAACAGCGGCCGACCGTCAGGATCTGCAGAAAAACTCCGCCATCGCCACGAAGAGACGAGAGAGTCCAGGACTTCAAAGGCAGCGCCACAATTACAGAGCAGGACTTCACCCCGGCTGAGGAATGGGCCTCCTGAGCCGGGCGGGACAGATGACTTAGCAGGAAGCCCCGGCATTGACCTCGCCGCCCCCCCCTGCCCTCCAACCATCAGGGCTCAGAGGTCGCAGGGACACCTCCATCCATCCATCAGCCACTGTTTACAACCACAGAGCTGCAGATGTGGGTGACGGCGAGGCCACGGCGACCTGCAGGCACCAACACGTGAGCAGCCGCCTGTCCCTGCAGCAGAGGGGGAGAGCAGCCGCTCCAATATTAAACTAGTGGACGAGGTTAACGGGAGTTTAAGATTTATTCTCTCTGAGCGGGGCCATGAATCTCAGCATGCCGTGTTAGCTGATCGCTTTCATCAGAGCTGCATCATGAAGACCACCAGCCGAAATGTGTCGTATAACAAATTACACGTTTCTGGAGGTTTCTGTTTCCTTCATGACTTTCTACATCCTCTATGCACCCGGGAAGTTTGTGAGGTTGTGCCAGAATTACCACTTTAGCTTAAAAGTCTGTCAGCATTTCCATTAAAAACATGTTTTTGTGACAAAACGAGGGAGAAAAGCTGTTAAAGAGGCTCAGCTAGCCTCTTAGCACAGTCTTATACCCTGTTCCCACTGGCCCAAAAACCCGTTTAAACACGCTAACAATCTGCTCCTGTCGGTAGTGGGAAAGGCTCTAATCGGCATTCAGACCCGCGTCGACTGACCCTGCAGTGGACACGGCTCGCCTCTGATCGGCTCCAGTGGGAACGTCACACCTGGGTGAATGCGGGATGACTTTGGCGTAACGTGCCCACGTCATAATATCACGCCCGTAACTTGGGGCAACAAAAAGACGCCGGCAGCTGAGGGACGAGCATTGTTGTTTTTTGGACTCATCGTGTGAGATTTATATTTGCAAGATGGCATAGCACTGACAAGACAGCGAGATCAGAGAGCTTCTGTTGACCCGTGGAGAAGAGGAGTTTCAGCGCCAGGTCACTAGGACTGTGCGAGACACAACTATAGCCATACAGCAACGTAGCTAAAATGTTGAGTGAGTGTGGCAACGACTCTCACAGTCACTCACTCTAAAGAGATTTATCGAAGTTAGAGCGCAATAAATCTGTCTGTTAAAGAGGAAAGTACTGCACATTCATTGTTTCTTGTGTTTTGTTGTCATCATGATCACGCCGTTATTTCACATGCGGGTGCACGAGAGTGATTAGTCCTCCTTGTCAACAACATCGTGCAGCTGTGTAATTTCAGGGCACATATAAATACTAAAACGCTTTGCTAGATCAGTCTTGCTATAATGAAGATATCCGCTGAGAAAAATGTTTTTTTCCTCGGGCAGATTTAGCGCAGACAGCCTTTAATTCCTCCTGCCTATCTTACAAAGCGCAGTGCGTCCTGTCTGTGCACAGCTGGAAAGCGAGATCCTTTTCAAACGATATAATCTGTTAATCTTTCATTTATTTATTTATTGCATTATTTGCCTCTTGGAAATGATCACATCGATCCCCTTTTTTGTTTGTTATTACACAAAAACCAACATGATGACATCAGCTTTAACGCACCAGAGAAAAAAAAAACAGCCATGCAGCTCATCTGCTGGCGATCAGACCCGGGTCTGCTGGCAATGGGAAAGGAGTCACTTGCCGATTGTTAGCGGGTTAACCTGCGTTTAAAAAACTCGCTTTTACACGCTAATTTTAGTGGGAAAGCGGGACTGGACTCCTTTTGACTCTGGTCTCCCTTCATCTGTGTAGACCTGTAGTAGGAGGTCTGCAGGACTAAGGCCTTGTTCACATGGAGACAAAAACGGTATAAACATGTTTTTTTTGTTTTGAAAAAGTGTTCAATACATATAAGAATTTAAAATGAAAAATATCTATACATATATGAAACTGTTATATATAGAATGATTCTATGTTAAATCATGAAGTACATCTTTTCATTTAACTGAGAAAATACAAGAAAGCAGAGTCTGCTTTTATTTTTCACCATCAGTCATTATTTCAACATGGATCATTTGTTACAAATGATTCGTCAAAATCCATGTAATCTCATCGTTTGAGCTTTTTATTCTGAAAACGTGCACAATCTTTGTCGACTGTATTGAATGACGTAGCGACTTGCCTCTGGCAACATGGCGGCGACGTCAGCGCCCAGCCAACCAGCCAATCTCCCGTCGCATATTATATCTGTGCTCAGTGATACGCGAATTTGGATCATAAGTTGATTCATTAAAATTAATTTAATGTTATCGCTGTGCTTGTTAGTCTGAAAACTAGCATATTTTTGTCTACTTGTGTTTCTTTATGCGACGGACCTGTATGGAGTAGTGAGAGAGCCAAGTTACAAAAATAAATCTAGAAAAGAATAAGCAAATAAAAGTGGAAATATAAAGACTAATAAATATATATATATATATATATATATATATATATATATATATATATATAAAAATGTTATATAAAGCAATATTAATCAAAAAATGAATCCATAAAAGAAAAGGCTAATAAAAGTAGAAATATAAAGACAAATAAATAAATAAATAAATAAAAATAAAAGCAAAGGAAATATGCACAGAAAATCGTGCGCAGTAGGAATGTCGTGCGCAGGCGCAGAAAGAATCCGATCGAGGAGAAACATGGTGGCGGCAAATTTGACGAGAGAACTTTTAAGACTCGCTGAAGTTACAGAACAAGATGAACATGATGGAGAATATTTTTTGAGGACCGTAGAGGACATCATGGAGAGTGTTGGTGCTGTGTGTGCGCTGACAAACACAGACATCGATATCTTGGGTCTGTGTGTCGGCCGGTGTCACAGATTAACTGGTGTTGAATTAAGTGAGGCGGATGTTAAGGGGTGTGGCTTTTGACAGTTTGTGTTTACCTTCCAAATAGCGCTGAAAATGCAGTAATATCACCCTTTTTTTCTATTATAACAATTTATTGGTGCTTGTGGGGATATTAACGTCAGGTGATAAGTGTTTGGGGCATGAAAGCGTACGTTTACAGACATAAATACCTGGAAAGAAAATATAGGTGACTGTGCAGGTGCCTGTTAAAAACAGTGCAAACAGAGGTGACACGCCGGGAAAACTTGTTGTTTTAAGTGGAATATTTTTGTACAGGATGGTTGTGGTTATGAATCATTAAGAAATTTTTTATAATTAATGTTGTATAAATGGGACACAAACGTTATAAGGGATTAGTTCAAATGCAGCAGGTAAGTCGAGGAGAAAGACGTGCTGACTGGGTTAACCTGTGATAGCCTGTTGACTTGTGATAAATTCCATGCTTGGTTGTGTTTGATAATGAAAATGTATAAACGTTCAGTCGGAGTTTGGAAAGCATAAAAAGGCTACAGGAAAATTAAGTAGATCACTTGCTGTCTGTTTAGATAATGACAGCACATGTTAACACAACTCATCAACACGAAAAAACCACCTGAATACTCTGTCAGGGATGGTTAAGTGTCGTTTTACGTAGACGCATTATGGGACCCTATGACTAATACAGACTTCCGACTTCTGGTGTAAAGAGGAGGTCTTCAGCTGCACCCAGGTACTCTTGGATGAATGAGGTGCAGGCAGCCTGCTCCCCCTAGAGGCTAAACCGAGATGTACACCAAAACAAACATCTTAAGACAAAACTAATCAATAGCAGAAATGAACTAAAATATAAGTTTAACAAAATAAAATAACGTTTTGATATGACTATTTTTAACCCATACGGTTTCAACTGTTCGAGCATGTTAAACTTAAAATATCACTTTTAAATATTTTTACATCAGAGTTAGACTTTTCAGCTTAGTCATTGTTTTTATATCCACTACCATTATAGCCTACAGAACCACCTAGAGCTTTAATTTCCTTACTTTCCTTTTCACTTCCTGACTAATGCTCATCATCAGGATCACATGACTGCAAACACCAATTATTGCTTGATGGTGCTTTAACACCTACGTCATCTGGGAAACTCCAAATACAGGAGAGAGGGAGTGTTTATGACGATAGCAGAAATATAAACCTGTAGAAGGGTTTCAGGAGTAGTTAGATTAAACCCACTATCAGTCTCTGTGTGTCCGGTCTAAAGAACCCTCAGGCGTCTGTGATCAATGGTTGGTCTCACTGACCCTACAGTGAAAACATCATCCATTACCTCTGTGACAGGTCTCCTGAGGACCCCGGGGCCCAGCTCTCTGTGGGGGTCACCTTTATTGACCTCTCAGTCCCCCATCACTACACACTCACACATCATAGGAACACAAAAAATGTCCAGCATGTGGCCACATACATCACCGAGCAGCCTTTCTTCCCTGACAGCCTAAATGAGCGTCTGTCGATAACAAAGCGAGGCGGCGATCACACGGCAGATGGACGGAAACGTCGGAACATCCGAACATCCGAGGAGCCTCAAAAATTCAGACTAGGATAATGGATGCAGATAACGGAAAGTTTGAACTCTAAATTATGAACAATCTCTGATATATGGATGTACCAAAGAACTACAATGTTTGTACTACACTAAAACATGGTGGCGCCCTCATTCAGTCTCTAAGAACATAGTCAGACCAGGTCTGGTTTATCATACCATACAGTCTCTAAGAACATAGTCAGACCAGGTCTGGTTTATCATACCATACAGTCTCTAAGAACATAGTCAGACCAGGTCTGGTTTATCATACCATACGGTCTCTAAGAACATAGTCAGACCAGGTCTGGTTTATCATACCATACGGTCTCTAAGAACATAGTCAGACCAGGTCTGGTTTATCATACCATACGGTCTCTAAGAACATAGTCAGACCAGGTCTGGTTTATCATACCATACAGTCTCTAAGAACATAGTCAGACCAGGTCTGGTTTATCATACCATACAGTCTCTAAGAACATAGTCAGACCAGGTCTGGTTTATCATACCATACAGTCTCTAAGAACATAGTCAGACCAGGTCTGGTTATCATACCATACGGTCACTAAGAACATAGTCAGACCAGGTCTGGTTTATCATACCATACGGTCTCTAAGAACATAGTCAGACCAGGTCTGGTTTATCATACCATACAGTCTCTAAGAACATAGTCAGACCAGGTCTGGTTTATCATCCTTCCTCTCCTGGACTGGACTCACTTTACTCTAGACCCAGTAGGGCCTGAACAAAGTTATCTCCACTACAGTCATCATCACACCGTAATACAACACACTCATGGCTTTAAAAATCCCCAAAGAGCCCATCTTTCCCACTCACCAACATTCATTTACAAGCCATATTCCAAAAAAGTTGGGACGCTCTGTAAAATGTAAACAAAGGCAATGATTATCTAATCTCATTTCATGAAAATATTAGCTCACATTGAATCTGATGGCAGCAACACATCTCAAAAAGTAGGGACGGGTCAGCAAAAGGCTGGAAATGAAAGTAGCACTGACAGACACATAACAGATGCATTTTAGAGAGGCAGACTCCGTCAGAAGTAAAGATGGGCAGAGGTTCACCAATCCATGAAAATCTGCAACAAAAAATTGTGGAACCATTTCAGACAAATGTTCCTCAATGTAGAAAAGTGAAAACTTTGAATCTCCCACCATCTACAGTCCATAATGTTATCAAAAGATTCAGAGAATGTGGAGAAATCTCTGTAAGCAACTACATAAAAAACAGACATGATTCTGTACTAAAACCACTGCATGGGCTCAGGAACATTCCAGAAATCATCGTCTGTCAACACAGTTGGCCGTGCCATCCACCAATGACAGTTAAAGCTGGATCATGGAGAGAAGAAGCCATATTTTAACAGGATCCAGAAACACCGCCATCTTCTCTGGACCACAGCTCATTTAACATGGACTGAGGAAACATGGAAAACTGTTCTGTGGTCAGAGGAAACCACAAACGCCATGTCCTGTGGACTAGAGAGGAGAGGGAGCATCCAGCTTGTTCTCCTGGCTCAGTTCTAAAGCCTCTATCTGTAGCTGGGTTTCCATTACGCTTGGAAATGCGCAAAATCAAAATAGCGCAATAAAAAAATGGTAATGAAACACCTGAATTTCTAAAACACCCCTAAAATATCGCTAAAAAGTTTTCACGCTCTCATGAGGAGGTTTTTCAGACGTTTCAATATAGAAATATATCACAAAAGTGTAATGGAAACACTTTTTCTGCATTTACAAGTCACAGGACCTGACGTATGGTGTCACATGACCAGTCACTCTGAGACAACAAAAAGGGGGAAAGAAGTATGAAAGATGGGTTAAAATTAGCAAAAAGTGCAAAAAAGTAATGAAAATAGGTTAAAAATAGGCAAAAACACAAGAAAAGTGGCACAAAGGGGATAAAACATGCAGGAAAAGTGGTTTAAAAGGGGTTAAAGAGTGGCAACAATTGGGTTGAAATATCAAAAAGTGGCAAACATTTAGCAAAAATAGCCTGGCACAGTAGTGTAAAGGTGCTAAAGATCAGCACACAGGGGCAATAATTAGCAAGAAAAGTGCAACAAAAGGAGCTGAAGAGTGGCGAATGGGTGAAAAGTGGCAAAAATTTAAAATTTAATTTTTGTTTATTTGAAAGTCCGGCCCCCAGCGCTTCTCCTGGGACCTAATCTGGCCCTTGTGTAAATGTACTCGATGAGCCCTGTTCTATTGTGAATAATGACGGGTTTATGAGATTTGACAGTCGTTGACTTCTGTTTTTATTCACAGTGTCCCAACTTTTTTGGAATATGGGCTGTAGAAACGAGCAGGCCCAGCATCGTTAGGGAACGCACCTAGATTTCTCTCATCAATGTCATGAATGTTCAGTTTGGACTCGGCCTTTCTGGGAGTTTGGATGCTAACGTGAATTTTGTTAAACTGCAGACAACCAGCAGCTCATCCCTGACAGTCCTGACCAGTTTATTACTGGTTTATACTGGGATCTGTACGGCGGCCCCGCTCACTTTATCTTAGTTTCATAATGAGCAGGTGGATCCAGATTCAAACATGGAGGGTAAACTCTGAAATTAGACTTTGAGGTGGACCGGCCCTGAACCACACACCATGTGTTTTTACTCTGTGGGCTCAAACTTTTAATTTCCTTTCCCAGCATCGGTGAAGGGAGGGATGAGAGGCTGCAGGGATGAAACCGTTGGGTTTTAACCATCTTTGACTGCTGCTGTAAAACATTTCAGATCTCAGATCGTGTAACGGTTCACACTGTCTCGTCACATGAGATCATCAGCCGGGCGATTACGGCTCCTCCCTGGAGAAGCCTGGGACCGAGAATGTGAGAAAACCACCTCGTGATTATCTCTCTTTGTGGCAAATTAGACCAGTTTAGGCCAATTACCTGCTATCAGATCACAGGGAAACATGGCAGACTTGGCAGAGGGATTGGCAGGGCGGAGGAAAGAAGACATCAAAGAATTTCCCTCCTCGCCACAGAAGGAGATGTGGTGAGTCTTCTGGTTTTGGCTCCAGGTTGTTTGATTTGTCTGTGACTTAAATAGCATGCAGGAATTTGGAATAAAAGCAGGAGGTGGTGGAGCACTTTCTGTTTTACTCTAAGGTCTAGGCCAGGGGTGTCAAACTCAAGGCCCGGGGGCCAAATTCGGCCCGTGGCAAAGTTATAACTGGCCCGCAAGATCATGTCATACTTTTAACTGGCCCATCAGTCTGAGGTCTGCAGGTTGCCTCCTGTATAAAAATGAAAATTTATCCTTGTTGATTTAAAATATCCTTGTTAAGTCAGAAAAATCTGAAAACACACAAAATATATATTTAGATAAAAAGTCAGGAATGTGGGAGAAAACTTAATTTGTGTTTTTATTTCATATATTCAATTTTGCATCTCACAATCAGGACTTAAACTCAAAGTTTTGGCTTTTTGTTTCATATTTTGACCTTTTATATTTACAGTTTTAAATAATAATTCATATTTTGAACTTTAAAATTCATGATTTCAAATTTTATTTCATTTTTTGAACATCTAAACTCATGAGTTTGAATTTTGTCTCGTATTTTTACCTTCAAAACTCAGTATTCCTTCATTTTCTCATTAAATTCATGATTTTGACATTTGTTTCTTTTCTTGACCTTTTTGATTCACAATTTTAATTTATATTTTGACCTTTGAACTCCTACTGATGATTTTTAATCTTTTATTTTGACCTTTTAGACTAATAATTGAAAAATGTTGCTCATTTTTTGTCCTTAAATTCATGATTTTGACTTTTATAACAAATTTCGACCTTTTAAACTCCTAACCTTGACTTTTAATCCCTTATTTTGAAATTTTTATCTTATATTCATACCTTTTGCTCATGGTTTCAAATTGTATTTCATATTTTCATCTTTAAACTCAAGGTTTTCTATTTTGACCTGTTTTCCACTTTCTATCTCTTGTATTTGCCTTTTAAAAGCTTCATTTTGACTTTAAATGTCAGGTTTTGAGCCTTTAAACCTTTAAATCATTTTAACAGTTTGTGATCTCATCATTTATCATCAGTGCTAAGTTTTGTTCCCATAGTTCATTCGTGGTGAAAAGGAGGTTTACGGTTTAATGTTGGTCGTGTTGGGCTCTCAGGTCAGGACTAAACTCAGAATCTGGCCCCTGCTGTGACTGGGTTTGACACCCCTGCTCTAGGCGCTGCTCAGAGATTCTTGTTTCATTCATCCATCCAAACTTAATTTCACCAGTGAGGCGTATTTGCGGTAAACGTCGCTGTCTCCGCCGTGTCTCTGGCCTGTTTGGATGCTCGGCTCTGCTTTTCTGCAGGGTTTAATGACTCTGAACTTTAGCAGCGCTGCATGTTGCATCAGTGTGAAAATAGCTCCTGAAAGTGCTGCTGCTATCTGGGTCAGGGACGGGCAGCGACGTGCCGCGGAGGATCGGCAGCAGCTGGTTTCAGTCGGCAGATGAAGAAGAAAACTCTCGCTGGCTGTCAGCTGTTGCAATGAAACCTTATTTATTGTCCACGCCGCTGTGTAACTTGGCTTAACTTTACGTGAACTTTTCAGCTCTGTTTATTTAGAGCTGATACCAGAGAAGGATCATTTTTAATATCTGACAGCACTGCTTTCACAACATACAGAGAGCATTGTTTCTGAAATGCAGGCCATGAGGTTCACGAGTCCCAGCCAGGCGGAGAGGAAGCGCTCCTCTGAGTCACATAAGAGAAACCACACGGAAGTCTCAGTGTCAGTGCCTGAGGAGGACTAATGAAGCCCAGTAATGGCTGTCGCCATGTTGGAAACGCTGACTGCCTAAGGCTGGCTCCACTCGAGACATGTTAGGCCCAGTTACTGACCCGGTTCAGTCCCTCAGTGGAGTGTTGCAATACGATTCTTTCTGACTGAGTCAGAGCCTCCCCAACCCCACCAATAGGAGCTCTCCTGTGCATAATATTCCATCAAAAACAAGCCTGCTGCATCAGAAAGAGTCCCCACAATCTATATCTAGTCACATAGTGAGTGCAATATCAGGATAACATCCAGAAAGATCCATGCACTGGTGTTGTATATTTCAGAATTGCCATTGTTGTTCTCCACTCTATTTACTATAATAATGTGTTTTCCAGGCGGTTATTGACATAGCTGTATAAAACATGTCTGCCAACCTCTGATCTTTACATTGACTCCTCATTTGGCCAGTTAAGGCCTTCTTTACCCTACCTACAACAGCCAATAAGGGCCTGGGTTTGAGGGGAGTGCCCGCCTCTCTTATGATGTCACCAGCCCCTGCCTTATAAGGACTGGCATGCTGCCAATCATGCAAAAAGAGAGTCACAAATGCACGTTATTGTATTTAGGCCTCTGTTGCTGTGCCAGTACCACTGATAGGGATTCTGGTTTCTCATAGTGGTCTCCATAGAGACCATATTCATATCAATACAAAACAGACTTTTTAAATGATGTTACAATCAAGGTGGCCTATAAGGGGAGAGCTTTCTGGGGCCCAGCCAACTGGGGATCATGGGGGATCTTGGAGATGGAAAAAGTGGGCAAAAGGGGACGAAAATGGGTTAAAAGTGATGAAAAAGCATAGCAAAATTGGGCAAAAAGTGGCAAAACAAAGTCAGAAATGGGCAAAAATTGGTAGAAAGTGGCCAAACAAGGGGGCTGAAATTATCAGAAACTTGTTGAGAGTGTCAAAATAGTGGGAAAAAAAAAGAGTTACAAGTGGCCTGATAGGGTTAATTGTTGTTAAAAAGTGGTTAAAAATGGTTAAAATTGATTTTTTTAAAAAGGCAAAATTGGGCAAAAAAAAAGGTCAAACAAAGGCAAGAGTGGGCAAAAATTGGCAAAAGGGTTGCATAAATGCCTGAAAGTGTCAAAAAGGTGGCAAAATAGATCAAAAGTGGCAGAAAAGTGGCAAAAAGGGTTAAATTTGCTAAAAGGTGGTATAAATGGGTTGAAAGTGATGGCAAAAAATTGCAGAAAATCGCCAAACAATAGCAAAATTGGGCAGAAAGTGGCAAAAAGGTAGCAAAAATGGGATAAATGTGCCGAAAAAACTTGGCAAAATTGGGCAAAAAGTGGCAAAACAAGGTCAGAAATGGGCAAAAATTGGTCAAAAAAATGGCCAAACAACAGGAAAATTTGGCAAAAAGTGGCAAAAATGTTGCAAAAATTGGTGTAATGTGGAAAAAAGTTCCCAAAAAGGTGGCAAAATGGGTCAAAGTGGTAATAACGAGTGGATGAAATTCTAAAATGCTAAAAAAAAAAAAAAGTGGCAAAATGGTTTAAGTTGTCAAAAGAAGTGGCAAAAATGGGTAGAAAAATTGGTTAACTTGGTTAAAAATAGCATGAATTAATAAATTCAACACCAATTTTAACCCAATAATAACTTGCCATGCTCTTCAGCTCTTAATGAGGTAACTGTTAGCCAGGATGCTAGCACCAGTGCTACTGATCCAACACACACACACACTGATATCATCAGTGAATCCCAACTGGGATGTCCCATTCTCTGGGGTTTTTCAGGGGTCCAGGTCTGTGGGCAGGCCTGGTTACAGTACTAGCCATAAAGTTGTAGTAATAACGTATGGTACAAAGTCTGCGGCACACCTGGACTTGCCTTAAGGCTCACTAGTGCGCCTTGCCACGCCATTTGAGAACGACTGCAGTACAGTACTCACTGAAACACTCAAACAGCCAGACTCTGGAGATGCAGGCGTGCCGCCTTCAGTCGTCCTCTGTCGTTAGAGAAACAAGCCTGAGCGTCCCCCCTCCATCGCACAAACACACGCGCACAAACTCACAAACACAAACTCTCTCTGAGTCTAATTAACGGCGCTCTCTCTCTCTCTCTCCGCTTGGCTTCCCTCTCTAATTGGCTCGCCATTTCTCCCCGTTAATTATGCTCCATTTCATTCTCCCTTAATGAGTCAAGCCCCGCCCCCTTCTTTAACGCTTATTAGCAGCTCTCCACGACATGAAGAAAGAAAGAGAAACACCTGAAAAGTGTGCTAAGGTTTCTGTTTTTTGTCCCTGTGCAGCACCCGTACCCGTCGGAGGAGCAGAAGAAGCAGCTGGCTCAGGACACGGGCCTCACCATCCTGCAGGTCAACAACTGGTGAGTCAGCGACAATGGCAACGCCGCGCTGCTGTTGTGTTTGGGAAGAACGCCCCCTAGAGGCCAACAGCAGCTAATGAGTGTAATGATTAATTCCCTGTTGGTGCTCAGATATCCCCGATCACAGTGACGGGAGGAGGGGGCTGATAATTGGAGAGTTAATTGGAGAGTGGAGGTGGAGACCTGGAGTTTACTGACGCAGAGATGGAGACGTCAGCAGCTTTTAGTCAACCCTCTGAAGACTGAGTGATGAAGAAAACTTAAATTAGAGGCAGGCAGTTTTCATAGAAGATCAAAATAACGATGATCTCTTTAGCTGAAGAACTTTCCAGAAACTTGAACTGAAGACACCGTCTAGGTCTTTTATTGTTTCTCCTCTTCCTATTAACTTTCCTCATTCCTTGTCTTCTGTCACACCTTGTTTCCTGTTTTCCTGTCGTTTTCTATTACCCCAATTCCAAAAAAGTTGGGACAGGGTGTAAAATGTAAATAAAGACAGAAGCCAACGATTGTCAGACATCATAAAGCCATATCAGATGTTAAACTGAGACATTTTACCATCCATCCATCCATCCATCCATCCATCCATCCATCCATCCATCCATCCATCTTCTTCCGCTTATCCGAGGTCGGGTCGCGGGGGCAGCAGCCTAAGCAGGGAAGCCCAGACTTCCCTCTCCCCAGCCACTTCGTCCAGCTCTTCCCGGGGATCCCGGGGCGTTCCCAGACCAGCTAAGTGACATAGTCTCTCCAGCATGTCCTGGGTCTTTCTCTCCTCCCAGTAGTACATGCCCCGAACACCTCACCAGGGAGGCATCCAGGAGGCATCCAGACCAGATTCCCAAGCCACCTCATCTGGCTCCTCTCAACGTGGAGGAGCAGCAGCTCTACTCCGAGTCCCTCCCAGAGGGCCGAGCTTCTCACCCTATCTCTGAGGGAGAGCCCAGACATGCTGTGGAGGAAACTCATTTCAGCTGCCTGTATCCGTGATCTCGTTCTTTCGGTCACAACCCACAGTTAATGACCATAGGTGAGGATATCGTAGATCGACCAGTAAATCGAGAGCTTCCTTTCGACTCAGCTCTTTCTTCACCACGGCAGACCGATGCAGAGACCGCATCACTGCCGACGCTGCACTGATCCGCCTGTCAATCTCCTGTCCATTCTTCCTCCACACGTGAACAGAGACATTTTACCATTCCATGAAAATATTGGCTGATTTTGAATTTGATGGCAGCAACACATCTAAAAAAGCAGGGACAGGGCCAAGTTTCAAGTGAGGACTCTTATCCTGTGAAGCCATGCTGTTGTGATGGATGTGGTATGTGGTTTCTTGCTGAAATAGTCGAGGCCTTCCCTGACAGAGACGTTGACTGGATGGGAGCATATGTTGTTCTAAAAGCTCTCTCTGCTGTTCAGCATTGATAGTTCCTTCCCAGATGTTAGAGCTGCCCACGCCATAGGCTCTAATGCAACCCCATACCATCAGAGATGCAGGCTTTAGAGCTGAGCCAGGAGAACAAGCTGGATGCTCCCTCTCCTCTCTAGTCCACAGGACACAGCGTCTGTGGTTTCCTCTGACCACAGAACAGTTTTCCATGTTTCCTCAGTCCATGTTAAATGAGCTTTGGTCCAGAGAAGACAGCAGTGTTTCTGGATCCTGTTCACATATGGCTTCTTCTCTCCATGATCCAGCTTTAACTGTCATTGGTGGATGGCACGGCCAACTGTGTTGACAGACGATGATTTCTGGAATGTTCCTGAGCCCATGCAGTGATTTCACCACAGAGTCATGCCTGTTTTTAATGCAGTGGCCCCTGAGGGCCCCTTCAACCTTGTCCCTTGCTCTCAGAGATTTCTCCAGATTCTCTGAATCCTCTGATGATATTATGGACTGTAGATGGTGGGATAAGTCCTCACAATTTTTCGATGAAGAGCATTTTTTCTGAAAATATTCTGACATTTTGGACACATTATTTGGCAGATTGGTGAACCTCTGCCCATCTTTACTTCTGAGAGACTCTGCCTCTCTAAAACCCAAGCATGCTGCCATCCTGTTGTTAATTAACCTTATAAGTTGTAAAATGCTCCTCCAGCTGTTTTCACCAGTACCACATACTTTTCCAGCCTTTCCGTTGCTGCGTCCCAACATTTTTGGCTTACACCAAATTCAAAATGAGCTGCCCATCTTTTCTTCTGAGGGACTCTGCCTCTCTAAAATGCTCCTGTTATACCCAGTCATGCTGTTTTCATCAGTGCTACTTACTTTTCCAGACTTTTGTTGCTTCGTCCCAACTTTTTTGGCTGTCTCCAAATTCAGCGTGAGTTTTCCTGAAATTGTAAAATGTCTCAGTTTAACACCTGATATGTCGTTTCTGTTCTATTGTGAATCAAAAATGGGTTTATGAGATTTGACAATCATTGCATACACAGTGTCCCAACTTTTTTGGAATATGGGTTGTAAATGAACCCCACTCAGCTCAGATGTGACGTCATTTTCGGCTCCGGCGTCAGACCTATGAGGGTGATGGACCTCTAAGTCCTGTTTGTATCTCTCTGTCAAACAGACGCTCCATCAGCTGCCTCCTTCTCTCTTCGTTTACTTCATCTTTTTAACGTCGGGCTTTCTGCGCGCTGATTTATGACGTGTGCGTTCGTGTGTGTGGTGGGAGCAGTTGGTGTAAATGGCATTTTCATGGCAAACAGCTGGACCGGTTTATTTAAACACAGGCATCGTGGAGGGGTGAGCTTCGGAGGGGGAGAGGTGCGGTACTGACCCGGGAATGACTCTCTGCGTGGGCAGGGCTTATTTTTACGAGCACTGGGTTTATGTGTGTGTAAGTGTGTGTGGTGGTGATTAGTGCGGTTGTGTAGCTGGCTCGTTAAAATCTCTGAGAGGCGGCGCTGAGCTGAACAGAGAGGTCTGACATTTATCAGTTAGTAAAGACTCAAATACCTTCACTCCATCTCTGATGGACTCAACACTCACAAAGTCCTGGCAATTTAAGATTCAAGGGTCCAAAAAGGTTTGTCTCTCATGGTAAGACAGGGTTGTAGATAGGTGAACTTTGAACTCTCCGTGTCTACAGTCCCACAGTAAAATAGGAGGATTATCAGTGAATGATCTTATCTGATCTAAAAAAAGGCATTTAAAGATGAAACCGGAGCTTCTGAGCAGCAGGTCAGCACACACTAAGCTGCTCCAGTTCACACTTACAGGCGATTAAAGGGTTAAAGGCCCGTCAGAGGCTGCTGAGAGTCAAAAGCTGATTTAACCCTCAGGCATCACCAGGGACATTTTTGTCCATTTGGATTAATTGTTCCTCTTTCTCTGCTCACCAGTTTGGCTGTGTTAGTGCATACGGTCTAATTTTTTGCAACAAAGTTTCTTTCTTGGCGAATTTTTCAATTCAAATTTCAGTTTCTCTAATGGTCAGAGGAACTCTGTGAAACAAATTTACTACTCTTTAAAGCCATTCAGGACAAAAATGTCCACTTCCAAAAGACAGCTATAAAAACTTCACAGATTCATATTATTTCTGCTTTTTTTGCATAAATCTCTTCAACATCTTCAGCTGTGCTCAAAACTACCAGACATTTAATCAGTTTGAGGATTTTAACCCTTTAAATGCCAGTGTGATTACTTAAAGTCAGTGTTGTTTTTATGAAATAAAAGGTGATATCTTCCTCAAACCAAATGTTGGATGGCTGGGGCATTATTTTATAAATCCAGCTTGGACATGTCCATGATTAGCCAAAATATTGACTTTGATGCATTTTTAGTTTTTGTGTAGCATCCGGTTTAAAATTTACTACCCTTTTGAGTCATTCAGGATAAAAACATCCACTTCCAAAAACGGCAATAAAAATAGTACACATTCATATTTTTTTCTGCTTTTTTTGGTCAAATCTTTCGATCAACTTCAGCTCTAATCAAAACAATCAATTATTGAATAATTTTCAGGATTTTAACCCTTTAGATGCCAGTTTGATTTCAGGATTTCATATTTTTTTCTATAAAAACACACAAAACAGTAATTATTTTACAGATAACTAATGTTAGAGGGGTGGGGGTGTTTTTTAAATCAGTCCTGGGTATGTCAAACATTAGCCAAAATATTGACCTTGATGCATTATTTATGACAGAGTATTAGGGCCACACGAAGAGAAAAGAAAAATCGGAATCAGGACAATACTCCGTCATAGATCCGTTGCGCCATGGCAGACTGTCTTTCTTGTAATATTTTATTCTCATAATATTACGACTTTATTCTCATAATATTACGACTTTATTCTCGTAATATTAAAAAAATTATCCTTCCTTTTCTCTTCGTGTGGCCCTAATACTCTGTCGTAGTTATTATTTTTCATTTAGTCCGATTTAAAGTTTACTATCCTCTGGAGTCACTTTCCAGTCACTTTTTGGAAGTGGACGTTTTTGTTCTTAATGACTCGAAAGGGTGGTAAATTTTAAATCAAAAGCTATACAAAAACTAAAAATGCATCAAAGTCAATATTTTGGCTGATCATTGACATGCCCAAGCTGGGTTTAGAAACAATGCCCCAGTCATCCAACATTTGGTTTAAGGAAGATTTCACAGTTTTTCACTTTTTTTTTAAAAATAAAAAACAACATTGACTTTAAGTAATCACACTGGCAATTAAAGGGTTAAAATCCTCAAACTGATTAAATGTTTGGTAGTTTTGAGCACAGCTGAAGATGTTGAAGAGATTAATGCAAAAAAAAAAGCAGAAATAATATGAATCTGTGAAGTTTTTATAGCCGTTTTTGGAGGTGGACATTTTGTCCTGAATGGCTTTAAAGGGTCGTAAATTAAAGTGATGCCTGAGGGTTAACACCTCTTAGCTTCTTCTGCAGAAATCTCTACTTCTGATCTGGTCCCTCTTTTTGCTATTCAGTCTTTTCTGTTTGCAGCACACATTGGTAATGTTTGGTACCAAACTATTGCATGTATGTTTGCAGTCAAAGGTCACATATTTCACCCCTTTAAGACAAAAATTCTGGTAATGCAGGCTAACATCTGTCAAACTGGAGGATAGCTCGGTCATAAGTCATGGAAAAGTGCACCTGACCACAGTCAGGGTGGTTTTCAGCAGGTTTTTTAAAAACTCTACAGTGACATTTAAAGGGATATTTCAGTGTTTTTGAAGTTGGGTGGTATGAGGTACCTAGCAGTAGAGGTAGCATTAGCATCTAGACTCTCTGGTTGTACTGGTCAGGAAGCTAGGCTATACAGTGTAACAGATGGGTGCAGTGTCTCTGTGGAATTTAGTTTTTGGTAAAAATTGGTCACAAAACAATTTTGGCTCAAATCTACGCACTGTAAAAAAACTGTGTCTTTGTCACTATTTTGCAACGCAGGCTTTGGCTACCAGTTACGTGCTCTTGCATTGCAATATAGTGACAAAATCACAGAGGCATTCTGGGTGTAAAATGGGTCATAATTTTTTGACAGTGTGTACATTTGAACCAACATTGTTTTGTGCTCCATTTTTACCAAAAACTCCCTAAATTCCACTGAGAAACTGTACCCATCTGCTACACTGTATAGCCTAACTTCCTGGCTGGTACAGCCCAGAGAGTCCTTGTCAAAGGAGCAATGCTCACTGACATCACTGGAGGCTAATGCCACTACTACTGCTACGGGCCGCATACCACCCGACTTCAAAAATACTGAAATATCCCTTTAAAGGTGACATATTTTACCCTTTTTAGACAAGTTTATATTGGTCTCAGAGGTCCCAAAACATGCCTGTGAAGTTTGTTGCTGAAAAACACTCCAGTATTGGATGTTTGCATGTCTAAAACCCCCTCTGTTTCAGCCCTGCTCAGAACGAGCTGTTTCTGTGTCTGTGGCTTTAAATGTTACTGAGCTGTCTGACTCCGCCCCTGACCACGCCCCTCTCAGGAAATGGATGTGGCACTCCTGATCCTCCTCTCAGCTATGGATCAAGAGAGGAGGGTGGAACTTTCCTCCAAGTGGGGAGGGCCAACTGAACCTGGGGGCGGGGCTAACTCCCCACATGACATCATAAGGGGAAAATCTGAGGACAGCTTGTTTCAGCACACGTTTTCTGAAAGGTGGAGAAAGAGGGGGGGATTGTGGACAGACCAGGGGCACATATTTTTGCATAACTTCCTCTGTAAGGCTACACAGAGCAGTGATTTTCTATCATTTTTGCACAAGGCACTCTGAACATCTCAAGGCCCCCATCTTCAAATCCAAGCAGAATCCCCTCTTTAGATTTCCTCACAGTAGCTGTAGTTGATGTATAGTTGTAGTAATAACACGTGGTTGCTCAAATTCACAATGCTACACCATTTAGGAGCGTCTGAATTACACAAAAACATGCTAAAATCAATATTTCTACAGCATACCTTTAAACTATATCTGCCATATGCTGATTAAAGCAATATGCTCGAGCAAATCCAAACCTGTTTGCCCCTGTTATTGGTCATTTTACTCCAAATGATCAGAAAGCATGGATGTGTAACAAAAGCACAGAGAGAAAATAGCTGATATACTACAGAAAACGTTCGTTTTCAAGGAGGCGGTCCAATTTTTCAATATGGTCATAGCAATCACATGTGGTTTTACGAGTTCACTGGTTGCACACCAGTATGAGGACTCTGAGTCTCTGGTTTTACCGCGTGTCCTAACTGAATTTTAGGGTAAGACACAGATAATAGGAATGAGAACTGAAGAGCCCAGAACAACTTGCAAAGTGGTTAGAGGTCAATTCCAAGGTCAAGGTTCATCAGAGCCAGGACGCACCATCATCGCCAAAATGGACTTAACATAAGACGACTGAGGAAGACTCCACTGTTGAAAGCTAATCATTAAAAACAGACTGGAATTAGCCAACATGCGTACTGACAAGACACAAAGCTTCTGGGAGAATGTCCTCTAGACAGACGAGACAAAACTGGAGCTGTTTGGACGATCCCATCAGCTCCATGCTGACAAAAAGCATCCAAAGAAAAGAGGACCGGAGCTACTGTGGAACATGGGGGTAGTGTGGTCAGTGTACTTTCTGGCAGATCCATTTCCCGGTTGAAGCCAGACTGAAAAAAACGGGAGAAACTCTCATAATTTAATGAAAGTTTTCATGTCAAATCAAGAGCTGATAATAGTTGTGTATAAATCAGCAAATGCATGCTGTAAAAGACCTGCCATATATGGACCTGAATTAAGAATAAAAGATAATAAAAGGTAGTTACATTACAATCCATTAAATTGCCAGTACGTTTACAATTTAAATTATTTATTTATTAAACAGCCACGAACGGCTAAGAACCAAACACTGGAGGAGAGGAAAATAGGAATTAGGTGATAGGGGAAAAACATGGCTCACGCTGCAGTGCTGACCAAACTTCATCAGGTGATGAAGGTTTGTTAGACCAAACCATTACTAGAACGCCCGTGCTGCAGCCTGATGCTTCCACAAACATGAGCTAAAATAGTGAGTATATTTCTTCAGCAGAATCAGATCCGTCGTTGCTGTCCTTTAAAAGTCCTTCTCCCCTCTTTGCCTCACCCTTCCTCCCCCTCCTCCTCCTCTGCCTCCTGCCTGCCTTTTCTTACTCCCTGAAAAGATCGCTGTGGCTTTTGTTTTCCTGAAAAGGAAACGGGGTCGTCCCCCACCTTTTTTTTCCAAACACGTTGAAATGGAACCATCCCTCCTGGGGGTGAAGAGGTGGGGTGAGGAGGTGGGGTGAGGGTGGGGTTGGTTGTAGGGGGACATAAATCAAGTGGGAGACTGCAGAGCTTTCTCTCCGGGGCGGGTCAGGAGGGTCGACGGGCGGTTCAGGAGGCTTTAAGCTGAGGAAGACCAGAGCGCTGCTCTCCACAGAGGGGGGACAGCGGGGGGAGTATGGGGGAGTAAACGGAGGAGCGGGGGAGTGGTGGGGGTCACAGAAGGTGTCAGGTCAGAGGTCACGCATACCAGGATGATGGCTTTCAAGAGTGTACTTAGAGAGGACATGTATGAATGCACCGCTGCTGAGGCCTCCTGATGCCAGCACAGACCTCAGCCTTAGGCTGCAGGCCAGCTGACACCTTTACACTGACTTTACCTGGTTAAGATGAGGTTTTTAATACCTGCATCATGAAAACATAACCATAAATATGCCTCTATCTGTGCTGAGGTGACTGAAACATAAAGTCATTAATAGTTGTGTTTAAATCAGCCATCAGTGATGCTAAAGGAAGCACTCAGAAGAAGTGTGTTTGTGGAAAATCAACATTAAGGGTAAAATATGAACTAAAACTCGACTTGAATAAACTGTTTCACCTGTTTAGCTATTTCTATACTTAACAGCATTTATGTTTTTAGCACGTGCTTAGCTGTTCTAGCAGCTAAATCTACTTTCAGCCAGCAGAAAATCAAAATGAAAGCAAGAACTGTTAAAAATATTGGACAAAACCAGGGTGATGTCGGCCGTTTGGTACTGAAGGGGGCTCTTGAGACCATCTATGGCAGACTCCTATTGACATTGAAAGTTTTATCCTTTAATTGATTTTATGAGTCAGTCAAGGTCAATATCATTTGGCTTTTTAGACCAAAAATAAATAAATAAATAAATTAAAAAACCTCTTTATGATGTCGAAGTGAAAACCGATTCTAACAGTTAGTAAAATGGAGATCACCTGAGTTCAGTGAGTTTGTCTCAGTGATTGTAGGATAAAGACTCCTGTGTCTGGAAGGTCCAGTCACTGGTTCATCAGTATCACTGGCTACCATTACACCATGAAGACAAAAGAATGCTCCAAGCAACTCAGAGAAAAGGTTATTGAAAAGTCTAAGTCAGGGGATGGAGACAGAAACATCTCCAAGGCTCTGAACATCTCCCAGAGTTTAGTTAAATCCATCATGAAGAAATGAAGGAATATGTCACATGTGTAAATCTTTCTAGACCGTCCTCACAAACTGAGTGGGCGTGCAAGAAGGAGACTAGTGAGAGAGTCCACCAAGACACCTATGACTACTCTGAAAGAGGTCCAAGCTTCAGCAGCTGAGATGGAGAGACTCTGCAGACAACAACTGTTGGCCGGGTTCTTCACCAGTCAGAGCTTTATGGGAGAGTGGCAAAGAGAAAGACACTGTTGGAGAAAACTCAGATTCAATCTGGACTAGAGTTCACCAAAAGGACTTTGGGAGACTCCATGGTCAAGAGGAAGAAAGTTCTTTGGTCTGATGAGACCAGAATGGAGCTTTTAGACCATCAGACAAGACACCAATCACTGACATCACCACAAACACACCATCCCCACTGTGGAGCACGGTGGTGGCAGCATCATGCTGGGGAGATGCTTCTCAGCAGCATCAGGCTGTGGGGATGCTTCTCAGCAGCATCATGCTGTGGGGATGCTTCTCAGCAGCATCAGGCTGTGGGGATGCGTCTCAGCAGCATCAGGCTGTGGGGATGCGTCTCAGCAGCATCAGGCTGTGGGGATGCTTCTCAGCGGCATCAGGCTGTGGGGATGCGTCTCAGCAGCATCAGGCTGTGGGGATGCTTCTCAGCAGCATCAGGCTGTGGGGATGCGTCTCAGCAGCATCAGGCTGTGGGGATGCTTCTCAGCAGCATCAGGCTGTGGGGATGCGTCTCAGCAGCATCAGGCTGTGGGGATGCTTCTCAGCAGCATCAGGCTGTGGGGATGCTTCTCAGCAGCATCATGCTGTGGGGATGCTTCTCAGCGGCATCAGGCTGTGGGGATGCTTCTCAGCAGCATCGTGCTGTGGGGATGCTTCTCAGCAGCATCAGGCTGTGGGGATGCTTCTCAGCAGCATCAGGCTGTGGGGATGCGTCTCAGCAGCATCAGGCTGTGGGGATGCTTCTCAGCAGCATCAGGCTGTGGGGATGCTTCTTAGCAGCATCGTGCTATGGGGATGCTTCTCAGCAGCATCAGGCTGTGGGGATGCTTCTCAGCAGCATCGTGCTGTGGGGATGCGTCTCAGCAGCTGGCCCTAGGAGACTCGTTAAGGTGGAGGGTTTACAGACAGTGAGGGGAATGTTCTGGAGCGTCCGAGTCAAAGCCCAGATCTCAGTCTAATGTAGTAAAATGTCAGAGTCTAGATGTTTGAGCCTGACTGAGATCTATCCACACAGACTCAGACAGGCCAAATTATGTTGACCATGATTTATCTATTAAATCAATAAAATGGTAAAAAAAAAATCAGAGGGGGTGAATATTTTTATATTGTCTGTAAATCACTCTAGAAAAAGACAAGGAGGCTACAACCTTTTATATTTCATATTCTTCTTTAAACTCAAAAAAACAACTTGTTTAGAAAAATTCAACCCTCTGTCCAGTGTTTCCATAAAGACATTAAGTTTTCTGAGCCAATATTTTTTGAACAAACATGTTCATTTCTGCAGGACTCTTCATAATAGATTAACTTCCACAGTCATGTTTAAACCGCTGTATTTAATTTATTATAGATACTATTATTCTCTTTACCTGGTTTATAAAATCAGGCAGAAACATTATTCAGAGAAATGAAAGATGCTCTGTGTGCAGAGACGTGTTCTTTCCTGCAGAAAGAGTTTTGCTTCTCTGAGCACGGTGGAAGTTCTCTGAAGCTTTTCAGATAAAACACTGAAATCAAACACTGTCAGACCGCCTCCTCTATGCTGCTGTGTCGTTTCCCTCCTCATCCTCTGTTCATTGTTTTTCAGGTTCATCAATGCGAGACGGCGGATCGTTCAGCCCATGATCGACCAGTCCAACAGAGCAGGTGAGCTTTCATTATTATTTTAGATCTTATCTTGTGCTGTAGTCAGAGGGTTCTTCACCAGTCTGAGCTTTATGGGAGAGTGGCAAAGAGAAAGACTCAGATTAAATCTGGACTAGAGTTCACCAGAAGGCATGTGGGAGACTCCGTGGTCAAGAGGAAGAAAGTTCTTTGGTCTGATGAGACCAGAATGGAGCTTTCGACAATCAGACATCACCACAAACACACCATCCCCACTGTGGAGCACAGTGGTGGCAGCATCATGCCGTGGGGATGCTTCTCAGCAGCCGTCCCTAGAAGGCTCGTGAAGGTGGAGGATAAAATGAATCCTGGAGGACAATCTTTTGCAGTCTGCAGCTGAATCTTTGAACCTTTTTTTGCTTTTAGAGGGGCAGAGTCAAGGCCCAGACCATAATCCAGTAGAGGATTTGTGAAATTAAATTGCAGCGTCCAGATTTGTAAGCCTGACTGAGACCTATCCACACAGACTCAGAGCTGAGACTGCAGACAAAGGTTGTAAATATTTATGCAGTGTCTTATTTTTCATTACATTTTTTTATTTAGTTGACATTACTTTGAAGAAGTCTGTTTTCACTTTGGCATTAAGGAGCATTTTTGGTCTTTCTTGTCAAAAAAGCCAAATTATCTTGACCATGATTCTTTTATACAGATAATTAACATCTGAGGGGATGAATGCTTTTATAGACGCTCTAGTGTGCTTGCTGTTGAACTCAGTGGAATCTGTGTTTTCCCAGTGAAGGAGTTGAATCTACCTGAAGTATTCTGACTGCCACAATGGGATTAAAACCAGCGACTATCCACTGTACCGTCTTTTTTACCGAGGTAAATACTGTACATGTAAACGCTTAAACCGTGCAGTGAGAGCAGCGTCTTGGCCCCTCTCTCCACATCTTCTGCTCTCTTGGCTCCTCGTCGTGTTAAAGCGAACAGAGAGGCTTAAACTCCAGGATTGAATGGCCTCTAAACCCCGGCAGGATTAGCTCCAGACAAAGACGCTAATCGCTTTGACTGACCACTCCATTGAACATTTTAACCTGGGATTAAAACAAATAGGAGCCCGGCTAAAGCGGGGCTAAAGCGGGGCTAAAGCAGCGCTAGCCTTTTGGCCCCTGAGCTTTGTTAGCATTAACCCTGGGCTGACTTCCACACAAAGGCACAGACTCACAGCTGAATGACAGCGATGAGAAACTGTTAAAGCCTGGGAATGGGACTGTGGAGAGAAACTTCCCTCACTTCCCCCAGGAGATGAAACTTTATCAAGATCATTTCCCCACGAGGATGAAAACGTTTTATTTAAAAGTCGCCACATCATTTATTAATGACCTCCAGCCTCTTCTGCCTATCTGCCCTCATAAGACCAAATGCATGATGGGAAAAAGACTGATAGTATATAGTACTTATAGGGAGGGGCCCTTGAGAAGCCTGCAATGAGAAATGTGTTTGTTTTTATTTATTTTTTCTTAGTAATTAGTGTCGTTATTGAATCAAAAGTGACTAAATGAATCAGTAAACGGACTCAAATAAATACATTTTGGGGTTGGGGGGGGGCTGCTCTTCCCTCAGAAATGTCCAAATGGTACAGTCCAGTGCTGCAAAATAATGCAAGTAAATTTAATTTAACCATAGTATAATTATTGCTCATAAATGGGAAAATTATGGTTCAAAAATGCATTAACATGCATATATATTTGTAAAAATGATGCAACATTTGTTGCTTGGCTAGCTGGTGAAGAGGAGCCTTGTGCAGTATTCTTTCTGGGGGCCCAAAATCCCTAGCTACGCCCCTGGGCACTAATGAAAAACAGCTGGAGGAGCATTTTTCAACTAATAAGGTCAATTATCAACAGGTCAGTGTCATGACTGGGTATAACAGGAGGATTTTAGAGAGGCAGAGTGTCTCAGAAGTAAAGATGGGCAGAGGTTCACCAATCTGTGAAAAACTGAGTCTAAAAATTGTGGAACCATTTCAGGAAATGTTCCTTAACATGAATCAGTGAAGACTTTGAATCTCCCACTATCTACAGTCCATAATACCATCAGAAGAGTCAGGGAATCTGGAGAAATCTGAGAGAAACTGCATTAAAAACAGGCATGACTCTGTAGTGAAATCACTGCATGGGCTCAGGAACTTTCCAGAAATCATCGTCTGTCAACACAGTTGGCCGTGGCATCCACCAATGACAGTTAAAGCTGGATCATGGAGAGAAGAAGCCAGATGTGAACAGGATCCAGAAACACCGCCGTCTTCTCTGGACCAAAGATCATTTAACATGGACTGAGGAAACATGGAAAACTGTTCTGTGGTCAGAGGAAAGATGGAAAACTGTTCTGTGGTCAGAGGAAACATGGAAAACTGTTCTGTGGTCAGAGGAGACCACAGATGCCGTGTCCTGTGGACCAAAGAGGAGAGGGAGCATCCAGCTCAGTGATCTTCAACATGTGGCTCTTTTTGGATGATTGTTGCTCTTTCATGTCTTAATTGAAATATTATTCCCCCTAAAAACCTTTATAAAGGGAAACTTTAACCTCAGTAATTATCCTTTGCAAGTCACATTAATCAGTTTGAATCCCCACATTAATGCAGTTGGCTTTAATTTTCAACCATTATTTTTTGTCTGTATATTTCCATTGCCCTTATTTGCAATTTTTTTTGCCAATTTTGGTCCATTTTTGCTGCTTTAAACACAATTTTACAATTTCTTTTGGTCACTTTAATCCCATTTTTGCCTCCAGTTTTTTGCCTCTTGTATCCTGCTTTTTGCTTTTTGCATATCTTTCCCTTTTTTTTTTTTTTTGCCACTTTTTAACCATTTCAGCCAAGTTTAGCCATTAAATGCCACTGTCTTCAGCATTCTTGCCACTCTTTGCTGCTTTTTGACCATTTTTTCCACATTTTTATCCTTTTTAGTCACTTTAACAGCCTTCATTTTGCCATGTTTTTGCTGTTTTTTTGACAGTTTTTCCCACCTGTAACTAATTTTTTTGGAAATTCTCACCAATATTACCATTTTCTGCCCTATTTTGCCACTTTTTCTCCATTTTTCCACTTTCAACCTACTTTTTGCCATTTCATGCCTACTTTGCCCCTTTTTGCCCCTTTCATGCTGCTGTTTGACCATTATTTGACACCTTTAACTTATTTTTATTACCACTTTTATCAGTTTTTGCCACTTATCACCACTTACATTGTGGCTCTTGCCAAGGCATTTTCAACGTTTTTGCGCTTTGGTTGAGCAGGGTTGAGTAACGCTGATCCAGCTTGTTCTCCTGACTCAGGTCTAAAGCCTGGGTCTCTGATGATGGTATGGGGTTGCATTAGTGCCTATGGCGTGGGCAGCTCTAACATCTGGATAGGACCTTGACTATTTCAGCAAGACGATGCTAAACCACATACCAGGAGAAGAGTCCGAGTCCTGAACTGGTCTGCCTGCAGTCCAGACCTTTCACCAACAGGAAACATTTGGAGCATCAGAAAAGGGAAAATCCAGCAGAGAGGACAAGAGTGGGACAACATTCCTCTCCCATCAGCTGGTCTCCTCACTCCTCAGATGTTTACAGACTGTTGTTAAAAGAAGAGGGGATGCTACATGATGGTAAACATGGCTCCGTCCCTACTTTTTTGAGATGTGTTGCTTCCATCAAATTCCAGCTGAGCATCTTAAACTTCTGTTCTTGATATTCTACACAGCGCCCCAACTTTTTTGGAACTGGGGTTGTAAGATTTGTAAAGATTTTATCAGCTACTTTGCACAGAGATGGGTTAAACTTTGTTTTCGTGAACATACTGAGGCTGAAATACTCATCCCCCTCTAAAGTGAAGCTTTAGCCGTTTCTAGAACCACGCAGCAGTCCTGGATGGTTTGCTGACTCTGTCCTGACGCCAGCGCTCAGACAAAGACGGTTAGACGTCTCATTCTGGACCGAAGCGTCCGACAGACTCGCTGTGACACCCTCAGGTCTGAGGAGAAGGGTGGTGGTGTGATAGTCAGCAGCTGTGGGAGCGGTGTGAGTGTGAGAGTGATGTCATCAGTGTGGGACAGCAGGCAGCCAGATAATTAAAGAGAGTAAATCTCCCCCCGTGTCCGCAGTGAGCCAGGCAGGACCTTACGGCCCAGATGGTCAGCCAATGGGAGGCTTCGCCATGGACGGACAGACACACATGGGAATCAGACCACCTGGTAAACACACAGCACACACTAACACTCTGAATCTGACACACTCCTTATGTTGTTGTTGACTGTGAGGATGCTGCTGTTATTTTCCTCACACATTTGAATTTAGACAGTAATTATGACAGGACTGATTTATTTAAACATTTAGAGTAAACACCAGTCCCACCAGGCTCTGTGGATTATTTTAAATATTAACAGATGATGTCATCCTCTAAAACATGTACACATTATATCTTAATATGGACAGAGCACCAGCTGTCTGGAAGTGAAGCCAAAACATTTACAGCTGTGTAAGCTTCACCCCATCCAACCTAAAAGTTTAAAAACACCTAAAGTAAATGTATATTATAGATAGTTGGTCAGTATTGATGTGTTCATTTCTTATTAGTTATTTGATGTATATAAGGGCTCCATGGTGTTTTGTACCCTCAACTTTGCCTGCAAGGCACATCCCACCCTCCAACCGCCTTCCAGTCAGGTTAAGACATGAACTATAACTCTCGTCCAATTACAAATAATATTTTCTATTATTGATATTATCATGTTTACTATGAGTATTATTAGTACTATTATTATTATTTTTTAAATTATATTTATATAACCTTTTTTTCTATTAATATTATAATCACTATTACTATTATTAGTATTATTACTGTTACTATATTTTATAATAGTAATAATAATAATTATTATTATTACTATTATTATTATTACTAATACTACTACTACTATGATTATTATTATTGTAATTATTATTATTGTTATTAGTACCACTAATATTTTTACTATTATCATTATTATTTTTTTTATTATTAAAATTATTATTACTACTAATTCTACTGCTACCATTATTATTATTATTATAACCATTATTATTATTATTATAACCATTATTACATATTAATTTTTTTAGCATAATTATTGTTTTTTGTTGTTATTTTTGTTATTATTGTTATTATTATCATCATTATTTTATTATTGTTATAATTTATTTTTGAAAATTATTATTATTATTATTTTATTTCAATTATCATTATTATTATTAATACTACTACTTGTATTATAATAATAATAATAATTATTATTAATAATAATAATAATGATAATATTAATATTAATAATAATATTAATATTAATATTAATATTAATATTAATATTATAATGTTGATGTCGATGATTATATTATCAGTATTTTTATTGTTATTTTTAAAAATTATTGTTATTGATATTATTATTTTATTGTTATTATTTATTTTTAAAAATTATTATTGTTGTTATTATTATTATTATTATTATTATTAATAATAATAATAATAATAATAATACTATGATGATGATGATGATGATCATTATCATTATTTTTTATCGTTTTTTTTTTAATTATTAGAATTGCTATTACTATTTTGTTAGTGTTGATTTCTGTGTTTGTTTGTCCCACAGGTCCATTAGGTGGCATGGGGATGGGGATGGGTGTGGAGGGACAGTGGCACTACATGTAAACCACCAACATCACCTTCTGCAGGCAGAGGAAACGCCCAACGTCCCAGAACACTATAGTGAGTAACAGGAGGCTGCTTTTTAAAGGGCCAGTTCACCAAAACAGCACATAGTGTCTTCCTAATCCTGCAGGTTTCAGCCAATCATGTGTTCAGTGGATCCTCACCCATATCTCTAAATAAAGACTCCGTTTACAAAATAATTCACCATAAAATAAATAATCCTGCAGACGTCATGGTCACTAGAATCTGCCATCAAACACCTGCAGATTAGGTGGTTTTAAAGACCGTCAGAGAGACGTGAATCCTGCGATGGTGCGACTCCTCCTCACTCATTAAATCCTCTTCTAGGATCTGATTTAAAGGTCAATTAATCCTCTGAGATCCTCTCCACTTGCTGTCTAACGGCCTGATCATTAGAGAGACGCTCTCATCCCTTTATTTGATTACACCCAGTCCAATTAGTCTGTAAGCAGTTTTCATTATTAGGCAGAAGAGGAGGGGTCAGTGAACGCAGCATGGAGGGAGGGGGGATTAGGAGGATGTTAATGTGTGCGGAGGAAGTGTAGAGGAGTTAGGGAGGAGGGGAGCCACTCGTTCTGTCTTTACTCTGAGGGAAACCAAACATCTGTCAGCTGAGATCTGAGGTGGCCGTGCATGATGAGGAAACGGCCGCTCCACTCCACATCCTCACCCCCTTTATACTCGCACCACACATTAACAAGGATTTATATCTGGTTTGGGAATTTGGAAACCAAGTCCTGATCCTTTAGGGAGCCTGAGTCCACAGCTGCTGTAATCTGTTGCTTGGTTATGGAGTCATTATTGCCGCAAAACTCGACATCATCTCAGTTGACTTCCAAGCCCAATAACTCCACCTCAGGTCCTCCTACAGGCTTCATTTATGCTTTTAAAAGTAGAGAAATTATTCTGATATTTATGCTGGATTCACTTTTTGTGATCTTCAACTGGTGGCCCAGGGGCCACATCAGGCCCCCAACAATAACCACTCTTATCAAAGAAACAAATATCTTTATTCATTTATTTGTGTAGTAAAAAGCCTTCTTAAAATTAAAATAAAGTTTGTTAAAAACATAATTAAAATGGATGAAAAATGGCTAAGGTTTGTTAATAATGGCAAAAAATGGTAGAAAAGGTGATGAAATTGGATTTTTAAAGAACATAAATGAGTTAAAAATGGCAAAAATTAGATAAAAGTGGCAAAAAAATAAAAAATAAGTTAAAGTGGCAAAAACAGGCACAAAAAGTGGTTAAAGAGGACTAAAAATGGGCTGAAATGGCTTAAAAGGGCAAACAATTGGTGGAAATTAGTTGAAATGGGATGAAAAAAACTGACAAACATGGGTTAACTGTGGTAAAATCAGCATAAAGGGGTGTAAAAAGTGGTTGATAGAGGCAATAATGGGTCAACAGAGGCAACGGTAGGCATACGGGTAAAAATGATGTTTAGAAGTGGCAAAAACAGGCAGAAAAATAGCATTAAGCGTTAAAAAGGGATGAAATGGGGTTTAAGAGGCAAAAATGTGGTTAACAGGTGATGAAAATGGGTTTTAAATGGCAAATATGTGCTAAAATTTATGTTAAAGAGTGATGAAAATGGGTTTAAGAGGCAAAAATGTGCTAAAATTTATGTTAAAAAGTGATGAAAATTGGCAAAAATTGATGCTCATAGGTGATGAAAATGGGTTTTAAATGGCGAATATGCTCAAATTGGAAAAAAAATTGGTGTTAAAAAGTGATGAAAATGGTTTTTAAGAGGCAAAAATGTGCTAAAATCAGAAACAATTATGTTAAAAAGTGATGAAATGGGTTATAAGAGGTGAAAATGTGCTAAAATTTGGAAAAAATGATGTTAAAAAGTGATAAAATTGGGTTCACATTTGGTGAAATTGTTGTCAGGTGGCAACAGTGTAATTTAAAAATTATTCTTAGTCTTTTAAGGCACCTGGTGACCCCCTCTCAGTGTGTCGCAACCCCCAATGGTGTCCCAACCCCAAGGTTGAGAACCACTGTTCTGGAGAACAGCACGGCAACAACAGGCAGAGTTAGCGTGATTGGTCCATCCTCTGTCTGTTTCCAAGCATGCAGAATCAACCTGAGAGAGGTGTTCTGACCCTGGGTCATATTGTTTCTGTTCTACTGCACATGTGCAGCTCTGTGTCCTCCCCTGCAGTGTTGGGTGTGTGGGTGTGTCTAGGTGATTAGCTGCTGATGCAGGTGGCTGTAGTTGATTGGGCCATTGAAGAGGAAGGTACTGCTGCTGATTGGATCTGACCACTCCCCCAGCTGCTGCAGTCTGCTCTCCCCTTCACCAGCCACTTCCAAAGAAGCCGGCAGCTCTGTGACCTGAAACTCTGGTCTATTAGACCATTTTCAGAGTTTAGTATTTAGACTTAGAAGTTAGCTTTGGTAACTCAGTGCTCAGATCGCGATTGTTAAATTGTAAATTTGTGAATGTTAGTGTTAAAGCTCTTGGCAGCAGTGAGTAACTTTCTGTGTTAATTTGTTTGTTACTCATTTCCATCCAGTTAAACTGCTGCTTAACTTTGCTTTACTTCTACCTGGCTTCCTTGGGAGTGGGATGAGTGGGGCCACACACTGCTATGTCCAGGTTCCCCTAGACTGTGACGTAACAGAGAAGAGCTAGAGAGCTGAGCAAGCATCGATGAATATGAGAGCAGCACAAGCAGAGAAAATCTAAGAACAAGGAGGAAGTTTAGAGCGCAAATGTTGGGAAAGTTTGAGGACAAATCTGAGACTAAAACCAGCAAGGCATGCTCTCACAGCCTTAAAATGAGCTCTGGAGCTCTGCAGCAACAATGACTTCTATTTAACAGCTCCATGCATGAAAAAGTCCCCATTAGAACATGACAATAATGTAGAGAATCCTCCTGGCCCATGGCTATTGTATGGAGATTAGCGTCTGACTTCATATCTTCTGTTCCCTCCTCAGGACTGCAGACGTCCTCTTCAGGTGTGGAGCTGGACCCTCCTCCACCTCTCTGGACTTTACCTGGCCTGATCCGGACACACCTGACCACCTTGGTCTCAGCTCTGTGACTAAAAACAGACCCGCTGAAGCACAAAAACCAAACAAAGGATTAATACGTGACGAGGCTCAGGGAGGACGTTTCTGATTTTTAAAAGCAGAGCTCATCTATGGACATTTTTCACAATACAGACGCTCTGAAATCAGACCAGCAGTGGTGGCAGAGCTCTGAGGACTCTGAAGATTCTCTGAGGACTCTGTGGACTCTCTGTGTACTCTGAGGACTTTCTGTGGACTCTGAAGATTCTCTGAGGACTCTGTGGACTCTCTGTGGGTTCAGAGGACTCTCTGAGGACTCTGGACTCTCTGAGGACTCTCTGAGGACTCTGAGGACTCTCTAGGGACTCTGAGGACTCTGAGGACTCTGGACTCTCTGAGGAGAGAGACAAGACAATGAAAGCTCTCTCCTGCCTTTTGGAAAATAAACGGTTTTTAAGGAAAAGACTTTCACTTTTCACACTGTGTGTGTTTGTCTTTTTCATAGACTTTTATTGTCCTCCAGCCTAAAAACCTTTGAGTTATAAATAAAAAGAAAATCTGATCCCTGATTCAGTCACATGTTTTTATTATTTATCTGAGAGTCTAAATTTCACATAAAAACTGCAGAAGAAAGAGGGTTGACTCACACATCCTGCAGGTTCACTTATCCATTCTAGGTCATTTTTAGTTTCCTCTTTCTCAATTTCAGAGGAAAATTTGAGACTTTAACTCAACTACTGATGTAGAACAGATGAGGTAAGTCTTTAGTTTGTAGATTTTAAAAACCTCCTTGAACTAGGTTAGCTTCCAGAATGCTCTAGTCCAGTGATACTCAACCTGTGGCTCTTTTATGTCTTAATCTGAAATATTATTCCCCAGAAAACCTTGAAAAGAAAACGCTGGCCTCAGAAATTATCCATTGCAAGTCACATTAATCAGTTTGTTTCCCACTCTTACACAGTAAGCTTTAATTGTCAGACTCAACTGTCAACCTTTATTTATTGTCTGTATATTTCCATTGGCCTTATTTGCATTTTTTTTGCTACTTTTATTAAATTTTTAACCGCTTTTAGCCCATTTTGACACCTCTGTTAGTCACTTCTTGCCCATTCTTGACACTTTTATCCTGCTTTTTGCAATTTTTCTTTTTTGCCACTTCCCCCTATTTAAGCTGTCTTTTGCAATAAAATGCCACTTTTTACCCATTTCCCCACCTTTTTGCAGATTTTTGCCCATTCCAGTCACTTTTCACTCATTTTTTGCCCAGTAGTTGCCACTTTTCACCAACTATTGCCACCAGTAGCTGTCATTTTGGTCACTTCTTGCTCGTTTTTGCTACTTTTTGACAATTTTTGCCATGTTTTTGTCACTTTTCAAACTTTTGATCACTTTCTGACCATTCTTTGCCACATGTCCCGTCATTTTTCACCCATTTTTTAAAACTTTTGTCCTGCTTTTTGCAATTATATGTCTTTTTTGCCCATTTCCCCACCTTTTTTTGCTGATTTTTGCCACTTTTTCTCACCTTTTTGCCTCTTTCTCTCAGTTTTTGCCACTTTTGACCATTCTTTGCCATATGTCCTGTCATTTTTCACCCATTTTTGACACTTTTATCCTGCTTTTTGCAATTAATTGCCACTTTTTGTCTATTTCCCCACCTTTTTTGCTGATTTTTGCCCATTTTACTCCCTTTTCACTCATTTCTTCCCATGATTTTGCCACATTTTAACTATTTTTTACCACCTGTAACTCATTTTATGGTCACTTTTCACCAACTTTTGCCACTTTCTGCCCTTTTTTTTGCCACTTTTCTCCCAGTGTTTGCTGCTTTTTGACCATTTTTCCCACCTTGTTGATGATTTTTGCCCATTCTAGTCATTTTTTAATCATTGTTGGCCATGTTTTGGCCCCTTTTAGACCATTTTTGCCACCTTTTACTCATGTTTTGGTCACTTCTTGCCAATTTTTGCCACATTTCCTGTCATTTTTCATCAATTTTTGACACTTTTATCCTGCTTTTTGCTATTTTTTTTTTGTCTTCTTGCCACTTTTTGACCATTTAAGCTGCCTTTTACAATTAATTGCCACTTTTTGTTCAATTCCCCACTCTTTTTGCTGATTTTTGCCCATTTTACTCCCATTTCACTCATTTCTTCCCATGATTTTGCCACATTTTAACCATTTTAACCACCTGTAACTCATTTTATGGTCACTTTTCACCAACTTTTGCCACTTTCTGCCCTTTTTTGCCACTTTCCCTCCAGTGTTTGCTTCTTTTTGACCATTTTTCCCACCTTTAACTTATTTTAATTGGCACTTTTCACCGCTTAGATTGTGGCTCTTGCAAATCTATTTTTCAAAAATTTGCAAAGGGTGCAAGGAGGCTGACCTGACATTAAAGGAGCTGGGCAGATTTATATGAGATAGAAGAAATAATTTAAGATAGTTGATTAGTGAAAATATACTTATGAGGTTAGGCATTAGAGAGCCTTCTTACAGTCTTTGAGACTAGCACTGTTAGTAGATTATTGACATGTTTCATGATCTCTCCCTAACATTTCTAATCCTGATGCCAGCTTTTCTCACACCCAGAGCAGCAGCCAGGTTTTTGGGTTAAAAGCTGAAAAAGTCACACTCTTTGACTAAAATCACAGCTGTGATTTGGTGTGTCAGTCTTTAAGAGGAAAAACATGAAGGGAAACATGTCAGACGTGCCAACATGAACTCGCCCTGCTGTCCGCTCAGCTTTGAAAGAATCCCACAAAACAGACCGTCATTTCAACACATGAAAACCAGAGGGAGGTTTTCTGGAGCTGCTCCCTCTCTGCTCCTGGAATCCGTCTGAAGATTTTACGTAAATGTGCTGCGGACTCTTAGACGGACAGATTAGTTCCCCCTCACGCTCCAGTTGGCCTCCTGAATGGACGAGTTCTCCCAATCCTCTGGGAGTTTCCTAGATACACCTCATTTCAAAGCTGGAGGCCTCAGAGAGATCATTTATCTTCTTCTTCAAATCAATTACTAATCAGAGAGAGGGCTGCAGGAAAAAGGGCTCGTTCAAGGCCCCCGCTGACGTTTCTTAACTGAGGGGAGATTCTTTTTGAAAACAGGAGATTTAAGGCAAACAGGCACCGCATCTCCCTCTGCTGCCCTCAGCGCTGACTGACAGGCGGCAGCTCCAACTCCCAGGTTTGACCGCCCTCTTTAGGGGATTCTGGAAACTGCCTTCATGTCTGTTTTTAAAGATGCTGATGTTAAACTGGATTAAAAATGCACAAAGATGAGTGAGGGAAAGAGACGACATGTGGACTCTCTGGAGACGGCGGCGACAAAAACATGAACCAGAAAAATAAACAAGAATATCAGACAGAGGAGAGATTTAAACGGCTGTGTGAAGAGGAGCTGTTATCTCCTACAGATCCTTACGGCAGTGAATGCATCTTATTAACATGACTTAATCAAAAACTCTGATCTTACATCGTCTGTCCTTTACTCCGTCAGTCTGGGTCATGAACATCTCAGGAAACTCTACGGCGGCGTAGAACCACCGGGCGCCCTGTTTCTGGATCTTAGTGAAAATCTCCCTGGGACGTCCCGAATCAACTTTCATAAACTTTGACTGCCCACAGGGACAAGCTTGATATGAAGACATTTTGGGGCTTTTTAAAGGACTTGACCTTTGCTGTTGCAGCCAGGGTTGCACCATGGGAACATTTTAGAGTTATTAAAATCTATTTTTTAAACTTCTGGACATCCAAACTGCTTAATTTAGCCGAGTAATTTAATTTCTTTCATTTCCAACCTGCACATCCAAAAGGCTCTCTAAACCAGTGGTTCTCAACTGGTTGGGTCGGGGGATCCACCATCAACCCCTCAAGTAGAATTGCGACCCAAATTTTGGAGATGTTTCTGGTCAGTTAGATGTAAATAATAAAAAAATAATAGAGCCTGGGCCTAAGACAGAACAAAAGGTGTAACAAACTATAAAACAGGACAAAACATGCATGTTTCATAGAGGGCTTCAGGACCTACTTTTGGGTCCCGATCCACCATTTGAGAACCAGTGCTCTAAACAGTAAACACATACTGACAGGTGACTCTTAATAAATCAGATTTTCCTAAAATATTGTAACGGGCCTGACAATAGATAGACTGTTCCATATCTCTACTGCATGGATATATTTCACATTCATCTGAGAAATGTCCCATAAAAGGAGTTTAGGAAGGGCAGGACCAGCCAATCAGAGCAACAACACACGCTGACATCGCACACATGCACGACTCATTGCTAACGACCGTCTCAGTTAATTAAATTAACGCCAACGCCGATCAGGAGACGTGCAAACACATCTTTTTCAAGACAAGCTTTCAGTGTGGATCTGTGCTCTTGTTTCAATAAGAAATGTGCAGATGGAAAAGCCATCTTTGAAAGGTTATATCTGGCCTGCCTAAAGCTAAATATTTCCTCTTAATGATAGCTTTTTAAAAAGCTGAAGAAGTGTCTGCAGCAATTCTACTCTGTAATTTCTCATTTTTTCACATTTAGGTCATTTTGTTTCTTTCAGTGTTTGTGCGGGGCTGTCTGCATGTAAAGGAAAACTTTAATGGACCAGGAGACATCTCTGTGTCTGTCCTCTGCTCTCTCTCTGTCTGTAACTGACACTAACATTAGTGCTTTACTTATGGGACACTACAGAGACTAAGCGTGCTTTCACACTAGAGGCCCAGTCCCGGATCCAAGTGCACCTGAGCCCAAAGTCTGGTTCGTTTGGGTAGTGTGGATGCAAATGAACCGCGCCTGGGCACTGGGCCTGGGCCCGGGCCCACTTGGGGAGGTGGTCTCAGGCGCGATTCAAGTGGACTCTGGCACGGTTCGGATGAGATGTGAATGCAACCGTGCTCAGATATGGGACAGAGCGTCGAATCAGCTTTCTGATGTCATCCTAAAAACTAAACTTCTTTCCACAGCGCAGCAGTTTGTTCACATTTTTCATCAATAAAGGGTGAAAATCATCAGAATCCAGTCAATAAATGGTCTGTTGTGACTCACCTTACAGATGAACACAAGTTGGAGTGAGAAGAGGTGCAAAGGAAATAAAAGTCTCCTGTCACCTCAAAAACCGCTGTGTCTGCCCATTTAATCCTCTGAGCTGTAGTAGATGTGTCAGATACGAAGAGTGAGGTTGCTGGCATCTTAAAAAGTGACTTAGATTATTCATGGCTGCAGGATGGACTTTTGCCTGGGTCAAAACAAAAACAATCTTCGCTCAGGTCATGACCCCAGTGGTTGCCATGGCAGCTTCTTCTTCTCTCTCCTCCTTGGCTGGGTTGTATAAACCAGCTATGTGCATACCGCCACCTGCTGTTTCAGACTGAGTAAATACACAAGTGGGCCCAGATACGGATCAATGTTGCTAGTGTGAAAGCAAGCCAACAGGGGGAGGGGGAGGAATCGCGCCGTGGCGGGGTTCAAAACAACTGGGCCTAATGTGAAAGCGCCCTTAATTAAATGTATTGCTGACTGGTGAATTAAACCGTCAGTGAGGACAGAGGCTGTAACAGAGAGCGGAGCAGAGAGAGTCACATTGGCTGTAGTTGTGCCATTATTCAAAGCAGTTCCTGTCTGCAGAGACACAGAGGGCCACATCACAGCCTCTCTGTCTGAGCTACTCAGGCCGTCTCCTGCCTTATGTGAGCGTAAAGACTTGCATTTCAGCAAAGCTGCCTGCCATTATAGTAGGAGAGAGGCAGAAACAATCCAAAAATAGATTTTAAAAATGGACTAAGAGGTGTTCAGTATCAGAGTTACTGGTGTGGATTTAATCATTAAAGACCTCATAAAGTCATCCAAGTTCCAGGCTCACTAGAAAACGTTCAGTAGGAGCTACAAAGGTGTGGATAGCATCATTAGAACGGCACAGTACAGGATTTTCAGAGGGGGAGAGGTAAGTGGCTAAGATTTATGGTTCAGAAGTTATTTAACTTTTATAACCTGTGCTTCCTCTCTGCATAAACAACAGAGCCGGTCTCTGAGGGTTAAAGCACACGGACAACCTTACCATCTAGTCCACAACCTTGTCAACAGAGTCAGAAAACCTGGAGAGATCTCTGCACATAAGGGCTAAGAACAAACACCAACACTGAACATCTGTGACCTTTGACCCCTAGGTGGTGCTGTATTAAAGACTATTCTGTGATGCATATCGCAATGTGGGCTTAGGAATTTTTCAGAAAACTATTGTCAGATAACACAGTACATCGCTGCATCTTCTAATGGCAAGACAAAGACATAAATCAACAACGTCCAGAAGCCCCGCCCACTTCTCTGGTCCCCAGCTCACCTGAGATGGACTGACCTAAAGTGGAAAAGTGCTCTGTGGTCTGAAAAGTCCACCTTTCAAACTGCTGTTGGAGAAAATGGCCGTTGTGTCCAAAAGAACCATCCGGATTGAAAGGGGCTTCCTTTGAGCTGTAGGCTGGTGTGTGAACTAGAGCCTTAAAGCTGTGTGCTCTTCTCATTAGAGAGCCATACACACCAGGTGGGTGAGTTATTTTAGCTTACATCAGTGTTCAAACTCTGCTGTCAGCAGAAAAACCCAGCAGAGAAGTGATGGTGATAAACTGATGATGAGGAGCGAGGGCCTCTGGTACCCGTGCGTCAGACTGCAGGCGGAGAGTTTATCCAAACAAACCGACTCCTGATTTGGACAAAACATCAGCCTGAGCAGAGCTGAATTCCTCAGAGACATCGGTCTGCCTCCTCCAGGTCTGATCCTGTGACCTCCTCCTCCATCCCTCTCTGCTCCACGTCTGCATCCGAGGCATCGGCAGAGCCCGGCTCAAGGCCGGATAATTTATCGACTTTAATTAAACGCTCGCTTCAGGAGGATTGGATGAGTTTGACCATGTGTGGGGTAAAAAGGAGAAGCTATTCAGTGTCAGACAGCGGATCCTGAAACATGGCGAGGAGAGGATCAGTTAGCAGAGAGAGGAAGTGGAGGAGGTACAGAGGAGGAGGGGCTCGGTTTACTTCAACTAGACGCCTGGAGAGGACGTCTAGTTTGTTTATGAGGCACAGTGGTCATCTTTCTACCTGGATACAGGTAAAACTGTAGGATCTGACAACTGTGACAGATGAGCATGCTAAGAGCTAAAGCATTTACATTAATTCATAAATAATGAAAAAGGCTTTTTGACATCAAACACCAATAACATCACTATTCTTAAAGCTTTGTGAGCACGCAAAACTTTAATCAGCCAGCCAAAGGGGGGGGGGGGGGTAGTGGCCCATGAGGTTAGCATCCTACTTTTGAATTTTTGTTGATTTTGACACCCTGCCCCCTAACAGCAGGTGTTACTCCCTTTGGCTGAGATAACTTCAGACATTTCTTGTAGCTGTCTACCAGTCTCTGACATCGGTCTGAGGAAAGATTGCCCCACTCCTCAACGCAGAATTCTTTCAGCTGTGATATGTTTGAGGGTTTTCTTGCATGTACAGCCCATTTCAAGTCACCCCACAGCATCTCAATGGGGTTAAGATCTGGGCTTTGACTCGGCCATTCCAGGACTCTCCATTTCTTAGTTTTCAGCCAGTCCTTGGTGGATTTACTGGTATGTTTTGGGTCATTTTCATGTTGCAGTGTCCAGATTCGCTTCAGCTTTAATGTTTTTACAGATAGTCCCACATGTTCCTCGAGCACCCTCTGAAACACAACAGAATTCATGGTAGATTCTATGATGGTGAGCTGGCCAGGTCCTGCTGCTGCAAAGCATCCCAAAATCATGACACTTCCACCTCCATGCTTCACAGTTGGTCTGAGGTTCTTTTCCTGGAATGCTGTGTTTGGTTTATGCCACACATGTCTTCTGTTCTGGTTTCCAAATAATTTAATTTTGGACTTAACTGTCCAAAGAACATTGTTCCAGAAGTCTCTGGCAAACTTCAGTCTGGCTTTCATGTTTCTCTTAGAGAGCACACTTCCCATGAAAGTTAGACTTGTGCAGTCTCTTTCTGATTGTCGAGTCATGCACTTTCACATCAACAGTAGCTAGAGCCTGCTGTAGGTCCCGTGATGACATTTTAGGGTTTTTGGAGACTTCTTTCAGCATCTTGCGGTCTGCTCTTGGGGTGAACTTGCTTGGACGGCCAGACCTGGGCATGTTAACAGTTGTTTGAATGTCCTCCACTTGTACACTATTTTCCAGACAGTGGACTGGCTAATTTCAAAACGTTTTGAGATCTTTTTGAATCCCTTACCAGACTCATAAGCTGCCACAATCTTCTTTCTGATGTCCTCAGACAGCTCTTTGGATCTCACCATGGTGTTCACTCTCATTACCACAGTCAGGAGCACACCAAACCAAATGTCTGAGGTTTAAATAGGGCAAGCCTCCTTCAAAATACTGAGTAACGATGTTCTAATCATGTGCACCTGATGTGATTCACCTGTGTGTGATTTAGCCATTTTAAGTGGGAATAAATGTGGGGGTGTCCTAATTTGTTCCTCACCAGACATCACATCTTTTTAAAATTACATTTTACAGAAAGTTTAGAAAGTATTTTCTTTAGCTTTAATTGTTAAGTTATATTACTTACATCACTCAGTATTGTTAAAATTGATATTAAGTATCCATGTGTCTAAATATCTTTAAAAAACACACAGACTTTCATAGGGTGTCCTAATTTCTTCACATGACTGTATGTCTGTGGATGGGACTACTGATGGCCACATAGTTCTTAGCACAGGAAAGATTCCATGCATCCATGCATCCATCAATCCATCCATCCATGCATCATCCATCCATGCATCCATCCATGCATCCATCCATCCATCATCCATCCATCCATCCATCCATGCATCATCCATCCATCCATCCATCCATCCATGCATCATCCATCCATCCATCCATCCATGCATCCATCCATCCATCCATCCATCCATCCATCCATCCATCATCCATCCATCCATCCATGCATCATCCATCCATGCATCCATCCATCCATCCATCCATGCATCCATCCATCCATCCATCCATCCATCCATCCATCCATCCATCCATCCATCCATTTACAGATCCATCCATCCATCCATCCATGCATCATCCATCCATCCATCCATCCATCCATGCATCATCCATCCATCCATCCATCCATCCATCCATCCATCCATCCATCCATCCATCATCCATCCATCCATCCATCCATCCATCCATCCATCCATCCATCCATCCATCCATCCATCCATCTTCTTCCGCTTAGCTGGGGCCAGGTTGCTAAGCCAGTAACACCAGAGAGGATATATAATCCCTTCAGTGTATTCTGGGTCTTCCTTGAGGTCTCCACCCAGCAGGACAGGGGAAGAGAAAGACACTGTTGAAGAAAACTCAGACTCAGTCCATCCATCCATGCATCCATCCATCCATCCATCCATCATCCATCCATCCATCCATCCATGCATCCATCCATCCATCCATCCATCCATTTACAGATCCATCCATCCATCCATCCATCCATCCATCCATCCATCCATCCATCCATCCATCAATCCATCCATCCATCCATCCATCATCCATCCATCCATGCATCCATCCATCCATCCATCCATCCATCCATTTACAGATCCATCCATCCATCCATCCATCCATCCATCCATTTACAGATCCATCCATCCATCCATCCATCCATCCATCCATCCATCCATCCATCTTCTTCCGCTTAGCTGGGGCCAGGTTGCTAAGCCAGTAACACCAGAGAGGATATATAATCCCTTCAGTGTATCTGAGGTCTCCTGAGGTCATTCCACAGTCTGACAGAGAACTACGGCTGGAAGAAGATTTATTTTCCAGTGAGACAATGAGGCGAAGCATCCAGAGACAGCTACACAGAAATGAAACTGGCTCCTTTAAACAACCCATATGAAACATAGTGGTGGCAGCATCATGCTGTGAGTCCAAGAAGTTAATTCCCATTAAGCTTTAACTTCCCCCAGCGGCCCCACATATCCTCCCTCCTCCTCTTCAACCTTCACCAAAGTTTGTCTATAAAACAGAGCAGCAGGACGATCTCCAACCAGAAGGCCTTCTAATGCCACGGACGTCCCACAGAATGAGTTTGACTGCGGTCAAAATGAAGCCGCTAAGAGTTGAGGCAGAATAACGTAAAGATTTCACTGCAGCGCTGTGATCGCACGCCGATCCCAGCAGCCCCGTAAAGCTGGTCCATAAATCTGAACAGAGCTCGGGTTTTGGAGGGATGGAGGGGATTTCTGCAGACTCTATGAACAACATCCAGGGAACAAGGAGGGAGTAAGAGCAGAAGAGAGCAGCGCTGTTCATTGTCAGAAGTCTGAGCCGACACAGGAACAGCACCCCATAAATCTGAACAGAGCTCGGGTTTTGGAGGGATGGAGGGGATTTCTGCAGACTCTATGAACAACATCCAGGGAACAAGGAGGGAGTAAGAGCAGAAGAGAGCAGCGCTGTTACACAGACATGGCTGTCAGAAGTCTGAGCCGACACAGGCCGAACAGTCGCAAATGACCCAAATTAAAAAAAGTTGGGGTGCAGTGTAAAACCATCCAGCTTGTTCTCCTGGCTCAGGTCTAAAGCCTGCATCTCTGATGGTATGGGGTTGCATTAGTGTCTATGGCGTGGGCAGCTCTAACATCTGGAAAGGAACTATCAATGCTGAAAGTAGAGAGAGCTTTTAGAGCAACATATGCTCCCATCCAGACAACGTCTCTGTCAGGAAAGGCCTTGACTATGTCAGCAAAACGATGCTAAACCACATACCACATCCATCACAACAGCATGGCTTCACAGGAGAAGAGTCTGGGTCCTGATCTGGTCCGCCTGCAGTCCAGACCTTTCACCAATAGGAAACATTTGGAATATCAGAGAAGGGGAAATCCAGCAAAGAAGACAAGAATGGGACAACATTCCTCTCCAAACTCCATCAGCTGGTCTCCTCACTTCCCAGAAGTTTACAGACTGTTGTTAAAAGAAGAGGGGATGCTACACAATGCTAAACATGGCCCTGTCCAAAAATGTCTCAGTTCCTACATCTGATTTGTTGTTTCTGTTCTTTTGTAAATAAAATATGTGTTTATGAGAGCTGGCAATCATTGACTTCTGTTTTTATTTACTTTGTTACACAGCGCCCCAACTTTTTTTGGAATTGTGGTTATACCAAACATGCTGGTTTTAATCTGATAACAAGCATAAAAGAGTTCATCCAAGTCTTATTTCAACTTTGGCCCCTTCTCTTTCTCCCTGTCTCACCCTGTATCTCTGTGTTTCTGTCTGTACTCCCGAGTATTTCCGTGTTCACGCGCCAGCCTGCTCTGGATGAAGGATTTAACTGGTCGAGTCGTGTCACGTGTGACAGGTGCTACCGCAAAGGCAGGAACAACAGTGCCATTCAAACAGACTGGTATAGAAGTATGAAAATCAGCCCTGTTTATGAGGAAAACTAACCTGGCCGGCACTAACCTGCAGAATTTTCTGCACCTGCATTTCAATGCTTCATGGGAAAAGATGATTTGCACGTCTATTAGACTGATGCAGTAAATTGCACATTCCAAAAAATATGATAGATGAAAGTATTAAGGTCACTGCAAACATGATTGGCATAGCATAACACTGTTTTTCTTTGTTTTTTTGTTACCTCTGCTAAGGAGGTTATATGATCAGGTGCGTTTGTTCGTTTGTTAGCAACATAACTCAAAATGTTGTGGACGGATTTTGATGAAATTTTCAGGAAATGCCAGAAATGGCATAAGGAAGAACTGGTTAGATTTTGGGAGTGATCCTGATCACCGTCTGGATCCAGGATTTTTTTTAAGGATTCTGTACTATTGGGAGATAGGGCTAATGGCAGAGGTCTGTGCTGTTACCACTTTACACCAGGAGATGGTGGACATGAGTAACTTCAATCACAGCAGCATTTTGGGTGTGTTTCTATTCAAAGTTTTGGAGTTTATAGAGTTTGAAAGACACACGCCCAGTCGAGGAGACGAGTCGGAGCGTAACAGAGAGAAAGACAGCGAATTGTAGTGAGAATACTCACAATGCTGGGAGGAATAGAGGAATATTCACCCTCTGCCATGACTTTCAGTCATCTAGTGAGACCACGGGTCCTTCCGCGATGACAGTCCACATGTAGCGAAGCCAAAGCTTTGTCTCACTGTGTCTCCACCCCACTGGGGAGGGAGTAATCGGTGAATTAGATTTTGGGAGTGATCCAGATCACCGTCTGGGTCCGGGAATGTTTTTAAAGGGTTCTTCACTATTGGGAGATAGGGCTGATGGTGGAGCTCTGCGCTCTCTGAGTGCTTTTCTAGTTTTTCTTTTTAGAAATACTGATTATTTTTTCAAAAAACCAACATTTTGAACATTACATGTCTTGTCTTTGAGCTTTATTAAACTGAAAGCAGGTAGAAAAGGGTTTTTACATCTCCGCATTTGGTTTTAATTCACATTTTATACGGCGTCCCAACATATTGGAACTGGTGTTTGCAGAGCAAATATAATATTTACATTCTATTACAGCGTGCAGTCCTTGTGTTTGGTGTTTACTGGTGTAATATTAGATTTTTCTGGTCAAGCTGTGTTTGATTTTTCATCTGCTAAAGATCTTTTCATGGTGTTGAGAGGTGGACTGATGAGAAATAGCATGGCACCATGAGCTCATGCATGTGGGTTTGCAGTAAAGAGTCTCTATTTGGAGGGTTGACTAAATGGTCATCTGCACTGAGCAAACATGCGTGCATACCTTCCTCTAATGGCCCTGCATGTCAGGATGTGTAAATTCACCTCTTTGATAGAGACTGACCATAAACTCACCTAAATACATGCATGCATATTTAAGATCTGTTCTTCCTCTCCGGCCCGTGAGAAAATCCTGCATGCTCCTGCTGTCCTTCCCTAAAATAACAAAGAGCTGAGCCCATCTGACAGAGATTACAATGACTCAGTCACTAACAGTAAATGCAGCGTTGCTGAGCCCAAACACACACGCTGCACGCCGTGGCCGACACTTTGTGGCCGACTTCTTGGACAGCTCTCAAATGGATGTGACGGAGCCACTTATCGTAGAGTTTATAGGCCAGTAATGAAACAGTAACCCAAGTCGTTTGCACGCATTAAAGCCGGCGTTGAAGTGGAAATGCGAACGGAGGCTGAGGGAACATTAGACTCGAAGTGTGGCAAGCGTTAAACGGCGTTCCCTGGCATGGTGACTGAAACAAACGTCGATGGGAATTCCTCTGAAGCTGGTGATGGAGGAAACGTGGCCCATCTCCGTCTGTGAAGCAGCCGCACATTAATGACGTCATGTCTGCCTCGATGCAGATCCCGCACGTTTAGTTTTCATCCAGATTTTCTGCTTCGATTGTGTTAAAAATATTTTCCTAGCAGTCTTTGTCTCGGCGTAACTGAGCAACACCAGCTCTGGTTTAAATCAGACGTCCTGTTTTTTCATATCTCTGAACTCTTTAAAATTTTTATTTCAGGGAAATATCCTCATAAACACCACGGCACTGATAGTTTTCCATCAGTGTTTGACTCTACAGGAAATTCAAGGAAAATGGAAGAGGACAAACTTTACTTCAGAGAACAGTCCTTCATCTTTGTCTTTTTTAAGCCACACTGTTTTCATTTCATTACCAGTACAGAGCACATTTAGCAGCTTCTTTGACACTCAGTTAAAAATGTTCAAGAGGAAAGTCTGAGAGTCTTAAGCAGAGATGCTAACGAGTTTTATTTATTCCATGTTCTGGTGAGAACTAGTTTCTCAAAATCTTGACCTCATTGTCATGTTCTCAGGGTCACAGAGCCTTGTTTCTCATAATCAGGGCCAGTTTTTCAGGTGATCAAGGAAACAACACGACAAGCCACGTCATTTAATGAATTATTTAATCATGAAAAATCAGCTGTTGGTGCCAGAGTGACCAAAACAGGCATGAGGGGGAGGAGCCAGGCTGGTGAATGACATGAGGAGGAGGAGCCAGGCTGGTGACCAGCATGAGGGGGAGGAGCCAGACTGGTGACCAGCATGAGGAGGAGGAGCCAGGCTGGTGACCAGCATGAGGGGGAGGAGCCAGACTGGTGACCAGCATGAGGGGGAGGAGCCAGACTGGTGACCAGCATGAGGAGGAGGAGCCAGGCTGGTGACCAGCATGAGGGGGAGGAGCCAGACTGGTGACCAGCATAAGAGGGAGAAGCCAGGCTGGTGACCAGCATGAGGAGGAGGAGCCAGGCTGGTGACCAGTATGAGGGGAAGGAGCCAGGCTGGTGACCAGCATGAGGAGGAGGAGCCAGGCTGGTGACCAGCATGAGGGGGAGGAGCCAGGCTGGTGACCAGCATGAGGAGAAGGAGCCAGGCTGTTGTGGCTGTGTATGGGTCTTCTTCTCAGGCTCATATTTGGATCAACCCCATCCTCAGCTCTGCTGCTCATCCCACAAATGCATGTTCTTTACAGATGTGGCTCCATTTAAAAAAGAAGTAAACAGGCTTTACGATTTATTGACAAGAAGCAACAAGGAAATAATCTAACAAACACTTATTTACTTTATTTTTGTGCTAAGTTTCCCAATCCTGTCAAAATGGCGTGTATGTAAAGCCATACTTGTATCTGATTTAACAACAAGGAGATTCTTCATCTCTCTTGAATACAGTGTCTGAGATCCTCTGTTTGTTGTAGTAATGAGCTTGGACTTTATTCTTGAAATTTCGACTTTATTTAAAGTCCATCCATCTATACCGCTCATCTCGTTGGGGGTCCCGGGGCTGGAGGCTATCCCAGCTGTCATTGGGTGAGAGGCAGGGTCCACCTCTGGACTGGTGGCCAGTTGATCACAGTGCTGATACTCATCCTCACATCTACGGGCAATTTAGAGCAACTAATTAACATAATGAGCATGTCTTTGGAGGTGGGAGGAAGCCGGAGTACCTGTAGAAAGCCCATGCATGTACAGGGAGAACATACAAACTCCACACAGAAAGACCCTGGGAGGCAAACCAGGAACCTTCTTGCTAACCTTTGTCCTACCCTTTATGTGAAGTGCATAGCATTATTTTTTCCTTCACCTCCAGCCTTAATTTTCTTCATGCATATTGGACATGACAACACAAGCTGGAAGAAAAAAACCTCCTGATTCGCTCGATTTGGTGCAGACATTGTGTCATGTGGTTGTCTTTCCTGACACTAAAATTAGACTTACATAGAAAGTCATGCAAAGAAGAAAAATGTTGACCTCTTCCATCAGCAAACACACAAATGTTTCAGTAATGGTGGCTCATTTGCTGTAGGTTCCTCCTTAGATGTGTCTGAGTCTGTACAACCAAAAATATATCACCAAAGCTCCTGTGAGTTTATAACTAAATCATGAAAATGACTGAGCTTAAAGCTGCTACAGAAACAAGACCATCATCAGCATAGAGAGAGATTATTTCATCATTTTTTTGAGCTAGCCCTGCTCCTGTTGCCCCCTCTTTGTTGCCATAGTCTCCTCCTGGAGGCTGTGTCCCCTCTAAGCAGACGCTGATAGATTGGTGTGATTTCAGAGTAGAATATCTGACACCGCTCTCTGATCCACCGCCCTGAAAGCGCCCAGGCTTTTTCTAACGAGCCTCCGCCGGCGTCCTGGATCACGTTTCAAAGTGGGACAACGTCTGCGGGGAAAAAGAGCCATTTAGCTGGCTGCCACTGTAATGTAAAAAGCAGGTATCAGCCTCTGTGCTTCCTGACAGCTAAGATTCCTCATCGGAGCATCCAGAGCTCTTGTTTTCTTTAAAGCAGCGGGGTATTCTACTAGAGCGCACGGGCCATGAAATATAGAGCATATCTGTGTTTGGCTGAGAGCCAGGCCGAGGGTCGGCATGTCAGCGATGAATCGCTCAGGTTTCACTTCAGGCCACGTTCATCCGGCTGGAAACATGGCAGCTCTCTGTGGAAGACAATAAAACAGATTTTCAAATCTTTATTAATGAGAAAATGCAAAAAAGAAGAGGCTGCAATCACAAACTTAAAAACTGAACATAAAGCAAGTTTTATTTGCTTTCTTGGACTTCCTTTACGCCCACATTCACTGAACAAGTCCAGATAAACATCTGACATCAAGATAGAAGGCACAAAAACAAGGTTTGCATTGCTTGAAATTAGTAAAAATACTTGTAAATGTGCAAAACTCATTAAAGCCTGCTTGGAGTTTGCAAAAAACTCAGCATGAGAGCAACTTGGTCTTTCATGTGTTTTTCCACCGAGGAGGGTTTTCCGTCTTGCCACTCTGCCATAAATTTCAGATCAGTGATATGAAATATTCCCAAGAAATCATGAAAATTTATAGGAATACTTCCCTGTATGGAATAAAAATCCTATCTTTATTAGAGAGCATGCTCTAATTTTGAGAGCAAAGTTTCAAGTTTTGAAAGCATTTTTCATGTTTGAGAGCCCAACTTTGTCATTTTGTGCTCAGATTTTTACTTCAAAACCTTGTTTGTGTGCTCGCGTCTCTTTTCTCCTCTCAGATTTCTTCTGGTTGCACACGAAACAAAACTGCTCTCAGCCAATATGGAGTGAGTATCGGTTCGTCCCGTACGGGCGGCTCCTCTCCCGTGTATCTCCCAACCAACATGGCAACAGACAGTTGTCAGCAGAAGACGCGAGGAATACAGCTGTATCTCTCTCTAAGGTAAGAAAGCTTGGTCTGTTGGTCCTCCATGTCCACGTCCAGCCACAGCAGCTCCTCCCTCGGCTCCGCAGCTTCGGTCACGCCGACCCGCAAGACCTAGCCCGGCTCACGCTACACCTCGCCTTCCAGCTGTGGATGGTCCTGACTTTTAGCCACCGCTGGAGTCAAGGCTTTCTTCTTTTCATACTGAAAATAAAAGTGCATTTCTCTATTCAGTGCTTGCTAGCGTTTGTAAACCTTTAGGTTACTGTGTCAGTTCAATGCTAACTAGCCGGCTAGCTGCTAGCATTGTCCTTGTTTAGCTGCTATAAGCTATCTGAGCTTCGTTTCTGACAAATTTTCAAATGTGAAATAGCAGGATGTAAATCCCTGAGCTTACATTTGAATTATTTTTGGACATCACAAGCTTTCTTACCTTGATATGAGATAAGGCCGTATTCCTCGTGTCTTCTGCTGACAACTGTCCGACGCCATGTTGGTTAGGAGATACACGGGAGAGGAGCCGCCCATACTGGAGGCTCAGCTCAATCTAGCGAAGCCCACTAGCAACTATGCAGCATTACCGTGATTGGTCAAGCTGATACTCACTCCCAATTGGCTGAGAGCAGTTTTGTTTCGCGTGCGAGGATTTTTGTTTCGTGCAAGAGCAGAAGAAATTCAAGAGGAAAAAAAAGAGACGCGAGCGCACAAACAAGGTTTTGAAGGAAAAATCTGGGCACAAAATGACAAAGTTTTGCTCTCAAAACATGTAAATCTGCTCTCAAATATGAAAAATGCTCTCAAAACGAAAAGACTGTGCTCTCAAAACTTGAAACTTTGCTCTTAAACATTAGAGCACGCTCTTGACTGAAGATAGGATTTTAATTCCATATCCCTGACATTTGCAGCAGCTGCAGAGCTGCATCAAAAAAAAAGGTTGCATTGTTCCTTCACAGAGATGAGTCAGGTCACTTTTTCTTCCCACCATTGTTGTTGACAAAGCTGAAATTATATGCCCCGCCCCTTTTTGCTTTTGATTGTTGGTGAATTTGACAAGCTGTCCAGAAGTTGAGCTTTTTTCAGCTGAGAGTGATGTAAGCACTGCAACAAGTATGAAGTGAGGCTGTCAGAGCAAAAATTACATGTCATGCAGTGCTGTTAGAAATCTATATTTTCTTTCCAAACTCCAAATAAAAGCCAAAGAAATGATGATTTAGTTGCCATATCAGTCGCTTCAGAAGCTGTTTTCCTTCCCAAAGAGCATGCATCTTACTTTGCAGTGCACTTGTTTTGCATGTGTTCAGGGTGAGCTGTCAGTCCAGCAGGATGTGACACATGAATCTGTCTTCAGGGAAACGATGGAGGATGAGGAAGAGATCTGCTGCTGACAGCTTCACAAACATCCCCCGCTGCTGTCATCTGCTGGATGGACTCGCTCTGATGTGTAAAGTAAATGAACGCAGATTTACTGCTGCTCTGCTGCTCTCATGTTCGGTCCTGATGCTTGTGATTGTGTAACAGATCATTAGAGCTCACGAAATAACCCCAAAACCCCAACACACCAGTCCCTTTCCTGTTTATGTCCTACATTATTGCACTTATCTGCTATTTAAACTTTTCTATGCTGGTTGAATTTACAGCCCTCTCCAGAGACACTTTTCCACTTTATGCCCAACATAAGGGGTTAAACAACTTAGAACAACAACAAAAATACACAAATAGTTTTCCTTTAGTCTCTGATTATATCTCAGAGTTGACATTATTGATCTCAGGGAATTTTCAAACTGTTCAAGGATTTAGATCAGCGGTTCTCAAATGGGGTGGCAAGGTGCACTAGTGAGCCTAAAGGCAAGTCCAGGTGTGCCGTTGGAATTTGTACCATACGTTATTTCTACAACTTTATGGCTAGAACTGTAACCAGGCCTGCCCACAGACCTGGACCCCTGAAAAACCCCAGAGAATTAGACCTCCCCAGTTGGGATTTATTGATGATATCAGTGTGTGTGTGTTGGATCAGTAGCATTGGTGCTAGCATCCTGGCTAACAGTTACCTCATTTAGAGCTGAAAAGCACGGCAAGTTATTATTGGGTTGAAAATGGTGTTGAAATGATTAATTCATACTATTTTTAACCAATTTAACCAATATTTCTACCAATTTTTGCCACTTCTTTTGACAACTTAAACCATTTTGCTGCTTTCTTTTACATTTTTGCCACTTCTTATTGCTTCTTTTGACACTTTTTTGTAACTTTTTGCCACATTTAACCCATTTTTGCTACCTTTTTGTCACTTTTCATTCAGTTTGCTATTGTTTGGCCATTTTGTCTCATCACTTCTGAGCCCTTTTGACCACCTTTTAGCAACTTTAACTTTTTTTTAAAAACCACTTTTCTGCCACTTGTGATCTAATTTGCCACCTTTTTTTTGCCAATTTTTGCCCACTTTTGCCTTTGTTTGACCACTTTTTTGCCTAATTATACCCTTTTTCAGCCTTTTAGGCCACTTGTAACCCATTTTTAACTCTATTTTGACACTTTCAACAAGTTTTTGCCAATTTTAACCCATTGTTTGGCCACTTTTTTTTTTTTTTTTTTTACAGATTTTTGCCTATTTCTGACTTTGTTATGCCACTTTATGCCCAATTTTGCCATGTTTTTTCATAATTTTTAGTCCACTTTTGCCATCTCCATGATCCCCCAGTTGGCTGGGCTACAGAAAGCTCTCCCCTTATAGGCCACCTTGACTGTACATTATCCAAAACATCTATTTTGTATCAATTTACGTAAATATAGTGTGCCTTGAGATTTTGGCTTAACCTTGGGTGTGCCTTGGGAAAAAAAGTTTGAAACCACTGGTTTAGAGTGATCTGGCTGCATACCACCATCTCTTACAGCCTCTCACAGACTTAATCTGAACTTAATATAAACAACTCAGAAGGTAATTGTTCTAGTTCATCAGTTGCTGGACTCTGCATCCAAAAATAAGACTACAACTATAATGAAGGAGAGTAAACCTCCTCTTTACTGGGGATAATATCGTGTTTAAATATGTTAATGAAGTCCTTACAGGTATCTGTGTCTTTATTTACATTATTAAGGGACAAAAAAGTGTCAGATACAGTCCAATATTACTGCTTCAGTCAACTGTTTTCATTTAATGTTTGTGTGCTCAGCATCCGCGCAGCTTTGCTGCTCTTGAACGCGCCATCGCAAGGAACCCTGGGAAAGACAAGATGGCGGGACGTTCGAAAACTCAGCTGACAGGCCGAATTAATAACTTTGAAAACTGTAAATAACCCCGTACAATCCAACGTTAGCCCGCTCACGGTCACCGGGGACACATAACCGTTAGTTAACCGCCGAAATGAACGTGGTGGGAATGTTTGACCCTCCGTGCGGGCTGACAGGCTCCTCGCCAGCCGCCACCCCGAGACGAAGCCGCCTGAGCAGAAGCTCCAGGCAGACTCAGCAGACCCCCACAGCAACTGAAAACGAGCCTCTGTGGAGCGAACAACCAGGTTATTTTACGTCTTTTATTGGTATTTTATGTCCTGATGTTCTATATCGTTGCCTGCTTCTGTTTAAAAGAAAAAGCCCTGGAAAACGGACTCCAAACCAAACTCCATTCACGTTTATGGCGTTTTTCCTTTTGTACAAATGCAAAGATAACTTCAGTAACAACCCGTAGTACATTGCTTTTTTAAAAGTCAGCGTTTCCGCTTAAATTTCAGGCCACAAAAACCCCTACATAGTGATTAAAATAACTTGATATGGCTTCTTTTAGCCCCAGGATTTGGTGACTGTTGGTACAAGTCTGGACAGCGTCCACTCAGAACTACACACCAAACTCTGTTTACATTCCTGGCAGTTGTGTGTTTTCCTGTTCATCCTCAAAATAACCCGAATCACAACACGATATAAATGTAGATTTAGAAAGGCAAAGTTTTCACTCAAAATTCGGCAAACAAAATATTACCTACATTATTATTTAAGGTCCTAAAACAGGCCCTAACTGATGTTGTCTAATGGTCCAGTTCTGTTTGTGGAGACTGAAAACTTTCCAGTATCACTTGTTTTATAAATACTGCCACTGATGTTTAGATGAGGGCTGCCATAATATCAGAGTTTCATGTTTTCATATGATACTGGTTAATATAAGTCAATATTGATACTCATTTGGCACCAGAGAAATAAAAAGGAAGTCCCAGACATCCTGTTGTTTGTTGTTTGCAGATCCCAGACATTGAGGGCAGACTAGTGCAGACTAATCTACACTTAAACTGTTTGTGCAATAGTTTTTTGTGCTTGCTAGAGATGCACCGACTGTGAGAATTAGGGCCAGTAGCATTGTCTATACCAGTGTTTTTTAATTTCTTCCATTCAGGCTAAGACTTAGAGATGCACAGTTTGGGGATGAACAAATAAACTTCACTCCTTAAAACACACTTTAAAATGTCAGGAATGATGGTGAATAAAGACAAAGACTGGGTCCAGACTAAAACTGCACTAACCTATTTGTTCCTATATCCAATATTTACAGATAGGCAGATTTCTGGTAAGGTTTAAAGTGAACATCTGCGATACTGATATCATATGGATAATGTTGTGCATCCCTGGAAATGTCTGTTCTTACTGTTGGTCTTCCTCTCCATCCTCCCTCTCTTCCTCCTCCTCATTCTCTTCCACCTCTCATCATCTCAGATTGTCTCCATCCATATTTGATTTTCACTTTAACTCACATAGCTCTCTGAAATGGTCTTAACTGTTCCACATCATTAGACACAAGTGTTTTCAGTTTTGACTGGCTGTGTTTAACCCTCTGGTATCCCTAAAAGTTGCTGCCTCATTTTCCTCCTAGTGAGCCAAAAATGCACAGTAAAAAAAAAAAAAAAGTTATATTAATTTATATTTAATAGTTTTATTTTTTACTTGTTTGGTCAACTTGTGCCATTAACAAAAATACCAAATATTCAATAATTGTCATATCTTTTAACCCTTTAGTTGCCATGTTTGTAATGTAAACAAACAAAATCTTTTGATGAAAAAAACACATAAAATTGATTTTTTTTTTTTCAAGATACTACATGAAAATTAGATAACTTATTTTTTGATTATTGCAGCCTGGCATATGTCATTGATTAGTAGCATCATTGGTTAAAATGCATTATTAGTTTTTTTGTGAGGTCAATTATTCTAAAATATTCACGTTTTTCACCCTTCTGTGCATAAATGCACACCTTTAAATCATGTTATTAAATATCATATATTTCAAAATTGTTTTTCTGTTATTGAATTATATTTTTTTCATTTAAGTTCAGCCCCAATCATAAATGTCAAATACTCATTCATTTCATTTCATCAGTTTTTTTTAACCCTTTAAATGCTATGTTTTAATCCTGGTGTCACTGCAGTTTCAGATAAAAAATACACTTTTTCTTCTCTTTTCTTTTTCAGTATACTACATGGAAAGCAGATTAATTCCTTTTTGATTATTGCACTACTCACACACTGATCTGCACATAAACAAAACCTCAGAGAGTTAGTAAGAAGTGGAGCAAAGGGCAGTATAACACTGAAATCTGGTGGAAAAACATGCATTTCCTGCCCTCGCCCATATATGGTAAAAGTGACGCCACAGGGTAAAAAAAATGGTCCAGGTGCCAATGTAAAGCCCCAACTCTCAAATGAAGCCCAGAAACCATAAAATGCATGATTCATGCCTTGATGGCATATGGATTAAAAAAAAGTGGTTTGAATGGGTTTCAGTTGGGATTTTTTGCACACCAGGGATATTAATGCTATAAAAGAGGTTTATTTTATTTATGTTGGGCTGATTTCTGTGGCTTGGACAGAATTTTGAAAATTGTGCAAAAATGAACAAAAAATACAATACATATATAAATTGTGAAAGAGGGCAGAGCTATTTCAAAAAATATTAACAGGGTGTGCATTTTAGGCTCAAGGGGTACCAGAGGGTTAAATGGTGACAACTGTGCTTTAATTGTGTTTAACTTCTGCCACCCAGTGGTTTCTATTGTGAATCACAATGAAAACATTGTTCATTTTGATTCAGAAAACTTTTTTTTGTTGTTGTTTTGGCTTCAAATTACACCTTGGGCACTAATATTTTGCATGCATAGTGATTAACTGAATACAGTGTTTGTTATCCTGGATGCTTTCAGTGAATCAGCATTTGTGGATTTTTGCACGCGTTTGCAAACTTTGCGATCTTTGTACGAATTTGAAAATCTTTGGACGCATTTGCAGATCTGAACATATATTTGCAGATATGTGCACGCGTTTGTGGATTTATTCATGCATTTGTGGATTTGTGCATAAATCTTTGTACAAATTTACAAATACTTTTGCAACAATAATAGCGCCATACTAAGCATTTGATTCAGAGAATGGGATATAGAGTAAGCAATGTGAATATGGGATGGCAGTTTTCCGAGTGTTTAACAATCATGCCTGACTAAAAAATCATGATTGTTAAATCAGAAGAAATATAAAGATGTTCTTATCTTAATGAATCTTTTATGCTTCTTCTGCAGAATTTAAGACTCCAACCAGAATCCTGAGATCTAGAACAGGCGGAGGATTCAGCGAAGAGTCTCCTCACAACGACTCTGACTTTCAGCAGGATATCATCTGGGACGCCACCTCTCCTTCTCCAAACAGACTTGGTAAACGTCAGACCTTTATCCAGGGACGTAGCTAGGGATTTAGGGCCTTCAGAAAGAATATTACATGAGGCCCCCTCAACCGGCTAGCCAGGCAACAAACGTCCTTTTTACAATGATCTATGCGTTTTAACGTATAGTCATGGACGAAAGTATTGGCACCCCTGGAATTTTTCCAGAAAATACACCATTTCTTTCAGAAATTGTTGCAATTACAAATATTTTTGGTTAACACATGTTTATTTCCTTTATGTGCATTAGATCAACACAAAAAACCTGAAGAAAAAAAGCCAAAATTTACATAATTTTACACAAAACTCAACAAATGGGCCGGACAAAAGTATTGGCACCCTTTTAAAACTGTGGGAAAATCATTTTATTTCCAGCATGTGATGCTCATTTAAACTCACCTGTGGCAGTAACAGGTGCTGGCAATCTAGAAATCACACCTGAAGCCAGTTAGAATGTCTAAAAGTTGACTCAACCTTTGTGTTGTGTGCCTGTGTGTGTCACACCAAGCATGGAGAAGAGAAAGAGGAGCCCGGAATTGTCTGAGGACTTAAGAAGCAAAAAACAATCTTAAGGTTACAAGACCATCTCCAGAGATCTTGAAATTCCTTTGTCCACTGTGTGTAATATAATCAAGAAGTTTATAACCCATGGAGCTGTGGCTAATCTCCCTGGACGTGGACAGAAGAGAAAAACTGACAAAAGAATGAACGCAGGATAGTTGGAATGGTGGATAAACATCCTCAGTCAACTTCCACACAAATTCAGGCTGTCCTGCAGACTCAGGGTGCAAAAGTGTCAGCTGGGACCATACATGGTCATCTGAATGAGATGAAGCGCTATGGCAGGAGACCAAGGAGAACCCCACTGCTGACAAAGAGACATAAAAAAAGCCAGACTTGAGTTTGCAAAAATGTCCCTGAGTAAGCCTCAATCCTTCTGGGAGAACATTTTTTGGACAGATGAGACTAAGGTAGAGCTTTTTGGAAAAGCACATCATTCTAGTGTTCACAGAAAACAGAATGAGGCCTACATAGAAAAGAACACAGTACCTACAGTCAAACATGGTGGAGGTTCAAGGATGTTTTGGGGTTATTTTGCTGCCTCTGGCACTGGGTGCCTTGACTGTGTGCAAGGAATCATGAAATCTGGAGACTATCAAAAGATTTTGGGCCACAATGTAGGGCCTAGTGTCAGAAAGCTGGGTCTGGGTCAGAGGTCATGGGTGTTCCAGCAGGACAATGACCCCAAACAAACCTCAAAAGGCACCAAGAAATGGTTGGAGACACAGCTGGAGAGTTCTGAAGTGGCAGCAATGAGTCCAGATCTAAATCCCATTGAACACCTATGGAGAGATCTCAAAACTGCTGTTGCAAGAAGGAACCCTTCAAATCTGAGAGACCTGGAGCAGTTTGCAAAAGAAAAGTGGTCCAAAATTCCAGCTGAGAGGTGTAAGAAGCTTGATGATGGTTATAGGAAGTGATTGGTTTCAGTTATTTTTTTTCCAAGGGTGTGCAACCAAATATTAAGTTGAGGGTGCCAATAATTTTGTCTGGCCCATTTTTTGAGTTTTGTGTAAAATTCTGTAAATTTTGTCTTTTTTCTTCAGATTTTTTGTGTTGTTCCAATGCACATAAAGGAAATGAACACATGTATACCAAAAACATTTATAACTGCAACAATTTTTGTGAGAAATGGTGTATTTTCTGGAAAAATTCCAGGGGGGGCCAATACTTTAGTCCATGACTGTATTTCTGAACCATAATTTCCACATTTTGAGCGGTAATTTTACCGTGCTTAAATTAAATTTTCTTGCATTATTTCGCAGTGCTGGACTACAACATTTGGACATTTTTAAGGGAGGAGCAGGACCCCCAGTGTTGTATTTTACTCAGTTTGATACAAATTTCCATCTGCTGACAGATTCATTTAGTTGCTTTTGATTCAATAGTACCACTGATTACTAAGAAAAAAACAAATAAAAACACTTTTCATTGCTTCTCGAGGGCTCCTCCTTACTGTGGGCCTGGATAATCAGTACCACCTCCGTGCTACACCCATGTCTTTATCTGTCTACAGTTAATCTAATAGCATATCTAGGGAACTCAGTTCTGAACAGTCACTCAGTTAACAAAAATGTGCATATAGATTTTTATTTATATCTGTGAGAGTGTACAGTCGTTCTATAAACCAAAAATATAGCAAACTAAATGTACCAAACGAGTGCCAAAACAACCACTTCACAATGCAGATTTTTAAAAAAGTAATAATTCATACATGAACAGGTCTTATCCTTGCAAAGGGAAGCATATCAACTTAAAACTGTTTTTCTTATTGAATTCAGATCAAGAAACTGCGGAGCAGCCTCAGCAGATCTTGAAATGAGTCAGAAAACAAAAACTTCTCCATCCAGCTGAACTCAAATTTTCCTCCTGCTGTGAATGTTTTTTTTCTGTTACTTCGCATGTAAAAACCAAATCCACCTTAACCTCAGACACTGAGCACGCAAACAATCAAAGAGAGGGAAACATTGTGAGTTCTTTCTCAGAAAAACCACCACCCTGCTGGACATCTTTCTGTTTTTGTCTTTAGGTAAAAGAGGAAAGAAGAAGCCTCCAGGAGCCGTGAACATCTCAGAAATCGTCAGCAGGATCGCTCCAAAGGTCAGTGATAGACGTTTTCTTCACCGTGTCCTGAATCTCAGATCAGATCAGTTTGTTCTGACTCTCTCGTTTTGCGGCGTTTGTGCAGCATGGCAGGCCGAAGGTGGCAGAGCCGACATTGCAGCAGTGGATCGGAGACAGCGCAGCCATTCCCTGTACTCCAGACATTCCAGCTCCCAAACCAAAGAAGAAGTCCCCGAGGTGGGTAAAAAAGAGAAGAAAAATAAAATATTTTCCTTTTTATTTTCCTCTGTTCTGTTTTACGTTTGTCCACCTCCTTATTTAAAATGTTTTACTGTAATGTGGACTTATATGGTTGTGCTTAGTTTGTGCTTGTTGTGTCATCAATAAAGTTTAGACTATTTTCAAAGGCTGAACAGCAACTGATCTGCAACAGCCCAAAGGAATAACATTAGATAACATGCTGCCAATGACAGTAACAAGACAGAACACTGATATTAAAGGCAAAGACACCCTTAAAAAGCACCCTCAACAGGCCTCAAGTGTATGGTTGTGACTGGATTTGCAGCTTTTGCAGGTTTTTTTTTTTTTTGTATAAAGGTATTTCTGACTTTGGATCATTTATCTACAGAATGCAAACCCGTCCTAGCCATTTTTTTTCCCTGCTCAATCCATCATAAAAACCTCCCGATTGGACGGAAAACCTCCCAACCTGGCATCACTGAGCATGCCTGCTACATCTCAGTCCTTTCTGTTGCTGACCGGTTGCACTTTCTGGCCACAGTAGTGTTTGATTTGAGAAATAAATGTTAAAGAGTTTATTTCTTTGATGCTTAAAGTCTACCAATAAAAGTTTGCATCCATGCAAGTTTACAAAACTGCAAAATTCCATCCCATAACCCTGATTTTTTCACGTTTGTTTTCATCACAGGCCAAATGGAGTGGACGACTTACTGAAGCTCGCCCAGCAGTTTGACTTCAACATGTTTCGACGGGACGAAGAGGAGGTGGAGGACCTTCACCAGCAGAGCCTGGAGCTGCTGTCCGAGGACGTCCTGGACTTTGAGAATGACTTTTCGGCTTCACTTCCTGGAAATCCTCAACCAGCTGTGAACGCTGCTGCTGGGAGAGAATCTCAGAATGACCCGGATCTACAAATGGAGGACGATTTGGATTTCCTGTTTGATGCACCGACTCAGCACGTGAGCAGAAATTTAAGTCAAGCGTCTCAAGTGAAACAGACGCCAAGCACGTGTGCAAAAGAGGCTTCTGGGAAGGCATCTGCGTCTTCTCTCACTTCTAGTGTTTCCACGGTGAAAACTAAAGTTGCTCCTCTAAAAGACGACTTCGAGGATGATTGGGAAAACGATGACTTGTTAAACGACTCTTTGGTTCTGGAGATGACACAAAACCCACAGATGTTTTCTGCTCCAGCGCACTGTTCAACCCAGAAACCTCCCAGTGAAATAAAGCATCACAGTCCAGCTAGTGTTCCCATCAGTGGCGGCATTCAAACATCAGGGAATGTGAGACAAAGATCGACCTTTAAACTGGAGTCCAATCCTCGTTTTACTTTCAAAAAAAGCCAGGCAGACACTTTGACCAACTCGAAAGTGGATTACAGCTCAAAACCAGCAGAGGAAGACTCTCAAAGGAGCAGGTCTGGTGTTTTAGCCGGAGCAGGGTCCCAAGAGAGCTGGCAAAAATCAAACTCAGTGAAATCAGATTTACAGAAACCACAAAGGACTCCTGATCCAAACGTCAACCACAGCACAGCAGCATCTTCATCAGCAGAAAGCGCTCCTCTCAGACCTGCTGCAGCTTCATCCCACAGCGAGGCTGCTGCTGTCTTTGACTTCCTGGACGACGACCTGAACTCTTTCTTCTCCTCTGACCCGGTGTGGGACGACCTGGCCGACGACGACCTGCTGTGTGAGATGTGTGAAGACGTGGAGAACCAGATCCAGAGCGCCAAGAATGTTTCCACCAAACACAATCCTTCCATGTCGACCCAGAAAGCACCTCTACAGCCATCCACCAGAACATGGGACAACCGGACTCAACAACCGACCAATCACAAACCTTTTCCCCCAAAACAAACTCCTCAGACTTTCCCCGGTGCACCTGGGAGTTCTTACTCAGGTGGGTTTGTATCGAATGTAGCTGCAGGTGCACAAATGAAAACTGATTCTTTCAGATACACACAAACAAAAACCTCTTCAGGGTCTGTGAACAGTTCAGTGAGTCTGCAGGGGAGCAGCAGGATTCAGTCTGCACCACATGGAAGCATCCGGAAAGAGCAGTTCACCTTTAAGAAGCCGAGCAACCCGGTTTCTACAGTGACAAACAATGGTAAGAACACTTCCTGTCAGGTGCTTACATTCTCTGCATAAAACAAACCTGTGATAGCAAACTGATCTCACCTCTGAGTTTAAGATCACAGAAAGCTGAACTAGAGCTATAACTGTTAAAAGGTGTGTTTAAACTGATGATTTTCTTGTTTTAAGTCCATGATGATTCAAAGGAGCGGGCTGTGGAGATAAGCGAGTGTAGAGAAGCATTGGTAGACTCCGTTGTAACGTAAACTCTTTGTTACCTTAGTTAAAGGGATATTTGGGTGTTTTTGAAGTTGGGTCATATGAGGTACCTAGCAGTAGTGGTGGCATTAGCCTCCAGTGATTTCAGTGAGCATTGCTCCTTTAAGCACCCCCTGGTTGCACTGGCCAGGAAGCTAGGCTATACAGTGTAACATATGGGTTACTACTTGCTACTTAATTCATGCTTTTAATGCAAAAAAGTGACAAAAACAGGGTTTCTTGGTAAAAAATTAGGCGCTTTAAAATGTTTGATAGTGTTGACATCAGAGCCAACATTGTTTTAGAAACTGTTGGAGAAGAGAAAGAAACTGTACCCATCTGTTATGTTTGCATAGCCTAGCTCTCTGGCATGTAGCAAATGCTCTTAAAGGATCAATGCTCACTAAAATCACTGAAGGCTGATGCCACAACTACTGCTAGGTACCTCATACGATCCAATTCAAAAATACTGGAATATCCCTTTAAATCAGTGATAAACATAGTTACCGCAGACAAGTCTGCCAGTCCACTGATCCTTTAGGTTTTTGCATAGCAAAAAGGATGCAAATAGCTTCAAAAACAATGCAAGTAGCTACAAAAAGGATGCAAGTAGCTACAAAAAGGATGCAAGTAGCTACTTAAACAATGCAAGTAGCTACAAAGAGAAGGCAAGCAGCTTCAAAAACAATGCAAGTTGCTTAAAAAAGGATGCAAGTAGCTAGAAAAAGATGCAAGTAGCTACAAAAGAATGTAAGCAGCTGCCAAAAATTTCAAGTAGCTGCAAAAAATGCCAGTAGCTGCAAAAATGCAAGTAGCTGCAAGAAATGCCAGTAGCTCCAAAAAGAATGCACGCAGCTACAAAAAAATGCAAGTAGCTTCAAAAAGGTTTCAAATAGCTACAAAAAAATAAAAGTAGCTTAAAAAAGGATGCAAGTAGCTACAAAAACAATGCAAGTAGTTACAAAAAATGCATCTAGCTTCAAAAAGGATGCAAGTTGCTACAAAAGAATGTAAGCAGCTGCAAAAAAATGCAAGTAGCTGCAAAAAATGCCAGTAGCTACAAAAAGAATGCAAGCAGCTACAAAAAATGCAAGTAGCTTCAAAAAGGTTTCAAATAGCTACAAAAAAATAAAAGTAGCTTAAAAAAGGATGCAAGTAGCTACAAAAAATGCATATAGCTTAAAAAAAGATGCAAGTAGCTACAAAAAGGATGCAAGTAGCTTAAAAAAGGATGCAGGTAGCAACAAAAAGATAAAAGTAGCTTAAAAAAGGATGCAAGTAGCTACAAAAAATGCATCTAGCTTCAAAAAGGATGCAAATAGCTACAAAAATAAAAGTAGCTTAAAAAAAGATGCAAGTAGCTACAAAAAGGATGCAAGTAGCTTAAAAAAGGATGCAAGTAGCTACAAAAAGATAAAAGTAGCTTAAAAAAGGATGCAAGTTGCTTCAAAAAGAATGCAAGAAGCTACAAAAAAATGCAAGTAGCTATGAAAAAATGCAAGTAGCTACAAAACAATGCAAGTAGCTTCAAAAAGAATGCCACAACCACTGCTAGGTATCTCATTTAATCCAATCAAAAAATACTGTAATATCCCTTTAAATCAGTGACAAACATGGAACTGCAGACAAGTCCGCTAATCCACTGGTCCTCTTGGTTGGGCATAGCGTTACCGCCACACCATAAAAACCTAACTGTTACAGAAACTACAGTGAGCAAACTAATGGTGATGGTGTTGCAATAATTCATTCTGTGGCAGAAATGTTTACCACCACTCATTTAAGCCCTTAAATTCTTAAATTTTTTTGTCCAGATTTTGAACTATGATTCCCTTTAACAGACTCCTGTTCTGTCCTCATGCCTCTGTCTCTCCTGTTCCTCTTTAGCTTCGGGGAAATGTTCAGCAGCAGAGATCGAGCTGAAGAAGCAGCAGGCAATGGAGAGACGGCGGCAGCGACTGCAGGCGACCCAAAACCTCCGAGCTCCGACCTGACAGAGGAAACAAAGACAAACGGCTTTGTGGAATCAACAAACCTGCAGAGGTGAACAGAGTCAGAGCTCAGAGGTGAAACCTCTGCTCATGCTCCGTCCAGCTTCAAATCTCTGAATCAGCTCTGTCTACATTTCTTGTACAAACATGTTCATAACATTTTCTATCTTATATTTGACTTTAATGTCTGAATTCTGACTTTTTTGAGTTTGATAAAAGAAGGAAATATCAGTGGAGCTAACCTTCCTCTGTAGATTATCTTCTTCTAAAATGAGAGAAGGAGATTAGCACATAGTCTTCCTTTAATGCTGAATTCTAACACAAAAGTTGCAAGTTTGATGCTTAATCTTTAATTAATGAAGGAAAACAGAAAACAGAAGTTTTGTTTGATGCATTTGAAGCTTGGAACATAAAAAATAATCCTCCAGTTAAAAAAAGACGTTAAAATTGTCAGTTAAAGGAGTTTAACCGGTGTTGTTCTCTCACTGTGCTGTTTTTGTTGCTAAGCTAGGCTAACAAAATCCTGGACAGGTGACTAAATACTTATCCAAAAGTGGCGGACTGTCCCTTTTAGATGTTTGTGTTCTTAGTAGAGTATTTTGATTCATTTCCTTTTTGATCATGAACACAGGGCACCACTGCTGCTGTTTTTCCTTTGTTTTTTTTTTTAATGCACTTTAACTGATTCAAACGTGTTTTATCAATAAAGTTTTTACTGTTTCTGTCATCTGTTGTTTTGGTCTGTTTCCTGTTATAATCCCTGATTTAACCTGATATGCTTCATACTCAGTCGACCGTTATCGTGGAGGAGGCGTATGTCAGCCAGTAGACGTCTTCAGAGTGAAACCTGTTCAGGTCTTTATCAGCGTGGATGCTGTCTCTCCTGTTGCCTGTCACTCTCCTCTCTGATTGGCCAAGAATAATTAATGAGGCAGAAGGAGGCAGGGTCATGCAGGGGTTACTGAAACTCTCAGGTAACTTCATTTCACTTGAGCAGGTAACAGGATCTGCTGTTAACACTTTCAGCCATTAAGGAGGGGGGTCCCAGACACCTTTAGAGACCCTGATCAGCCAGGTTAAATGTTTACAGATTCTGGATCAGCTGATGTCTCTGCTCTGACATTCAGGACTGTCACTCTCAAACTGAACTCTATAACTAAAATCTTTCTCTACTCATCCTGAAACCTTTAGAGGAGTCCGATGACTGACGGAGTCTCTGGAACAAAGGCAGCGTGATCAAACGTAGACTGACTCCATGTGAGCGTCTGAGATTTACAGCAGCGTGCTGATAACCAGGCTCAGTTTACCTGCAGGGACGAGACCTGCTCATCAGACGGCTGACGGAGCGTTCATGAAGAGAGCTGACCTCCTGATTACACCTGGACAGGTGAGGCCTGCAGATGTAAATGAGCTTTGTAGGTAACTCTGCACTCAAAGACCTTCAGCAGTGCCAAAACAAAGTTCTAACCTACGTTGCTAGGAATATTTGATAATTATAAAGATACCAGAAAAAAACATTACTTTTAAATTTTACAGTGTAGGAATCAGGATTCTCTACAAATACAAACAATGTCAGCAGAGCTTAAAAACATGAGAGTAGCTAAGAAAACAAGAGTGATTCATCAAAAAATGCATGTACCAGAAAAAAAAAGACGGCAGGTAGCTGCTAAAACAACACAAATAGCTGACCACAAGTAGCTATAAATATAACACTAGCTATAGAAAGAATGCAAGGAGTTGCGAAATACATGCCAGAAGAATGTAGGTAGTTGCAAAAGAAACACAAATTGCTGCAAAATGGATGCAAGTAGCTGGAGAAAGAATAAAAGAAGCTGCAAATACAATTCATGTAGCTGCAAAATTACCCTAAGTACATGCCAAAAGAATGCAGGTAGTTGCAAAAGAAACACAAATGGCTACAAAGGATGCGTGCCAAAATAATGCTAGTAGCTGTCAAAATGATTCAAGTACATGGAAAAATGATGCAGGTAGCTGGAGAAAGAATAAAAGAAGCTGTAAAAAGAAGGGAACTAGGAAGTACCTGGTAAAAGAATGGAAGTAGCAGCATGAAGAATAGATGTTGATACAAAAACAATAAAGTGGCTTCAAAAGAAACAAAAAGGATGCAACAAGAAGTGGCAGAAAGAACACAGGAAGCAGCAAAAAAGCAAGTAGCTGCAAAAAGACTCCAAAAGGTACAAAAATCGCTGTGAGTACTACACAAAAAGACCACTGGAAGGAGCTACAAAACCCCCAAGCACCTGGAAATCAATGCAAAAGCTTCAAAAAGAATTCAAGTAGCATCAAAAGAACACAAAAGGTTGAAATAAGGTTGCAAGTGCCTGCTAGAAGTTACAAAAAGAACACAAAAAGCTTCATGTAGCTGCAAAAGTGTGCAAATCGCTGCAAAAACAACACAATGATATAGCAAAAATAATACAAGTGGTTGCTAAAAGGCAACGCTTCTCTGCACTAAGAGTGACAAAAAAAACAACTCAAGGAGGCTCAGAAAAGTATGCAAAGAGCTGCAGAAAGCTGAAAAAAAGAACAAAAGTACCTGAAAAAAGGAAGAAAAGTGCTTACACAGGAACATAAATCAGGACAATGAAATTCTTATTTTAATCCAAATTGAAGGATTTGTGAATGAGCAGTCACTCAGCTTCATTGTTCAACTCTAGTAGTCTACACTTGGCTAAATGCTGCACAGATAGAAGATGATTTAGAGGGGATTACAATCAGCAAGTAAGTCATGAATCTCCACTTAAAAACAATCCTGTTAAAGCTGTAGTCCTGTGAAACATCCTGGAGGTCAGTTAGTCAAAACAGAAGAGTTTAAGATGTAACCCCAGACAACGACAGGAGTTTCACATTTTCTAAGAATAAGTCTGAGACAGCTGAAATATTTCTACATAAGAGCCTGTCTTCTCTGTTTCTCCTCATAACTCGCCCTGAGAACGACCCTGACACTCCCGTTTCTCCTCTCAGGATGTTGTGTGAAAATATCTAGGAGTCCACTTGAAATAGTTGGAGTCATTTAGAGAGCAGAGGGATCCTTCAGACGCTGGCTCTGCAGACTTTCATGTGAAAATAAATCTGCAGTTTAAATCACAAACAGATGAGCCGCTTCCACCAGAGGAGGAGGGTTTCAGAGAATGGATGAGACTTTTAATTGATGAGGACGGCAGAAACTGGCCGCCTTCTTCTGCAGCTCCATGAGGAGACTCAGGACTGCAGACCGGACAGGATCTGGACGGACTCAGCGATGATTCAGCCCTCACCATCTTTGATTTCTAGAGCCTGAGGGGCCATAGGAGGATAAAAACGATTCAGACTTTTATTTCAAAGTAAGAAATCAAACAAACAAGCACAACGATGCAGAAATACCATCTATTAACAGTAAAGAGAGCGTTCAGTAACATGACTGGCACAGAGGAGGGCAAAAAGAGCGTAGGACAGGAGCAGCTGCATTGACCACTGGGTGGAACTGCAGCACCGGGTATGTCAGACTCCATTTTAAAAGTTCATCACATGACAACCACGGATGATCAAATACAGAGTTGAAGTGTAGACACTATTTAAATCACTAAAATCAGAGCAGCAGTTTGACATTTCACCGTGTTTGGGTCAACGATGCTGTTGTGTGGGAAGTAAAGGGCAAGAAACTCTTCATAGACGAGAGCTAATTAGCTAGCATTAGCTAGTTAACGTTAGCTAACGATGTTGTAAGGTTCACAGCTCAGGTGTGACCTGTCGTTATGTCCTTCTGTGACTTTATTCATGAAGAGATGCGAGTAGGTGTCTGTAAAAAAAAAAAAAAAAGTGGAAACAAGTCCTGAAGTCCTTAGTCAAGCTTTGATACCTTTTATTTTACCCTGTTTTACTGTGGAATCAGGTAAATTTAAATATTTCAATATTTTAGCTAATTTATCTTCTTTTCTTTCAATGAAAAGGCTACTTTTACCATGATAATGAAGTAATTTCTCAACGTCTCTGGAAAATTGGCAAAAAAATTACACATAATGATGGGAAAAACTCCCTTTTCTTTTTCATGTCATTTATTTTGGTCCAAAACTGCAACATATTCAATTAAGTAAACACGTGTTGTTGAAACATTCTTGTAAACTTGGGTCTGGATTTGTATTAAGACAGACTTGTGGGTCCTGACCTCTTGAGAACCACTGCCTCAGAAAATGGGGAATATTTTTGAAATGTTTTTCCGCTCAACTTTGTTACTATTATTTGCCACCTTTCATCCATTTTGCACAATCTGGACCCATTTTTTTTCTCCTTTTACACCAATTTTGCCAGATTTTAACCCATTTTCATGACATTTTCCCACCAATTTGAACACATTTTTGCCACTCTTTACCCATTCTTGTCCATTTTTACCCTTTCCACCACTTTTTTTCTGCTTGTTTTTGTCACTTTTAAACAAATTCTTACCACTTCCTGCCTATTGTTACCTCTGTTGACCCATTATTCTCACTACTGAGCCCTTTTTACCAATATTTACACCCATTTTTGTCCATTGGAACCACATTTCACTATGCCAACTTTTCCCAGTTTTACCAATTTCTGCCTATTCCTCTGCCTCAGTTAACCCATTTTTGCTGGTTTGAACCCATTTTGGCCACTTTTTAATCCTCCTTTACCACTTTTTGTGACCATATTTGCCTTTTTTTTGCCAATTTTATCTCTTTTTTATATTTCTTCTTTTAAAACCAATTTCACCACCTTTTCCACCTTTCTAACATTTTAAGTCTGTTTTTAAGAAAAGTCATTTACATTTTTTAAAGATGGCTATATACTGCAGCACAAATGACTAAAACAAAAAGATATTTGTTGCTTTGAAAAGAGCTGTTATTATTCAGGTTTAATATAAAATATCATTATCACAGCTTAACTTTACGATGGACCAGGATTTTGCTGGCCTCCGCAGTCGCCCAGTTATGCTGGGTCTCCCCTTTGCCCCCCCTTATGGCCAGCCCTGTCTGCAGATGACTGTTCTTGAATGTTCATGGCTGTTCAACCACCTTCAGGTCCAGTGGGGGGCCCGGTCTCTGGCACCTATATTATGGGGAGTGAGAACCCCTGCTCTATATATCATGTTTTCTGCTGTGCTGTTGTGTTGATTTGTGCTAAAAGAGGCCAACTCTCTATCTGAGGGATACAGTCAAAGTTGCCTTGTCTTTCTCAGTACAGAGGGAAAAAGTCCTGTTTCTAACACATGAAAGTTTCTTTATTTAAAAGACTGTCAACTGCAGTATATGGCAGAGCAGCCTCTCATTTAGTAAATTTATGTAGATTTATCCTCTGTAACTCTTTTATTAACAGCTTATTTTGTTTGCCTTCTTTGTGCGGAAACACTGCCGTTCATCATAAATCCTCTTCACTGGTTCCAAACAGCCTAAATCAGGAGGCACAAGCAATGTAAGATATTGACAGAGGTGTCTACATACTTTTGTCCATCTCAATGTTTGGGCTCACAGTGACACCTGCTGGTACAAGCAGAGCCTTACACCGTGGATATAAGTGCCTACAGTGCCTATAAAAAGTATTCACCCCCCTGGATGTTTTACCCTTTGATTGATTTTATAAATCAGTCATGGTCAATATAATTTGTTTTTTTTGACAAGAGAATTTACACTAAATCTCGTTAAAAATCTGTGATGTAAAATAAGTGACAGCATAAATATTCACCTCCTTTAAAGTGACTGAAGATTGTCCTCCAGGTTTTTCCTACATTTTGTTGCATTCATTTTACCCTCTACCTTTACAAGTCTTCCAGGGCTGGCTGCTGAGAAGCATCCCCACAGCACGATGCTGCCACCACCGTGCTCCACAGCAGGCATGGTGTGTTTGTGGTGATGTCAGTGTTTGGCGTCTTCTCTGATGGTCAGAACGCTTCATTTTGGTCTCATCAGACCAGACAACTTTCTCCCTCTTGACCATGGACTCTGCCACATACACTATATTGCCAAAAGTATTCACTCACCCATCCAAATCATGGAAATCAGGTGTTCCAATCACTTCCATGTCCACAGGTGTATAAAATCAAGCACCTATGCATGCAGACTGCTTCTACAAACATTTATGAAAGAATGGCTCGCTCTCAGGAGCTCAGTGAATTCCAGTGTGGTTCTGTGATAGGATGCCACCTGTGCAACAAGTCCAGTGGTGAAATTTCCTGGCACCTAAATATTCCACAGTCAACTGTCAGTGGTATTATAACAAGGTGGAAGCCGTTGGGAACCACAGCAACTCAGCCACCAAGTGGTAGGCCATGTACAATGACGGAGCGGGGTCAGAGGATGCTGAGGCGCATAGTGCGCAGAGGTGGCCAACTTTCTGCAGAGTCAATGGCTACAGACCTCTAAACTTCATGTGGCCTTCAGATTAGCTCAAGAACAGTGGTAGAGAGCTTCATGGAATGGGTTTCCATGGCCGAGTAGCTGCATCCAAGCCATACATCATCAAGTGCAATGCAAAGCGTCGCATGCAGTGGTGTAAAGCACGCCGCCACTGGACTCTAGAGCAGTGGAGATGCATTCTCTGGAATGACTGTGCTTCAATCTGATGGACCAGTCTGGGTTTGGCTGTTGCCAAGAGAACGGTACTTGTCTGACTGCATCGTGCCAAGTGTAAAGATTGGTGAAGGGAGGATTATGGTGTGGGCTTGTTTTTCAGGAGCTGGGCTTGGCCCCTTAGTTCCAGTGAAAGGAACTCTGAATGCTTCAGCATACCAAGAGATTTTGGACAATTCCATGCTCCCAACTTTGTGGGAACAGTTTGGGGATGGCCCCTTCCTGTTCCAACATGACTGTGCACCAGTGCACAAAGCAAGGTCCATAAAGACATGGATGAGAGAGTTTGGTGTGGATCAACTTGACTGGTCTGCACAGAGTCCTGACCTCAACCCCATAGAACACCTTTGGGATGAATTAGAGCGGAGACTGAGAGCCAGGCCTTCTCATCCAACATCAGTGTGTGACCTCACAAATGTGCCCATAAACACACTCCTAAACCTTGTGGAAAGCCTTCCCAAAAGAGTTGAAGCTGTTATAGCTGCAAAGGGTGGACCCACGTCATATTAAACCCTATGGAT